>NC_084592.1:40155195-40755195 GCF_033807715.1 Cololabis saira | reverse complement strand
CTTCCATCATCTCAAATAGGTTTCAAATGTTTGAGCGACATTTTGCCATTTTCTTAAAATTTTCACCTGACTTAAGCAATTTTGAAAAAGGCTGAGAGCCAGGTGAATAAAATCATGAGATTCTAGTTCATATTATTAGCTATTTCTAACCAGGATGATTTCCCTTCATAATAAGATACATGTCATAAGAAATAAATAGGTAATTATTTTTTTGGTTTAATGTTTGTTTTGTTTGTTTTTCTCTTGTATGATGTTTTGTGATTTTACATCATCCTAAGATTCTGTACTGAGCTATATTTGGTTAGAAACACTGCTGATAATAACAATAATAACAATAATAATTAACATATATATAATATAAATTAATTAATTAAATAAATTAATTAAAATTAATTTATTTTCTGATTATGATTGAAGCTATCCCAAACTGGGGGGAAAAAACAACTACAATTTAATATTGTGACGTTGCATCTGTTACCTTTTTCCCTGTTTTGAATTAACCTGAAAGGTGTGTATGATCAGCTGCTAGACTGCTGGCTAGGTAAATGTGTGCATTTAAAAAACTAATATCACTATTTCGATGCAGTTTAAACAAAAAAAACAAAAAAATTGCGAACCGATGACATACAGAAGTCAAACATAAGCTACATGGTCCTCCATATTTTTTCCCCCATTTTCCGAGAAAGGCGTGCTAAAACCTGAACAGAGCAGCACTGTCCAACAACCCCCCCACCCCCCTCAATTTAAGAAAAATAATGTAAAAAGAAAATAAATTAATTAGTAAATAAACAGAATAGGGCTGTGCGATTAATCGATTTTAAATCTAAATCGGATTTATTAATCACAATCGATGTTAAAAAAAGGAAAATCGGAAAATCGATTTTCCTTTTTTGCAGCTGGCAGCATTACATACAGAGCTCGTCTAGTCATCTTTGTTTGGTCAAGAAAATTATAAATGTTGTCACTTTACTAAACTCAAGGAGGATTTACAGTATCTTTCAATTGCACTTCATTCCCAATAGGGAAATTTGTTTGCTATTTTTCTTTAAAAATAAAGATAAAATATTTGAAACAATTTATTCCATTGTATTTTGTAGTTTTTCCAAAAAAATCGAAATCGAAATCGAAAATCGGGTTTTCAGAGAAAAAAATCGGGATTTTATTTTTGTCCAAAATCGCCCAGCCCTAAAACAGAATAAAACAAACTAAACAAAACCTGTAAGTGATAACAAGACTACATAAAAAGGATGAAAAGGAGACTATATAAAAGCAGCTAAATGAAATAAACCAAACACACAAAAAACAAATTAATTACACAAAAAATAATAATAATAAAAATAAAAAAATAAAATAAAAAATAAAAATAACCAAGGGTGCTAAATACGAGGGATGCCCTGGGTGCCCACCCATGGATCTATTAATAAAATCGTGCCCACCTCACAACATGAGAAGAACATAGAATCAGCTAGGATCCAGAGAGAAAACCAAACAAACAAACTTGACAGCAGACGCTGCTGCTCAGCTGCTGCCTCCGCGCATGCGCACTGTTCAGCTGCTCAGCTGCTGCCCCGCGCATGCGCAGCTGCGGCACCGTTCGGGCGACCAGACTGGAGAAGCAGCGGGTGTAAAAATGGTAGGTGACCAAAATAAACAGGAATAAACAGCGACCCCGGCTCGGTTCGCAGGTGCCACCGCGGCCCGAGCCGGGGCCGGGGTTCTAACACTAAAGTACGCCACGTCCCGCGGGTTGGCGGGCTCTGGGCGGCCAGTAAAGAGCATTGTTGGCTGTTTTTAGGGAAGGTCAGTTGATGTTTTGGAGCAGCTAGCGTTAGCTGCTGTGCTAACTGGCTCTGGTGGACCTGGAACCGGACCGACACCGGGACACCCGGGCAGAACCCGGTTCAGGCTCTACCACACAGGCAGGCACGGACAGAAATATCACCTTTTTGTGGGACTAGCTCGGCTAGCGTTAGCGTTAACCTGCCCCCCCATCTGTGGGTCAGTAATCCAGAACCACAGCCGGTACCAGAGAGGGGATTCATGTCTGGTCCGGATCAGAGATGTACAAGTTTATCTGGAGAGTATAATTACACACCAGGTAGTTCAGAGTTCTTCACATCAACATTAAAACCAGCAAGACACAATTAAACAGTAACAAGTCAATTAAAAAGGGAATAGGAATTATAAATAATACTTCAATACAATAAATAAAATAATAAAAAGCACAATTTGTTAAAAAGCAGAGGTGTCAAAAGTATTCACATTCAATACTCAGGTAGAAGTATAGATACTAGAGTTTAAAAATACTCCTGTAGAAGTTGAAGTATCATCTCAAGTTTTTTACTCAAGTAAAAGTGTAAAAGTACTGGTTTCAAAACTACTTAAAGTATAAAAGTAAAAGAAATGTACGGGGGAAAAAGCATTAAGGACAAAAGCCATTGAAAATGAATGTATCTTAGTATAATGCAAATATATTAAAGAACCATATATGTGTACTATTGAGCATTAACATGTGTTTCAGAGAGCAGGAGATATGATGACTAGTTGCCTATAAGTATTGTAATGGTGCAAAAAGTCAAACTTCACAGGCATGTTATCATTTATCCTAACCTTTATTGGAATGTACATCCAAGTTTAGTTGCAGGAATCTGAGGGAACGGATGTAAGAACAAAACTGGACAAGAACATCTGAAACAACCACAACCAAATTTACTCTATCCGGATGGAGCAATTTAACTGGATAGTTATTTTTTAAAGGCTGAAATGAAATACAGTAACAAGGCTGTTTTTAAAATGTAAGGAGTAAAAGTAAAAAGTCGTCTGAATAATAATTACTCCAGTGAAGTATAGATAACCAAAATTTCTACTTAAGTAAGGTAACATAGTATTTGTACTTTGTTACTTGACACCTGCAAGTTTGTTACACACACACAAGGAATTTGTTGTGGTGATTGGTGCAATACAAAGAACAAATATATAAATAAAAGAGAAAATGTACAACATGAGGTTTTAAAGTGCCGGATATGAGTCTATGCAAAGTTGACCTAGGATGTGCGTTAATGTAACGCATAAGGTCAGGATTGAAGTCTTTAATGTAACGTAGAGTGGGATGGGGGGGCAGTCCGTGGTAGACTGGGGAGAGAGGGGGGTCTGGGGCCTCGTTGATGAGTTGTTGATGACTTCAGTAAACAGTAATGTTTTTAGGCCTGATTTAAAGGAGCTGACAGTTGGAGCAGACCTCAGGTCTACAGGAAGTTTGTTCCACCGGTGGGGAGCAGAATAACTGAACGCTGCCTCACCTTGCTTGGTTCTGGTTCTTGGGAACCACAACAAACCAGATCCAGATGAACCTCAGGGGTCTGGGAGTTCTAGCAACGTTTTTTAGGTGGTAATAGGCAGATTTAGTGATAAACTTTAGATGGCTGTTGAAGTTCATGTCGGAGTCAATAATTACCACAGCCGGTACCAGCGAGTGGCTTCATGCCTGGTCCGGATCAGCAAGTTTATCTGTAGAGGCCAATTCAACACAAGGTAATTCAAAGTGCTTTACATTTATCACTAAATCTGCCTATTACCACCTGGAAAACATTGCTGGAATTAAGGGGTTTCTGACTAAACAAGACATGGAAAAACTTATTCATGCATTCATTTTCAGTAGGTTGGATGATTGCAATGACATCTTTACAGGCCTTAACAAGAAATCAATCAGGCAGCTGCAGCTGATCCTGGAAAAGGAAAAGGAAACTGGACCACATTACACCGGTCGAGGTGCGCTCCAGGTTGTTCTGAAAACCTCCTTAATGTGCACTTTTGGCTCCTCCACACACTCCCAAACCCCAAAGCATCAATTAAACCAACAGAGGGGGACATAAATGAACCAATCTGTTTTGCTGAGACCAAGACATTTGACATGTTTTCTTTCTTTAATTCTTTTTTTTTTTTATTTAACCTTTATTTACCCAGGCAAATTCTTATTTACAAATGGAGCCGAAACAAAGAGCATAAGCACTTTGAGGGGAGAGGGGAAGGGGAGTGCTAGGAATAAACAACAATGTTATGTAAAATTGCATAATAACAGTACAATAAATATGTACAATAAATATAAATACAATGATATTGAAAAAACATTAAGACAATGGGATGTGGCAAGTCGGCAGATCAACAAGTGCAAGAGTCAACTGTAATTTGTTGCAGATTTTGTTTGAAGACAGACTGTGATATGAGAGTTCTAGGGTGTTTTGTAGTGTGCTCCAGTCATTAGCTGCAGCAAACTGGAAGGCGCTGTGACCAAAGACTGTCCGGGCTTTGAGGATGGAGATTGAGGGCAGAGTGTGACAGGTGTAGAAGGGAAGAGAGGTAGAGAGGTGTTGCAGGTATGGGTTTGTAGATGAGCAGGAGCTAGTGACGGAGCCGTCTGGGATGGAGGGATGTCCACTCTACCAGGTTATATACAGGACTGTCTCAGAAAATTAGAATATTGTGATTTTCTGTAATGCAATTACAAAAAACAAAAATGTCATACATTCTGGATTCATTACAAATCAACTGAAATATTGCAAGCCTTTTATTATTTTAATATTGCTGATCATGGCTTACAGCTTAAGAAAACTCAAATATCCTATCTCTAAAAAAATAGAATATTCTGGGAATCTTAATCTTAAACTGTAAGCCATAATCAGCAATATTAAGATAATAAAAGGCTTGCAATATTTCAGTTGATTTGTAATGAATCCAGAATGTATGACATTTTTGTTTTTTTAATTGCATTACAGAAAATAAAGAACTTTATCACAATATTCTAATTTTCGGAGACAGTCCTGTAAGTCGCAGTGGTGAGATGGCGTTGTGGTGAAGAGTATCCAGTTTAATGAAAACAAAAACAGTATAGTTTCTTGTATGACGGCAGCTTTGCAGCTGTTTTATTATCCACTCTTGCTGTTTAAATGGACGCATTGCAGTTTAAGGATACAATAATCAATACACAGTGTTCTGGCTTTACCTGATCAAAATATGACTCTGTTGTATTATATATCATTTGACTGTATATTTGTTTTCCTGTCGTTGGATTTTTGTTGTAAGAAGCACAAAGGGAGTTCTTGATGATAAAGTTTCAGTTTGCATTAGAAGGAATAATTGATCGCTTTCAGGAAGTATGAAGTTCAAGTTTATTTGAGATACATCATTGCATAACAATATGAATAATGATGTTTCTTACACTTTGACACAAGAGGATTTGTGATCCCTGTCGTCAGTACACAGCAGGTTAGTCCAGTCTTGCCCCTCCAGGGCATGTTTCAAATGTTTCGCCGCTTCAACACACTTGATTCAAACAACTGGATCATTTTCAATTATCCTTTGGTAGATTGAAGCAGGAAAAACATTTGAAACGTGGAAGTCAGTGGCCCTCGAGGACTTGGAAACCAGAGAAACCTGGCAGGCATGATCCACGCTAAATTTGGACTCGCATCCCAGACGTGTCTCGCGACAACTGGGTGTTGCTTCACGGGACCATGTGACAGCCGCGGTGAGGAAATCAGCCCTGGGAGCCGCCGTGTACATCGTGGCAGAGGTGACTGAGAGCCTCAGGAAGGTAGTGACAGACGAGCGAAACGGCAGAGTAACTTATCTCAGACGGGGTCATGAAATGGACTTAACCTCCACGCCTATAGGGGGACCTGCTGAATCCTGCTGAGGTTCTGTTGTTGCCGCTTTAATATTGCTATTTTTGGTAAGGTGCTTGTGTTGCACTCCAGACTTGTTGCACCTCGAGGTCCTCGCTGTGGCATCTCGTTTCCCTGCTCATGTTACATCTATCACTGTGGTTATCCGAGGGGCCCTCCGAAGTACAGCATGTGCTGCGAGTATCAAAAACATCTCTCTTTGGGAAAGTCCATGTTGCTCTTGGACGGCTCATCTTCTCTACCGTGTGCTTGTCAGTGTGACTGACTAACCTTTTGATCTATGTGTTTTTCTGAGCATCTCCCTTTTTCTCGTTAGTCCACCTCACCGTTGCCCGAATGCCTGTGGATGTTTATGTTTCAGTGTGTGTTTTTGTCTGCGTGTCGGTGGGTGTTTGCGTCCTGTTGTCCGTGTTCCCCGGCCTGATAGCGCCGGTGTCTGACAGCCCCTGTCCTGTGTTACCACAGCATAAGCTGAAGTCTTCGCAGAGGGACAAGGTACGGCAGTTCATGTCCTTCACGCAGGCCGGGGAGAAGACGGCCGTGTACTGCCTCACGCAGAATGACTGGAAACTAGAAGTCGCCACCGATAACTACTTTCAGAATCCAGAGCTTTACTGCAAGGAATCCATGAAGACCTCAGTGGACCGAAAAAAGCTGGAGCAGCTCTACAACCGCTACAAAGGCAAGGACGACAGATTACAAAGTATTAACGGTATGAGCAGGTTGTTCCAGAAAGACCTCCATAATAGTTGTTTTTGTTTTGTTTTGGGTTTTTTTGTTCTCGATATAGATCCCCAGGATGAAAACAAGATTGGCATCGATGGGATCCAGCAGTTTTGCGACGACCTGTCACTGGACCCGGCCAGCATCAGCGTGCTGGTGGTCGCCTGGAAGTTTCGAGCCGCCACTCAGTGCGAGTTCACCAAGAAGGAGTTTCTGGACGGGATGACGGAGCTCGGGTGAGTTGACATCAACGGCGAGCGACGTGCCCGGAGTGTCTTCGCCTGGCCGTTCTCTTAGTCTGGCTCCGGGGAGGGAAGGCCGGCTAAATATAGATCCACCCACAGCCCGACTATTCTGTGTCTTCATGCCGTGACTAGATGAAACAGTTGCAGTGTTTTGACTTTTCAAGTCGGCGTGTGTGTGAATCACTTTGATGCAGCTTCACGGTTACGTTACATCTGGTTGAGGAGGACGTATGTGAGATTTTATTATTATTTTTTTTTTTTTGAAACATGTCTTTATTAGATTTTCCACATAATACACAACAAAACAGAAACCCCATTTGGCAGCACAACGCAAAAACACACAACCAAAAACTACACAAGGGCAAGGACATTAAAAAGAAAAGAAACACATTAACAAAATGAAAACTGGCTTGTAACAGAAATCATAATTACGGAAGAGTATAAGGGCCATGCAGGAGAAAAAATATTTGAATATTTCAAGAATAAAGTCGAAATTTCGTAAAGAAAGTCAAAATTTCCCCTTTTTCTCAACATTTCTTTATTCACGAAATTTTGACTTTATTCTTGAAATTGTATTTCAACATTAAACTCGACATTTCGACTTTTTTCTCAAAATTGTACTTCAACATTTATCTTGACATTTCGACTTTTTTCTCGAAGTGCATAATGAAAACAAATCTTCCTCCTTTAAAATATTATTTTTATTTTTCTCCTGCCTGGCCCTAATACTCTTCCGTACATAATAATAACAAACTAAATAGAAGAAATAAATAAATAAAATAAAAATAAGAGGCATAATTAAAAATAAGAGGCATAATTAAAATGTAAGTATTCATATAAAGTATAAATTATCTCCACGATGCCTGTTCAGGTCACCTCACCGTATATTCATGCTCACAAGGCTTCAGATATCATCAAATTCAAGGGGCTTTTTCTTGACACAGTAGGTGGGTTTTTCTAGAGCCAGGCATGGCGTTAGATGTCTCAGCCAGAGGCCTAAGGTTGGACCATTCATTTTTTCCAGCACAAGGCTATTGATCGTCTAGATTATAGTAAGCATAGGTCAACCATTTTTTTTTCCCTTATTGGACAAAGCGCAATTGTCCGGGTAGGCACTCAAAACACACAATTTAGGGCTTAGAGGAAGCGGGGCGGAAATAATTTGTGAGATATATTAGGTCACCATCCTCCAAAACGTTTCTTTACATTCCCATAGACAGTGATATAAAGTACCTTAAAGTAAAGTACCTTGATAATCATTGCATTTATAGCAGCGGTCAGGGATATTAGGATCAAATCTATTTAATTTTACAGGAGTGATGTATAGACATGTGTGATTTGATATTATCTGCTCAAACTGTTTGTTTTTTGTGTGTTTAATTGTGTGTTTTTTTTTTTTTTTTAATTAGGTGTGACAGCGTAGAAAAACTCAAGGCCCTTTTGCCAAGATTAGAGCAGGAGCTTAAAGACAGCGGGAAGTTCAAGGACTTTTACCAGTTCACTTTTAATTTTGCCAAAAATCCCGGACAGAAGGGCCTCGGTAAGTGACGTTAACGCGGATAACAACAAGTTTTTCGACCGATGCGGCTGATTCTCGGTCAGGCGGGCTGAAGTTTCCATCTTTGTGTCTCATGTGCAGATCTGGAGATGGCCGTAGCCTACTGGAACCTGGTTCTGTCAGGACGATTTAAGTTCCTCGATCTCTGGAACAGATTCCTTTTGGTGAGTCAAAGTAGAAGCAGCACTGATGCTTGATGACCAAATTAATCACTTTACTTCAAAAGCAGCGCCGCTGAGTTTTACTGGGAGCTTTTAAATAAGTAGAGAAATAAATTACCTTATGAAACGGCTGCATTCTTCCAGGGATTTTTGCTCATGAGGCTGCGATTTAGCAAAAAATATATCTCTTTATTTTTAAAAAGCTAGATGATACATGAGTAGATCTTTAAAATAAAAGCCTAAACATGTCAATTTCTTTTCTAGTAAAGGATCAAAGAAAGAAAATAATAACTGAAAGTGTTTTACTGTTATAAACAGCAGTCATGACCATTAAAGGAGAGATTTGTGAGGTGTACTGAAGCGTGGCGGCTTTAACATCAAAGCCTAAATCACCTTTTCTTCCCACTTTCATGGGTCGAGAAAAAGTTGATAAAGGGAGACGGTTTGTTCATGTAAGGTACATCTTCCAGTTCTCATCCCGTTTCTGGATTTAAGGGCTTATTGTTGCAGCACCTTTATGTTTTATGTGTTAACATGTTAAACTGAAACTTCTGCTCTCATTTATCAGTGTTTCCAGCTGCTTCACCTGTTTTAAAGCAGCTCGACGTTAAGTTTTACACCAAAAGGACTAGGGCTGGGTATCGATTCAAATGTCAAGAATCGATTCGATTCCGATTTTTAATATTCAGAATCGATTATCATGATTCGATCCGATTCGATATTGATTTGGCTTAGTGTTATTTAAAATGTTTTTTGAGCTGTTGCCTGAATTATATGACTGTAAAATAACTAGTGAAATAATAATTTCACAATAATTATTGTGAAATAACTAAGAAATAAATAACTCAAACAGGCCTTTCAATATCCATTTAAAGTGCAAAAAAGAAAGAAATTGCAACAATTCATGCAGTAAACAAATCATTTTAGTTTATCTAATTTATTATGTCACCACGCACACATATTGTCATGAAGCACCTGGCATTTTTCAGAAGTGTCATGACAAACTGTGTGTCCGACTACTGGCATTAAAGTTCACCTGGCGGAAATGATGAAAGTATAAGAAAGAAAAAAAATCCCCCCCCAAAAAATCGATCTTTAGACATAAGAATCGATTTTTAGGAATGAATATGGGAATCGATTTAGAATCGGAAAATCGATTTTTTCAACACAGGCCTAAAAAGGACGTGGTTCATGAGGAAAGATGATGGAAACCACACTGTTACTGTACTGCAGTTAAAACTCACAAACAAGACAACAATGCTCAGGGTTTTTTTTTCCCCTTCATAACATTGAGAGTTTAACAAGCTTAAAAAAGAAGAAAAGAGATATTTTTAGCTGCTTCAGTCCGCCATTGCCATGTTTCACACAATTACTGTGAATATGGGATGTTTATATGAGTGACTCTAAAAATACAACTTACAAGTGGACCCATCAGCCTCGAGACGGTTCAGATTGGGTTGTTTTGTTATTAAAACAGTATTAAAACGGTAATAATAACCACACAGCTCATAAAAAGGCCCCGTTAAGACCTTGAATTATCGTCTGCGTTCACGTCTGGCATTAAAATGTGTGAATTTAACAACACTTATTTTATCCCCTAAGGGAAATTATATTGCTTCAGTGTGAATTATGATAAACATGAGGTGGGAAACTGTCAGATTGCAGGCGGGGTTCAAATCTCAGGAGATCATTATGATGCTCGTTGCCTGGCAACAACTGTATACCGATGATGTCACATACAGCCCTGACAGGTATCTTAGGTGAACTCCGTCAGGAGAATGCAGGGATGGGAATGTAACATCCAACAGGTGAACGTCTGGGTTGCAGAGATGCTCCTTCACAGTAGCACGTCCAGGATTACAGCACCTATCGACGAGCACTGAGAGCTCTCCTTCACCCTGAAGTCTGTTGGCCACCTTTATCGTCCGAAATTCACGTAGAACGATGTTCTGGAGACCAGAATATGCTCCTGTAGCCACGTTTAAATAAAAAAACATCACCACCACCGGAAGATGTTTCAAAAGTCATAAAAGTGCAGCAAAAGTTCAAATCTGACCTCCGGTCTCTACGTGCGCCAAACACATCTAAGGAACGATCTGCCTCAAACACAAAGAAGATATCGAATGATAAAGACTTTCATGAATTCAACAAAAAAATCAAACAAGTTATCGTCTCAGCCGAAGGCCCCAGTATCTGGTCTGAACTGGATTTGGGGAAAGCTGCCCAAAGCCCAAGACTTTAGTTTAGTAGATTGTCCTTGAATCCATTGCAGGATGCTTCCGGACTACAAAGAAAACCTAAAGTGTCTCAGACCAACTTCACAGACGTCCCGAGTGATCAGATCTAAACCAAACCTAAACCAAAACCAAGACACTACAAAGACCAGAGAGTATCAAGACCAAGACTAGTTCAGCTCAAGACCGAGACTAAAAACAAACCTAGTAATGTCCTGATCCTGCGTGATTGTAGAACATCATCCTGGTTCTAGTTTCCATATGAGCTTGTATTCAACTGCAGCTCAATAACACAGAGAAGTGGATGATGATGTTGAACTCACTATAAATGTTTCCATCCATCAGCTGAGATCAGATCTGTGTGGCGACTGCACTACCGCTATTTCTACACTATTGGAGGATTGACTCCAGTGCTTTTAAGGATTGACTCGACTACTAACTAGTCCCAAAGTCCTCTAGCAGAATTACCAGCTCCAACACCCCCCTCCACCTCAGAAAAGTCATGATTAGTAAATGTTACTGATTTAAATTGGTCTTAATTTGGAGATGAAACGTGAATTTTAAATATTAAAGATACAATTCCCGACTTGAAATTATATTATTTACCATTATAGTAATCAGATTACACCGTATATCAGCGTCACTGAAATGGACCTAATGCTTAATCAATCACGATATGCAAATATTATTCATATATTTATTAAAACAAGGCCGTTATAAACACAAAACTGTAATTAAATATAGACACACATGCAGATGCATCAAAACATTCAATCAGATGCAAAATACAAATAGTTTACAAAACTGTACATTAACAAGAGGAAGAACTGCTGATTCTGTTACCTTGGTGCAACGAACTCTCAGTTATCCGATTCCGAGACCGAGACAAGACTACGAAAAGTGGTCTCGAGAACTACAAGTCTTCTTTCTAGAGAAAAAGACCAAGTAGTTCTGCCTAAAACGCAGAAATGGGGATTTTCTTTCTCTTTTTCTTATCCTAAAAATAGTCTGAGACCGAGACAAGACCAAGGCCACAAAAAAGTGGACTCAAGACCAAGACCGGACTGAAGAACTACAAGTGTAGTTCACACCTGATCTTATTTCCTAATAAGGAAATAATTTTTTATGTCTTCTGTCATAAGAAGACATAAAACAATGTTTAACTCTGAAAGCAACTAAACTAGTAATTCGGGCCTTAATTATATAAAATCTTGACTATTACCCGGCAGTTTGGTCAAATGCAACTGCAGATATGATTGCAAAACTACAAAAAATACAAAACAGGGCTGCACGCATTGTTCTTAGTTGTAACTGGACGACAAGTGTTATTAAAATGCATAAGAATCTTGGTTGGTTAATGGTTAGTGACAGATTACTTTACTCATTATTATCATTTATTAGAAATATGTCCATAACAAAGACTCCTCAGGTATTATACCAGGAGGATGTTACAGCTCTGACTATCATACATACAGGACTGTCTCAGAAAATTAGAATATTGTGATTTTCTGTAATGCAATTACAAAAACAAAAATGTCATACATTCTGGATTCATTACAAATCAACTGAAATATTGCAAGCCTTTTATTATTTTAATATTGCTGATTATGGCTTACAGCTTAAGAAAACTCAAATATCCTATCTCAAAAAATTGGAATATTCTGGGAATCTTAATCTTAAACTGTAAACCATAATCAGCAAAAGGCAAAGGCTTTCAATATTTCAGTTGATTTGTAATGAATCCAGAATGAATGACATTTTTGTTTTTTTAATTGCATTACAGAAAATAAAGAACTTTATCACAATATTCTAATTTTCTGAGACAGTCCTGTATATCACCAGACATGCAGCTGGAGGATATTTTGCTGCCAAATGTGAATTCTAATGCTGGTAAAAGGACTGTTGTGTAAAGGGCCATGTATGAGTGGAATTGATTTCCCAAACACATCACACAAACAAACAGCATAAGAACATTCACATTATTAGTTAAGCAACATCTTTTGAATCCGTGTAGTAGAACATTGAAATAAATCACTTGAACAAGCAGCTGCTGAGACTGATTGTCTGACTTGCTGGAAATTGAAACATAGTTGGCTATGACTGTTGTTGAATGTATTTTTTTCTTTGTTTTTTTCTATATTAGATCAGTTGTGAAGTTCTAGACTATAAATGAAATTAAATTGTGGACTGCTTTTCAGACTTTTTGACGACCTCAGATGAACTCTTAACTGTCCAGGGTTTTTGTTTAGTGTTATGTTCTCATTTCGCTGTCTTCATTTTGTGTCTGCTTTTTTTGCAGAGTATTTTTAATTTGATATTCTTTTTATTTAGTGGAAATTTATTTGGTTTGCTTTTATTATGTTATGTTAGGGCTGGGTGATATGGACCAAAAGTCATATCTCGATATTTTCTAGCTGAATGGCGATACTCGATATATCACAATATTTTTTCCGTGACATAATTGGGGTTTCCCCCAAAGCATTATAGCATAGCATCTCTGTTAGCTTCATTTTTTTCTGAGGCAAACCCTTAAAAAAACAGTCAGTTTTAATACAAAGCCTCGTGCCAAATGTCACACAGGTTCGTTTATTAACAGAGGTCTGCACAATATCAAAATGTATAAAACAAATGAAATAAAAATAAACTGCCTGCATATATAGAATAAAAATGCTTCTTGAATAAAATAAAACAAATATCCCTTTCCTGCATAACAATTAAATTAAAATAGACTGTGCAATTAATACAATGTAGACAGTAACAGGCAGACTTTTCCACTGAGGTTGACAGTTGTGCAAATAACAAAACATTTGTGCAAATCTCAAATAAAACATTCCAGTCAATTTGTCACAAAATAAGCTATATCAAAATCATAAAATAAAAGATATATCGAAACAAACGATATTGTCTCGTACCATATCGCGTTTGAAAATATATCGATATACATTAAAATCTCGATATATCCCCCAGCCCTATGTTATGTGTAGTACTGTATTATTTTAAAATGTTGGGGGACCCCAGGGAGAATATCAGCAGTCATGCTGTAGCTAATGGGGATCCTAATTAAACAATTAAACAATTAATCTCTGCACAGACATGCTCACCCTTCTTTGTCGTTGCAGGAGCACCATAAACGATCCATCCCCAAAGACACGTGGAACTTATTGTTGGACTTTGGAAACATGATCGCAGACGACATGTCGAACTACGACGAGGAAGGTGAGTCCGAACCATCTAGACGGATGCGTGAGACGTGGCCCAGCGCCGACTCTCATTGGTCCCTTCTCCTGTCTGTTCCTCAGGGGCGTGGCCCGTCCTCATAGACGACTTCGTGGAATTCGCGCGACCAATTGTTACAGGATCAAAACGCAAAACTCTCTAAGTCCGGCCCTCACTCTGGAGAACCAGAACGTATCTTTTACAGTGACATCATGATTTTTTTTAAGACTTGTACAAAAGAGAAAAAAAAAAGTTTGAAAATTGTAGACTTTGAAGAGGAAACAGAAGCACCTGAACCCGTCGGGGGAAGCCGCCCGTCGGGGGAAGCCGGGCGGAACGACCGGCGGCATTTTCCCGTCCTCTGGTTGGCCGAGGCGCCGGACGGAGGTTTGCCAGGTTTCTCGGGATCCCGGACGCCCCTGGGCTTTGCTCGGCGGCCCTGCGGGGGGACGCAGCGCCGACAGGAGGCCCCCACCCCCCCCACAGTCGGCTCCGAGCGGCTGCGCAAACATCCCACGTCCCGCTCCGAGCTGGGGACGCGAGTGCTCGCCACACCAGCACCAACAGAACTGTTGCAGTTTTTACTGTACATACTGTATCTATCGGGACAGTTTACAAAGAGAACTATATGAAGAATAATATAAATATGTTCAGTTTATAAAATGCAAAAAGATGATTGTTTTATGTACAGTAAATGCTAAGATCTCTATCAGGATGCCTCAGTGTTGTGGATGATGCGCCGTTGGTTTTAATCGTTTGGTGGATGTCGAGTCATGGAATTGTGAGCTTCTCATCGAAAGCATGTTAAACCCATTTTACCAGCCGTCTCGGGCTGGTTTCACTAATAAATATTCACTTAAGTAAAAGACAGTGCTTTAATTTAGATAATTGATGCTGATTGGTGGTATTCACTTGTCTGAGGAACCTCAGTTGATGTAAGATAGTCGGTCCCTCCCATCGTTTCTTTCTGAGAAACAAAAAAGTCAAAAGCATCAAGGAAAAAAATAAAAAAGGTTTTGTTTTTATCAGTTTACCCCCATGGGATTTTGTTTGTTTTGTTTGTTTTTCACACTGAAATGACTATTTAGCAGCATTTAGGAGAGCCGTGAAGGGAGCTGATGGACGTTTATGGTTTGCATGGCACATATCTGTACGTTACTGCAGCAGAGCGGCGCCAGAACGGCCGACGGCAGAGCCTCACGAGTCCACCTGTCCACTGTCTCTGGTCCTGGCCCTGGTCCTGGTCCTGGTCCTGGTCCTGGTCCTGGTCCTGGTCTTAGTCCTGGTCTTGGTCCTGGTCCAGCATTGCTGAAGGTAGTGAACATCAGAATATAATGATGAAACATTGTGTAAGGAGCATACGTATATTGTTCATTTCAGAAAGATGAATAAAGCATGAGTTTTTCCATAAGCGTGGATGAATTTAGCTCATTTCTTTGATCAGATGGACAAAGGAGCATATTTATTTGCACACATTTACTAACAAACAAACTATTTGCAAGATACTTTTTTTTATTTTCCAACACCTCATCTCAGCATCCTTCTTATTTGATTTATTAGGGCCATGCAGGAGAAAAAATATTTGAGAGCGGAAGATTTTTTTTTATTGTGCACTTCGAGAAAAAAGTCGAAATGTCGAGATTAATGTTGAAATAAAATTTCAAGAATAAAGTCAAAATTTCGTGAATAAAGTCGAAATTTTCGCATTTTTTCTCAACATTTTGACTTTTTTCTCGACATTTGGACTTTTTTCTCGAGATTTCGACTTTTTTATCGACATTTCGACTTTTTTCTTGACATTTTGACTTTTTTCACGAAATTGTACTTGTACTGGTCCTGGTCCTGGTCCTGGTCTTAGTCCTGGTCCAGCATTGCTGAAGGTAGTGAACATCAGAATATAATGATGAAACATTGTGTAAGGAGCATACGTATATTGTTCATTTCAGAAAGATGAATAAAGCATGAGTTTTTCCATAAGCGTGGATGAATTTAGCTCATTTCTTTGATCAGATGGACAAAGGAGCATATTTATTTGCACACATTTACTAACAAACAAACTTAATTTGCAAGATCCTTTTTTTTAATTTTCCAACACAGGAAGCAACCATTTGTCTTGTGTTTTTGCATCCTTCTTATTTGATTTATTTATTCATCATAAAGAGTATATTGAGCTGCGTAAAGTGAGCCTGGTCCTTATCAGGTCATAAAAAAACATTAAAACAACGTACAATGCCTCAAGACGGAACACTGTGTTGTTATTTATAGAAAAAGAATCACTATTAAAATACAGAAATAAAGAGTGCTAAAGCGAGTAAACGCCATGAATTAACCTTATAGAACCTTATGAATGAGCGGGTTTCTTTTATTTGGAACAAATCCTGAATGCAGTTTGGAAGCAGTTTCTGCTGGGCTTTAAAGGCAAATAAAACAGTTTTCTGCTCTACTATATCATGGAATTTTAGAGTATTATATTTAATAAAGAGATTATGTTTTGGTTCATAATAGTCAGATCTATAAATTATCCTTAAAGCTCTTTTCTGTAATAAGAAAATAGGGTCTGTATTTGTTTTATAGGCGTTACCCCAAACTTCCACACAATAAGTCATGTATGGAACTATGAGTGAGTTATACTTTAAAAACTGAGCTCTTTGACAGAAGATATAATTTGTTTTGCTTAATATTGCTAGAGCTTTTGACATTTTTGATTTTACACTATTTATATGTGATTTCCAGCAAAGTTTATCATCAATTATTACCCCCAGGAACTTATTTTCGTATACTCTTTCTATTTCCATACCACTAATTTTAATGACAATCTGTTATGCTGCACACTGGCTGAAAAATTCTAGGTTAGGTTAGGAGATGTTGAGTGTTAATTGTGTAAATAAATTAGACACAATGGAAAAACACAATTACCTGAATGTAAGTTGAAATAATACATTTGTTACATTTTGCAAGTTTTTATAAGACTGACTGAAACAAAAAGCCAGATGTTTTTTATTTATTTATTTTTAAATCGTGGGAATAAGGACATTGAGCATTCCGAGAAGTCCTGGAATGCATCACTGCCAAGCAACAGCATCGTCTGAAAAAACTGCTCATTTTTAATTAATCTCGCTGTAAATTTTCTCTGAAAACTCATTCCGGATACATTATGGCCAAGGGTTCAGGAAAAACCACCGCTAATCTTAAAAAAACCGCAAAAATGGCAAAGGACGAGGCAGGAAAAGAAAAGGAGTTATATATAACTCAGATGAAACATCTGGAGGAAAACCTTAAACGGTGAGTCTCACAGCACACTCGCCACTATCTGAGTAAATACATATCATGGTGTAGTTTTCATGTTTTTCAAAACTTTAATGATGAAATTTAGTGTGATTTATATTTTACTTTGTTAAAAGTGAGCTACAGTTATGTTAACTTAGCTTGCGTAGCTAAATATGTGACAGTTTTAAATAAATACATTTATTTAATTATTTTTGTTTTTTTATTATTATTATTATTATTATTATTATATTATATATTATTATTTATTTTTTATTTATTTATTTATTTCTGGAATAAACTATATACCAAGTAAACTAAAGCTGAATTGTTGTGCAGCTAGAGACAAATTGGATACATATCTCTGGTTTGTATTGCAATTGATATTTATATTTTGTGAAATAATTAACTTAAAAAAAAAACATTAAAAAAATGTTTTTTATTATTTTTATTTAAAAATGTATTTATTTTTTTTCATGGAATTTTTTCACATCATGGCACTATCAGAGCTCAAGTGGGCCAGACCAGAAAATGAACACCATACAAAACCTTAAATAGCAGCAAAAAACATTTTGTTTTTTACGTTTGTTTACAGCAAAAAGTTATCAGTGACTTATGGAAACATTTACATTTAATAAACCATCTTTTTACAGAACATTAACAACTGAACTTTTTAAAGAAAAATAAGTGCCTTTTCATTAATGTTAAGCCTCAGTATATCATTTACAATTGTGCAGTACAACCTATAGGTCACAGAGTATTTACAAAGGCACCAAACATTTAATCACACATATCTGGAACTGAACAAAACCGTATTTTACTTCGTGATAAAAAACACACACATCATGCAAACTAAAGTGGGAACTATTCAGGAAGAAAGTAAAGATGAAGATATCCCACTGCCTTGTATTTGTTTAAGATTTGTACATAAAAAAATACATGAACGTTGTGGCAGTGCGTGAACAATGGGGTTCCATCAAACCAAACTCTTTTGCAATGAAGCTGACAACTGACAAATTGCACAATATTCAGTGTCTTTAAATGTTTCCACTCAAGCAGATCTCTTAATGTTCACAAAATGCTCATTACAGGTAAAACCTTTTCACAAAGGTAAGTAGTTGCACATATGGACAAAACTTTTACAGCAAAGGATGTCAATTAGTGGTAGCCTGGCAAGAGATATTGATAAAATGTGTTCAAGCCAACTGATGCAAATTTGTTTGATGTATGTCTTGATTGATTTGTGTATTGTGAGTTTAAAAGACTCTCGTTTAAAGTTGCATTCTCCTTTCCATCCTGCAGATCGGAGCTCAGACGTGATGCTCTGAGGAAAGAAAACAAGGAGTGTACCATACACTGCAACAAACAGGAGCAGGACGACCGTGATGAGACATTGTACCTAACGCACCGCCTTTCTGAACTGAAGGAAGATAAAGAGGAGGTGGTGGGACTGTTGGAGAAGGAGCAGTTACTTGCAAAACAGTTTGCAGAGGCGGATGAGCTGCTGATGAGTCAGGAGAGGCAAGAGACCCAAGAGTTACAGGAGAGGATCGATCACTTAACCTCTACGCTCGACAAGCAAGGTGTGTCATTACCCGATGTGAGTCACACATGCGCAGTCGCGTCCAACATCATCGGCCATCATCGGCCATCTTGGAAAGCAACATACGGCAACACTACTTGGACAAACTGTCATTACCCGATGTGAGTCGCTACCGCACATGCGCCACTTTTCGCTGTGCATTTCAGCAGGAAATCAGTCAGTCAGT
The DNA here is from genome assembly GCF_033807715.1 of Cololabis saira. Taxonomy (NCBI): domain Eukaryota; kingdom Metazoa; phylum Chordata; class Actinopteri; order Beloniformes; family Belonidae; genus Cololabis; species Cololabis saira. The sequence continues at coordinate 40,736,344 of NC_084592.1, read as the reverse complement.
GGAGAAGTAGAGAGTGTTGTCATTACCCGGTTATTGATTAAAATGAGCGATTTTAATTTTTTCCATCAGCTCCATGCCTACATGGAATTTTTTGGGGTAATATTAAACTAATGAAAATGGTGTTTCTTCTCATTCATCATTAGTAATATCAAAGGGAACTTTTACTTATTTCATTAAAATTCAGACCAAATAGGAAAAACTTATTGTGAGTAGTGTACCGTATATCAAAACAAGTGTGTGTTTAGAACTTGTCTATCAAGTCTGGCGACGTAACTGTAGTTTGTCCAAGTGGTGTTGCCGTATGTTGCTTTCCAAGATGGCCGACGATGTTGGACGCGACTGCGCATGTGTGACTCAAATCCAGGCCCCCGGTCTCGCACTCAGCAGGGACGCTGATTTTTCCCAGTGGCCAGCCGCGGTACTGCAACAAAAAATCCCATGGGGCCCAAAAAGCTTTTTATCCCATAGACCGCAATAGTAAAAGAGAAGCCTCTAAAACTGTTCACAGGACACCTCCAGCTGTAATCACCGTTAAATACTAATCTTTGTATTCTATATTTTTAAGTCATGGACTTTATATCCGTCAAAAATGTTTTCTAACGGCCAGAAAAGTCAAAGAAAAGTCTCTTTCTGGGCGTGACGTCACGGCTGACGTCACGGCTGTGTCCGTGCACTCCATGGATGTATTATATTAATACATATTATATAATATATTATATTAATACATTAATAATATATGTAATAATATACATTAATTAATATATTATATTAATACATATTATATTAATACTCGTTCTCATTGCCCCGGGGCATGATGGGAGGCCCCAGAGCATCATGGGAGGTGACTCAACTGCGCATGCTCTATGGGCCCCATAACGCGGAAGTAAACCCGGAAGTCAGGAAATGTTTCGGCGTATGCGCTGGCTGAGCAACTTTCATTGAAATGAACGGCGGCCATTTTCCGGTCTGGTATCCAGTTAATTTAATACATCCATGGACTGCGCATGTGTGACTCAAATCGGGTAATGACAAGGTGCAACATTTGATTCTTGTTCCTCTCCCTTTTCTCTTCTGTACATTTGGAGACTGGAGGTTCCAGAGCGTCGTGCTGCCCTGCAGTTCCACACTCTGACCACCTCCATGTTTAGCTCCACCTGTCTATACAGATGTCTGCAGGATATCAACTCACATGCCTCACTTGCAGTCCGACTCTCTGACCACCTCAGTGTTTGCTGCGTTCACCTGTTTATATAGTTGTCTTTTTAGTACATCATTTAATAATGTCCTTATATAAGTACATAGAACCCTTAGTTCTAGGGTTGTCCCGATCAGGATTTTTTAGCTGCCGGTCACTTGAGTTTGAGTATCTGCCGATCCCGATTTTTCCCGATCCCATCACTTTTTTTGGCTCCCGATACATTTCCGATACTTTTTCCCGATCAGATACATTTTGGCAATGAATTAAAAACTAAAACTCAAATTATCCCAAGTTTCTTTTATTGTCCATTGGAGAACAACATGGACATATATTTCAACAAAGCTTATCAGCTCTGGTGCCAAAAATTTAACTTCAAAAGAGGTAGTTGAATGACATCCAGTCAAACTCACAAACACAAGAAAATTAAAATACCTTTTGGCTTAACCTTAGTGCAACATTCTGAATGGCATGAAATGAATATCAGCAGCTTAATGCAACATGAACATATATAGAATTTCACAATTCAAACATGTAAACTATGTAAGTTTCACTTACTTACGTTACGTTAAATGCAACGATATATAAAACGATTTAATATATATTAAAAACATTAATAACTAGGTATGTCCCGATACTTTTTTGGCCGATACCGATGTTTTAAAAATGCCGTGATCACACTACTTACTTGACAACACTACTTAGTTCTCCAACTCACAGATAATTACATCTAATATATTTTGTCCTATATAACATTAACAACATATTTTGCCTCTCCTCCCTCTTTTCTTCATTCTCTCTGTCTATTTTATCCTCTTTTCTACCTTTACCCAATTCCCCTTCAGCAGGAGGATCCCCCCTTATGAACCAGATCCTGCTCAATGTTTGAACCCTCTGAAAGGGGAGTTTTTATTTTACAGTGCTTGGCTTGGCTTGGAGGTTTTCTCTCCTGTAAGGAGATATTTTTTTTACTTGCCATTGTTTCTTTACTCAATACTTGATAATTTTACTAATATTTTATAAGTAAAATATTAAGTAAATATTCAAGTACCTAGAGACCAATTGTATTGAAATAGACAGTATATACCGGTAAATACATTTGATTTTAAGTTGATTCTATTGATGGCACCATGAAAAAAAAACAGCCAGGTTTATTACAGTGCATACAGTAAAATAATAGCATCGCTAAGATATTGTTGTCCATCTGAGGTTGTATTTGTCTTATACAAAAGCTCACTACGATCAGAAGACACACCCATGCACAAATGAAACAGGATTGAAGGAGTAGATTACTAACTTCTGCTCAGGACTGCAGTTGCACATCTGTGCGTTGTGGAGCAAGACGTCTTAAAAAATAGTCTTTAACTAAAACTACACAATCAGTTACTTTTCCTTTTTACTTGTGTTTTCTGCCACCAGCTGCTCAGGAGAAGGAGCAGAATGCAGAGCTGGAGGAGCTGACTCAGAAGCAGTCCAGTCTGAGTTGTGAGGAGCTCGCTGCTCAGCTGGCTGCTCTGCATAATGAGCATAAAACTGCTGTTGAAAAGCTGAAGCACAACAAGGCAAAGTAGGAACTATGAAACATTTCCCCGGTATACTAACCAATGACTGCATTATTGATAAAACCGGTGAAACATTCAATGTTTGGCTCCCTATTGGGTTCACTTTTGAATGTGAGGCGTTAGGGCTACAGGCAGTACTCCAGTTGTAAAAAAAAATCAGGGGGGATGGTGGATTTTATCATATGGGGACAGATAATTTGTGCTGATTACAAATAATATAATATATTACAAATAATAGCACTGCCCAAAACACCTGCAGAAATACTGCAGGAATGACATAGCAGCAGTTAAATGCAGCCTTCTGTAAGCTTTAAATATCCACTGGGCTTACATCAAAACACAACAATAAAAAACTGTTTTCTGAACTTATCAATATGATTCTGTCCTTCACAGGATAAGTAAAATGGATCACTGCAAAAACTAGAAATCTTAACAAGAATATTTGTCTTATTTCTAGTTAAAATGTCTCATTTTAGTAAAAAAAAAAACTCATTACACTTAAAACAAGACTCATCACTGAAAAAAACAACAATTTTCACCTGTTTCAAGTAGATTTTCACTTGAAATAAGTAGAAAAATCAGTGCCAGTGGAACAAGATTTTTTTGCTTGTAATAAGAAGATAAATCTTGTCCCACTGGCAGATTTTCCTACTTATTTCAAGTGAAAATTTACTTGAAACAGGTGAAAATTGTCAAATAAGTTATTTTTCTGGTCTTATTTTTCTGGTGATGACTCTAAATGTTGAAATAGCAGTAATATCACATTCATTGATGAAATGACTTAAGGGATGGAAAGGGGGGATGGCAGTTTTACAGGGGGGATGATTTGGACCGTTTTTATTTCAGGGGGGATGCCATCCCCGCTCATCCCCCCTCAACTCCAGTACTGGCTGCAGGTCTATTTTTTTGTGTTTCACTAGTGCAGGGGTCGGCAACCCAAAATGTTGAAAGAGCCATATTGGACCAAAAACACAAAAAACAAATATGTCTGGAGCCGCAAAAAATGAAAAATCTTGTATAAGCCTTAGAATGAAGGCAAATGGCAAAAGGCGGAATGTCGAGAAAAAATTCGTAAGGTTGAGGAAAAAGTCGAAATGTCGAGAAAAAAGTCGAAATGTCGAGATTAATGTTGAATTACAATCTCTAAAAAAAAGTCGAAATGTTGAGAAAAAAGTCGAAATGTCGAGAAAAAAGTTGAAATGTCGAGATTAATGTTGAAGTATTATCTCTAAAAAAAAGTGGAAATGTTGAGAAAAAAGTCGAAATGTTGAGAAAAAAGTCGAAATGTCGAGAAAAAAGTCGAAATATTGAGAAAAAAGTCGAAATGTCGAGATTAAAAAGGAACAAAAAAAGAGAAAAAAAGGAAAAAAAGAAAAAAAAGAAAAAAAGACAAAAAAAAGGAAAGAAAAAGCTCCAGGGAGCCACTATGGCGGCGCTAAAGACCCGCATGCGGCTCTAGAGCGTGTTTAGTCCCACAAATAGCTTATAAAGGATATATAAGTGTATATCAAGAACTAAGTTCACACAATGTTAAAGCTGAACAATGCAGTATGTGAAGACGTGAAAAAGGGTTCATAGGACGGGAGTTCATGAAGGGGCCAAACGGAGCAAAGCTTCTTGAGGGTAAAAAACCTAGAGAAAAAGCTAATGTACCACCTACTCTGTATTACCAGTTGTGAGAAAAGTTAAAGTACCACCCGCTTTATAAAAGATGGTGTAAGAGCTGTAAAGTTTCACTCTTTCTGGAGTGACTGTGGTTTGTTTTGCCACATGTCGAATAAACTTTGTACTGCATGGAGATTCAACCTCCAGTGTTTTTTTTTTTTAATCCAGCGTTTTTACTGTTTGACTCAAATTTTCTAGACCCCTATAATTAAGACAGGAAGATATATAATGTTGATTTTAAAATTGAAACTGTTAAATTTGTTTTAAAAAATGAAAAAACAAAACTATGCTCAGGGGTCTGAAAGAAAAAAGGGTTTCAGAACATTTCAAATTGAATGTCAAAAATGCAACACTATCTGTCATTAATTGTCTTGTTTTTACTGAACATATCATTAAAGGTATTGTGGCATCATTTTTAACATGCTTTTAACACTATTAAAAGTCTTGGCCAACATCCCTCAAATGTGTCTAAAAGAGTGTAACAAGAAAATATTCACTCTAGTACTCTATTCCTGGCTTTTTATTACAGTGTTTTTTTGCGCCGTGAAAAATGCTTACTTTTCCCCCTTTCCTGTCAATCATTGCTCCGCTCCTCCTCCAAACCTCCTCCTCCTCCAGCCATACGCTCACAGCGGTGTCGGAGAGAGCCGGGAGCGACAGGCGAAGCATGCACGGAAAAGCAGCACGGCGAACCACAGCAAACAATCATAAAAATAAAGGCATGCAAGCAGCAGTGTCACCTTATCTTAAGTCCAGTCAGTGGCCGCGGGTCTTCTTAGCAGTTTTCCTCCGGTGATTAGAACAAAAGAGGCTCTAAACACTAAACAGCTCCGTGTTAAGCCTGATTTATGGTTCCGCGTTAAATCGACGCAGAGTCCTACGCCGTAGGGTTCAGCGTACGGTGCGCGTCGCCGCGTAACCCTACGCCGTAGAGTCTGCGTCGGTGTAACGTGGAACCATAAATCAGCCTTTATGGTGCGCTGGAGAGGAGAGGAGACAGGGAGCTGGGTGGAGGGGGCGGTGATTTAGCGGGCCGTTACGTAACGGCCCGCCACCAAACCACATGCGCCGTTTTTGCACAGTTATGCGGAAAATCCCAGAAAGCACACAATACACTGAATGTTAAAAGTTCGTTGTTTTTTGGGTGTAATTGATGTCAAGACACCCAACAAAACACAAAAAATCAAGAAAAATGTGTTTTTCATGTCACAATCCCTTTAAAATATTTTAATTTTGTTTAATAGAGATTGATGTTTGTTCTGTTGAACCCAAATAAACTAAAAAAAAAAATCATATCCAATGAAAAGATAAGTCTTGTTGGATTTCATTTATTTGGCAGATCATTTTGACCTCATCCATACACCTGATGCTGAATTGACTCTTTGTCTTGCACTAACAGGAGGAGAAATGAAATGGAGAATGAAATGAAGCAGGCCGTGAAACTCGAGGCCCAAGCCGCTCTTAAACTGAAAAGACGTCAGCACAAGATGGATGAAATGAAAGCTTATCGTGTACTTCCAAATCCGAAGGTCCTGAAACAGCAAAAAATGTCTTTGAAAAAACGCCTTGTGGCGCTTCATAAGGAGGAAGAAACAGAACAGATCGTCCTCAGTAAAAATATCAAGATGATTTCTGACCTCGAAAAAGTAAGAAGACATCTGCAAACATATCTAACTGTAAACCTGGTAAAAAAAAAAATGTATGCTGCTGATGAAGAGTCAGACTGGTCACAGTTTTTTACTTATAACCTACAAAGCTGAGAAAAATTCTGATTTATATCGTGTACATGAAAAAAATATATAAAAAAAAAGATCATGTACAAAATGTAGGAATAAAATATACATAACTGGTTAATATCTGATTTATCCCAGTTCAGGATCAATTGTGGTAGCTTCTCAAAGTTTTGTTTTTTCAAGTTCTATGTATAAAAATTACTCTTCAGGAAAAAGAGGTCCTGACTGGGCAAATCCAAAAGCTCCAGGATGAAATGAAGGCTTCAGTAAACCGCCGTCAGGCTCTGCTCGAGAAGAACGAGGCTTTCAGGTGAGAGTTTGATCTATGGTCCAATCCCAATACATCCCCTACTTTTCTTCACTAGCCCTACTTTCTTTCACTCGCCCTTCTTTTCTTCACTACCCCTAAAAAAGAAGGGACAGATTTTAGGGCACTTGAAATCTTCCCAGGGGCCTGTCCCAATACTCCCCCTACAACTCGTTTTCATCCCTACTCCTAATCAGGAAGCTGAGAGCCAAAAGCTATTTTAATTTCAGCTGTAGCGCTGTTAATATGGCACTTTATTAAGTTTTAATATTTTTTCAGGCGTAAAAGTAACCGTTAAGATCCCAAACCTGGGCTCAGTTTATCCAAATAACGCCTGTTAAGAAATTTGACCCGATGTTTTCGGCGATGATGAGAGCCACCGGTCCGGGGCACAGCAGCAGCAGCAGCAGCTCACGTACAGACGTGATCGCCAGGTCAACCTGCGCCGTCGTCCCGGGGAGAAACCTGCAGCTCTGTGGAGAATTACCGCTGGCTGAAATAAATCATTTAGGAAGATAAATGTTGGTTTAATAGATTAAATCTAACAGTTGTAGCTACGCCTGTTAAGAAATTTGCTCCGAAAATTTCGAGATTTCTGCCTGCCGGCTCCGGAGCTGATTTATGGTTCTGCGTTAAATCGACGCGGAGCCTACGGCGTAGGGTACGGCGTAGGGTACGGCGTAGGGTACGGCGTAGGGTACGGCGTAGGGTACGGCGTAGGGTACGGCGTAGGGTACGGCGTAGGGTACGGCGTAGGGTACGGCGTAGGGTACGGCGCGCGTCGCCGCGTAACCTACGCCGTAGGATCTGCGTTGGTGTAACGCGGGACCATAAATCAGCCTTTATTCCGCTGAGGTTGCAACAACGGGTAAAACGAGTGATTATGTACATTCACTGAGTGAATATTATGAAAGTAAAATATATATTTCTCGCTAGAAATGTAATCAAAACGCATTTTTATGCAGAAACTAACTCAAAATATTGATTTTATTCTCTAAAAAATAAGAAATGTCCGCCATGTTTTTCTTTTTGGATTCAGTCCACAAATGACGACGAAAAGCATTCTGGGAAATTTTTCTAGCCCTCGATCCGTACGGTGCATCTGAAAACCCTCGCTCTGAAGGGCCAGATTCATAACCACTCGCCCTCGATATGTGCACTCCCCCTAGGTGAAAAGAGGAATTGGGACACCACTACCCTCACGGGAACGCAAAAAATTTAGGGGAAGGGATGAAAACGAGGGGTGGGGGGAGTATTGGGACAGGCCCTAAATCTCACCATTCTGGGGACTGAACCTCAGATGGAAAATGTCATCCGCCTTGTGTTTTCAGACAAGATCAGGCCGAGGAGCAGATTCAGTTTGCCGTCAAACAGGCTGAGCTGGTCAGCCAGCTGGAGCAGGAGAGGAGTGAGGTCAGGAAACTGGAGCGAGTCATGAAGCAGGGAACAGCTAATCTCACAACGGTCCTGAAGGTAAGAACCTTGCCTGGTAGGAAGCGTTGGAACGCTGAGGATTCCTACCACAGCATCTGCTAAATCTTATTGTGATGGAATATAACGTAACGCTGTGAGACAAATAAGATGATCTTGTGACGTCTTCTCTTGTATTTCCTCTGCAGAAGCCTGAGAGAAGGTCTTATGTTGGGAAGAAGATGGAGGAGGTGCTGAAAGCTCTAGAGAGCGCCTGCCCAGAAGCAGCCAGGTACTGAAACCACTCGGGGACAATGACTACGTTTACATGCAGTCAAAATTCGGGTTATTGCTAATATTCCGATTACTGAAACATTGGGAATAATCTGTTTACATGCGTGAGCAAACAGGGTTGTCCCTGTATACATGGTGATTAATCATTTGGGATATCTGGATCAAACCAGCGACGCACGGAGAACGTCATGACGCAATTCCCGTCATTTCCGCTTCTTCTTCCTGTATCCAAATCCAAAACAACAACAATAACAGCAGCACGGCGGATAATGAACAGCCCAGTAGAAGTCGTTTTGTTTCTCGGCCCTGTAATTCGCCTTTTTCAGCGTCTTCCAGCGGAGCTTGATCTGGTCTGGCGTTTGTACAAATCCTGCTTCGCACAACTTTTCGCTCACCTTTTTGTAAATCTGGCTATCCCGGTACTTTCTACCGTCTACAAATGACAAAATGTTCATATCTTTCATTACATTTATGAAGTGATTAGTCTCATCCTGGTCTTGTGTTTCTCCATGTTTATAAGAACTTCCTGGACTCAAAAGACCAAGATTCCTTGCAAAAAGAACATGCGCAGAAAACAAATTCCTGTTCCTTTTGATGGGGAAATCCCGTTAGGCGTTTACATGACCAAATATTCGGGTTGGAAAAGGAGTAACCCAGGGGTCATATTCGGGTTTTAAAAACCGGAATATGAGCAAATTCCGGTTATTCAAAGGGGTTATTGGTGTTTATATGGCCGTGCAAAACCGGGTTATTGCTAATATTCCGGTTTTAAAAGGGTTATTGACTGCATGTAAACGCAGTCAATGATTATCTAAACTGACCTGACAGCTAACTGGCTGCTCAGTCTGGATCCTGTTAAGTTCCATGAGAACCAGCTCATCTGCAACTTTGTTGTTAAAATGGTCAAAGAAAATGGATTGGTCTCCAAACAAAAAAACAAAGCACAAAAGAAAAAAATCATGTGGACAATACTTGGTACCCCCATGATCCAATAGTTTATAGAGCTACCTTGACCAACAGTAACAGAGTACACCTTTCCTGTATGACTTGGTCAGTCTCTCACATGGTTGTGGAGAAATTTTGGTTCGATTCTTCCTTTCTCAACCCCGGGGTAAATTTGCAGGGACATCTGCTCCTGTGAAGATTGACAGTTGTTTTGAATGTTTACTACTCGTGAATAATCTTTCTCACTGTAGAACATTGAACTGTAAATAGTTTGGAAATGCTCTTAGAAACATTTCCAGATCAACATGCAGAAACAACTGCTTGTTTAAGACTAATGCTGATATTTTTCCTTCTTGGCATTGTGTTAACACACACCAGAATGTTCCAGACTGGCACACTGTCAAAACACCTGCTTTTATAAGGGTCTGCACAGCTGCTGGTCAGTGAAACGCTGATGATTGATAAGACCTGGCTACAACTTACCCTTTTAAATCCATTGGAAGAAATAGTGTTAGACAGTGTTACCCACATGAAGAGGCAATCATTCATTTGTATGTCACTTTTGTGTCATCTGAACCTCTTATATGCAGCATCTACTAGGGCTGGGGATCGACTCAAATGTCAAGAATCGATTCGATTCCGATTCTTAAGATTCAGAATCGATTATCAAGATTTGATTCGATCCAATTCGATTCCGATATTGATTTGGGTTAGTGTTATTAAAACTGTTTTTTGAGCTGTTGCATGAATTATATGACTGTAGTTATGCAAAATATTACTACTAGTATTATATTGAGATTAACCAGCAAGTATTGGCAGCTAATGATGCTGTAAGGACCAATCAGCTCCCAGAATGCTGATAGAACTGCTTTCAGAAACATCGTGGGTCAGAATTACCAAACAGATCCAGGGAGGAAACAGAGACGGATGAAATCGGTTTTATTTTTTCCCACATTCCGTTTTTATTTGTTCCATTTTCGGTCTATTTTGGTTTTTAATTTTTGAGAATTTGGTTTTTAGCATTTTTTGCAAATGTAACCCCAAGACAGTATATAAAGTAATGAAATATAGACAATTTATGCAATTATAACCTAACACTTTAATGTTTTCATACCTTTAAACATATTTAAAGGCAAAAACATGGCACCAGTTATTCTCGTGTCCAACAAAACATTCCTTTTTTGGGGATAAACAAAAAAATAACCAAAAGTTGTAATGTAATGATGAAAAAAAAATAATACATAAATAAATAAAAGAAAAAAACAAAACAAAAAAAATCGATCTTTAGACATATGAATCGATTTTTAGGAATTAATATGAGAATCGATTTAGAATTGGGAAATCGATTTTTTCAACACAGGCCTAGCATCTACAGTGAGGTGTCTGAAGTCTCTTGTAAAGGAAGGAGAAAAAATTTGAAGCATCATGTCGTGTCTTCCACAGTGAAAAGACTGCAACCCCGGATCGTGACCCGTTGTTCCTGCTGGCCAAATACAGTCCAGGTGATGATGGTTTCGTACCCCGACCCACATGGAACCCCAAAACACGTTCCAACGGGACCGTGCCACCTCACGAAAGGTTTGTTGTGGCTAATGAGCACATGTATAAACTTATATCAACAAAGCAACTTTTTTTTTTTTTTAATGACAATGGTTTTAAGTTGGTTGTCACTTCACCCAAATGTGACTTTGTTATAACTAGTGATGCACCGAAATGAAAATGTGTGGCCGAAACTGAAACTGAAAATAATAATAAACACTTAGTTAGTTAATATTTATTTCGGTCAATCACAAACAAAAATCAACAAACAACATAACACAGGTTTTTCCCTGGTCAACATTGTGATTATTTGACCGAAAAGGTCTGGGCTTGAAGCATTGAGCTTATCTTGCCCACCTTTTAACTGAATAGAATATACAAAAAGAACAAAATTAAGTATCATTAGTCTACACAAAATAATAATAATAATAATAATAATAATAATAATAATAATAATAATAATAATAATAATAATAATAATAATAATAATAATAATAGCAATAATAATGATAATAATAATAATAATAATAATAATGATAGGTCTCAAAACAGAAAGTGAAAAGATGCCAAGGAAACTGACAAAACCAATTTAAGTTGTCATTTTATCTCATGCATGTGTGCATTCTTCTTTGTTTGCTTGGCACTTGGCCGAATACCGAATAATACCGAACGATGGTTCTTCGCAGTTTTTCATTTATTTATTTATATATCACTCCACGCTGTTCGATTGCGTCATCTAAACATGCCGTTATTAATTGTTCGGTTTTTATCCCCAATTATTCCACCGAACACCGAAAGTGTTTTTTTGCTATTTTCGGCCGAACAATTTCGGTTACCGAACATTCGGTGCATCACTAGTTGTAACATGACATTTGTATGACTTTATGTATGTTAGGTTCCATTTATCCTGCTCAAATCTTACCAAATATACCGTATTTTCTGGACTATAAGCCGCTACTTTTTTCCTAAGTTTTGAACCATGCGGCTTATACAAAGGTGCAGCTATTCTGTGGATTTTTCTTCCACCGCTAGGGGGAGTGCTAACCGGAATTAGAATTAAAAACTAAGACAAAATAAATGCAAAGAAGAATACGCTACTTCTTCTTTAGCAGATAGAAGTAGGTAGAAGCAGAATTCAAACCGGTAAATAGATAAATAAATACCGGTTATTTTCTCTTGGTTCTGTCCCGTTTTAATCAGCAAAGTTGCTGCCGTGTTAAAAGACACTGTTAGGAAAGGATCTATTTAGGTACAAACATGTACATCATTTACAGTTCAAAATCCTTCTGTACATGTAGTAAATATCTAATCTAACAACATAAATATCTGCGGCTTGCATATCTTTTTTTTTTTTAAATAGAGCGGGTGCGGCTTATATACAGGTGCGGCTTGTATATCTTTTTTTAATTGTTTTTTTTTTTTTTTAAATAGAGCGGATGCGGCTTATATACAAGTGCGGCTTATAGTCCAGAAAATACGATAGTTATTTCTGATGTCGCTTCGGAAATAACATCCAAAACTCGTGCTGCCAGAGCTGAAATCAGGACTAGCATCAGCTGGTGGCCCAGGTAGTCAGTTTGGAAGGGTCTTTAAACGGCCCGAAGCCAAGGTTTTACCGGAGCAATCAGCCGCTACAAGAGGAAGATGCTGATGAGATAAAGGCGGTGCAGCTTGCATCTTCTAGGTAGCAGTCGCAGCAATCTCTTAGTACAGTTAACAACAGAGGTGTCAAGTAACGAAGTACAAATACTTCGTTACCTTACTTAAGTAGAAATTTTGGTTATCTATACTTCACTGGAGTAATTGTTTTTCAGACGACTTTTTACTTTTACATTTTCACGCAACTATCTGTACTTTTTACTCCTTACATTTTAAAAACAGCCTCATTACTCTATTTCATTTCGGCCTTTAAAAAAAACTATCCAGTTAAATTGCTCCATCCGGATTGAGTGAATTTGGTTGTGGTTGTTTCAGATGTTCTTGTCCAGTTTTGTTCTTACATCCGTTCCCTCAGATTCCTGCAACTAAACTTGGATGTACATTCCAATAAAGGTTAGGATAAATGATAACATGCCTCTGAAGTTTAACTTTTTGCACCATTACAATACTTATAGGCAACTAGTCATCATATCTCCTGCTCTCTGAAACACATGTTAATGCTCAATAGTACACATATATGGTTCTTTAATATATTTACATTATACTAAGATGCATTCATTTTAAATGGCTTTTGTCCTTAATGGCCTTTTTTCCCCTTACATTACTTTTACTTTTATACTTTAAGTAGTTTTGAAACCAGTACTTTTATACTTTTACTTGAGTAAAAAACTTGAGTTGATACTTCAACTTCTACAGGAGTATTTTTAAACTCTAGTATCTATACTTCTACCTGAGTAATGAATGTGAATACTGAAGACACCTCTGGTTAACAACACAAGAAGCCATATTATTTTTTAAATAATCACTGCATCCCAGGTTGTGTACAGTACATTCAACATTGGAAGTGGTTCAAAAACACACTTACATATTGAGAGGGGATTTTGAACATCCGTTCACATCACAGGACTTTGATTAAATGTTTTGATTCCCCTAAAATGTTGCTTACTGTATTTCTGCAGTAAAACTGGATATTTTACCTGGACCTCTGGAGACTGACTCACTTTAGAGGAGCAGTTGAGCTCCTGCTATTTTCTTCACTGTCTGGATTGAGTCAGACCCAGATGTAGCCCCTAGGCCAGGGATCAGCAACCCGCGGCTCTAGAGCGCCGCCCTAGTGGCTCCTTGGAGCTTTTTCAAAAATGTTTGACCTTTTTTTTCCTTTTTTCTTTTTTTTCTTCTTTTTTTCTTTTTTTCCTTTTTTTCCCTCTTTTTTTTCTCTTTTTTTACTTTTTTTCTACTTTTTTTTCTTCTTTTTTTCCTTTTTTTCTCTTTTTTCCTTCCTTTTTCCTTTCCTTTTTAATCTCAACATTTCGACTATTTTCTCAAAATTTTTACTATTTTCTCGACATTTCGACTTTTTTCTCAACATTTCAACATTTTTGTCAACATTTCAACTTTTTTCTCGAGATTATACTTCAACATTAATCTCAACATTTCAACTTTTTTCTCGAAATGTCTACTTTTTTGTCTACATTTCGACTTTTTTCTCAACATTTTGACTTTTTTCTTGAAGTGCATAATGGAAAAAAAATCTTCCCCCAGTTATAACTAATATAGAAACATGCAGCATGTGTTGCCTTCATTCTAAGGCTTATACAAGACTTTTCATTTTTTGCGGCTCCAGACATATTTGTTTCTTGTGTTTTTGGTCCAATATGGCTCTTTCAACATTTTGGGTTGCCGACCCCTGATCTAGGCAATAACAATTTTTGCTGTTCTTGACGAATTAGACTGTATTTTGAAGCTAAGTCGATATTGATTGTGTTCACTGTTTCCACTTTTTCTTTTTTTTTTTTAAATCTCTCAGGGAAAGCGGCTGTCGCCGGACTTCTGGTCAACGAGACGGCCTGGCCTACCGTCGTGCTGGGGAAAACTTTCGTCTCTTCCAGGACAAATATATGTAGGTTGCTGATCACAGAATTTGAATTTAAGATATTGTAGGAGACCGGTTTCCTTATGCCTTGATCTTGTTTATTGGTTGTTTGTGTTTGTGTTTAAAATTCTTATATGGCATATATAATATGATATTGTGAGGAAGGGACAGGACTAAATAAGCGTTCTGCTTCCTCCTGTTCCCTCTCGAACACATTGTTTTGCTGTGTGTTTTATATTTTGATGCTTTTAATTTGATGGGTTTTGTTGTGTTCGACACAAAGCCAACAATAAAACAATAATAAAACAGGGCCTTGTTTTTCTATATTTTTTCTGGGCTCAAAACATTTTTAGCACCAGCTGCCATTGGTGGACACCACGATACCAAACAGCAGACTGACCACTTTTAACCTTTTAAAAACAGTTATTGACTGAAGATTGGAGACACCCGAGTGTCATAATTCAATAAGCAAGCTAAAGACTCAGCTCTTTAATCAGCGCTTCTGCATCTAGTAAGCTGCACACACTTTTAGACGTAGCTTTCTTATATATTAAAAAGAATAGAATAAAAAAGTATATTCTAGCACTGGCTGGGCAGCACCTGTGTCCAACTGGACTCTCAGCAGTCTGACCAGCACTGATGCAGCTGGACCTTCTAACCTTCTTGACCTTTGTTGTTTGTTTTTTGTAGTTTGAATATTAATGACACCTGAAGTTAGATCCTACCTGAGAGGACATGAAGAGCAAACACTTCTGCTTCTGTTCCTGTGGTTGTTTTGTGTGTAATCAGAGCACACACACACACACACACACACACACACACACACACACCTGTGGATGCGGCCCCTCCTCCCTCTGTAAGGTGAGACACTGAAACTCAGATCTTTGTTATTTACCTGCGCAGCCGCCCGTCCTCTCTCCAGCCCAGATGAGATAACCTCTTGTTGCAGGTGGTTTGCAGCTCGGTGGATCCAGCCCTGCCGCCCCGGCGGCCCATGGAGGGGGAGATGACCCGGGCCCGGGCGTGTCCTGACAACAGTGCCGGGTAATTACTGACTGACTGGTGCTTTTCCATGAGAGCATCTTTGTGGCGAGTCGTTACAAGTTACTCCTGACTTCACCCTTCCTTCTTTAGTGTAAATACCTGCCGCTTCCTCGATGGTGACCTTTTTATCTTTACTGGGAAAGTTGCTGCTAAAAACCTCCCAGCTTTGTTGTTCCTTGAAAAATGTCTCATTTTTATAAATACCCCGTAAAATATTGTTATTTGTTACTTTTGTAAGTTCTGAGCTATTTCAGTGATCGTTGTGTGTTGATGGAAGGAGACGAGGAGAGAGACGAACCAGGTGACACGTCCTCATGTCGAACGCATGCACATACACACACACACATATATATATATATATATATATATATATATATATATATATATATATATATATATATATATATATATACATATATATACATATATATATATATACATATATATATATATATATATATATATATATATATATATATATATATATATATATATATATACACATGTATATATATATATATATATATACACATATATATATATATATATATATATATATATATATATATATATATATATATATATATATATATATATATATATATATACATATATATACATATATATATATATACATATATATATATATATATATATATATATATATATATATATATATATATGTATATATATATATATGTATATATATGTATATATATATATATATATATATATATATATATATATATATATATACTAGGGCTGTGCGATTAATCGATTTTAAATCTAAATCGGATTTATTAATCAAAATCGATGTTAAAAAAATGAAATCAGAAAATCGCTTTTTTTGCAGCTGGATTACAGACAGAGCTTGTCTAGTTTGGTCAAGAAAATTGTAAATGTTGTCACTTTACTAAACTCAAGGAGGATTTACAGTATCTTTCAGTTGCACTTCATTCCCAATAGGGAAATTTGTTTGCTATTTTTCTTTAAAAATACAGAAACAATTTTTTCCATTGTCTTTTGTAGTTTTACCAAAAAAATCGAAATCGAAATCGAAAATCGAAAATCGGGTTTTCAGAGAAAAAAATCGGGATTTTATTTTTTTCCAAAATCGCCCAGCCCTAATATATACACACACATATATCTATATATATATATATATATATATAACACACACACACACAAAACTCAGTCTCTCCGAGGCCCAATATGTTGGAAATAAAAACATACAGGAGTTTAAATCTATTTTCTGATCTTGACCGAGACTATTTGCTGCTTAACCCACAGAAAAGTAACTTAATACGCAACTGTTCATGCAGCCGTGGCATTTGATCGCCCCGCCGCAGAAACCTGACCCGTCCGGAGAGAGAGGGAGTGAGGTACCAGAACTCATGGGTCGTGTTCTGTCCCGGCAGGATCGACCCGTACGGCTTCCAGAGGAGCCAGGACTTCGAGCCGTACAAAGAGATGATGCACGAGTACGTGTCGGTCCTGGAGAGACGGTCTGAGAGGTGGTCCAAGCTGCTGCAGGACAGGCCCGGCGTGGAGAAGAACCTCACAGGTACCACTAACACAAACCTCAAAGGTACCACTAACACAAACATAAGTGTGGTTCTGGTGCTCCGACACAAACCCAGCGATGTGTCTCGACAGTTTAGTTTAGTTTAAAGGGGACCTATTATGGCATCTAATGTCTATTTTGAAAAGGCCTTGAATGTCTTAAAAACAAGATTTTGATTCGTTTTTGCTAAATAAATTAGAAATTCCAAGTATCTCGGGATCTTGTTCACGAGTGAGGGAACGATGGAGCGAGAGATTGACAGACGGATCGGTGCAGCGTCCGCAGTTATGCGGTCGATGTACTGGACCGTCGTGGTAAAGAGGGAGCTGAGTCGAAAGGCGAAGCTCTCGATTTAACGGTCAATCTACGCCCCTACCCTCACCTATGGTCATGAACTTTGGGTAGTGACCGAAAGGACAAGATCGCGGATACAAGCGGCCGAGATGAGTTTCCTCCGCAGGGTGGCTGGACGCTCCCTTAGAGATAGGGTGAGGAGTTCGGTCACCCGGGAGGAGCTCAGAGTCGAGCCGCTGCTCCTTCACATTGAGAGGAGTCAGCTGAGGTGGCTTGGGCATCTGTACCGGATCCTCCTGGACGCCTCCCTAGGGAGGTGTTCCAGGCATGTCCCTCCTCCCTAGGGAGGTGTTCCAGACATGTCCCACCGGGAGGAGACCCCGGGGAAGACCCAGGACATGCTGGAGAGACTATGTCTCTCGGCTGGCCTGGGAACGCCTCGGACTCCCCCCGGAAGAGCTGGAGGAAGAGCTGGAGGAAGAGCTGGAGGAAGTGCTGGAGGAAGAGCTGGAGGAAGAGCTGGAGGAAGTGTCTGGGGTGAAGGAAGTCTAGGCATCCCTGCTGAGGCTGCTGCCCCCGCGACCCGGAAATGGATAAAGCGGCGGACGATGGATGGATGGATGGATGGATGGATGGATGGATGGATGGATGGAAATTAGAAATTCAGCCTCTAAACCATGTCTTTATCATCCCATTCTCTAACCTTGTTATCTATGCAGGATTCTGAGTGGGCGGGGCTATGATAATGAGGCTCTGTGCTGATTGGCTGCCTGAATGACGCGATACACCGCTACGAAAAAATGGTGGAAGCTCCGGCCGGCGGAGTTATTTACACCGTGTCATAACTGCATGCGATGCGAGCGAGCGTCAGCGACAAAATCAATTCCATTGCTTTATTTTCTATTGGACTGTCCTAACTGGCCGCAGCGACGCATGTTACAACCAAAAACGTAACAACGGCCAATAACGTAATAACTGCCAATAATGTAATAATTTTGGCCATTTCAAATGTAATAAAGCCAATAGTGTAAAAATGTGCCAATAATGTAATAAAACTTTTGAGTCAATAACGTAATAACTTTTTGCCGATAATGTAATAAGGCATTACATTATTGGCTGGTTATTACGTTATTGGCCTGGTATTAAAAAAAAACTTTCAAAATGTAATAACTGGTGCCGATAATGTATAAACACATAAAAATGACAGCAGCTCTTGGAAATAAAGGCTTTTGTTAAGTTTTTGTGCAGTTTGCTAATCAAAAATAGGTAGCCTATAGTGGACTATAGTACACTGCAGTTCAGATTTTGGGATTGGAAATAAATAATAATGCAAGTCCAGGAAAATATATGGTGAATTCATTTGACACCTCAACACCCTCAACGAGACACTAATTTTATGGTATATGCATGATGGTACACATGAAAAATTGCCTGTTTAGACAAGAACGTCTAACTGCCCAATAACTGCAAAAAAAACCTTTATTTCCAAGAGCTGCTGTCATATTTATGTGTTATTACATTATCGGCACCAGTTATTACATTTTGAAATTGGCTTAAAAGTTATTGGCTCAAAAGTTTTATTACATTATTGGCACATTATTACACTATTGGCTTTATTACATTTGAAAAGGCCAAAATTATTACGTTATTGGCAGTTATTACGTTATTGGCCGTTATTACATTTTTGGTTGTAACAGACGCAGCGCGCCGTTTTGAGCTGAACATTTGTCGGACGTCCTGCTTCTATTTTCTTCCTGTCGCTCGCGTTGAAAGCCAGTTGAAAGCGCTGTAGGAAACAGTCATGGATGAGGAACGGCTGATCCAGTTAGTTGAAATGAGAAGTTATCTCTATGATTCCTCTTCATTTCACTACAAAAACCTCAATAAAGTGGCAGCTGCTGGAGGGAGATGGACAGAGAGCGTCCGATGTCACGCAGTACGAAGCGATAGTCGGACGCTCGCATGCAGTTAGGACACAGTGTTTAGTTTTGGGCGTGGTTTGCAATTTGGTTACGTAACGAAAATCAGCAGAATCTGAACGGCTCGTAGAAGCCACATCCGACTGAACGGCTCATCCGGGCGGCTGAACAGACCCTGCAGAATTTGGTTGCTTTCCTCCTTCTCTGAGTTGGCAGGCTGAGGGGAGACCACTTTATATATGTTAAAGCAAGAGAAAACGTGTTTTTCATAATAGGTCCCCTTTAAGTTTATTTCAGTCATATATAGCTTTCAAGGCAACAAGGAAGAGACTAATTTTACAATTTGACTGAAAAAGGCTCAGGCAGAAGCAGAGCTTATTAATGCCCACCTACTACACAACTTAAAACTACACAATACATGGTGTCAAGTGTGAAGAAAAAAACCAAACATATAATATATACGTATACTGTACACTTGCATACAAACATGTACACACATAGATGCATATACCGTACACACACATACATATCTCTTTTCCCCTTTTTTCAATTACAGCCATAACTCCCATTGCTTAAGTTTGAGATCAACACTATTCCACAGCTGGACCCCTTTAAAAGAAATACATCTTCTTTTAACTTCTTTTATCGCTTTTGGTAACAAAAATCTTCATCCATCTATTAACTCATATTTACTCTTAGATGCTATGAAAATCTTCTGCACACTGTCTGGTAGTGTTTTATTTTTCGCTTTAAACATGATTTGCATTGTTCTATAATAAACCAAGTCCCTAAACTTCAGAATATGAGGATTTAAAAATAATGGATTAGTATGATCATAATATCCCGCTTTATTTATTATGCGTATAGCTCGTTTTTGTAGTAAAGTTAAATAAGGAAGTATCAGCGAACAGTAAATTAAGTATAAACTTTTACGATTTAGCATGTCTTTGGTTTTGTACATGATTGCTATTGATTTTGAGATTTCCCCTTTTACATATTCAACATGTTTTTTCCAGTTAAGTTTATGATCGATCACAACCCAGAGGAATTTGGTCTCCCAAACCCTTCCAATTTCAGTATTAAAGATTTTTAATTTATTACTTCCAGGTTGGTTTCCAAATACCATAAATGTAGTTTTCTTTATATTAAGAGATAATTTAACATCAAACCAAGTTTTGAGCACTCCAAGCTCTTGTTCAACAGTGTGCAAAAGATCTTCTAAATTTCTCCCGGAGGAGTACAAATTTGTGTCATCGGCAAATATAATACATTTGACTTATCAGAAACATAACAAATATCATTAATAAAGAGAATAAACAATTTGGGCCAATGATGGAGCCCTGAGGCAATCAACAGGTGACCGGTTTACATTTTTTTTAATTTATTTATTTAAATTTGGGGAAATGCCTGTAAAACATATATTCAGTCAATTTTCATTTTGCAAAAAAGAGCCATAAGAATAATCAGTAGAAAACGATATAGAGATCCAACAAATCCATTATTCCTTCAGTTACAATTGTTGAAATTTCATGAATTAGTAGACTATAGTATTCTGCAAATCATGTTTAAAGCTCATAAAAAAACTTTACCAATCAACATTCAGAAAAGATTTGAAAAAGGAGAAAGCAAGTATAACTTAAAAAACCAAGATTCAGGACTAAATTGATAGAACGTTGTGTTTCTGTGAATGGAATCAGTTTATGGAACAATCTGAATAAAGAAAACAAAGAATCCAAATCAAACATTACATTCAAAAGAACAATTAAAGCCTGTATGTTAAGGGAATATAATGAAAAATGATAGTTAAGTTTGATTGACATACCCATAGCCGGCGGTAATTTTATTTTAGTTTTTTATTTACTTCGTTTTTTAAATTTTTAATTTACGTTATTTGTAAATTTATTTCTTGGGAAAAAGGCGCAGATTAGATAAGATTCTTCTTCTTTTTGCTCCCTTTCATTCACAATTTAGGAACGTTTGTGTTTGTATTGAATAGTTTGTTGTTTTATTTTTGAATGAAATAAAGAATGAATGAAAATGAAATGAAATGAAATTCAGACCTTGTTTGGTTTATTTGAACATATTGCTGTCATAGTGAAGCGGTTTGTGCGTAAAGGCGTTCCCAACGAGCACCGGGCCCGGATCTGGATGGCAGCCAGCGGCGCCCAGGAGCAACTGGACCTGAACCCGGGTCATTACCGGGCCCTGCTGGCGACGGAGCCCGACGCCAGGCTGCGGGAAACCATCCACACAGGTCCAACAGCGCCTCACTTTTTTTTTTAGTTTAGTTTAGTTTATTTTGGTTATGACATCACAAAAAAAGAATAAAAATAAGACAAACTATAAAATCAAAATAGCTTTTACAAAATTAAAAATAAAATAAAAAATTACAAGGAAACGAATACACAAGAAAACATTACAAAAAAGTTTCCAATATACAAATAACATCTAGACCAGGGGCCTGTACTACGAAGCGGGATTTGGGGTTAGCGAGGTAACTTCAGGTTTAACCCTGGGTTTTCAGGACTACGACGGTGGTTCACTTCTCACCGGGGTACATCGCCATGGTAACTTATGCTGAACAGCTAACCTGCTCCGGAGCAGGTTATGTTCGAGATACAGATCGCCGGGTATAAAAGCACCGCCCACTGACCAATCAGCTCTCTTGGAAAATGAATCCAGTGGAGCTCGGTGCGCGGATCGTGAGAGGATCCCTCCGAAGAGAACGCGTATTCAGGGACCGCCAAAACCCCTTTGCTTTCCCTGATGAGTACCTGTATGAACGATCCCAAAAAAAAGGAAAAAAAGAGGTGGAGGAGAAAATAAAAAATAAATCAATCAATGAATAAGTAAAACAAATCATCACCCAAAATCCGATGTACAGTCAATCCAAAACTAATACCAATTAAATAAATAAATCAAGAAGAAATGAAAAAGAAGATGCATTTGTAAGGGGATAGCAAAAAAGGGATTTCCAATTTCGTCCCTCGAACATTCTGAGAAGTCACTTTGAAATACTAAATACCCCCCTCCTGAAAAAATAAAAAATTAAATAAAATAAATAAAAAAACCCAATTCCTTCATACAGCATCAGCACAAGTTATCGGTCAACAACAATAGTTATAGAACCAATATATACAGGACTGTCTCAGAAAATTAGAATATTGTGATTTTCTGTAATGCAAACACAAAACAAAAAAATGTCATACATTCTGGATTCATTACAAATCAACTGAAATATTGCAAGCCTTTTATTATTTTAATATTGCTGATCATGGTTTACAGTTTAAGATTAAGATTCCCAGAATAATATGCCAGCTGTCTTTCCTGCATTTTGCAGCTGCAACTGTGTTGCTTTTTGCCTGTATTATATGCCTATACTCATCATATTTCCGTAAAATTATTGTTTGCTCTTCGCTACTGAAATAAGCGGCTCTGACAGCGGACTTCTCCATGCTTGCGATTGGTCATGCGCTGAAAACACCGCCCCTTTTATGTGCACGCGCTCATATCCAGATTGGAGAAACCTGGGTTGATATACCGAGTTGATAACCGCCGTCGTGTGACCGCTTAGCGTGATTGCAATTGTCCGGGTTAGTGAATCTGGATAAGGAAAATATATCCTGGGTATGTTGAACTTGCTTCGTAGTACAGGCCCCAGGTGTCGGCAACCCACTGCTCTAGAGCCGCCCTAGTGGCTCCCTGGAGCTTTTTCAAAAATGTTTGACCTTTTTTTTTCCTTTTTTTCTTCTTTTTTTCCTTTTTTTCTATTCTTTTTTCTTTTTTTTCTTCCTTTTTTTTCTTTTTTTTCTTTTTTCTTTTATTTTTTCTTCTTTTTTTCTTCCTTTTTAATCTCGACATTTCGACTTTTTTCTCAACTTTTCAACTTTTTTCTCGTCATTTAGACTTTTTTCTCTAAATTATGACTATTTCCTCAACATTTCAACTTTTTTCTCGTCATTTTGACTTTTTTCTTGACATTTTGACTTTTTTCTCGACATTTCGACTTTTTTCTCAACATTTCAACTTTTTTCTCTACATTTCGCCTTTTGCCATTTGCCTTCATAAGGCTTATACAAGACCTTTCATTTTTTGTGGCTCCAGACATATTCCATAGACCGAAAAAGGTGTAGGCTGAAGCAAAGCTTATTCATTGCCTACCCTCAAAAGGATTATTTAAAGTAATGAAATAAAAGCAAGAAGTAAGAGATAAGACTGCCAGTAAAACAAATTGCCTCCATGGGGATAACAAAGATTCCTCGAGAAATAAGAAAGAAAAAAAAAGGTGCAGTCTACATGTTTCCTTCATCCTTGAATAATCAAATCAAATCACCAATTAAATAAATACCCAAATCAACATAGTAAGCATCACCACTCATTACTTTGGTATAGAGAAATCATCCTTCTTTTCAATGTTTTTTTAAATAACATTAAGGTTCTACATGATTTCAAATCCCTCTCCAATTTATTCCATACATCCATCGCTGCCACTGTAGCATCTCAGGCTGCGTCCGAAATTGCATACTTCCACCCTAATGAGTTGCTAAAATAGTATGTGAGATTTTTAAGTGCGTCCGAAACATTAGTACGTACACAATAGTATGCACTATCCATACTCATTCTGGAGAAATTTATCACTGTGGATTGATGGACACTAGCTAAGCAGAAACTTCCCACAAGGCAATGCAGCGGTGTTTGGTTGCTAAGTGATACGCAGATACATATATGTCATAAGTATAATATTAAGTATAATAATATTATTATATAATATTAATATTATAATATTCGTATATAATAATATTATATAATGTCATCTTGTTTGGGCCAGGATAAACGGGAAAGAGCGGTGTTGCTACTGCTGCTGTGACAGGAGTTGTTACCATGGTAACAACTCCTGTCACAGCAGCAGGAAGTGCCGTTTGGCTCTGAGTAGTACCGAATTAATGCAGACTACTGATATTTACCATATTTTCCGCACTATAAGGCGCACCGCATTATAAGGCGCTACAGTAGAGGCTGGGGTTATGTTATGCATCCATTAGACTAAGGGTCTAGTATTAAATTGAAGTGTATTTTATTTGTGTTAGTTCTTTAATATTTTAGTTCTAAATTGGAAGATTATTGTGATCTTGACATATTAGAATAAATATATTTTATTGTTTTTCGTCGCTCAAAATAAATGTCATAAAAGCTGGTATCCAAAACGCCATCCAGTCATCGCGACTTTCAACCCCAGCAAGGCCAAGTATGGAGCAATGTAAGAAAAGAAAAATATCTGAAGAAAATCGAACATTGATCCATATATAAGGCGCACCGGATTATAAAGCGCATGGTCAGCTTTTGAAAAAATTGAAGGCTTTTAGGTGCGCCTCATAGTGCGGAAGATACGGTACTCAAAAGTGTGCCGAACTTAAGTATACTTTTTAGTATATACTGTTTAGTATGGCATTTCGGACGCACCAATTGTTTGGTGTTGTTTCTGATTTTTGATTTCCTGTATCTGCTCTCCCCTCTGAGGTTGGAATGGCTTTGTCTTAAATTAAACATGTTTTGGATTCAGTCTGGCAGCGTGTTATTGTTGATTTTGAACATAATCTGTGCAGTCCACCAGTTCATTGAATTTGAGCTCATTCACCTCTCAATCTTCAACCTCAGCAACAGAACTTTTATCGTTTCTGGGCAGACCTGCATCGGACCTTCCCCGACAACATCTTCTTCCAGACCCGAGCGGAACCGGGCCTGCAGGAGGCGCTGTTCAGGGTTCTGCTGGCCTACGGGCTCCACAACAAGGCGGTGGGGTACTGTCAGGTGAGGAAACGGGCCGGCTGCAGAACCTGCATGAAGGGGAGCTGCACTCTGGACCGGAACCACATGACCTCACTAGTGGTACGGGTCTGGTTCTGAACCGGCAGGGAAAGGTGCTCCCACGGGGGTTCCGGTCCAGAGTGTCCAGGTTACAGGGTTCTGCTAGGACCAACAGGGTTCTTCTAGGACAGGGATCGGCAGTACTGGAGTTGAGGGGGGATGAGGGGGGGGGGGGGTGGCATCCCCCCTGAAATAAAAACGGTCCAAATCATCCCCCCAGTAAAATTGCCATCCCCCCTTTCCATCCCTTATGTCATTTCATCAATGAATGTGGTTTTACTGCTATTTCAACATTTAGAGTCATCACCAGAAAAATAACACCAGAAAAATAACTTATTTGACAATTTTCACCTGTTTCAAGTCAATTTCCACTTGAAATAATTAGGAAAATCTGCCAGTGGGACAAGATTTATCTTCTCATTACAAGCAAATAAATCTTGTTCCACTGGCAGATTTTTCTACTTATTTCAAGTGAAAATCTACTTGAAACAGGTGAAAATTGTTTTTTTTTTCCAGTGATGATTCTTGTTTTAAGTGTAATGAGATTTTTTTTTTTTACTAAAATGAGACATTTTAACTAGAAATAAGACAAATATTCTTGTTAAGATTTTGAGTTTTTGCAGTGATCCATTTTACTTATCCTGTGAAGGACAGAGTCATATTGATAAGTTCAGAAAACTGTTTTTTATTGTTGTGTTTTGATGTATTTGATGTAAGCCCAGTGGATATTTAAAGCTTACAGAAGGCTGCATTTAACTGCTGCTATGTCATTCCTGCAGTATTTCTGCAGGTGTTTTGGTCAGTGCTATTATTTGGAATATATTATATTATTTCTAATCAGCACAAATTATCTGTCCCCATATGATAAAATCCACCATCCCCCCTGATTTTTTTTTACAACTCGAGTACTGGGGATCGGAAACCCGCGGCTCTAGAGCTTTAGCGACGCCCTAGTGGCTCCTGGAGCTTTTTAAAAAATGTTTGAAAATGGAAATCGATGGGGGAGGGAAATATATTTTTAATTTTAATATGGTTTCTGTAGGAAAACATGACACAAACATTCTTAACGTTTTCCAATGCTGTAAAAATGTGTACAATAAATATTACATTGCAACATTTCTGTTAACGAAGATTTGTACGGAAGAGTATCAGGGCCATGCAGGAGAAAAAATATTTGAGAGGGGAAAAAAAATTTTATTGTGCACTTCGAGAAAAAAGTCGAAATGTTGAGATTAATGTTGAAATACGATTTCAAGAATAAAGTCAAAATTTCGTGAATAAAGTCGAAATTTTCGACTTTTTTCTCGACATTTGGAATTTTTTTTCTCGACATTTAGACATTTTTCTTGACATTTAGACTTTTTTCTCGAAATTGTACTTCAACATTAATCTCGACATTTCGACTTTTTTCTCGAAGTGCATAATGAAAAAAAAAATCTTCCTCCTCTAAAATATTATCTTTCTTTTTGTTTTCATTTCATTATGCACTTTTATTGCACAAAAAGTCGAAATATCGAGAAAAAAGTCGAAATGTCAAGATTAATGTTGAAATACAATTTCAAGAATAAAGTCGAAACTTTGCCTTTTTTCTCAACATTTCAACTTTTTTCTCAACATTTCAACTTTTTCTCAACATTTTTACTTTTTTCTTGACATTTCGACTTTTCTCTCGACATTTCGACTTTTTTCTCGAAATTGTACTTCAACATTAATCTCGACATTTTTCTCAACATTTCAACTTTTTTCTTGAAGTGCATAATGAAAAAAAAATCTTGCTCCTCTAAAATATTATTTTAATTTTTCTCCTGCCTGGCCCTAATACTCTCCCGTAGATTCGGGTAACAAAAAGAGTCATGTGGAAAGACATTTTCATGCTACATTTGCAGCCGAGGACCCAGTTATAACTAATATAGAGACATGCAGCATCTGTTGTCTTCATTCTAAGGCTTATACAAGACTTTTCATTTTTTGCGGCTCCAGACATATTTGTTTTTTTGTGTTTTTGGTCCAATATGGCTCTTTGACATTTTGGGTTGCCGACCCCTGTTCTAGGACCACCAGGGTTCTGATAGGACCAGCAGGGTTCCGGCACCGGTCCTGGTACCGGTAACCGGACCCGGTGCTGCTCGTTTACATCTTCGCCCTTTTCTCTCTGAGGAGCTGGTGCCGGCTCTTCATGAAGGAAATAATCCTGCCTCCTTTAACCTCCTCGACCTTTTGACAGAGGTGGGTAGAGTAGCCAAAAATTGTACTCAAGTAAAAGTACTGTTACTTCAGAATAATATGACTCAAGTAGAAGTAAAAAGTAGTCATCCAAATAATTACTTGAGTAAAAGTAAAAAAGTACTTGGTGAAAAAACTACTCAAGTACTGAGTAACTGTTGAGTAACGTCTCATTTTTTTTTAACACAACCATTCAAATAGACAAAAGTACAAAATAATCATCTTCAGGCAAATTAAATCAATAAAATAATAAAATAAATTAAAATTAATAAAAAATAAAAAATAGCTTAAATTAAAATAATCTTAAAGTAAATTCAAGTACTTTAATAAATAATAAAATAACAGAATAAAAAAATTAATTAGGCAGAAGTAGCACAAAATTTCAAGCCTTTGTACTTTTCTTTTTTAACCAGGCAGAACTAGAACAAGCCCATGAACTCATAGAAACTCTGTGTGTGTTTGAGTCTGTGTAAATGTGACAAAACATGCAAAAACAAACATTTTTCCCAAAGAATCACCCAGTGATGTCATGAGATTGACGCGTACGCGGATAAAAGGGATAAAAGAAAAGTAACAGCTCAACGTAGCCTAATGTAGCGGAGTAAGAGGAACAGTTTCTCCTTCACAAATCTACTCAAGTAAAAGTAAAAAGTATAGTGATTCAAAACTACTCCCAAAAGTACAAAATTTCCCAAAACTTACTCAAGTAAATGTAACGAAGTAAATGTAACTCGTTACTACCCACCTCTGCCTTTTGACCTTTGAAGGCGATGAGTTTCTATTTAATCACTGACAGGTATGTTTTGGTTATTCCAGCTCGCTTCACGTCTGGTCGTCCCGCATCTTTAGTCTGTTGTCAAAATACTGAAAAATTCAGCTGCTGAAACAGAAACTGAACGTCTCAACTTCAGTCTCAGGTTGATTTGTTCGCCTCAAATCCGTTTTAGTGTCTTACGTCGTTAACATAGCCCTCTTAGGCTTGTAACGAGTCATAATAGGTTTACATTTATAGTTTGAAGTGAGTTTTCTTGAATTGTGCTCTATTTTCATGTGCACTGTAAAAACAGCCAACCTAAAAATAAACCTAATATTTCTCAATCTAGTCAAAAATGCCTTATTTAAAGGGGACCTATTATGAAAAACAAGTTTTCTCTTGCTTTAACATATATGTTACCTATATATATGTATATCTACCTATATATGTACCTTACCCACCTTGCCCCGTGTGAATGTGTATGAATGTTGGTGGTGGTCGGAGGGGCCGTTTGGCGCGATATGGCAGCCACGCTTCTGTCAGTCTGCCCCAGGGCAGCTGTGGCTACAAAACGTAGCTTACCACCACCAGAGAGAATGTG
The DNA here is from genome assembly GCF_033807715.1 of Cololabis saira. Lineage (NCBI taxonomy): Eukaryota > Metazoa > Chordata > Actinopteri > Beloniformes > Belonidae > Cololabis > Cololabis saira. Next base: position 40,707,898 of record NC_084592.1, on the reverse strand, counting down.
TATGAGTGAATAATGAATAATTCTGCGCCCGTCGTTACGTAACGACGGGCGCGATTTACATCGATTGGCCTCCGATGCGTGAAACTACGCCCACAACTAACTCCGCCGGCCGGAGCTTCCGCCATTTTTTCATAGCGGTGTATCGCGTCATTCAGGCAGCCAATCAGCACAGAGCCTCATTATCATAGCCCCGCCCACTCAGAATCCCGCATAGATAATGAGGTTAGAGAATGGGAAGATAAAGACATGGTTTAGAGGCTGAATTTCTATTTATTTAGCAAAAACAATCAAAAGCTTGTTTTTAAGACATTCAAGGCCTGTTTAAAATAGGTATTAGTTGCCATAATAGGTCCCCTTTAAAGTTTCAAGTGAGTTTTCTTTAATTGTGCTCTATTTTCATGTGCACTGCAAAAACGGCCAACCTAGAAATAATCCTAATATTTTTAAATCTAGTAAAAATTTTAATATCTTTGCCAACAAAATAATTTTCCTGAAACAGGGTGTTTTTACTTTCTTAGAAACAAGTTTTTGCACTGTGTATTTTTTTTGTGTGTAGAGGCACATTGTACATTGATAAACATTTTAAAATGTAAATACACCCAATTGTAGCCAAAAGGCTAATTTCCATTGGAAAGGACCTGCAAGACTCAAGAAAAAGATACAAGCAACATTACACGACGCACAATATCAACAACAATTAAAAATCACACAACACGGCATTTGTTAATACAATTAACAATGATCACAGATTTTGGTTTTCAGGGGATGAATTTCATTGCGGGTTACCTCATCATCATCACCAAAGACGAGGAGCAGTCGTTCTGGCTCCTGGACGCGCTGCTGGGCAGGATCCTCCCAGGTACCGGGGACTGACGGGACGAGAACACGCACAGATCAGCACCTGAAATACATTAAAGACGGAAAACACACACTAACGTCACTGAAATATTTACAGAAGTCAAAATGAATGATGGTTCTGTGGAGGGTTTTGGGTCTTTGTTCTGTTGGAGGACTTTTAGCGCTCAATGTACAGAAATCTGAATGAGCCAAAGGGATATTATCAATAAGATCTTATAAAACCAGTGTGAGAGACTGATAACATTATTAAAAACCATTTATTTCACGTTGTTTCTTGTTGACGTTGTTGAAATAGAATTTCAAGAATAAAGTCTCATCATTTCAACTTTATTCACGAAATTTCGACTTTTTTCTCAAAATTGTACTTTAACATTAATCTCGACATTTCGACTTTTTTCTCGACATTTCGACTTTTTTCTCAACATTTCGACTTTTTTCTCAACATTTCGACTTTTTTCTCAACATTTTGACTTTTTTCTCGAAGTGCATAATGAAAAAAAATCTTCCTCCTCCAAAATTGTTTTTAAATTTTTCCTACCTGGCCCTAATACCGTATTTTCCGCACTATAAGGCGCACCTAAAAGCCTTAGATTTTTTCAAAAGCTGACCATGCGCCTTATAATCCGATGCGCCTTATATATGGATCAATATTGAGCGTTTATTTTGAGCGACGAAAAACAATAAAATATATTTATTTTAATATTTCAAGATCACTATAATCTTCCAATTTAGAACTAAAATATTAAAGAACTAACACAAATAAAATACACTTCAATTAAATACTTTTTTTTTTGTAATTTATTTTCCCAAGCGGCTCCGGAGCCGCGGGTTGCCGACCCTTGGTCTAATGGATGCATAACGTAACCCCAGCCTCTACTGTAGCGCCTTATAATGCGGTGTGCCTTATGGAAAAAGTTTTAAAATACGTCATTCATTGAAGGTGCTCCCCTGCTGGTCCGTTGTCATCCCGGTTCTCTGCTCTTCACCTTCACTGTTCTCTGTCTCCCTGATCTTTCCTTGCTCAGCTCCGCTGGATTATTTCCATGTTATTCTTTTTTAGACTATACATTTTTAACAGTTTTTCTTTTTAAATCAAGCTAATATTAGTTCAATTGAATATAATATTACATAGAGTTTGATTAGATATCCAAGATGTTAATCCGAACATGTGATTCTGTAGACTACTACAGCCCCGCCATGCTGGGGCTGAAGGCCGACCAGGACGTGCTCGGGGAGCTGGTGAAGGCCAAGGCCCCGGCCGTGGGCCAGCTCATGGCCCAGTACCCCGGCATATGGACCCTGGTGGCGTCACGCTGGTTCATCTGTCTCTACATCGACATCCTCCCCATCGAGGTGAGGAAAACGCTGGGATTCCATGTCAGAAACGAGAACGTGGAGCTCACAGGTTTCCGTCTTCCTCCCCTGCACCTACAGACGGTTCTGCGGGTCTGGGATTGTCTTTTCTACGAGGGATCCAAGGTCCTGTTCCGGGTGGCTCTGACCCTCGTCCTGCACCACCAGGCGGAGATCCTGCGATGCCGCTCCCTACCCGACGTGTGCGAGTGCTTCAGGCAGATCAGCTCGGGGGCCTTCACCCTGGACTGCCACACCTTCATGCAGGTGAGATCCATGAGCCGTCGCTGGAAGAGTCTGGTCCAACTCAAATACTTGTTCCTGGTCACCTGTTTCAAATGCTATCAGTCCACTGAGTAGGAATTTATCATGTGTAATCAGCAGAGGTGGGTAGTAACGAGTTATATTTACTCCGTTACATTTACTTGAGTAAGTTTTAGGAAATGTTGTACTTTTAGGAGTAGTTTTGAATCACTATACTTTTTACTTTTACTTGAGTAGATTTGTGCAGAAGAAACTGTTACTCTTACTCCGCTACATTAGGCTACGTTGAGCTGTTACTTTTCTTTTATCCCTTTTATCCACGTACGTGTCAATCTCATGACATCACTGAGTGATTCTTTGGGAAAAATGTTTGTTTTTGCATGTTTTGTCACATTTACACAGACTCAAACACACACAGAGTTTCTATCAGTTCATGTTTGTTCTAGTTCTGCCTGGTTAAAAAAGAAAAGTACAAAGGCTTGAAATTTTGTGCTACTTGTGCTTAATTTATTTTTCTATTCTGTTATTATTGTATTTATTTTATTATTTATTAAAGTACTTGAATTTACTTTAAGATTATTTTAATTTAAGCTATTTTTTGTTAATTTTAATTTATTTTATTATTTTATTGATTTAATTTGCCTGAAGATGATTATTTTGTACTTTTGTCTGTTTGAATGGTTGTGTTAAAAAAATAAATCAGACGTTACTCAACAGTTACTCAGTACTTGAGTAGTTTTTTCACCAAGTACTTTTTTACTTTTACTCAAGTAATTATTTGGATGACTACTTTTTACTTCTACTTGAGTCATATTATTCTGAAGTAACAGTACTTTTACTTGAGTACAATCTTTGGCTACTCTACCCAGCTCTGGTAATCAGAGCCTTGAATGGTGTGAGTAGATGGGATACTGTCTTCCCGGTAGATATTTGTCATTATTCTTTGGGTTGATAATGGCTTTCCCAGCTACTGCTATTGAAAATGAAACTTAGGCTCAGTAGATGTTTTGTCACCGGTTAGAATTTCTTCCTTCAGGTGTGTTTATTTCTCTTTCAGCGGATCTTTACGGAACCCGGCAGTCTGTCGATGGCGACTATCGATAAACTGAGAGACAAATGCAGACGACAAATCCTGGAGGAGGAATCGAGATGACCCACAAAGTTCAACGTCCACTTCAACCCCAGAAATAGAAAATAAATAAAATCTGTCCCGCCTGTTTTTTTGTTTTGTCTTTTTGATATTAAAACCATTTGGGAAGAGGGGAACAAATAAAATTGTACAAAGAAAGATTTTAGTTCTGTTGTCCTGATTTACAGAATTTAAGCTTATGTTTCAAATTTTGTTAAAAATCAAATAGTCCCTTTTATCCATTTGTTGGTGAAAAAAATGTCTACCACATAAGCTGAATATGAAATGTCAATTATGTTGTTTTATTTTATGTGATTCTGTAAGAGAATAAAGACCAATTGCTAATGACGTTTGCCCGTCTCCTGCTTTTCTAAATTATAACTTATTTTATGTTTTCGCTTCTCCTTTTTATGTTAAATTCAAATGCCTGATAGAATGTATCTTTTTTCTTTTTAATCATACATCCCCAAATGCTGTGTATCTTGAACTTTTGTACCATACTTAATTTTCATTCGTATTATCATCCTCTTTGAGAGTTTGTATTTTCAATTATTCAATGAAAAAAAAAAAATATTGCTAATGATGTGTCAATAGCTCATTTATTGAATTACGTCTGGTTTTATTGTGAAAGTAAATATTGCTTGTCGGATGTGAAAATGTGATATTTCTCTTTTATGGTATAAAACAATTTATCTTAGTTTATAGTCCAGTAATAACAGATTGTTTTTAAAGGCATCTCAAACTATAGCTGCACATTTTTCAGTTTAAATTCATAACTGACGTCATACTGATGTTTCAAAGTAGTTTTTTCAAAAAAATAGTGGCCAATTTGGGGAAATTCTAAACATTGGCAAAAAATAAAGTAGAATTCAGACCCCGTCTTCACTTGAGAGTAAATCCAAGGTGTGATTTCGTTTAGTTGAGGTTCTGTAAAGAATTTCCAGTTATTTCCGTGACCAGTGTTTTTTTTTTTTGTTCTGTAATTAAATGATAAACAAATTCACGTGAAGGTGTGTCTCGTCAGATTCTGACCGTCGGGAAGAAGATGCAGCATCTACTCAGTTTTTCATTGAATTAGTTTTCTTTTGTGGATCTGGGGCAGAAGAGCATTTGGGTCATTTCTGGCTAAACAAACTGGAAACAAAGTCTGACACTTGTTCATGAGCCTTTATTGACATCTTAAAAAAAAACAACCCAAAGAAATCAATTAAAATATTATTAAACCAGATGTTAAGATGAGGGAAGGGCAACTAAACACAAATACATGTAGTATTTTTCTTTTAATGGTAGTACAGTACATGAGGGCGCCCCGGCGAGGCAGCGCAGCGTCAGGGAGGGAGTGAGTACCGACAGTCCCTTCATCTCCGCCTGGGAAGGCACCGACAAACACTGACCCGAGTGTTTTGGCCGTTTCATTCTTACGTAATTGTCAGGATTTCAGTGCAGCATCTCTCTTCAACAATCAAAAGCCCTGAAGTGGGTCAGAACAGAACCCACCCGGAGGACTATAATAAGAAACACATCAATGTCACATATTTGACCTCCATCATGGATTTAGTGTAACTTGCAGAAATATTCCCTTTGTAACAAACGTATTACTGGAAGAGACCAATAATAATAAAAAAGAAGAAAACAAGTCACTCAGAAAAGAGAAGAAAAGTTAAAGTAACAGTCCAATCAAATCCCACAATCCCTCATAATCCCTTTGACACAAATCATAAATACGAGAACACAGCGCGAGGAATCTCGTGGACTCTGATCGACATGCATCCACTGCGTTCAGCCGGTACCAGTGAGGAGTTTCTCCTTTCATCACAACCTCCAGCAGAGTCCCTGTTGCATGAAAGAGCTCAGAAAGCGCACGTTTACCTCCGCAAAGTGACAATGACGAGTGTTACTGATGAAGGCAGCGGACAGCAAACACACAGAGCAACGAAAGACGGCGAGGGGCGGAGAGGGTTGAGTGCGAGTCTCGTTAAAACGGAGGTTAATTTCGAGGGTGGGATGGATGGCACGCTCCTGCTCCTGCCAAGCGCTCGCGACGCGCCGGCCTCAGATGGTCTGGTAGCCGGCGTGGCTCCTCTTCCTGCCGATGAGGTAGGCGAGGAGCACGACGAGCACGAGACCCGCTAAAGCTGCTCCAACGATGATGGGGATCAACATGTCGTCTTCATCCAGCTGGCACTCCTCCGCTGAGGAAGAAAGAAAGAGAAACGTGTGAGAGAAGAGGAGTCTGTGAGAAGCAGCAGCTCACCTGCCGTTAGTGTTGTTTTTGCAGCCAGTTTCAATTTTAGTTTAGTCTTTAAGTCAAGCTATCATTTTAGTTTGTATTAGTTTTAGTCACGTTAATTCTCCTTTTAGTCGTGTCAAGTTTCAGTCGACTAAAAGTCTGAGCATTTTAGTCTCGTTTTAGTCAAAGATTGTATTTAGCCAAACCCATTTTACAATTCAAACTAGGTTATCTTATTATTATATTATTGTTACCTTATAGACTCAAGAATACATTCATTCCAGATACAAAACACTCTAATTTGAGTTTACAACATTTATTTTTCCGCATTTCTCCCCATCTTTTTCTAAGACACATTGGGTTTTCTTTTCCACGTCTATGTAGGAAAGTGTATCCAAAGATGGTTCTTCTTCTTCTTCTTCTTCTTCTTCTTCTTCTTTTCTCAGCCCCAGAGCAGATCCCTGCGTGGCCGGCCATCGGCCCCTTTCTCTATGTAACTTAGTTTTTAAATTGACGTGAACCTAGAGCTCTGCGTTAACGGCATCAGCCTCTAACTCTGCAGCTGCATCTTCTGGATCTGATTCCCCGCTGCAGCGACTGGGATTGAGGACGTGACGTCACCCAGCAGAACTAAACCAGAGGAAACTACTGAAAACATGGAGATTAAGGATCTTTGGTAGAACATTTCGTCTCGTTTTGGTCAACGAAAAAGACGACACATTTTAGCAGAGTTTTTATTTTGTAATCTACATTTTAGCAGAGTTTTTATTCGTCTACAATTAGTGATGCACCGATTGTTCGGTAACCGAGATTGTTAGGCCGAAAATGGCAAAAAAAACACTTTCAGTGTTCGGTGGAATAAGTGGGAAAAAAAACCGAACAATTAATAACAGCGTTGTAATATAAGGAAATAGACTGGCCGCTCCCGTAACGGTTGCGCACCACAAACATAAATCGTTGGCCAACCAAAAAGTAACCACATAAGAATTTTACCTAACATTCACCAGGAGGTGGAACCAAAACCACATAATGCTGGGAAATTAAAAAATGTTCAGTTTTTTATGTTCAATAAATATTTTCTACCTTGTAATTTTGTAATTTAGATTTTTTCTTTGAAAAGCATGCCTAAATCAAATTTATTTGATTTATGCAATGGTGAAAAAATTGGCAAAATAAATGAAAAACTGCGAAGAACCATGTTATTCGGTATTGTTCGGTATTCGGCCAAGTGTTTATTATTATTTTCGGTTTCGGCCACAAATTTTCATTTCGGTGCATCACTATCTACAATATTGCATTATATATTTAATTATGGTTATCGTCACATGACCATTATTTTTGTTGCGTCTCGTCTCCCTCATGTGATAAAGGTTAGTTGACGACGAGATTTAGTCATAATTTTTGTTGGCCAAAGCAGCTCTACCTGCCGTAGAACCTCACCTGCTCCGAACTGGTCCCCCTTCAGGCCGAAGGGCTGCACCTGCACCTGGAAGGCGTTGATGGAGAAGTTCTGGGAGACGATCATCGTTTGCTGCTCACGGCACATGTACGAGTGTCCCATGGTTCCCGGCAGGAAGTCCACACTGCTGTTCCGGACACTGAGCGGGTCTACGGGTCGAGACGGAGCAGAGAGAAAAATGTAAGAGGGTGCATCAAGTTTTTAAAGTCCAGACTGGTTCAGGAAGCTTTTATGGTGTCAGCATTGAGGACAGAGGAACTTAAATCTAATCAACCCCGTCCCAAGTCCAGAGTGACAGTTTCCACCCAAGACCTCTCCCAACAGAGCTGAAGGCATCTGAACGATATAGATGAGGCTTTTTATTTTTTAAACTAAGTTTTAAGAGATATTTGTAAATGTGACTTTCTAATTATTTTTGTAAGAAATTTTTTTTTAGGTTTTTTTTAATAGCAGGTATAAAGCATTGTTTTTTTAAATGTTTTTGTCCCCTCTCCATCTCTTTAGTGCACGTGTTCATCGTCCTTGAATGAACTATGCTGGAATTACTTTTTTTTTTTTGAAAGTGCCAAAATATTTGCAGATTTAGTTGCAAAATTATGAATAAAATAATTAGAAAAAAGCTTTTTCAAGCAGAGTTTTTCTCCATTATACAATGTCAGCAAAGTTTTAAGAGATATTTGTAAATGTGACTGTGTTTTAGTGTTTAAAAATGATTTCTAAGGTGATTCTTGCTCGTGTTTACGTCAACTCCTAACGTCATCTGAGACAGTTTGACCTTTAACAACCTCTTTGCATCTTTCACACTCAGAAATTTCAATTGTTTATCGTGTATACATGTATATAATGTAAATCTTAATCTCCCCTTGGCTTTTTTTTTTTAAAGTCCCATATTAGGCTTTTCTTGACTTTAACAAATTCAAAATGTACACAAAGTCTCACAACCTCAGTTTTCAGGTAATTTTTACAACTACGTAGTGAAGCATCTGCAGATTTGTCCTCTAAACTCCGAGTGCAAAACATCCCAGATCTTCTATCGGGCCAGTTCTTGGACACCCCGTTAAAAACAACAACAACCAGACGGCCTTAATGACTTCAACCCTGCACTTCAGTGGTATTCCTGCATGATACTGCAAAACATATAATTTCCTTATATTGGATATAAACAGTACCAGAGACAATATCGTTTATAGCGATATAGTTAATGCTGCGATAAAAATCATGCTAGTTTAGCCTCCGGTGAACAAAAGTAACACATTCTATGAAGTATAACTGTTATCAGAGACGCAGTGTAATCTTTATGCAGAACGGTGTTTTATCTGAAAACAGGCTTTACAGGTATAAATTTAATTTTCTAATTATTTTTGTAAGAAAAACATTTTTAGGTTTTTTTTAATTACAGGTATAAAGCATTTTTTTTTTTATGTTTTTGTCCCCTCTCCATCTCTTTAGTGCACGTGTTCATCGTCCTTGAATGATCCATGTTGAAATGACCTTTTTCTGAAAGTGCCAAAATATTTGCAGATTTAGTTGAAAAATTATGAATAAAATAATTTGTAAAACGCTTTTTCAAGCAGAGTTTTTGTCCATTATACAACGTCATCAACCCCCCACCCCACGTCCCAAAGTCCCAGCCTGTTTGAAACTTTACCTTCGTATTTTTCCTAAAGTACTATACCAAATCTGATTTTACCCTAATTTTTCAAAGTATAAATGTTACCGGCCTGAAATGCTCCTGATGTATATTGACACATTAAAAAAAAAAAACAACATATTCTGACCTGAGAGGCCTCACACTCACCCTTCACGTCTGGCAAGGTGGCGTTCAGAGACACCTCACTCAGGTGGTACTTGGTTGACGTACTATTCTGAAAAACAAAGAGCAAAACAGACCCAAGTCATGATGCTGCACTCGAGGTTTAGATGAAGCTCCAAGCGCCATCTAGTGGCTCTGGCCGCGAAGTACAGGGTAAAGAAATGAACCAGATACAGTAACTAACCAGAATGAAGACGAAGCTGAGGTTGGTCTTCTCTCCATCTGTTGTGAGCAGCAGGACGGCGCGCTCCTGCTCACACGAGCCAGAGGCTTTTGTCACATTGGGCTGAATGTTCACAACATACTCCACAACCTGTGAACAAATTAAACAGTTTTAGAATCTGTGGAAGCGTCAGCAGTGTCAACGCTGACTGTATTCAAACATCTGACTGGTTTTTTTTGGACACCTTTTCCTGGAAGACGAAGGACATGTTGAGCTGGAGTCCCATGTTTGCCAGCAAACAAGCGGTGCCGTTGGTGCCGTTGAGCCGGTACGTTCCTCTGTCGGGTCGTTCGGGGTCTTTCTGCGGGGCAACTGTGGTTTGGGCAGTTGGCGGGGCAACTGTGGCGAAACCCTGATGCAGGGCAGCAGCTGAAAAACATGTCTACTTATAAGTAAAGTCCTACAGACAGAAGGGACTCACGATGAGCAGCGTTACAAATAGACAAAACTCAATACCATTCATTCCCTCTATTAATAAAAAAAAAAACACAATTTCTAGCAATATCTGAAATTATACACACACTATTATTTAAAAAAAAAAAAAAAGGGTCAGAAATAAAGGTTTTGAGGATCAAACTTTCATCATCTGGAACAAATCATGAGTCACATTGTTGTGTGTCACTTTGTTTATAATGTTGAATACTGGGCAGCGACTTCTGTCTTTACCAACAACAAGCAACACTTGATGTTATGAAACAACTTCCAACACAATGACGTAACTCTCCATCTATTATCAGAGCACTGCGCATAGTTCCTGGATTTATATCTGCATTTCTTTAGACTAAGTATGCGAAGAGGCAGCAGCATGAGCCGTCTGCCTACTTTTCTTTTGTATTTGTCAACAACTGGACTAAAAAAATAGATAAAATCACAGGAGCAGATGGTTTTAATTTGGTTTCAAAAGGGTCGAAACATAAACCCGACGTCCCACTTCAACAGCAACTCCACTAGGGAATTAAGTAAAGTTTTTAGAGCACAAACAAAAATACTCAGATAATGTGTCAGTAAGACACAAGGTGGGGTTGTTTCCACAGTTCAGTTACACATTCTGGACTCATCCTGCATTTACTTTTATCTCTTGTTTATCACTTGCATTAGGTTTCGTAAGTCAACACTCAGAAGTGCTTTCTGATTGTTGTTTAACATTAGTTATATCAGACCTAACAATCTAAACGCTGTAACTTTGGAGCTTTCTCTTCAAATGCTAGTTATTTGCTGGAAATTAAGAAAGTAGGATTTGTTTTAAATGAAAATTTATTACCAACTTAATGACTATTTAAAAAAAAAAAGAAAAGTAGCGATTGTTGAAATAGCTCTAACAAACTAAGGTGGTTTTATTCCAGTGAACAGCAGCAGCAGCCGGCTTCCTCCGTCACACGTCCGGCTGTGTGAACTAACTTTCACAGGAAATTAAAACAGACACACCTGACACGTTCAAAGTGGTGCCTTAAATACAAGTCAGGTACTTGGACACTCACTGGATTCAAGGACTGGTTTTTACTTTAGGTCATTGTATCGAGTTTGGGTTCAAGGACCCGAAACAACAGTCTCTGACATCACTTTGTTTATCCTGAATTTCCTGAATGTCTTTGATCGAAGCCAAAGTGCCACAAAAAGGGTAAAAAGAGAAAGAAATTAAGAGAAATACAATTTCAAAGAGGGTTCAGGTGGAGAGATTTGTTCAAAAATGAATGTCCAAGTTCAGTTATTTGTCAATTTGAAAAAGCATTTTCAAATTAAACTTTCAGTATTTAACAGTCAATTAATTAATTACACAATTCCTTTTTTTTTAAATGCTCATAAAAACAATATTGACAATATTTACCAATTAGGCAATTTATTTTGGGATTTTTAAAATGAATTTTCAATCTAGTTTAGTAATCTTATATTTTTATATCTTAACGCTTTAAACTCGAAAATTAACCCTTAAAATTTGAGATGCAATGGTTTAATAATATCAGACATCCTGCCTAAAGATGTCTAATTAAAATTGACCTGGTATGAACACTGCTTTAGTTTTATTTGGCCTTAACTTAAATAAAATGTGTATTTGAGGCTTAATATTATTTTGTCTCAGATTTATAGTTTCAGAGCAAAAATCCAATTTAGCTTAAATTTTATGCATAAAGTATGTGTTTCAATCTTCCCAGCGAGTGAAGCTATTTAAGGTTATACACTTAATTAATCAAAACTTTATGAAACACTAAGACATTTTAAGATAATCAGGCTTTTTTTTTAAATATATATAATATATATAAAATTCTGATACCTTTGCTCCAAAAGTGATTGAATTTCTTAAGAAATTTTTGAACCAATGAGACGACGATAATAAAACTGTAAATAACGTGAATAAAAACATTTTCTACGTTTTCGTGGCTAGTTTTGTTTTTTATAACGCGTTTTTTGTCGTTTTTACCGCATAAATACTTACCCAAAATGAGGGGCAACGTTACTCCGAGACACCATGACCGAAAACCGCTGACCTGCGTCATGTTTGTCTCCTTTTTCCAGGTAAAAACCACAAAAACACCAACAACGAAAACAACAGCAGCTCGTTAGCCCCCGTTAGCGGGCAGCTAAGCTAACAGCAGCGTCGCAGCAAAAACAGGAAAAAGAAGCAAAAGCAGAAGAAGAATAACGCGCTATTGTTGACCACAAAATCCTACAACGTCTGTGATTACAGGAACTGACTTTCTTTAAGTTTACGCGCACACGCTGAGAGGTTAATTAAGTTTGTCTTTAACACCTTTATCAGCGCAACCACTGCAAACACCTGACACACCAGACACGTGACACCCGGGTCACGTGACTGTTAAGAAACGCCGAGAAAGTCACGTGATGACGCAGCTACAAACAAACAGCTTTTATCTCCGTTAGTAAAAAGGTTGAGGTTGAAAATTAAACTTAAGGCCTGTGGTCAGTTGCTGTGTATTTTAATAATAATAATAATAATAATAATAATAATAATAATAATAATAATAATAATAATACTACTACTACTACTACTACTACTAATAATAATAATAATAATAATAATAATAATAATAATAATAATAATAATAATAATAATAATAATAATGAAAAAGGCACAATCCAAATATTTCTTATCTAAATTCAGTAAATCAAATCCACCAATATGTTAAAAAACCCAACTTATATTTGGGAACCTATTCTTTCTTTTGTTAATTCTTTGGCATCCTTGGAAGACTAATTTAATTTAATTAGGGTTTAATTTTTAGGGTTCCTCTTATGTCTGTTTATTTTAATTTGTATTTATTTATCTTATTTCATTTTATTTATTTATTTTTATTTATTTATTTTTATTTATTTTTTTGATGTTGTTTTTTGTGTCCTGTATTTTATTTTAGTACTTTATTTTTCCTATTATTATTGTCTTCAGTCAGAGTTTGATTGGTAATTGGCACTTACTTTGGGACCTGTTTATAATTACGTATTTTGCAGTGTGTGTGTTTTGGGGTGTTTGTTATGTTAAGTTTTGTGTCCTTATTTATTTTACTTATTTTTTGTTTTTTTTGTGTGTATGTGGTAAAATATAAAATGGGATATTCTGTCGAATCCTTTAAAAAATGTTTACTGTGTAATATGCATTACATGGACTACCCAATAAAGAAACATATAAAAAAAAAACCCAATTTAAGCAAAAACACCAAGAAAAAGTTCAAATTTGAGCACAAATAACAAACTTCATATTCAGGTTTTTCACAAATAACAAAGGAATACATTTATTCAACCTCTAGTGTGGGAGGATGAGATGGTGATGTACAGTTTTCGTCAAATGTTTATAAAAAATGCAGCCCTATAGCCTACACTCCAATATTTGGTCTTTTGTGGCTTTATACCATCAACGCTCTGTGTTTTTATGGTTTTAGCATTAGCTCTGCAACAATGCTTTATTTACTTTTAATTCATTTTTGCCACAAAAATGAAATTTCAGGTGAGACACAAGAATGGCTGTATTAAAACTCATCTTTCCTCATCTCTTAATCCTTGATGAATATGTTTTGAAAATAGCAAACATAGCTGTCATCCGCTGTCACTGAAGAGCAGTAACTAATTAGTCTGGTTACTGTGTTTGGTTCTGAAACTTTGATTCTGAAACCAACATAGTTTTTGGTTCTGAAACTTTTTTGAAACTTCTCCGTGTTTCAGAATCAAACACAGAAAAGCAGCATTCAGCTTCTATGCTCTGCAGATCTGGAACACACTTCCAAAAGACTGCAGGTACGCTGAAACCCTCAGTTCCTTTGAATCAAGATTAAAAACTCATTTGTTTACAGCTAAATTTGACTGGAATGTTTACACCATTCTGAATTTAAATCTAGTTTCAGTATCGCACTGTAACTCGTATCTTTTTCTACTCTTCTTTTCTCATTATTGTTTATGTTTTCATTATGTAAAGCACCTTGAATTGCCCTGATGTGCTATAAATGTGCAATAAAAATAATGTGGACTTCATTTCCTGGGTTTAATTTATCACTCGTGCCAAGAAAAGCGACATAATTTTCCTCCCACATAATTTATCGGTCCAATTCTGCATTCACAGTATTTTTCAACAGTTTTTTTAACCTGGCCAGGATTTAGGATTTTCATTTGCGTTCACATATGGCACTTTTGCACTAGTCCCGGATCGGCCCGGTTCTACCCGCTACGGCCCCGTCTTGGGCGTTTGCACTAGGGGCTGAGACGGGCTAGAGCTGCTCCAAGCCGATACTATTTCTGTAACCATTCTGGCGAGGTTCTATCCGGGCTGAGCCGGGACTATTTCTGACGTCACCACCCTCCGCGCCACTGATTGGTCGGGGGGCCGGCAGACGTTTGAATCAGGAAGCGGGAGTCAGCGCGAGGGCGACTGGCAGCTCGCAGCGATTTTATTATAAAGCGCAAACGTCTGTTTGGTGATCCAACTCTGAGGTGCAGATGTTCAAAAACCTGGTGACTGACGAGCGCCGACACGAACAAAGGTGTTGCGCAATCGAGTACGTCACAGCCGCTTCACCCAAACCCCCCCACTTCTCACCGGGCTGTGGAAAAACAAACGGGGACAAAACGGGTGGAGCCGTGACGAGCCGCGCCGAGCCGAGCCGGGCTGATCCGGGACTAGTGCAAAAGTGCCAATAGTTAAGTTGCTTCGTAGTTGAAAAAGCAAGTGTCTTTTCACTGATGGGGGGAAAACAAAAAGTGCTGGTCATGTCATGGAGGCAGAGCCGTCTGGGAGATTTGCGAGGCCCTGTGCGAAATGGCCGGGGGGGGCCCTCGAAATTTTTGGGTTTTTCGGGTCGGATCGGGTGTCTATATGCTCAATTTTAACTTTCCAATTAGCAAAATACTGGACACCTTCCCCTGCCTCATCATCATTTGGCTTGCCTCGACGCGGGGCCCCACGGCTGCTTGAGACCCGTGATTTTTGTAACAAATTTATCAAACGAGCCTTTCAGAGAGGCATTAAACACTTCCATTTTCTTTAGTTTTTTTCTTTTTTCATCCCCTTTTTTCATCCCCTGATGGAAATTTCCTGAATCTGTCTCGTTCTCTCGACATTGTGTGACAGTTTGTTCCAACTCCACCCGTCTGGATCAGAGCAGCTTGTGTCTGCGCTTGGTCAGACGCAGTTGTATTGAACAACAGACACGCGCATCATTGCACATATATTTATTGATATGCACAGACTAGTACACATTTAGGTATGAAATGGAACGTGACTGTTGATATTTATAAGGGGAAAAAAAACAGAAAAAAAAAAACGGCCCACAGCGCGAGGCCCCATGCGGTCGCACAGTTCGCACACCCCTTGCGGCGGCCCTGCATGGAGGGTACCGATGTGCCACTTTACCACGTACCACGTACTATGTGTTGATGTATGTGCCGTCCTTTCAAAAGTCCCACAAGTGTCACAAGCACAGTCACTTTCAGATGCACGACATTACTTTCAGTCCTGTAACAGAACAACAAGATTAGTGTGTGGTATGAGTGCTACCATAAACTCCTTTCCCTGTTTTTATTGACGCTGGTAGCACCAATCATATTTTCACAGATAAAGAAAATGCCCATTTCTCAAACCTGCACGTTGAATCTGATGAAAAGACAGTAAATGGCGCAAAATGTTGAACTCATTCTGTTTTCCTTGTAAAAGCAACCGCAGTTAAGATGGAGGCTAAAAACAAAGCACATGAAGAGGCCGTATCACAGTTTTGGGTTTCAGTGCAGCTGCCTTCTTCTTTTTTTCATGCAATGTCTGAAAAAGTTACTGGTATGTAGCTCAGTAATTTACTAACATGGTGTGTGTATATTTATAGTAATGGACCTCTGTGGTTCCTCCGGTTAAGAGATGTGATGAAAAGTGAAACTGTGACCCGAATGCACAGATATCACGACGAAAAGTGTATTTATAACAGATTTTGTGATTTGATTTAGTGAAGTAAGAGTTCTCCGCTAGAGAAATGGGTAAACCTACGACTGCCCAGAAGGTCCAGAAGTGTTTGAAGGGTACTAAGCTATGCACAACTACCGGTAGTTAAACCCTGGAGCCCCGTGTACAAGGGGGAAAACACAGGCCTGAGATCAGGAGTAAAGGGCTTTAAAGCCTCTAATGTTGTTACTTATGATTAATCAGTCTTTCCAATCTTTAGGCAAACACGGTTTTATAAATAGAGACAGTTTATCAGTGTCTCGTAGTCTGAACCGACAACCTTAGCAATCCTTGTCCTGTCAACACGAGTCCAGAGGCTGCTCGCTATCACGCCGCTGTTAATCATGATTGTTTAACGCAGAAAAAACTCTCCTTACAGGAGCTTTAAACTGATACGTGGTATTTTATATTTAGGTTTTAATAGATGACATACAGTACTGTCTCAGAAAATTAGAATATTGTGATTTTCTGTAATGCAATTACAAAAACAAAAATGTCATACATTCTGGATTAATTACAAATCAACTGAAATATTGCAAGCCTTTTATTATTTTAATATTGCTGATCATGGCTTACAGTTTAAGAAAACTCAAATATCCTATCTAAAAAAATTGTAATATTCTGGGAATCTTAATCTTAAACTGTAAACCATAATCAGCAATATTAAAATAATAAAAGGCTTGCAATATTTCAGTTGATTTGTAATGAATCCAGAATGTATGACATTTTTGTTTTTTTAACTGCATTACAGAAAATAAAGAACTTTATCACAATATTCAAATTTTCTGAGACAGTCCTGTATTTCACATTAATGCTTAACAAATAATCACCAGAGTAGATGGTTGGATAATGAGATTATAAAGTCGCTTTTATTATCAGCCGCATATCTGTGAACTGCACTTTCTTGTATTTCTTCCTGCTTTTCTGTTCAGACGTAAATAAAATACAGATATTGAGTCGTTCGCGGTGCAGAAGCTCAGATGTGCCTCGTCTGGTTCAGTTGAGCTTCAGTCTCGATCCTTTTACAGGCCGGTGTTAAAATGAATTCTCCCCTGAGTGAGATGAAGATGAGACGGACCCGAGACCGCAGAAGGATGCAGAGGTCATGTGTCACGGACACGCGAACGTTAACGACGGCCTCTGACCTTTTGACCGCGCAGCAGCAGTAGCTGCAGGCCTTCGATCGTCCCGCCTGCAGCCTCCTGATGGTCGCCTGCACATTTGGTACTTCAGTCTTATCTGGAGTTTTACTCACTGCTCAACGTTATCTGTTTACCGCATTCTCAGATATACGTCAAGGACACAAGCTTGAGTTTTGTTGTGCCTCTTAAAGTTTCTTCAACTGATTGTTTTGAATACGGAGAAATTCCCCTGAATTCAGATTAGGTTCATATTTCATTATTGCATCCGACACATTTTTTTCTGATGAACCCTTAAAATTGATGAGAAAGTAAAACATGTATGAGGAGGATATACGTAAATACTTTTCAAACACATGCAACATTTTACAGCTGTCCAGTTTAACAAGAGCAGAGTTATTATGATCTATAATTGTAATTTAATTATTTCCACGTCAGTTTAGGTCCTTAATAACATCCCGGCCTTATCTGAGGTTTATAAATTTCAGCTTCATCCCTCCTGTCCGGACTCACGCTGGACCCACCAGAGAGGACTTTGGGGAACACCAGATTCTTCTTCATGGCTTTAAAAACCATGCAGGAAGTTGAGCGATACTGCCTTCTCACTTCCTGTTGGAGTCTCCAGGCTGAAAACCAGCGGGATGCGAGATGTTGGACTGAGCCGAGCTGCCACTGCCGTTATTTTAGGCCGGAAAATCCCACCAGGAAGGCCGCGACATGCATTCAAAGAGCTGTCGTGTGAAAAAAACGCTCTAGTTTATCGAGTTAAAAGAAAAGTTGGACAAATGACTACGATTATTTTCAAGAAATGAGAAAAATTCCCCAGAAACAAGAGAGATTACGTATAAAACTGTCAAATTCATTGATTCAAGATTCAAGATTCTTTATTGTCATTGTTCATATTTCATAACAACGAAATTACAGGTGCTTCATCGCAGGTGCTGGTCCTAAGTAAAAAAAATAAAAAATACATATATATATATATATATATATATACATGTATATATATATATATATATATATATTGCAAGATAAGTCAAAATAAAGTATTTCATGCCGAGAAGAGTTCCATGTGATGTTCAGATGGTCAGATGCGTGTTTAGGAAGGACCCGCTCTTTTGTTTTAAAGGTTTTTGTGGCACTAGTGGTCTTTATTGAGGAACTAGGTAGACAGGAAACGGGTAGAGACATTGTAGTACAGAGCGACAGGCCCGACAGGTGTCGTGCCAAAAAGTGATTGCCTGCCAGAATCGATTTCTCCCCTGAAAATGGGTCTTTTTACCTGCCAAAAATTGATTGAAGGCCAAATACAGTTAATGAAAAGTTGTTTCTGCCTAAATATGACTTGATCTCATTCTTGAGCTTCATAATCTGAAAATCTGACGTTTTAGTGCTATCACTCAACGGGCTGCTGTGCGTGCTCCCGCGGCCAGAAATCAGAAGAAATCGGATTCTGGCAGGCAATCACTTTTTGGCACAACACCGCTACTACTAACCCTAACCCGCATGAGGACTACAGCCTCTACAAATGTTTCCTGGTCAACCCACTGAGCTGTCCAGGTCCCACCACCAGCTCTTTGTTTTTGTGTGTAGAAGTTGTAAGAGTCATAATGTGAGAATATTATTTTATTTAAATTTCATGTAAAATTCATAATTCATAATTTATAGTAATGTATAACATGTACAAAGCAAATTCCTGTATATTGAATGTTGCTTACAGAAGCTCCCTTTAATTCAGCGAGTGATGATGTCACTTGCTGCAGAGTTGAGCAGAGAGCTGCATCAGGCATGTGAGCATATAGTTTTTCTACCGTGTGACACAGTGTAATGTAAACCTTTTTTATTCAGTAAAGGCTTCTAAACTGGATTACATCTCCTGTCATTTGCGTCAGACTGAAATTAATGTGCCTACAGCTTGTTTTTTGTGGCTAAATTTTTTTTTTGATTTAGTATGTTATGTTGTGGAAAAACCCATCAAATGCTCTTTAACGCGTTCTTTCTAACAACTGGACTGAAACTGAGTGTCTAAGTTACCAAGAATAAAACTTGAGAGATGAGATGAGATGAGTTTTAATCGAGTTGCCACGGCTGATTTGATTTATTTCGAACATGCATGATAAAAAAAGTACAAAAAAGTAAATATATATATATATATATATATATATATATATATATATATATATATATATATATATATATATATATATATATATATATATATGTACAGCAATTCCTATTATAATAATTCACGGATCCACCAACATGGTAGGAATGAAGTAGCCACTTATTGAGTCCTACCCCTGAATCTTACATACATTCTTAGATATAACAAGACGAGTTTCAATAAGCTTACTTATAAAACACCCATACCTACTTTAATAGCTGTTCAATACAGTGATATAATACTCCATAAATATAGTCAAAATCAAAGCAAATCAAGGCA
Source organism: Cololabis saira (assembly GCF_033807715.1). Lineage (NCBI taxonomy): Eukaryota > Metazoa > Chordata > Actinopteri > Beloniformes > Belonidae > Cololabis > Cololabis saira. Next base: position 40,688,560 of record NC_084592.1, on the reverse strand, counting down.
AACAAAAGAAAACAAAACAAACGCCCAGCATTTAGTTGTGCTACTATGTATGTATGTAATAATAGAAGTAATTATAATGCATAGTATTACATTATCGTTACTTTACTATAATACTACAATATAATAGAGAACAATAGACAGCAATGGTATAACAATATACTTGAATAACTATATAAGAGTAGATATGCTGTATATTGGTTCATATATTTACCTCCAATTATATACATAAAGTTTACTATAAATCTATATATCGACATATCTACATGTAACTATAAATCAGTATATATTACAGTAATAGAGATATAGATACACAAATACTGTACGTATAATACAACTCAATATATTCATATACATACTTACACATAACATATCTATATCCATAATATATATCTATATATCTACATATATTAATAAATTTACATATCTACATGTTTATTTGCATCTGTATTTTGAATAGAATGTTTCTTGGATGGAAACTTCAGCCACGGCTGAAGTTTCCATCACACGTTATTAGAGTGATGGGTGGATGGTCTCGGCACTGCGCAGGTCTGACCCTCGGAGGAAGGTGAAACCCTGACACCAGCCCTCTGATCAGGGAGGGAAACAGCTGAACTGCACCAGAGGCCTAAAGAGGGGGTTGCAGGTTCCTGCTCGGTGCATCAGTCGGTCCACGGCAGCTCGCCTCCAGACGCATCAGAAAGCAGCAGCAGCAGCAGAGGAGAGACGAGTGTTTGCACCGACAGAGCAGCCATGGATACGCTGAGGACAGGTGAGCTGGTGCTGCTGGTGCTGCTCGTGCTGCTGGGGCCAGTTTCCTGTCGAGGTGAGTGGAGCCAACACACTTCAAACCTCATTTACTGAGATGGAAAATTAAAAAAAAAGACATCTGGGGTTGAACAGTGAGGAAACCAACTTTCATCAGGTGGTTTTAACACAGACACAGAAAAACTCAGGACTTGAATTTAAAACTTTTATTTCAATGTTTAAATGTAACTATTTGAATGAATGAAGTTTATTCAGTCATGACAACACAAAACACAAAACCAAAAAGAACTGTGCACAGCATTAACATTTCATACAAAACCAATAATCATGTGTTGAACAATGACTGAAAAGGCATAGGCTGAAACAAACTGCTTATAAAAGCCTATCCTATATTACCAACTTTCTTTTTGTGGCTACCGACCTCCAGAAAACCATAAAGAGAATAGAAAAGCAAAGAAACAACAGAAAAGCAAAGAAACATTTACAGATAGTCAATCGCACTTATTTGCTTATTTCAACTATTTTAAGGGATTTCTACGTCAAAGCTTCACATTTCCACCTGGAGTTGTTGCTGCTTTTACTTTAAACTACAGCTTGTGGCGTCTTCGATAACTGTGATTTTCCATCACAGTTATCAGTTATCTGTGTGACAGTTAGAGGCGAGGTCGAGCGTTTTTCCTCAGTCAGCACTTTCTGGGATGGAAACAACGAGGTTCTGTTTTCATGTGACAGATTTTTCCATCAGTTATCTGTGACACCAGAAACCCAGATACAGCAACGCTTCTGTGAGTCTTCTGACTACTAATGAACCAGAATTAAAGGGTTTTCCACCACGTAAAACTGTTCATCTCTCAGTTGGTTATTATAATATTATTAAAACCGATACTGTGATTCACAGATAAAGAGAATACCAGTATTCTAAATATAAAAAGATGTTGTGTCTGGATTTGGATTTTTGTGATCAGAAGGCTTTTGTGGTTTCAATCAAAGTTTTATCTCACAGTTAAAGGGGCTGAAAAAAATTGTGTGTGTACATATATATATATATATATATATATATATATATATATATATATATATATATATATATATATATATGTAAACCCTTTCAAGTCCTGTCAAGTGTTTGAGGCGCGTTACTGTGATGAAAGAATTACACAAAGAGCGACGGCGTAAAGAAACAATCTGCCTCCAGAAACTTGTGTGAGCAAATATTAAAGATGTATTTTTTACTCCGTTTCTGCAGAAACACGCACACGTTTTCATGCATCTCATTAAATATTGAATATTTTTCTCAATTCCTTCCACATTCACCGGGTTGAGTCTGCGAAAATCCATAATTATTGATCAAGAAAAGCGTTAAATGAGAAGAGATTAATTAATACTCACAATGAATAATATCCTAAACCTCTAAATGTAAAATGTATTTATGCAGCACATTTATAAACATCGGTCGGCCAAATGGTGCTGCACAAATAAAAGTACACAACAACAATAAAACACATGCAAATAGCACGAGAAAAGGACTTAGTTGACTTAATTAAAGGCTGAGAAAAGATGAGTTTAGTGCAGATTTAAAAACCTGCAGACCTCCGACAGGTCTGTGAGCTGAGGAGCAACACCAACGTGACTTAAAAACAAGCAATAGCATTTTAAATCAGTCCTGAAAGGAACTGGAGAGGACAGGACAGGAGTGATGTGGTCTTCCACTTTTTATTACCCTTTAAAGCAGCTTTAAGAACAAAAACTCATCTTTTTAATTACTGTTTAACTGTAAAATGTGCCGACTCACCTTAATGCAGCTATTCATGAATATTTGTTCTAATTTACGTTCTAATGGAGAGTTATTACCTGAGAATCATCCATCCATCCATCCATCCATCCATCCATCCATCCATCCATCCATCCATCCATCCATCAATCCTGGAACATCTGGACGGATCAGCAGTCATCTGTGTCCCTGTGGAAAATCAGCCTCTTGTCTGTTTTCTTTTATAATCAGTTTTTCTCCAGTCCAGTAGTGATGTCCGGATCAATACTGAAATATCGATACTTCCAATACCAGATCTGTTCGCTCTAAAAATTGATTCTCAAACTAAAATATCAATTATTTTGATAGTAATTTGTGGTAATGTATATTGCTAACAGGAATACGGTGGAAAGTAACTAAATTATTCAGATTTTGTGTAAATGACTCGCTGCTGGTTGGAACTACTTTTTTCATTTTCATAGTAGTCCTTATTTTTGTTTATTATTCTTTTATTTATTTTAATGGTTTAATGGTTTAATGGTTAGGATCTTTTTTTAGTGATGGAAACACCTTTTTCAAACATTCTGGTTTTTCTGTTGTTGTAACAGCTCGGCTGTATCGTGAAAGAGGCCGCTACCTCAATACACTTCTGACTTTAAAATAAATAGCTAAATAAGTGACTCTGATGTCTTGTATTCTTAAACTATCTAAAATAGACCAATTTTTTTAGATTTACCGGCACATTAGGTGTATTTACTAGTGGTGGGACTCGAAAAAAATTAATCTAATTAATTAGAGACTTTGTAATTAATTAATCGCAATTAATCGCATATCAATATTTGACACGAGAAGCAACATTCTTCAATTTAAATGGATTTTGGTATATGGCTGAATCACATAATATCACATAAATGAGCTTAAAAAATAAACTAGACTAAATTGTCGAACTAGGAGCATCGTCTGTGCTCGCTGCAACATGTTTGGCATTGAGGTGGTAGCGGAGGCTGGAAGATCCGCTGATTGGCAAATTCTTTCTTGCACAATTTGCACACAACTGTGCTTTTATCCAGGTTTCCACTCTGTAGTTTTTTAAAACTAAAATTTCCGCTGACCGAACCCAGCAACGACTTCCCAGTATTGTGCATCAGTATTACAGGAAACTTATACCGGGAACTCGTGGAATGAGAAACATTCCGCACTGTTTGGAGTGCAAAAGTAAATTGCGATTAAATGCGTTATTTTTTTTTTGTTGCGTTATTTTCCTGTAATTAATTAATCGTAATTAACGCGATAAAGTCCCAGCCCTAGTATTTACACAATGTATCGATATCGAATCGGTGTCGCTGATATCAGCCTGAATTTTACTCAATATCGGATCGGAAAGGAAATCGGCGGTATCGAACATCACTAGTGTTTCAGATGATGCAGCTCAGAATTCAGGACTTTGAAAGGTGAAACAAGAAAAATAATAACGAAAGAAGAGATGGAAAATATGTGCAAAACAAAAATGGATAAATCAAAAGGGATTTCAGTAAAATATATGTATATCAATAAGTAATATAGTAATTTTATTAATTTAAAGCCAATTTGATTGAAAAAAATGATAGATGAATGATCTACTTATCTTTAACTTTCTGATTTGAAATTAAGAGTTTAAAAAACAGCATATAAAGTGATATCAGCAGTGCAGAAATGTGCATCAATTTTAAAACAAAGCAATAAATTAGCTTTTCTAACATTTTAATAAAATAGCGCTGCTTAGATAAATTAAATGGCATATTTCTGATAAAGAGACGAGTCTTCACACCGCACACAAACGTCCCTCATCAACGGAAAGAAAATGAGATTGGGCAAATAAGAAAGATAAATGAATATAACATGAGCACATAATTGTGCATAATTATCTCGTCAGGACTCATGAAGCAGGTCAGCTGTTCTTTTAGATTTGATTAGTTTAAATCAATCTTCAGCGTTTTCAGTCAATACCATCTATAAATGATAGAAACTGATGTCAGAGGCATAAATAATAAAAGATGCTGCCACTTCTCACAGAAGATGGCTCTTTCTTCTTTTGCCTTTTATTTGTTTAAAAGGATTAAAAACTTGTAGAAATGTAGTTTGAGAATTTGTTTTTAATTAAATAATTTGAGACCCTCCCTCCTCTTTTGGCTCTGTGTTTTCAAGTTAAGATGCTGAAAACAAGATAAACTTGAAGATAAAAACCCACATCCTCCTTTCTTCCCCTAAACGCGGCTTCTCAAAGCTCGTGAGCCGACCGGCCGCGTCGGGGCGGGAGGTCAGTTGGTTCATCAAACTCCTCACAAGCAGAGGTGTCTTCAGTATTCACATTCATTACTCAGGTAGAAGTATAGATACTAGAGTTTAAAAATACTCCTGTAGAAGTTGAAGTATCAACTCAAGTTTTTTACTCAAGTAAAAGTATAAAAGTACTGGTTTCAAAACTGCTTAAAATATAAAAGTAAAAGTAATGTAAGGGGGAAAAAGCCATTAAGGACAAAAGCCATTGAAAATGAATGCATCTTAGTATAATGCAAATATATTAAAGAAGCATATATGTGTACTATTGAGCATTAACATGTGTTTCAGAGAGCAGGAGATATGATGACGAGTTGCCTATAAGTATTGTAATGGTGCAAAAAGTCAAACTTCAGAGGCATGTTATCATTTATCCTAACCTTTATTGGAATGTACATCCAAGTTTAGTTGCAGGAATCTGAGGGAACGGATGTAAGAACAAAACTGGACAAGAACATCTGAAACAACCACAACCAAATTCACTCTATCCGGATGGAGCAATTTAACTGGATAGTTTTTTTTTAAAGGCCGAAATGAAATAGAGTAACAAGGCTTTTTTTAAAATGTAAGGAGTAAAAAGTACAGATAATTGCGTGAAAATGTAAAAAGTAAAAAGTCGTCTGAAAAATAATTACTCCATTGAAGTATAGATAACCAACATTTCTACTTAAGTAAGGTAACGAAGTATTTGTACTTCGTTACTTGACACCTCTGCTCACAAGACACCTTAAATAAATTAAATGTATATTATTATTAGGAGAAAGCCTGTAAACCTGTTTCCTGCCTTTTTAAAACGTCTAACACATTAGTTTGTTTGTGTTAAAGTGTACATGGGTGAAGATTTAAAAAGAAACAGCACAGAAACAGGAGCTCCAGACTTAGTTGCCATGGCGACGTGTCAGCCACCCGTGTTTTTTAATTGAAGCTGCAGAACACGACACTTTTAGACGGGTAAAAATAGTCCAGGACGCGAGGAAACGTCTCATCCTGAAGAGGCTTCAGACGACGTGCCGGTTGAGTTCTCGAGAACCATCAAGGCCGTCTTCGCTCTCGCAGCTCGGCTTCTGTCACGACCAGAAACCTCACAGCAGCCCACCGCGCTCACAGGAAGCACCCGGGTTTATACTTCCTGTTGGAGGGTCTTGGCCTGCTTTCTCACATGTTTCAGCGCCACTCTGTTTTTCCACGCAGACACACAAACATGTCCGTTTGTAGCTTCTTCTGTTCTGTCGGTTTTGACGGTTGCTAAAAGGCTCGCGGCGACTGACTCGTTTCAACTCGAAGAAAGTAATTCAGTGTTTTGTTTTAAGCAGTAGCCTACTCGAGTTGTAAAGAAAAATCAGGGGGGATGGTGGATTTTATCATATGGGGACAGATAATTTGTGCTGATTACAAATAATATAATATATTACAAATAATAGCACTGACCAAAACACCTGCAGAAATACTGCAGGAATGACATAGCAGCAGTTAAATGCTGCCTTCTGTAAGCTTTCCACTGGGCTTACATCAAATACATCAAAACACAACAATAAAAAACACTTTTCTGAACTTATCAATATGATTCTGTCCTTCACAGGATAAGTAAAATGGATCACTGCAAAAACGCAAAAACTTAACAAGAATATTTGTCTTATTTCTAGTTAAAATGTCTCATTTTAGTAAAAAAAATCAGCCTCACATCAAGCAGCTGATCTACTAACAACAACCCAGGCAGGACAAATGAAAACATACAGAGTGGGCTGACCCTTCTAAAGCCGAGGATACACCAACCCGACGTCGCCCGCTGTCGGCCGACTGCTGTGTCGCGTCGCCTGTGTCGGGCTGGGTCGGGCTCAAAAAGAAGCACTTGAACACACCGCAAAGACGACACCCAACGGCCGACTAGCACGTACGTTCTGAGCAGTCTGTGTTTCAATTTGCTGCGATGTCTTCGGAGAAGAGCCGCCAGTCCGGGGGAGGAGCAGCAGCAGCTCAGATCGCCAAGTCAACCTGCCGTCGTCCCGAGGAGAAACCTGCAGCTCTGTGGAGAATTACCGCTGGCTGAAATAAATCATTTAGGAAGATAAATGTTGGTTTAATAGATGAAATCTAACAGTTGCAGCTACACCTGTTAAGAAATTTGCTCCGAAAATTTCGATATTTCTGCCTGCCGGCTCGGGAGCTGATTTATGGTTCCACGTTAAATCGACGCAGAGCCTACGGCGTAGGGTACGGCGTAGGGTACGGCGTAGGGTACGGCGTAGGGTACGGCGTAGGGTACGGCGTAGGGTACGGCGTAGGGTACGGCGTAGGGTACGGCGTAGGGTACGGCGTAGGGTACGACGTAGGGTACGGCGTAGGGTACGGCGTAGGGTACGGCGTAGGGTACGCCGCGCGTCGCCGCGTAACCTACGCTGTAGGCTCTGCGTTGGTGTAACGCAGAACCATAAATCAGCCTTTATTCTGGCGAGCTTTGAAAAAGACTTTGCAACAACAGGAAAGCGAGTGATTATATACAGTCACTGAGTGAATATTATGAAAGTAAAATATATATTTCTCGTTAGAAAATGTAATCAAAATGCATTTTTATGCAGAAACTAACTCAAAATATTGATTTTATTCACTAAAAAATAAGAAATGCCCGCCATGTTGTTTTTTTTTTTATTCAGTCCGCAAATGACGACGAAAAGCATTCTGGGAAATTCTGGGAACAGCCAATCACAGAGTGAGCTGTTTGACCGATCGCCGACGCCGATTCAAAATGTCGAATCGGCTGAAAAGCTGCTGACGGGCGCCAGACCTGTGGCGACGTGCGGGACACACCGGGGAAACTAGGCCGACAGACGCGCACCGACGCCCATCGACGGCCCGACGGCCGAAAGTCGGCTTGGTGTGTCAGGGCCCTAACAGATAAACCTGTAAAAAAAGATACCCCCCCCCCAAAAAAAAAAAAAACAATGTATTCACTCATCCAAAACCCAACAAATGAATGCAAACATTTGAATGATATGAACACACAAAATCATGATAATGTGGAGAACAGGGCTTAGTGAAAAGGGAGAGGAGCAGCCTTTTCACATGGTCAATATCTTGTGGGAGGACCCACGACTGAAGCTTTCTGACACCAGGCAGCACATTTGTCTACAGAGTGTCTTCAGATTTTATTGTAGCTGCATCAGACACAGCGGAGCAGCTCCAGACCATCACCGAGCCTCCTCCGTGTTTCACAGTAACACTGATGGACCGTGACCTTGGAGTTCACCTTCAATCTCTTTGGAGGTTGTTGTGGACTCTTTGGTTTCCATCCGTATTATTAATCAGTTTGGTTCCATGCACATCTAAATCCAGCTATTGGCAACAATCTAGCTGAGGATTAAACTGGGGTTTCAGAGAAATCCAAGTAAACATGCGTGAGAAGACAATCGATTATGCACTTCTGCATTGGCGTTCTTCCGGTTCCTTCTTTGTTGTTCGTCTCCTTCTTCTCCTTCTGTGTTGATATTCTTGTTTTTGCGGTGTCGTCACTTCCAGAAGGGGCGGTCCCGGGGCGGTCAGTAGCTCGGCTAAGCGTGGGTTGGTATACATGCAGGAATTATCTGGCCCCCCCTTTTCTCCTTCATTTTATTATAATTAATTATCTTGTGTTTCTGTCTTGTTTTTGTCTCTCTTACGTTAGTTAGTCTGTAACTGTGTTTTGCTGCTATCTACCTAAAACAGGTCTCAATGAGGTTTTACCTGGATAAATAAAGGTTAATAAAAAAAAAGCCCTCGTGTTTCTCCAGGTTCCTTTGTTCCTTTTCTTCCTGATGTCGCCCTCGTTGGGGAGGGCTACATCGATCCTAGCTCTGTCATTCTCCACCACCTGGGAAGGTGTTTCCCCTTTGAAACCTCGGGGTCTCCAGCCCATAATCTGCACAGATGTTTCTGTAAACAACACCAGCTACTTGGTTCTGGTCTTCCATATGTTCTTTCCTTGCCAGTATTAGTGATGTGAGGATCGATACTGAAATATCGATACTTCTGATACCAGATCTGTTTGCTCTATAATTGATTCTCAAATGAAAATATCGATACTTTTGATAATAATTTGTGGTAATGTACAGGACTGTCTCAGAAAATTAGAATATTGTGATAAAGTTCTTTATTTTCTGTAATACAATTAAAAAAACAAAAATGTCATACATTCTGGATTCTTTACAAATCAACTGAAATATTGCAAGCCTTTTATTATTTTAATATTGCTGATTATGGCTTACAGTTTAAGATTAAGATTCTCAGAATATTCTAATTTTTTTAGATAGGATATTTGAGTTTTCTTAAACTGTAAGCCATGATCAGCAATATTAAAATAATAAAAGGCTTGCAATATTTCAGTTTATTTGTAATTAATCCAGAATGTATGACATTTTTGTTTTTGTAATTGCATTACAGAAAATCACAATATTCTCATTTTCTGAGACAGTCCTGTAAATCATTAACAGGAATATGGTGGAAAGTAACTAAACTATTCAGATTTTGTCTAAATGACACATTGCTGGTATACTTTAAAAAAATGTTTAAGGTAGTTCTTATTTTTGTTTATTATTCTCTTATTTATTTAAATCATTATTTTACTTAGGATCTTTTTTTAGTGATGAAAACACCTTTTTCCAGCTCGGCTGTATTGTGAATGAAGCCGCTACCACATTATACTTCTGTAAATAAATAGCTAAATGAGTGACTCTGATGTCTTGTATTAAGGTATCTAAAATACCAAATTTTTTGATTTATCGGGCACATTAGGTGTATCGGAATTGAATCGGTATTGCTGATACCATCCTGAATTTTACTCAATATCAGATTGGAAAGGAAATCAGTGGTATTGAACGTCACTAGCCGGTATCTTAGGCCCTGCTGTTAGGTGGTGGACCTGTTTACACCGTCTGGACCAGTAGATCCAGGCCTCTACTGCTCTGGAGGTCGAGCTTTGCTCCTGTCAGAGCTGGGTAGTAACGAGTTACATTTACTCCGTTACATTTACTTGAGTAAGTTTTGGGAAATGTTGTACTTTTAGGAGTAGTTTTGAATCACTATACTTTTTACTTTTACTTGAGTAGATTTGTGAAGAAGAAACTGTTACTCTTACTCCGCTACATTAGGCTACGTTGAGCTGTTACTTTTCTTTTATCCCTTTTATCCGCGTACGCGTCAATCTCATGACATCACTGGGTGATTCTTTGGGAAAAATGTTTGTTTTTGCATGTTTTGTCACATTTACACAGACTCAAACACACACAGAGTTTCTATGAGTTCATGGGCTTGTTCTAGTTCTGCCTGGTTAAAAAAGAAAAGTACAAAGGCTTGAAATTTTGTGCTACTTGTGCTTACCGGTAAAAAAAATTTTATTCTGTTATTATTCTATTTATTTTATTATTTATTAAAGTACTTGAATTTACTTTTAGATTATTTTAATTAAAGCTATTTTTTATTAATTTTTTATCAATTTTTATTTATTTTATTGATTTAATTTGCCTGAAGATGATTATTTTGTACTTTTGTCTGTTTGAATGGTTGTGTTAAAAAAATAAATCAGACGTTACTCGACAGTTACTCAGTACTTGAGTAGTTTTTTCACCAAGTACTTTTTTACTTTTACTCAAGTAATTATTTGGATGACTACTTTTTACTTCTACTTGAGTCATATTATTCTGAAGTAACAGTACTTTTACTTGAGTACAATTTTTGGCTACTCTACCCAGCTCTGGCTCCTGTGCAGCCAAGATTAGCCCCTCTGTGCTGTCTGTCAGTCCCACCCTCCCTAGGCCCGGTTTCCCTGATTATGTGTGTATTCTTGAGGAAATTTAAGGGCTTACTGCTTCTCAGTTATTGATCATTAATCCAGTTTGTGTTGTTCTACGTGAACATATGTTATGTGAGTCTGTATTACCTACGCAGGCTGTGTCTCGCTAGTTAAAATGAGCGGATGATCAGTTCAAAACCACAGAGATCACTCAGACCGGTGGTCTTCACAGAGGACCTGCAACCACAGCATCAACACATCGGTCGCCATGGAAACCTGCACATCACACGAATAACGTAGAACAACACAGGAACTGGACTGCAGCCTTTATCTGCTTCGACTGCAGGCAGATGTTTATCGTCGAGCAGCATCGCTGAGGTTTCTTATCGCGTCCAAATTCTCTTCAAAGCAAACTCAGGAAGATACGAGCTTGCATGCAGATCTGTATTTGTTTATTTGACTTTAAAGCAAATTTTGAATTATAACAAGTGAATCTGCAAAAGACCAGTTCACTTCTCAACTCAATCTTTATTTATATAGCAGTTTAAAACAACCAATGTTGACCAAAGTGCTATAACCTACAGTTAAAAAACAGCTGAATGAAGTATACAAGGCATATATTACAAAGATTAAATAAATAGAATAAAATGAGTACAAAATACAAGAACAAATAAAAATAAGAGTAAAATAATTAATAAAAAAAACATGTTTTAATCAAAATGTAATTAAATAAAATAAATAAATAACCTAAATTAAAATAAAATTAAAATAAAATAAATAAAAATAAAATAAAATACACTCATCTCTCATCTCATCTCACTCTCACTCTCACGCACTCAGTAAGATAATACTGATAAAATACAATAAAATAAAATTAAATTAAATTAAATTAAAAACAATTAAATTAAATTAAATTAAGATAAAATAAATTAAGATAAAATAAAATACAATTAAATTAAGATAAAATAAAATAAAATAAAATACAATTTTTTTTTTTTGCCAGAATCCAGTAAAACGAATCAAAAGCCTGGGAGAAAAGGTGTGTTTTTAAAGTTGATTTAAAAACCTCAAGTAGCTAAAGATCGAACATGAAACGGCAGGTTATTCCAGAGTCTCAGGGCCGCCACCGCCACAAAGACTCTGTCACCTCTGGTCTTCAGTCATGTTTTGGGGGCGACCAGCTGATTGGAGGATCTCACTGACCCGGCAAGGTTGTGGGTGTTGAGGAGCTCAGTCAAATAATCGGGGGCTCGTCCATTAAGAGGTTTAAAAACAATCAATAAAATGTTAAAATCCATTCTCACAGCAACATGGAGCCAGTGCAGGACCGGGGATGTGTGGTCATGCTTACGCCAGAATAAAGAGAGTTGCAGTAATCCAGTCTGGTGTTAGTAAAAGCTGGATTACAGTATCCAAACATCCTTTTACTTTTGATAAAATCCTTAAATGATAAAAACAGTTTTTTATAACTGAGCTGACTTCTTGGCCATCATCAAATATCACTAAGATTCTTGTCTCCTCACACGATGAGAGCGGCCTGTTTACGTGACAGCGACTGGCCTTCTCGAGTCCAGTAAAGGGAATAAAAGCTCCTCTCTTGCTGTGCGTCTGTTTTCGCAGATAACTTCTTCACGGAGCCGGTTATTTGCTACTTCCTGGACGGGTTCCTGTTCATCTACTGCATCACCGCCACGGCGCTCTTCTTCAGGGAGAAGGTGAGAAGCTTCGATGGCGGCGTTGGTCTCCAGATTTAAACACCAGCTGAGAAAAGAAGCTCTTTTATCAGCTTTGGTCTGTGGTTACCGTCAGTTCGAGTTGTAAAAAACAATCAGGGGGGATGGTGGATTTTATCATATGGGGACAGATAATTTGTGCTGATTACAAATAATATAATATATTACAAATAATAGCACTGACCAAAACACCTGCAGAAATACTGCAGGAATGACATAGCAGCAGTTAAATGCAGCCTTCTGTAAGCTTTAAATATCCACTGGGCTTACATCAAATACATCAAAACACAACAATAAAAAACACTTTTCTGAACTTATCAATATGACTCTGTCCTTCACAGGATAAGTAAAATGGATCACTGCAAAAACTCAAAATCTTAACAAGAATATTTGTCTTATCTCTAGTTAAAATGTCTCATTTTAGTAAAAAAAAATCTTATTACACTTAAAACAAGACTCATCACTGGAAAAAACAACAATTTTCACCTGTTTCAAGTAGATTTTCACTTGAAATAAGTAGAAAAATCTGCCAGTGGAACAAGATTTTTTTGCTTGTAATGAGAAGATAAATCTTGTCCCACTGGTAGATTTTTCTACTTATTTCAAGTGAAAATCTACTTGAAACAGGTGAAAATTGTCAAATAAGTTATTTTTCTGGTGATGACTCTAAATGTTGAAATAGCAGTAAAACCACATTCATTGATGAAATGACATAAGGGATGGAAAGGGGGGATGGCAGTTTTACTGGGGGGATGATTTGGACCGTTTTTATTTCAGGGGGGATGCCATCCCCCTCATCCCCCCTCATCCCCCCTCAACTCCAGTACTGGTTACCGTGGTAACTGATTAAGATGATCAACTGATTCCCAAAAGAACTGATAACAAGCTTCTGATTGATAAATGTTTGTTTTCTGCTCCAGTTTTCCTTCATCCCAGCTGAAGAAGGAACTGTAAGTCTCCAACTTTCAGATAATCTCCATCTACGTCTGGTTGTATCTGCTCTCAGTTTATATTTCAGGCTTTTTGTTTCCACATTCAAGTTTAATTTTGTTTGTTTTTCCTTATAAAGGCGGGGGAAAAGGAAGGTATATACCAGGTGAGGTTTCTCTGCACAGATGGAGTGAAACTCTGCTGCTCACATGAGATGTATTTATGGATTATTGTCTTTTCCAGGAACTGGAGAGACCCGGGAACGATGTTTATCAGGTGCTCGATCAGAAAAAACCAAAAGTGGGTGACGACCTTCACCGGGAGACTGTTTAACGGCCTGGTCCCCCCAAAGTTCTGCCGTCCTAATTCTCTGTTCAATGTTTTTTTCTGTTGTAGAAAAAAGGCGGCAAGAAAAACAGAGCCAAGGTAAGATGGGTTTACTAACGCTCGGGTTCGACTTGACTCATGAATCCTGAGATAGAAAAATATCAAGATTTCACAACTGTGAAGGTTCCTGAAGTTCTTCATAGGTTTTTAAAAACTAATTTTCTCAGAATTGGGTTCAAATTTGTGCTGAAGTTTGATTTGAAGATACAACTATTACATATAATCCTGAAAAGGGACCATTATTATTATTATTATTATTATTATTGCTGGTGTGGTAGACATGCGGTGCGTCCGAAATGCCATACTAAACAGTATATACTAAAAGGTATACTTAAGTATACTTAAGTTCGGCACACTTTTGAGTAAATATCAGTAGTGTGCATTAATCCTGGCGTACTATTAAGAGCGCACACTTCATGCCGTTGGGAGGGGGAGTTGTTACCATGGTAACAACTCCTGTCACTCCTGGCAGCAGTAGCAGCACCGCTATGCTCTTTCCTGTTTATTCTGGCCCAAACAAGATGACATTATAGAATATTATTAAATACGAATATTATAATATTAATATTATATAATAATATTATTATACTTAATATTATACTTATGACATATACGTATCTTAGCTTAGAGGAGGCGCCACTTTCAAATCTTGCTAGCTCTCAGAAGTTGCATATTGCAACTTTAGCAACCAAACACAGCTGCATTGCATTGTGGGAAGTTTCGGCTCGGCTAGTGTCCATCAATCCACACTAAAAAAATTATCCGGAATGAGTATGGATAGAGCATACTATTGAGTACGTAGCCTACTAATGTTTCGGACGCACTAAAAAATCTCGCACACTCATTTTGCATACTCATTAGGGTGGAAGTATGCGATTTCGGACACAGCCATGGTCTCTGTTGTACCTGGGTCTAGTCTGGTGAAGTATTACGTCATAATCCATAACAGTTCATATCAATAGCTCCTTCTGAAATTCCATCCTTCCACCTGTATGTAAGAATTTTTTTAGTGCGTCCGAAACATTAGTACGTACACAATAGTATGTACTATCCATACTCATTCCGGAGAAATGTATTAGTGTGGATTGATGGAAGCTAGCTAAGCAGAAACTTCCCCACAATGCAATGCAGCGGTGTTTGGTTGCTAAGTAATACGCAGATCGTATAAGTATAATATAAGTATAATATTATATAATAATATTATAATATTCGTATATAATATTATATAATGTCATCTTGTTTTCGGCCAGGATAAACGGGAAAGAGCGGAGCGGTGCTGCTACTGCTGCTGTGACAGGAGTTGTTACCATGGTAACAACTCCCCCTCCCAACGGCAGGAAGTGCCGTGTGGCTCTGAATTAATGCAGACCACTGATATTTACTCAAAACTGTGCCGAACTTAAGTATACTTTTTGAGTATATACTCTTTAGTATGGCATTTCGGACGCACCGAATAACTTCAGATGATTGTTTTTTGATTCAGTTTACTTAAATGTGGGTTTTTAGTGGAGCTGCGTGACGTCATTATGAAGTTCTGTGTAGTTTTAAAAAGCAAACCAGCCGCTCAGGCTCACTTCACTTCACTTTATTAATTTGTCCCCTGAAGGGCGATTAGGTTTGCAGCAGATATGAACATTCAGTGAGTATCTTCGTCCCTGCGATTAGATTGCACCTGAGAATTAAAAAATTTCGTCCAGACTGCTGAACTTCACCCCAGCAACTTTAGAAGCAACACGCACAATTCTCCTCAAGGTCTAAAATTAAGAAGTTCATAATAAAGTTCTTAAGTGAAATTCCTCAATATTTTCTTAAGAACCGTCTTAAAAACTGTCATTTCTTACGAATTTCTTATTTTTCCTACTTAAGAACTTCTTAAAATATGTCATTGCATTGCACGCGCCAACAAACAACGTTTATACAGGTAGTTTGGTCTTAACCGTCAGTCACTAAACATGGAGAAGGAGAAAAAGAGATGCAGGAACTTTTCAAGGTTATGGTGGATGAGATTAATGTGCAAAAAAAATACTTTTGGGGAAAATTTGAGAACTTTTATTTCAAGAATACCATTTATTCTTAAGTTTTTTCTTAAGAAGTTGAGAAAATACTTAGAACTTTTTTGGAGAATATGACTTCTCTTTTTTCTTCTTAAAACTGAACTTAAGAAAAAAATTACACTTTAGAAGATTTCTTTTCTTAAGAATGTTTTGTGAATCCGGCCCCAGGTTAAGTAGTGTAGCTGTGGCATCTTGTACACCTCTGTTACCTCTGTAAGCAAATTGGAGAGCGTCCAGTAAGTGCTCAGTTTTGTTTCATCACAGTGGAGGTCAAGGCCACAAGCCGAAAATCATTCAGTGTGGTGGGATTTTTAATTTTGGCCACGGGCACCACTACATAGACTGCTCCTCTCACTGACGTCAGATTGAATTAAATGGTGTAGTTTTCTGTCCTGGTGAGATAAAACCGTGAACTTGTCTCTGCAGAAGAAGGCGGACCAGCAGAGGAGCACGGACCAGCCAGAGCCCGGTATCGCTCTGCAGACTCTCGCCCCGCGCTGACGGACCGCTGTTCTGCCAATTTCTGCTGCTTTGCCAAAAAATTCTACCTAAGGGTTTTCTACCTTTGTAGAGCTACAATTTTACTGTGTTTTACTCCCTAGCCCACGTCCTTCCCCCCCAAGTGGTCCTTGTCGCTTGCCAGGCCGTCATTGTAAATAAGAATGTGTTCTTAATGACCTGCCTGGTTAAATAAAGGCGAATGACTGATGAATATCAAATAAAGCTTGTTTTTTTTTCTCCTTATCGTATAATGTTCACAAAGTGTAATTCATGTCATGGGTAGTGTATTTTGAAGGATCAAATACTCAACATCCCATATTACTGGTTTTACTGTGGAAGTAATTACTTTTCTTTGTCTTTTGGATGTGAAAATGTGATATTTCTTTCTCACTTTTATGCTGTAAGACAACATGTTATCTATTTTTTGTTATGTCCAGTAATAAAAAAATGTATTAAAAAAATGTAAAACTAACTTCATACGGATGTTTCAGAAGGTCAAATACATTCAGTGTTGACCCCGAACCCCCTAAAACAGGGTTGTCAAACTCATTTTGCTTGGCGGGCCGGATTTGACCAATTTTTTTCTCGCGGGCCGCACGCTCAAAATAACAAAAACGGTGCAGAAAATCTTTTCTCTAATTCTTTTTTTTTTACTATTGTTATCTAATCCAATATCAGTTTAGTTAATTTTAAAGGAAATGTGCACTTTGTTTACACTCTAATTATGTAAAATATATTTCTTCAGGATCTTTTCTGAGAAATTTCTCGTTTTTTTCCAAATTATGTAAGATACTTTTAATATTTTACAAAGATAAACAGAAACATGTTTTTTTTTATTCTTCTCACCAGACTAGTGTTTTATTGGGCCAACGTTTCAGTCATCGACCTTTCTCAAGGCATCCTGGAGTTTTCTTTTTAAATTGGCTGCAGCTTTCCT
This sequence comes from Cololabis saira, assembly GCF_033807715.1. NCBI lineage: Eukaryota > Metazoa > Chordata > Actinopteri > Beloniformes > Belonidae > Cololabis > Cololabis saira. The sequence continues at coordinate 40,671,426 of NC_084592.1, read as the reverse complement.
CCTCTGACGCACCTTTCTGCATATCCGGTGTGCAAAGTTTTCTACTTTGGATAGGAAATTTAATTAAAAGCAAAATCTTTCTTTCTTTCTTTCTTTCTTTGTGATTTAGAGATTTTTCCAGTACAATTAAGTGTATTTATTTTTAAAAATTGGTGTGGATATTTACGCCAGTGGGCCGAAAAGGTCAGCACTTCTCTTTTAACTGTTTTACTTTGTCACTATCCTCGTATTCAAAACTGAAATTCTCCGAATAAATATCTTCTATCATCTTTTTTAGCAGTGATATTTTTCCTGCGAAAATATACAATAGTAGTCAGTTATTAAAAATAAACGACCGTCTACAAAGAAATAAAAATCGGCAAATGCATTCTAGAAAACTAAAAAAAAAAAATCGAAAACTGCTCCATTTGTGGAATAACGATGGATTTGTAGAAGAAATATTATCGGATATGCTGCGATTCATGGCAATTATTTATGCCTTCCTTTTTAGTAAATTAACATTTCGTTTTTTTGTGTTGGAAACTTCTCGCGGGCCGCATGAAAACCTCTCTCGGGCCGCATTCGGCCCGCGGGCCGCACATTTGACACCCCTGCCCTAAAACACATACATTTATGTGATCAGTACTTTCTGGGAGTCATAATATAGAGCGACTCGCAACAAAAGACAGATATATGTCAAAACACTTGGAAAATGGTTTAATGATGTTTACAACAAAAGAACTGTACAGTTACTGTAAAAGATTATCTTTGTATGTGTATAAAAACAAAACAAACAAAAATACAGCAGACAAATGCATCAAAACCCACTATGTATCCTGATTCACATACTTGAAACTCCTACACAATCTTTCAGTTCTAAACCTCCGTGAATGGAGGCTTTTTTTTTTTTTCCTTTTCATGATTTTTGTATTTTTTTTATCCTTTTTTTATTTATTTATTATTTTGTTATCAGATTAGAGCAGTGTCCCTCTCAGTGTTGTATTAAACGGTGGAAACCAAAACTCTACATTCGAGTCCTGGAAAGTCCATTATTATTATCATCATCATCATCAGTCTGCAGAGTAAGAAAAAGGGAAATAAAAGAGAACACATTCCTTAAGATGAGCCCAAGATTCCGATGTGAAGTGTTTTACAGAAAGAACTTCTTGAGATACACAGACTTAATAATATGTACATGGTTGGCATTTTTCTTTTTTCTTTTTTTAAATCTCGTTTTTTTTCCTCATCTTTTGTTGAAAGCCATGGTCACTTGGGCTGTGGACTGATAATCGCACACATGACACACCCAAAAACATACAAAAATACTATATTTTTTAACCTACCAAGAGTAAGACAGTTCTGCAATTAGTTCCATGCTGTGACAAAAAAGAAAAAAAAAAAGAAAAGAGGAAATAAAAGAAGAGGTTACAACAAACAAAGTAAAAACAGACGTTTTTCACGCAAGTTTTTCCTCAGGAATATACCAAAATATACATCTAAGCTTTGGAATTACTGAGACTAGGACTAAAGCCAGTGCTGGGTTTGTCTCTTAATACACATGCTGCAGGGAGGAAGTGGAGAGAAGACACTCAGACACACGGGACAGAGAGATTTCTTTGGTATCTGCATTTGTCAAAAGTCAAATATTTGGATTTTTGCTTTGGAAATAGCGCTTGCGAGGTCCTTGCGGCAACCTCACTCGGAGTAAAGCATTTACACAAAGTGTCACTGAAGCCCAATCGGCCCGGAGCCCGGGCCGGCGGGACACAGCCCATGCAGAGAGAAGGACCATGATGCATAGTGTCACAGCTGACCAGAGTCTGTAGTGAAGACAGGATGTGGAAGGGGAGGTGAGAGGAGGAAAAGGGATGTGTATTCCTCAAGACGGCAGGGTTAAAGTCCCGGGGAGTACAGAGACATTTAAGTAAAGAGCATTTCCACCACAGTCCTTGAGAAAGAGAGAGAAAAAGACAGTAGGAAGGAGGGAAAGTAGCAGGTACAGTGTGAACAGGATCAACCCACAGTGTGTATTAACAAACATCACCCAGCTACCCCCCCGATGGTGGTGCCAGTCAGGGGAGAAAGAGAGAGAAGGGGACAAAAAAAAGAAAGAAAAAGCCCGCTCCGTCCCCGCTCAGCCCCGTCCAATCCCCCGTCTCCAGGCACTGAAACCGCCGCGCCGGCGGGACGCACGCTCGTGGACTCGGGGCGAGGCCGTGCGGCCCGGGCTCGGGGCCGAGCAGCGAGGCGGGGATGGGCGAGACGTCGGACTTGTTCCAATACAATCAAGTTAAAAGTCTTTGGTTAACGTTGGTACCACAGGAAGCCGAGCGCGGGCTGCGACAGCACACACCTGTACCTGGCCAGGGTGGGAGTTACAAACTAAACAGGATTGTCAAACTTAAAAGAAATCATAGTAAAAAAAGGTGTTCAAACATAAGGAACTTTCTTTTATCTGAAGTTAAATCATTAGTTGTGTTTAATGCTGACAGACGTGGGTGTGCAGCATTAGACAGCAGACATTCATGCGCACTAGTGCGTCCCCGTGTGCTGCGTCGCCCTCTAGTGGCGGCTCTGCGCGCCACCCACCAGGTACAGGTGCGAGCGCGCTTGCTCCACCGACACACACATTTGAGTATTTTGTCTTTTTCTCCTTTTTTTTTTGTGAAACATTTCTAAAAACATTTTATTCTCAAGTAGATTAAAGCAGGTTTCACTCAGCCTTGAGTTAGAAATGAGGTATACAACAACTTATTTAGCCTTCTTCGCCCCGCACGTCCACCGTCAAAGACCAGAAACAACAACAGAAACCAGTGTGGGGGGGGGGAGGCCAACGTGCTCCAACTCCATTCCTGGTGGATCCAAGATCGCAATCTTGAAATCTCACGATCGCCTACTGAGAGTGAAGCGTAATAAGCCAAGTCAGTGCCAATAAGACGGTTCCTAGGAACGGGAGTTGACCACAAACCGTAGATTTACCAACATGGAGCCAGAACTGGTTAAATCAGTAGAGAACCTCAATCCAAACGACAAAAAATACGCTCTCTCTCGAGACACACACTGGAAGAAAGAGAAAAATGCACCGTAAAGGTCTGCAGACCGCCCTCCCCGTTGTCTCTTTATAAAGACACACACACACACACACACACACACAGACAGACAGACACCTGCTGGAATTATTAGTAAAGCTTTTTTCACAGGTATCCCCCACCTGTCGGAGTCGCACCTCAAAAATCAGAAAGGTAGCAACGTAGTCATCCCACGCTCAGAAATGCCCAAAGTACACTGTATTGTTTCAGTGAAAACAATGCACCGGGGGAGCGCTCGTTCGCTTGCTCTCACACACACACTCACACACACACACACACTCACCCAAAACTACAAAACAATGCTACAATGCTCATGTCTTCTACGTAACAATAAGGCATAAATGATAATGTTAATCTTCTCTGTCAAACTAAGAAAGCCAGTGATCGTGCCCTCTCACACTATACAAAACAATTAAAAAGGCATAAAATGATAGTTTCAAAACAAAACAAATGATTGTTAAAGACAGCAAATCAAGTCCACAACGACTCAAAAGAAAAATAATAATAATAATAATCTAAATATCAATATGAGAGAGCCCCTCCAGCAGCAGGAGCCCCTGCGGCCGGAGGGGCCTCGACGCGTGACGGCCAGTCGCATCCTCACATTTCCTCTCATATTTATTTATTTTTTGGTCTTGTCAGTTCTTACAAATTAAATGTATTTAAAAAAAAAAAAAAGAAAACAATCAGGGGAGATCTATTTTTGAGTTATCATGATAAACACTACATTCAGTCTTGATAACATACCGGTTCAAATATAAAATATGAATATCTTACAAGTGTTTATATATATTTATATTTATTTATATATATATATTTATATGTCTAGAATTAGGAAAGGATCGTTAATCTAATTCTTAAGTCTCTCCTCAGATAAATATCTCAGTAACATCCTACGGAGCCAACTGGTTCATCAGTCGTAACTAGAAACAGCTCTGCGACGGGAGCGCGGCGGGAAACCGGCGACCCGGGCAGCCAGACATCCACCAAGCTGCAAAGAGAAAGGCTTTTACTTTGGCAAGAAGGATCTCAAAATAATATCTAAACCTGGAAATACCCCCATAAATAGTAGTACTAGAAAATAGCAGTAGTAGGTCGTCCTTTTTTTTTTTTTTTTACGCCCGGTTCCTATGTTCGGTTCAATAGTATAAACTTTGAATGGCAAGCCAGACGGTGCTTGTACATTCTACCATGTTCGATACGCAACGTCTAAAAAGGTGAAACTTGTGTTGAAGTGCTGCTGAGGTATATTCAGTCAAAATAATTCAAGAGAAAAGAAGCACACGAGAGGATATTGCGGACAAAAATTTCACTGCCTAAATCCACAAACGATCAGGGCACTGATTGATGTCGATGCGGGGCGATGCTTCTGCGAGCGGTCGAGCACGTAGCGCGTCAGATCGCCGCTGTCGGGTCAGAATAGTTCGGGAGGGTTTAAACTGGTCCACAGACGGATTTTGGGAGCAGCAAAGACGAAGTCGGGGTAATTTATTTCCACGAGTCCTTCCAGCTGGGAGGACCGAAACTACGAAACCTTGATTTTGAGTCGGGTTGTTGGTTTTAAAGCTATAAGAAAGCGCGCAGGAATCGACAGCTCAACGTCGCTGGAAGCGTGTTGGTCGAGGTGGGAGAGAGGAGGAGTAAAAGAGGATTTGTGACGTTTGAGAGGCCGTGAGAACGGCGACTCGTGTGCTCAGGCAGGCACAGCAACTACTGAGGAAAACCACTTTGGTTCAAGCTGTTGTTTTATGGCTGAGTACTAGCGCACGCGCACAGAAAACAAAAACAATAAAACCCTTTCTCCACTGTGGTTGAGAAAATGTCGTCGGCTGGCTCACCGGATGAAACACCAGGGGTGAGGCCCAGGCGGCGTTAGAAAACAAAACAAAAAAGCTCTGATGAAGAAGAAGAAGAAGAAGAAGCTACTTTCACACACCCCAACCCACCAATCCCTATTTTTGGTCAGTTGTGCTGCCAATCAAAAAATTGAGCTATGAGACAACTTTATCAAATCAAAACAAATGTTATCTTTGGAAAAATGATCATCAAAATATTGCATTTCTATAATCTGTTACAATGAAGAGAGATTCTGTACTCATAAATATATCGACTAAGACTAAGCTACACCAACTACACATAGTAATTACTTTAACAAATATTTTTGGTATATCTTAAAGTATGTGACTCAGTCCAACGACTGCAGACAGAATAAAAAGACAGAATTTCAATCCCACCAAAAACAGGCAGACTGCAGCTCATCAATCCAGTTTTTTGGTACAGATACTGTGCACAAGTAGATACGACAGTATTACTATTAAAAAACAAAAACAAAAAAACACCCACAGTACAATAAACTCATCAAGCCACCGTCCATCCGGCACGACGAGCACGTTTCACGACTGCCCTCTTAAACACACACACACACACACACACACACACCGCAGAACCGCGTGGATCGGCGTCCGCCAGAACTGTCGACAACAAGACGTTTTACTTTCCGCCTCTAAACATAATGTACAGCTTCCCCCAACGGATATCACAAACCAAACCATTCTCATTGAAATGCAGGACTGCGTGTCTGCAGCTCGCTTTAAAGCTCTCACTTGTAAAGTCTTCAGTCATTTTTGTGTCAGTGTCAATAATCCAGACCGGGACCATAATCTTACACGCGCCGCGCGGCGGCGGCGACGGCAGCGGCGTCATCGCCACCGCCGCAGCAAAAACATAAAAGTCAGTGTTTCCAGAGGAGACTCGGAGAGACGGCGAGGTCCCTCCGACCCTTAAAGCAATGATAACCTTTATATCGGCCACTTATTACTTGTTTTTAAAGCCTTATAACCACGATTAAAAAGTGATAGTTAAATCTTAACTTAATAATAGATTTACAAAGTTCTGAAAATGTCAACAATATAGAAAGTAAGGATAAAGAAAAGTTTCCAAAATATAAATTTGATATGATTCACGTCAAGGCCTGACAAAAAAAACAAAAGAAAACATAATTAATCATAAGGTGGTGCACAAACCAGTTAGTGATGATTAACGGTGTGAAATTAGTAAAATCGTTTAAGTTTGAATGTTAAAAGAGAAAAGTTTTTGTTTTTGGTTAGAAGTGTTGTAGAGAAAAGAGATCAGAGTTGGAAACAGGAGGATGTATATACAAAATGTGAACTTGATGGCGCCGGGGACGTCTTTTCGTCCCGGACGCCCGTCAGGGTTCGTGAGCAGAGGCTCGCCAACAACAATGTCTATGTGGCTTCTGCTTCTGGAAAAATGTCCAAGAATCAAAAACGAAAGAAAAAAAACAAAACAAAAAAAAACATTTTTTTTAAAAGAAAAAGTATGCCCAATCTTATTGGAGGTTGTTTTCTTTTTGGTGGCAGCAAAAGGATTAAATAATGGTAGATACAATGAAACAAAGGTCGGGGAGTCGGCGTCCCCGTCCCTCGGTGATGCGACAGCATCGTGCTCGCCGGAGGAGCCGGGCCGTCGGTTGGGGACGCGGCCGCGCCGGCGCCGGCCTCACTGGGCCTTGGAGGCAGTGGTGATGGTGGAGGCTTGCACAGGCACGGCGGCCGCGGAGGCTTGGTGGTGGGGGTCGGCGGAGAGCTGCAGCCCGCCCGCCCCGGCCGACACCAGGCTGACCGGGTTGCTGGTCAGCAGCGACAGGTTCTGCAGGTTCTGGGGGTTCAGGAAGAGCGGCGTGGTCACCAGGTTGGGCGTGGTGCCGGAGGTGTTGGCGAACAGCAGGTTCCCGCCTTCCAGGGAGGTGATGGGGATCGTGCCGCTCGACGCCAGGGCCGCTGGAGAGAAGGAAGAAAATTATTACATTTTCATGCATTTGAAGGAATTATATACAGGACTGTCTCAGAAAATTAGAATATTGTGATAAAGTTCTTTATTTTCTGTAATGCAATTAAAAAAAAATAAAATGTCATACATTCTGGATTCATTACAAATCAATTGAAATATTGCAAGCCTTTTATTATTTTAATATTGCTGATTATGGTTTACAGTTTAAGATTAAGATTCCCAGAATATTCTAATTTTTTGAGATAGGATATTTGAGTTTTCTTAAGCTGTAAGCTAGGAATGGGCGATATTTTACCGTTCACGATAAACCGTCAAAAAAATTCCCCACGGTAAGAATTTGTCATCTCGCGATAAAAACGATAAATTCCTGTTTTTGACGTTTTTGTGTAAAACTGATTTATGGTTCTGCGTTAAATCCACGCACAACGTACGTGAAGGAAGGAAGGAAGGAAGGAAGGAAGGAAGGAAGCCAGAAAGAAAGAAAGAAAGAAAGTGAGCCAGAAAGAAAGAAAGAAAGAAAGAAAGTGAGCCAGAAAGAAAGAAAGAAAGAAAGAAAGTGAGCCAGAAAGAAAGAAAGAAAGAAAGAAAGTGAGCCAGAAAGAAAGAAAGAAAGAAAGAAAGTGAGCCAGAAAGAAAGAAAGAAAGAAAGAAAGTGAGCCAGAAAGAAAGAAAGAAAGTGAGCCAGAAAGAAAGAAAGAAAGTGAGCCAGAAAGAAAGAAAGAAAGAAAGAAAGTGAGCCAGAAAGAAAGAAAGAAAGAAAGTGAGCCAGAAAGAAAGAAAGAAAGAAAGAAAGTGAGCCAGAAAGAAAGAAAGAAAGAAAGAAAGTGAGCCAGAAAGAAAGAAAGAAAGAAAGAAAGTGAGCCAGAAAGAAAGAAAGAAAGAAAGAAAGTGAGCCAGAAAGAAAGAAAGAAAGAAAGAAAGTGAGCCAGAAAGAAAGAAAGAAAGAAAGAAAGTGAGCCAGAAAGAAAGAAAGAAAGAAAGAAAGTGAGCCAGAAAGAAAGAAAGTGAGCCAGAAAGAAAGAAAGTGAGCCAGAAAGAAAGAAAGTGAGCCAGAAAGAAAGAAAGAAAGAAAGAAAGAAAGAAAGAAAGAAAGAAAGAAAGAAAGAAAGAAAGAAAGAAAGAAAGAAAGAAAGAAAGAAAGAAAGAAAGAAAGAAAGAAAGAAAGAATCCCATTGATTACGTTTAGTAGTATTTAGTATTCTTTTAGAGCAGTGTTTTGGCTCCAAAGACTGAATGTGGTGATAGATTTATAGTTACAAAGGTGGAGTTGAATTGGTATTTTTTTTTTAATCATAATTTTTACCGTTATCGGGATAAATGCCAGAAATTATCGTGATACATTTTTTAGTCCATATCGCACATCCCTACTGTAAGCCATGATCAGCAATATTAAAATAAAAGGCATGCAATATTTCAGTTGATTTGTAATGAATCCAGAATGTATGACATTTTTGCATTACAGAAAATAAAGGACTTTATCACAATATTCTGAGACATTTCTGAGACAGTCCTGTATATTCAACGGATATTTTTCACACATCAGTAGTGTTGTTTCTGTCAGCCGTTTCAATTTTAGTTTTAGTCTAGTCTTTGGGTCAAGTTATCATTTTAGTTTTTATTAGTTTCAGTCACGTTCATTCTCCTTTTAGTCGTGTCAAGTTTCAGCCGACTAAAAGTCTGAGCATTTTAGTCTTATTTTAGTCAGAATTGTCCAGGACCATTTTAGTCTAGTTTTAGTCAAAGATTGTATTTATTCAAACCCATTTTACAATTCAAACAAGGTTATCTTATTATTATATTATTGTTACCTTATAGACTCAAGAATACATTCATTCCAGATACAGAAGATTCTAATTTGAGTTTACAACTTATTTATTTTTTTCGCATTTCTCCACATCTTTTTCTTTTTTGATGACACATTGGGTTTTCTTTTCCACTTCTATGTAGGAAAGTGTATCCAAAGATGGTTCTTCTTCTTCTTCTTCCCAGAGTAGATCCCTGCGTTTCTCTATGGAACTTTGTTTCTAATTGACGTGAATCTTGAGCTCTGCGTCAACGGCATCAGCCTCTAACTCTGCAGCTGCATCTTCTGGATCTGATTCCCCGCTGCAGCGACTGGGATTGAGGACTAACGTCACCCAGCAGCAGAACTAAACCGGAGAAACTACTGAAAACATGGACATTACAAGACTGTCTCAGAAAATTTGAATATTGTGATTTTCTGTAATGTAATTACAAAAACAAAAATGTCATACATTCTGGATTCATTAAAAATCAATTTAAATATTAGAAGCCTTTTATTATTTTAATATTGCTGATCATGGCTTACAGTTTAAGAAAACTCAAATATCCTATCTCAAAAAATTTGAATATTCTGGGAATCTTAATCTTAAACTGTAAACCATAATCAGCAATATTAAAATAATAAAAGGCTTGCAATATTTCAGTTGATTTGTAATGAATCCAGAATGTATGACATTTTAGTTTTTTTAAATTGCATTACAGAGAGAACTTTATCACAATATTCTAATTTTCTGAGACAGTCCTGTAAGGATCTGAGTTTTTATTTTGTAATCTACATTTTAGTCTCGTTTTTATTCCTCTACGATATTGCATTATATATTTAATTATCGTTATCGTCACATGACCAGCATTTTTGTTGCGTCTCGTCTTCCTCAGGTGATAAAGGTTCGTTGACGACGATCTTTAGTCATAATTTTCGTTGACAAAAGCAACTTTACACAGAAAATCTATTCATTTCTGTATTCACAGATGCAATTTTCCATCAGCAAGATTAAACCCAGTGACTTGATTTGTTCTTATTATGTAAACATGTGGTTCGTCAAGCAAATATCACCACTAGTTTATATTAATGACCCATTCTAGACTTTAAAAATGTATTGTTTCTCAAAATCATAGTATTTTATTATTAATTGATTCAGTAATTCTTTTTTTTTTGTGTGAAAACTACTAGGTTTTCTGTAATCTTCCAATTCTTGGTCATCAAGTGGAATTAAAAGATACTACCTTGGATGCTACTTGAGCCAATCCGCAACATGAACAAGATTTAAAAGTGCTTTTTTGTGTTTTTTGGGGACTATCTGAACTGCAAGGATTCACTGAGCAGTCGTGGTACAAGTACACACCTTGAAGTGTAGCCAGGGTGCTGCTACTCATGAGAGCAGGACTTAGCGCGCTGCCGAGCCCCCCCGGAGTCAGACTGAGGAGGGTGCCCCTGCACACACAAGAACAAGACCGTTTCCATCAACACACGTGAACTCCAGCGAGGTCAGAACCCGGCGTGTTGACTCAACGCGGCGCATACGAACCCTGGTGTGAACTGGGTGGACATCAGTCCCGGGTTGAGCCCCGCAGCAGCCGCCATCGCCGCGAAGCTGGCACTGGTGGGAAGCTGGGCGCCCTGCAGCGCGGCCGACAGCCCCGACGCCGTCACCATCACCTGACCCCCTCCGAGAGTCGTGGCTATGGACGTCGGCGCCTGCGTGACGATGGTCTGGGCCTGAAGGCCGGCTTTGCTGTCCGTGGACGAGGCTTGGAGAGCCGTGGGAGTCGCCGGGCTGAGAGACGGAGAGCTGACCGACGTGGTGAAGATGGGCGTGGTGGAGATGACCGATGCCGTGTTCGTGGCTCCAACTGTCGTGCCTCGATGGAGAGAAGAGACACTAGTTCTCACCAAGCTGCAAAACTATACATGCTATGATTCTTTCTCATTTGCAGAGGTGTCAAGTAACGAAGTACAAATACTTTGTTACCTTACTTAAGTAGAAATTTTGGTTATCTATACTTCACTGGAGTAATTATTTTTCAGACGACTTTTTACTTTCACTCCTTACATTTTCACGCAATTATCTGTACTTTTTACTCCTTACATTTTAAAAACAGCCTCGTTACTCTATTTCATTTCAGCCTTAAAAAAAAACTATCCAGTTAAATTGCTCCATCCGGATAGAGTGAATTTGGTTGTGGTTGTTTCAGATGTTCTTGTCCAGTTTTGTTCTTACATCCGTTCCCTCAGATTCCTGCAACTAAACTTGGATGTACATTCCAATAAAGGTTAGGATAAATGATAACATGCCTCTGAAGTTTGACTTTTTGCACCATTACAATACTTATAGGCAACTAGTCATCATATCTCCTGCTCTCTGAAACACATGTTAATGCTCAATAGTACACATATATGGTTCTTTAATATATTTGCATTATACTAAGATGCATTCATTTTCAATGGCTTTTGTCCTTAATGGCTTTTTCCCCCTTACATTACTTTTACTTTTACACTTTAAGTAGTTTTGAAACCAGTACTTTTATACTTTTACCTGAGTAAAAAACTTGAGTTGATACGTCAACTTCTACAGAAGTATTTTTAAACTCTGGTATCTATACTTCTACCTGAGTAATGAATGTGAATACTGAAGACACCTCTGCTCTATATGCAAGCAATAAAAATCATGGACCAAAAAGCAATGAAATGGCATCACTGCCGCATCTTAAGGAAACACAACCTCCTCACTTTTGAAAATTTTATTAACCTCAGTATTTTAAAAATTTTCTTTAAATGTTTAAATAATCATGTGTCAACTCTGTTCTCTGACGTGGCCGTTAGGCGTCACAGCTCTCACAGAGCGACCACACGAGAATCCACTAGTGGTGACTGTCTCATCCCACAATGCAACACTTCTTTCTGCCAGTCTGCTCTCTCTGTAAAGGGGGCAAAACTTTGGAACTCTCTACCCACTGAGTTAAAATTAGAGACAAATACAAAAGCTTTTAACAAAGGACTCAAACAGTGGTTAAAATCTAATCAGCAGTTTACACATGAATAGTTCTTAACTTGTTGACTGCTTGCTTTGTTGTCTTTTTATGTTTCTAATTGAAAATTGTTTGTATTTCTTTGATTTCCTTTCCAATCGTTTTGTTGTTTGTTTGTTTTTTTCATTTATTTATTTTATTATTCTTTTTCCTTTTTCCATTCTTGTTATCTTAATATTTTATTGCTCTCTATTCTTTTCAAAAGCTGCCTATGGACAAGTGTTGCGAATTAGCACTTGTGCTAAAACATTTAAACAATGCATCTGGTTTGTCCAATGTAATCGCTTTGTCCATATCAAATAAACATAAAAAAAAAAAAACTTAACCTCCTTCCACTCCCTGAAAATAATTCCTTCACATCTGAAATCGGTGGTAACGTTACAGTCGTGTAATTTAATATGCGCATATAAATTGGTATGCAAATCTCTACAGCTTCACCTTCAACTCTGCCCTTGGAGTTACGCTGGTTGAAGAGTTACCCATGATCTACATCACACCAGGTAAAGCTTCATGATGGAAACAAGTTTCATATTCTGTTCTGCGTGATGTTATAAAGTTAACGAGCAATCGGCCGTCTGCTTGTGTTTCTGATCCGCAGCTCTGACAAGTCCAACCCTCATTATATTGTAAAATTAATTCCACGTTTTATCCTTTATTGCACTAATTGTGAGCAGTAGGGCTGAATGATTTTGGAAAATAATCTAATTGCTACCCCCCCCACCCAATATTGCAATTTAATTTTTTTTTTTTCTTCAATAAAACCTAATGGATGATTTTAATACTCACATAATATGATTTACATTTAGTATAGAATTTTCTTCCAAAAACTGGGCATCTTTGTTTTAAGTCTTGCATATTTCAATTTAACTAGCAAACACAATATATACAGACTAATAATAATAATATAACTAATGCTTTTTTTTTTAGAAAGTTTTAACCAGATTACTTCAACACCACCAACAACAGATCTACAACCTCAAAGATGTATACAAATTGGAATAAGTTCATTATTTTTAAACATTTGCTGTTTTGTTTGTTTTGGGTTTTTTTTAAACAGATTTGACAAAATATTTGATATGAGAACCAATAAAAAACAGCAAAATTGAACTATTTAAGATGTCCCAGAGTTAATTTACTCCTAGTTAGAGCAGTTTAAGTATTGTGGCTTCTGAACTGGTTCTGTGCTGAGGGCTGGTTCTTCTAAAATACAGTTGGTCTTGATGCGATTCATAAACAAATGTCAGTGTTGGGAGAGCTCGCTCCAGCTCCATCTCAAAGTTGAACTCCCCAAAAGCTTCAAAGACATTTAAAACAGATCTGGTGGTGTTTCTTGTTTAATCACCTCTTTTCAAGATCACATAAATGACCAAAATCTTAATACTGATCTGTGAACTGAGACTGACGAGTGATGACAGGTGAAAGGAAAAAAAAAAAAAAAAAAAAAAAAAAGGTAGATCAGCATCACGCTGTAGAATATTAATAGTTTTAGTCAGAGCTCTGATATTAAACTTTTGAATCAAATAATCCACTGCTAGGTGGATTATATACTATCAAGGAGTTTCGTTGGCATAATGGTTACAAATATTGTTTTAATTATTCAAAATAACGAGAAGCGCTGTTGTTTAGATGAGTGTCTCCTGATGCAGCAGTGGTTCTGTACCAGACTCAGCCCGGACAAATTCAGCTGTAAGCGACACATTCAAACATTTCAATGATCTCCGTCTTTGACTTGTCTGGCGCACTAACGCTCAACATGTTAGCGGCACATCTGTCATACACGTCTCTGGTGTTTGTTTTTTAACATGCTGGAACAAGTGTGTAGTTTTACTCAGTGAAGAGCAACGTTAGCGCGGCTCGCTTTGAACACCTGACAGCAGGTGGCATTTTCCTTTTGTAAAAACCCTAATAATCCTGCAGTATGGATGTTCTGTTCCTGTTCTAGTCTAGACAGTTTCAGCTGATCCAGTTTCAGACCGGTCCATCCAGCCCATAACCTATATAAGAGCATCTACCCAGAGGCCGTTGCACAACAGAGTAAAATGAAGGATGAAGAGTTGATGCGGTCGAGTGCTCACTCTCACGTCACAACCATATAATCGGCCACGTTGCGATTTCAAAATCGTGTTTCATGATATCGTGATATTCTTGCAAATGGGATTAATCGTTCAGCCTTAGTGAGGAGTGAAGTATTCACACAGAATCAAACTTGAGCTGGTTTGATCCAGCTGCAGGAGGAGCGGCCAAGATGGAGGAACGGGTCAATTTGCATATTCATGAAACCGTGAAGGTGCAGAGGTGCAGTTAAGCCCTTTGAAAATATAAAAGGCATTGTGGCACTGAAAGAGAATGTAACTTTAATAAAAGGAGATGGCTCTTAGGGGTACAATCAAAGCCAGAAATATAGGAACAGATCTGAACGGTGCAGATACACGCACGGCGAAGAGCGCACTTACCTGTGAAAGTCAGACCGGAGACGCTGGTGCTGAGAGGCATCACTGGGTTTACAGTCAGAGTGGTGGATGTGTTAATAGTTGGACTGTTAACAAGGCTTGCTGTGCTGGCCACCTGAGCAACAGAATATGAGCGGATTAAATGAGTTTTAAAAGGTATTTTTACATCCCATCTTCAAATGTAAATCACCAAGCTATGGTCAAGGTTGCCAGATCTGACAGGTTCCAGCCCAAACGCGATGTAAAACCCGCAGAAATAATCAAAAAACAGCCCGAATCATACATTCTCCATGTTAAAACAGTCAATTATTAAATGCGTGATACATTTAGTTCATAAACAAATAGACAAAAAAGTTCAGGCTCCAAACAAAGACCACAATTAAATTGAGTAGATTAAAGCAAACATAATTAACGGAAGAGTATTAGGGCCAAGCAGGGGAAAAATAAAAATAATACTTTAGAGGAAGATTTTTTTTTTTCATTGTGCACTTCAGGAAAAAAAGTCAAAATGTTGAGAAAAAAGTCGAAATGTCGACATTAATGTTGAAGTAAAATTTCGAGAAAATAGTCGAAATGTTGAGAAAAAAGTCGAAATGTCGACATTAATGTTGAAGTAAAATTTCGAGAAAATAGTCGAAATGTTGAGAAAAAAGTCGAAATGTCGAGAATACTGTTGAAGTACAATTTCGAGAAAAAAAAGTCGAAATGTTGAGAAAAAAAGTCAAATTTCGTGAATAAAGTTGAAATGTTGAGAAAAAAATGCTAAATTTCGACTTTATTCTTGAAATTGTATTTCTCGAAGTGCACCATAAAAAAAATCTTCCCCTCTCAAATATTATTACTCTTCCGTAATAATATCAGTGTGTTTATTGTGTACATTTCTACTTTTCTCTGCCATAATAGCAACTTTTTAGTTAATAATTTCTCCTAAATACTTTGTAAAAACCAGGAAAAGCCACCCAAATTAGATCAACCCGCCCATATTTTTCAGCCCAAAGTCAAATGAAGCCCAATTGGGAGGAAACACTGACTGAGGCGTTGTCAAGCAAGCGCGTGTCTAACAACTGGTAAACATATTTACATCTCCTCAAAACTATATAATAAACTATTCCTTTTCAAAGTGTAAGAAAACTTTTTAATGATGACTGGATAAATTCCCTCTTATAGTAAGATTCAAAAATGAAGACCCTTGGATTGAGATTTAGGACAAATTAAGACATTTAAAGGCCTTATTTTAGCAAAATGGAGTTTAAGACTTTTTAAGGACCTGCGGCCACACTGAAGGATTAACTCGTGCTCTCTGATGAGAAACAAAAAAAAAAAAATCACAAGAGCTTGAAAATGAACATACAAATATCTGGTTTCATAAGAAAAACAACTGTCAGTGTGTGGGATATTACCAAAGGGCTACTGGGCGTGAAGATGGTTTTGATGGGGGTGTTTCCTCCGATACTGTTGCCACTGCTGGGGGGGTTGATCCTCTTCTCTTTCTGGCGGCGGTTGCAGAACCAGACCCGAATTACTTCCTTCTCCATGTTGAGCTGGTCAGCGATCATGGTAATCTCTTCAGAGGTAGGTTTTTGGTTCTGCTTGAAGCGGGCAAAGAAGCCAAGGATTCCCTGTCAGCACTGAGGAGACTATTCCCACCATGTTTTCAATGACTGCGTTTACATGCACTCAATAAACCTTTTAATATCCGAATATTAGCAATAACCCGAATTTCCATGGCCATGTAAACACCAATAACCCTTTAGCATTTGTTTCGAATTTGGATACAGGAAGAAGAAGCGGAAATTACGCTAATTGCGTCATCACGTTCTCCGCGCGTCGCTGGTTTGATCGGGATATCCCAAATGATTAATTACCATGTAAACAGGGATAACCCTGTTTGCTCACGCATGGAAACGGAATATTCCGAATGTTTCAGTAACCGGAATATAAGCAATAACCCGAATTTTGACTGCATGTAAACGTAGTCACTACCTCCTACAGGGTTGGACACTACGTCTTTGTTAAAACTAGTGATGCACCGAAATGAAAATTTGTGGCCGAAACCAAAACCGAAAATAATAATAAACACTTGGCCGAATATCGAACAATACCGAACATGGTTCTTCTCAGTTTTTCATTTATTTTGCCAATTTTTTCACCATTGCATAAATCAAATAAATTTGATTTAGGCATGCTTTTAAAAGAAAAAAAATCTTTTACAAAATTACAAGGTAGAAAACATTTGTTGAACATAAAAAACTGAACATTTTTTAATTTCCCAGCATTTCTTAAATATTCCAGCAGAAATTATACCAGCAAAAAACAATAACTTAAAATAAATAAATTAGCAAAATAAATTTTTTGGCCATCTTTGAGCTTACGTTAGGCTTAACTGACTGAACATTGTAACATTGGCCTTAAAACAATAAAAATGCATTAAAGCGCTCAGGGTTTTTTATCATTTCAAACGATAAATCAAACTTGTAGTGCTGAAAGACTTTGCAGATGTGCCCCCTCTAGATATTTGAGCAGAACATTCATTGCAAACAGCCATTCTTGTATTATTCTTTGCCACTCAAATACTTCCACACTGCTGACATGTTTGCACCACTTCACTCCACGCTCTTCCACGTTTGATTTCGTCATCTAAACGCACCTGTAATAGATTGATTTATGTTGTTTTGGTTCCACCTGCTGGTGAATGTTAGTTAAATTCTTATGTGGTTAGTTTTTGGTTGGCCAACGATTTATGTGGTGCGCAACAGTTACGGAGCGGCCAGTCTATTTCCTTATATCACAGCGCCGTTATTAATTGTTCGGTTTTTTTCCCACTTATTCCACCGAACACCGAAAGCGTTTTTTTGCCATTTTCGGCCGAACAATTTCGGTTACCGAACAATCGGTGCATCACTAGTTAAAACCGATACAGTCAACTTCTAAAATCAGTTTCTCACCTCCAGAAAGCTTTTTTCTAAGGCCACTCGAATGCTGGTCTCGATACTGGTCCTCTTCTTCCGTCTACGATTGATCCCCTCGATGCCCATGCCCGCGGAGCCCAGGGCGCTGGGACTGGACAAGGCCTGGTCAGATGTCAGGTTCTCTGCACAAACAGTACCGACACAACAAAAGAAGAGAGGTAAAGACGACGAATGTGGTACTTAAAGACCAATAATCCAGCCTCTGGAGGGGCTGTCAGTTGGAGGATGCCTGGGTGTGTACAGGGTGTTTGACCAAGTTAAATTTAAGACTTAAATAGCATTTCCAAACAAAATTTAAGACCAAAAAGAGGTCACGGTTGCCAGATCTGACAGGTTGCAGCCCAAGCGCGATGTAAAACCTGCCGAAATAATGAAAAAAAACAGCCTGAATCATACATTCTCTATGTTAAAACCATCAATTATTAATTGCGGAATAAATTTCAAGTCATAAGCAAATGAAGCCAAAAAAAGGTTCAGGCTCCAAACAAAGACTTTAAGACTTTTTAAGGATCCGCGGCATTTGCAGGGCCATTTAAGACCTTTGTCATCGTTGGTGTAGAAGAAACGCAGCATGTTCTACAAACGGTTGAGATAACCACCTGACAATTGAAGAGGGTTTAGGGACAAACCTGCATCGTTGAGCCACTTCTCCAGTAAAGGCTTGAGTTTGCACATGTTTTTAAAGCTCAGATTCAAGGCCTCAAAGCGAGAGATGGTGGTTTGACTGAAGTCGTTTCCATACAGCTTCCCCATGGCCAGGCCGACGTCCCCCTGAGAGACGGTGGGAGTTGGAGACAGAGAACAATGAGTACTATAAATATTTTAAGTTCCTCTCATCTCCTGGATTTGATTAAACCCTTAAAACTCATTTCTGCTCATCAAAAGTAGATATTCTGATTCTTCCCCTCCCAAATGAAAATAGTCCCATCATGATGCAACTCTATACTTTTGCCTCATTTAATATGCGTGGAAGTATGAGTATGCAAATGATCCCCGCCTCCACCTCCCTGCTACTAGCCTGTAGCTCCAACTGCAGCAGTAATCAGAGACTGTAGAAGTAATCTAACCGACATATCGACATAATAGCAACAGTAGTGCAGGAGAATCGGAGTGCAAAACGGAGACTGATAACAGCATCAGTCATGGCAGCGCAATAGACTTTTATTTTGAACATCAGTAGAGTCAGTAAAGCAAATGTATTCCAGCAGAAAGAAGAAAAAAAAACAACATCACAGGATTTATATAAATTAATAATCTCAGTCTACTTATAAAAACTCCTGCACGGTTTCACTATCAAAAGAAAAGTACACATTTCCAGGTCTACATACGACCTGGATCGGTGGAGACCAAGGCCCTGTCCCAATACTATCACTACCCCTCGTTCTCATCCCTACCCCTAAATTTTGCACGTTCCCGTGAGGGTAGTGGTGTCCCAATTCCTCTTTCCACCTAGGGGTAGTGGGGAAAACGAGTGTAGTGGCTATGAATCTGTCCCTACGGATCAAGTGTTTTCCGATCCTGACTAGTTGATCTAGGGACAAAAAAAATTCCCAGAATGCTTTTCGTCGTCATTTGCGGACTGATTCCAAAAAAAAAACATGGCGGACATTTCTTATTTTTTTGTGAATAAAATCAATATTTTGAGTTAGTTTCTGCATAAAAATGAGTTTTGATTACATTTCTAGCGAGAAATATATATTTTACTTTCATAATATTCACTCAGTGAATGTACATAATCACTCGTTTGCCCGTTTGCCGAAGATCACGCCAGAATAATGGCTGATTTATAGTTCCGCGTTAAATCAACGCAGAGCCTACGGCGTAGGTTACGTACCCTACGCCGTAGGCTCTGCGTCGATTTAACGCGGAACCATAAATCAGCTCCGGAGCCGGCAGGCAGAAATCTCTAAATTTTTGGAGCAAATTTCTTAACAGGCGTAGCTACAACTGTTAGATTTCATCTATTAAACCAACATTTATCTTCCTAAATGATTTATTTCAGCCAGCGGTAATTCTCAACAGAGCTGCAGGTTTCTCCCCGGGACGACGGCGCAGGTTGACCTGGCGATCACGTCTGTACTCCGGCTGCTGCTGCGCCCCGGACCGGCGGCTCTTCTCATCTCCGAAAACATCGGGTCAAATTTCTTAACAGGCGTTATTTGGATAAACTGAACCCAGGTTGGGGATCTTAACGGTTACTTTTACGCCTGAAAAAATATTAAAACTTAATAAAGTGACATTTTAACAGCGCTACAGCTGAAATTAAAACAGCTTTTGGCTCTCAGCTTCCTGATTTTAGGGGTGGTGTTGAAAGTATGGGTAGGGGGAGTATTGGGACAGGCCCCTGGGAAGATTTCAAGTGCCCTAAAATATGTCCCTTCTTTTTTAGGTGTAGTGATAGAAAGTAGGGCTAGTGAAAGAAAGTAGAGGGAGTATTGGGATTGGGCCCAACCCCGTCCCTCCAGCGTCTCACACACCTGCGTAAAGCCCAGTTTGATTCGTCTCTGTTTGAAAGTTTTTGCAAACTGTTCCAGCTCCTCGAGATCACTAGGCTCCTCCAGAGTCGGGGTGTCCAACCGCTTGGGTGGGGTCTGACTCTGGGGCAAGGACTGGATAGGTGTGGCGGTGGTTGTCCGTGTTGGAGTTGCAGGCTGGAAAAAGCAGAAAAGTAAAAAAGAAAATGTGATTTTCTATAAAAGGTGAGTGTATGAAGAAGTGAAGTTTAAGCAGAATATAATAATAAATGGATAAAAAGGCATCGAGCACATCTTTAATCTAAAAAATGTATGAACGCTACGGGTGGTGTTTGCTTTTTTTAACCAACCTGAGTTGCAAGGGTGATGCTTGGTTGAGTCGGCAGGAGGTTAGCTTGGCTTTGAGGTAGTTGAGTTAGAAGACTCTGGGCTTGCAAGATGCCTGAAAGTGAAAGACGAATGGCAGGAGGAGATAAAATGAAAGCTTTAACCGCAATTCCACACTTGAAATCGGAGTCTCTTCTTAAATATGCATGAAAAGCAAAACATTGTGTGCATTTTAGTCACCCTGCTGGGCCGGTGACGTCTGCGAGATGATGAACTGGGCAGGCTGCAGTGACGTGGCAATCTGGTGGCCGGGCTGAACCAAGACAAACTGAGGCAGGCCTAGATTCTGCTGTTGCAGGAAGAAAGAAAAATCATTAAATGGTAGGGGTGTAACGATACACTAATCTCGATATGATACGATATTATAACAGTATTTTTTTAACAACCTTGAATGAGGAACATATGACTGGAAAAAATTGTCTTTTATTTGAAAGAAAAAAAATACAAAACAATGCTGTGCATTTGCCCTATTGTTACAGTTTGTAATGCTTTATAACTGTTTAAGTTTTAAAGAGAAAGCCAGGCCAACCATTTTCCACAAACTGAACTAAAAGTAAACGTCAGGTTTGCATTATGCATCTTCAGTTTCATAGTGAAGTGAAGATATTTTGCCACAAACTGAATAGTTTCTCTCATGTATGATTTGACTTTTTTCTTTTCCAGAAATGTAACTAAAATTAAATACATGTACAAATGTAACAATAGTAACTAACAATAGTAAGAGGAGATTTATTTTTGTTAAGAAGGTTATTTTGGTAATTCAGGGTTCATTATTTTATAAATATATCCTTTATATTCTGATGTAAATCAGGGACTATAATGACACTAGTCAGTTTATCTGTAGTGATTAGTCTGTTTTAGATTGGGCGGAGTGATACGCCACAGTACGGCACTAGGTGCTGTGTTGATGTTCTAAAATCCTACGCTGTTGAGCGGACATTAAAGTACACTGGAACTCAGCAGAAGTTGCCCCGTGTTTATCCTACTCACGACCAGAAAAAGGTTTAATTTAATAAGGTAAGGCTTAACTCTACACCAGCCTTACATAAGTAAAGGTTCAGAGCTCAAAACGGGACTGCAAAACGGTACTAGTTTCTTCTGAGCGTAGTAAGATTTTGGTCCGCAGGTCGAGACGCGTCGTCACGCGTGGTCGGATGCGCGTTTCTAGTCAACACAATGGATTAATATTAATAACTCAATATCGCGATACACTTTGTCACCTCCACGACACGTTTCGTGCCATTTTTGTATCGTGAAATTTCGTGGCACGACATATTGTTACACCCCTATTAAATGGTTCTTTACATCGCAAATCGATACTCAGGATTTTCAGAAACTGTAGTACGAGAACATTCGTGACTTACAGGGGAGATATGGATGGGCTGCGACAGCGGCAGCTGGGTGATGGGTGTGGCTGCGGAGGCCGAGATGCTGGCCCCGGTGGTGCCGTTCTGCTGGTTGGCTGAGTGCTGCACAGCTGCAGCCAGGAGCTGAGCTTGAGCCTGCTGGATCAACAGCTGCTGCTGTGCTGGAGTCAGGGCCAACTGAAGAGAGAGCAAGGCAGGAAGGGACAGAAGGATGGATGCAGGGCGTCACAGAGGAACGGCCGTAAAAACAGGGGACGGAGTAAAGTGTTAATACATTCAAGGTTGGAGGATCAGTCGCACAGAACAGGAAGCAAAGTGTCACGATAATGAAGCTAGAACTTCGATACCCATGAGAAAGTTTCATATCTGAAATAACAGGATTTTACCAGACACAATGTTGTACATGAATGATATCTTAATAATATTGTCTGCTGGGCTTTATAATGCATAATCATCACAGTCATTAACAGTTTGATTGATCTGTTTGATGCTTTTATTCAAAAGAACTGCCTCAGTTCACTCTAACCCATTTTTATACTTCATTATTCCAATTTGTGTCCACACACCTTTATAGAAAAAGAGCGACACCAGGTTTTTGGTTTAGCATGTCATAAGTACCAATTCTTTGTGCAAATGTATCTACTAAATTTAACTTTCCACAAGGGTATTGAAGTGCTAGAAACTTCCGCAGACACAAATGAGCCTTCACGGTGACTGGTGAGAGACTCATGCATATGAGCAAGGCACAAATGCAAATGAGCACGTTGATGTCATATTCAAACACATTCACATGCACAGCAAACATTCACTCTCGCACAGCACAGAACAGAACAGCAGCAGCCGCATCAGCCGTCTGGTCTTCTCAGCCACAGCGAGGCCTCAGGGAGAGACGCGGAAATGATAACTGTTCAGACACAAACGTCCAAACCCGCCCCAGTGTTTCGTTTAAAAAAAAAAAGAAAAAAAAAACCCAGCGGGGATGAGCAGGCAAACAGGCAGGAGACATCAGTCTTAGGCTCAGTGTCAGGCAAGCCATCAATTCACCACCCTCGTCTGTAAGACGGGGCTGCTCGCACCGAGGTGTCATCCAGGTACGCATGGCAATGACCAGGTTTTAACTGAGAGCAATAAAGCCACTTACTCCAGCAATCTGTCCCCCGGCCAACATTAGCTGGGTTTGAGGCTGGACGCTCTGCTGGACGGAGGTCGGGAGAGCGCCCGAGTCTTCCAACTTAGACTAGGGGATGTGAAACAGAGATGGGGGACTTAGAGCAACTCTTCCAGGAGGTATAACTCAGGGCTGGGCGATATATCGAGATTTTAATATATATCGATATATTTTCAAACGCGATATGGACAATATCGTTTATATCGATATAGCTTATTTTGTGACAAATTGACTGTACATCAACGCTGACCCCTCGCGCTGGCAAAAAAGTACCTTTGTGTGCTGAAACGTGACAGTGTTGACAGGTTAGTTTTCCTGGTACAAAATCTGTAAAATGTACAGTTGACTTGTTGTAATTATTTGAGATTTGCTCAAAAGAGATGCAATATCTGTTTACATGTTTTATTTGAGATTTGCACAAATGTTTTGTTATTTGCACAACTGTCAACCTCAGTGGAAAAGTCTGCCTGTTACTGTCTACATTGTATTAATTGCACAGTGTATTTTAATTTAATTGTTATGCAGGAAAGGGATATTTGTTTTATTTTATTCAAGAAGCATTTTTATTCTATATATGCAGGCAGTTTATTTTTATTTCATTTGTTTTATACATTTTGATATTGTGCAGACCTCTGTTAATAAAGGAACCTGTGTGACATTTATCACGTGGATTTGTATTAAAACTGACTGTTTTTTTTAGGTGTTTGCCTCAGAAAAAAATGAAGCTAACAGAGATGCTATGCTATAATGCTTTGGGGGAAAGCCCAATTATGGCACAGAAAAAATATCGATATATATCGAGTATCGCCATTCAGCTAGAAAATATCGAGATATGACTTTTGGTCCATATCGCCCAGCCCTAGTATAACTGCGTCTTAAGTTAATGTCACAACAGTTATCATTAAAAAAAAAAATAAAGAGAGACACTGGTGGTTTTAATCAAAAACATTTCAAATTAATATTTAATTAACCTCATCTGTATTAAACTATGAAAAAAAACGATCAGAAAAAAAAAGACCCAACAAATTTCTCAGGTACCCAAGTTGCTTCGTCAGAATGGCACTTTAGTCTTTCAGCAGTGAGAGGAATTTGAATCAAAAATAAAGTGGGTATTTGAAATGTGCTGCAGCCTTCAGAGACAAGAAAAGTGAAGGGAAGGGGAGGGAAGAATTGAAAATGCTAATTAAAATAACTGAGATGCAGTGCATGCAAATTCTGCATAGATTTGCATATTCTCGGCCATCTGTTTCCGAGCAACTGCAGAGCAGCTAATTAGCATACAGGGTTGATTAATCTGCCTTGTTGCCAGGCGACACTGTGAGAGCCTGGTTCATTTAAATAAACTCTTTCTGCTTGTGAATGTTTGTGTGCAGATCAGCATACCTCTCTTTAAACATCATGCCTTATTTTTCATTTTCTTTTCTTTTTTTAAAATAAAAAAAAGGTATGATTAAACTGCATCATTCAGTTAAAAAAAAAAAAACAACAAAAGATCAGCTTCTTTCACAAAAACGGACAACAAAATATGTGATGTCGTGCTGGCAGACAGGCATGCTTGGCGTGGTACCTGTTGGAGGAGGGCTTGTGTGTGTGCATTAGCGATTGTGGTTGGCACCATCTGCCTCTGAAAGTCCAATCCATTGGTCTGGATTCCTGAGGACACACACATACAGTCATTTTTAAAATGCAGTCATGGACCAAAGATGATTTACGGTGACAGAAAGCCCAGAATAGGCAGACAAAAGGAGAGAGAGGCTAAGAAATGAGAACTTTTTCAGGTGCACAAATGGACTTTCTAAAATTCAATTCAGTTTTATTTATATATCATCTATTACAATACAAGTTGTCACTAGGGGTTTTCCAGAGACCCAGAACATGACCCCCCCGAGCAAATAATAAACACTGGTAGGTATAAACTCCACTTTTTGAAAGGATGGTGTGCAACAGCTGCATGCATCTATTTAAATTAAGGCGAGTCAATGCTAGACTTAATATTTACATTTAGAGCTTTCACACACAAAAATAAATCAGAAGCATGTAGTTTCATTGACATCATCAACCTCACAGTTGCAAATATTCAACATTTTCAGTTTGATTTGCATCACAGCATCATTGAAGCTTGAAAAACAACAAAGCAGGTTTATATTCAGACACAAACGAGTGAAACCTGCTCTCTGAGGAATATGCATAGATCTCAGAGTTTAAGTGAAGACTGATGAACTGTGAGGTTTGTTGCTGCAAAAATGCCAAAACAATTGCCAGCTGTGATTTTGAAACCTGTTGAATGAGGAGGTAGGATTCAAAACATCCCAATTTTAGCCAGACGAAAAAAAAAAAAAGAAAGAAATGTTGGACATCACTCACCGGTGTTTCCGTCACCACTGTCCATTGCACATTTAGTAGTTTCTGACTGATTATTCACTTTAACATCTGAAAGAGCCAGACAGAGACATAATGAGACGTGCACCCACTGCTGCTCCCACTTCTACGTGTTTATGTCAAGTATTAAGAGAGAATGATCACTCCATCCAAAAGAAGACAGCGCCGAACTAAATTTAAGAAAAATCCCTGGCTGATGTTACATTATTGGTGGATATTTTAATGAAAATGTGTCCAATTGTGTCACACAAATATCTCCGGCTGAGCTCCATCACAGCATCATCGCAAACTCACCCGCTCTCGCTCCACCTGAATTTTCCAGCATGGCTGCTTAACCTATCAAGTAAAACTGCCTTGGCCGGGCAAACCCACCGTCAGGGTGTCCAGCACTCACTTCCTCCTCCCACTCCTCCCCGTCTTCACCCTCCACTGGTCAGCAGCGAAGCTCGGTTCAATGTAACCAGAGGCACAGACAGACACGGTGGAAGTGTCCACCACACGGTCTGCTGAACAACACTGGGATACGCGCACCGGGAAAGCCAACAGGGTTTAGGCAAACAGCTCTTCTTGCTTTCTTCTTTTCTTTTCTTTTAGCTCTGCCCCCTTTTTTCTGTTGCGCTGTGCCTACTTTGCACTCCCCTCTCCGACTCTCTCTCCCTTTCCCTCCTGCCAAGATTGTACTTCTGAAAAAGTTCGCCCTCTCCCCCTCTCGCTGGAATGAAACAAACGACAAGTGCAGCTGGCGGCCTCCTCCAACACGGCTACCCCCCCCTCCTCCCTCTAGCCCCTATAATGAAGCATAATCAGTATTCAGCTGATTAAAGCCATATGCAAATCAGCCCCTGCCTCGTTAGCAATGCAAGGCTTTGAAGTCCTGCGAGCAACGCATTTCACACCGGGCTCTGAAAGCTTTCTGCATAATTTAAACCCCCTATAAATATTTATCAGCTCATTAGCATATTAATTGGATAGCTTTTGGAGGATGATAAAAAAAAGAAGAGAGCAAAAACAGGGGAATAAGGATGGCTAGGAAGGAAGAAAAAAAATAAAAAGTGCCCAATCTTGCACTTGGTGCAGCGGAGGGAGGGGAAGTGGCAGCACAAGACCAATTACTGGGCGAGCGCGGGCCTAAAAAGTAATTAGCTAAGAGCAGGTAAAGGGCTGGAGATATCCCTGAATACAGTATGAGGTCTGTCCGCGGCGGGCTCGGCGTGTTGGTGAGGTGGACCGCTTTAATGGCATGTCTGTGACTGCTCATTCAGAACATCTCCGGGAGTCACGGAGACAAGGCCAAGCTGCTAAAAGGGAGGAGGGTCGGGGTCCGGGAGGGGAGGGAGAGGGGGGGTTCGTTCAATTGGAAATAAATAACTTCACATTAATCCACCACAAGCCCCGTCATTACAGCCAGAACCCCCGCGGCTGCAGCATTCCTCAGCTATGACTGCAGAAACCGGGTGGCGGACCACTGGCGTCCATGTTTATGAAGCGGCGGGGATTAACATATTTAGATTAGCTTTACATTCCATTACCGCTTCATTGTAAAGGCGGAATTGTGAATTCATTTTCGGCATGCGCCACGAGAGTTAATACGGCAGGGAAACCGCCCCGGTTGTGGAGGCTGCACAGGTGTCGAGTGAATCACGAGTGGAATGCATAGCTGCCTGTTTGGTCTGCGGGGAAAAAGGGGCTTAGCGAGTAAATCCACAACAACTGCTCCTGGCTAACGCTCTAATCAACCTCTGCACTTACCCCGCCGCTCGACAAAAGGCATTTACATGCCGGCTGACCAAATCAAAACAACAATGCCAAGAAGGTCTAATTGTGTTTAAGACAGTGAATACTGAAAACACAAACGGACTTATCTGCTATGTAAGAGGTAAGTACTTTATTTAAGAGAAAAAAAAAAATCCATGCCTCTATTTCATTTATTACTGATGATTGTGAACTGGACTTTGCTCGGTAAAGGGGTTATTATTTATCATCAATTATTTTCTCCAACTGGAATTTTAATCCCAAAAAGTTGATTAGGTAGAATCAATATATAACTGTTGCTTTATTCAGTACTTTTACTTAAGAATTAAAACGATTAGTGGCACTAATATTCTCAGCCTTTTATATTACTTTTACTTGTGTATTATTACTTCCCTGTGAGCGTTATACCATCCAAGCGGTGCAGTGATTATTATAACAGCACTTAAGCAGACGCATTCCTGTTTGGAAATAAATAGCATTGACAATGCAAAATATGTCAATATGTCCTATTACTCACTCAACACAGTATTAAGTTCTTTCAAAAAAGAAAGTATAAAAAAAACACAGACAGAAAATCTCTTCTCAACAAGGTGTGTCCCAGAGGTGTAGAGACGAATCTCGTCTTGCTGACTTCTAGCAAGCACAAGAGCAAACAAAAGGAGCGGTGTATGCAAAGGCGGTTATCAGTAAAACACTTCGACACATGTACAGTTACTTGGCTGAATGGCTTGCAAAACCTTAGCCTGGAAGAACGCATTATACAAATATCCTGCATGGAGAATTTCAAGCCACTATCTCATTAGCGCTGTAATATGGGAAGGCTGGCTGAATACTGCAGAGACATTAATGTGAGCTGAGAGATTCAACATGAGACTGAGCAGACTTAATTAGCACATCCTCATTCTGCACTTCTACCTTTATTCTTCATGTTAGACACAGAATTCACTAGGACCATTTTGACAAGTCTGAGGACCGCGCTTTTAAAGGAAAAGATGCTTGGTCAATAGGGATGGGCGGTACGGACTAAAAAATGTTTCACGATAATTTCTGGCATTTATCCTGATAACGATAAAAATGACGATAAAAAAAGTACCAATTCAACTCCATCTTTTTAACTATAAATCTATCTCGCTCTCAGATCCACCATGTTTGTTACACAAAAACGTCATCAACGGGAATTTATTTTTCTTTCTTTCTGGCTCATTTCCTTCCTTCCTTCTTTTTTCCTTCCTTCCTTCCTTTGTTCCTTCCTTCCTTCCCTCCTTCCTTCCTTCCTTCCTTCCTTCCTGCTCTCTCCTTCCTTCTTCCCTTCCTCTTTTCTCCCTTCCATCCTCCTTTCCTTGTTTTCTCCCTTCCTTCTCCCTTTCCTTTCTTCCTTCGTTCCTCCTGCTCTCTCCTTCCTTCTTTTTTCCCTTCCTTCCTTCCTCCTGCTCTCTCCTTCCTTCTTCCCTTCCTTCCTTCCTTCTTTCCTTGTTTCCTTCCTCCCTTCCTTCCTTCACGTTGTGCGTGGATTTAACGCAGAACCATAAATCAGCTTTACACAAAAACATCATCAACGGGAATTTATCGTTTTTACCGCGAGATGACAAATTCTTATCGTGAATTTTTTTGACGGTATATCGTGAACGGTAAAATATCGCCCATTCCTATTGGTCAAGACAAACAATCCTTCAGTTTGAGACAATTAACAACAATTTAAACCTCCCCCACCAAAAAGCAGCACAGACAGAAACATCCAAGTAAATCAGAAACGTGTTTTTAATACCAGTCAGGGCATCAAACCCAAGCAGTCTGAGAGAGGGTAAAAACTGCAACACTGGACTGAGCCCACAAAGATCAAAATACAGGAAATGGTGTAATGTGATGAACAGTAATGGGGCTAACACCTCGGTGAGATACTGTGGGATCTCTCTCGGGTGGTCATTAAGCAACTGTATGTAGACCTGCTGGAAGATTCAGTCTAACCAAATTAAAGTGAGGCTTCTCGGAGATAACAAAGAGGAATATTCAACCACCTCAAATAAGCCCGTGCAGAGGTTAAACCACATGATCCACTGCTACTGGTTGAACACTTAAGGAGAAGCTATTTGCATTAACTTGTTATCTCTGTGGTGCGCAAAACACAACATCTTTTCAGATTTTAACAAAGTTCCTGGCTGTTTCAGTTTGCTGCACTCCCCTTTCATTTAAAAAAAAAAGGAGCACATTATTCACACTGAACAACAATATTCTGAATGGTCTGAATGTTTCCCTGATAAGGGTCCATGACTTCACAATGAGCACTTGTGTTTTAAAAACGGTTATTCCCTGTTAGCTGCTGAAAAGGCTCAAATGAAACACTGGCTAATGTTTACTAGTGATCTTAATTATGTCAGACACATGACAGCGATCAGGAACAACATAGCATCTGTTGCCCGACAAATGCACCAACTCATAGGTCATCTACGAGTCATCTCTCTTCCTGTAAGTCTCCCTTTAATGGACCATCTTTTGTAACTGCATTATCCTTACTTTTATCTAAGGGTGTTTCAAAACGCAAGTCTTCCCATCTTTTTCTAAAAAATTAGTATATAGGCTGGTAGAAGATGGTGTTTTTCATCTTGTTTTAAAATAAGCTATTTTTACAGTT
This sequence comes from Cololabis saira, assembly GCF_033807715.1. Classification (NCBI taxonomy): domain Eukaryota; kingdom Metazoa; phylum Chordata; class Actinopteri; order Beloniformes; family Belonidae; genus Cololabis; species Cololabis saira. Next base: position 40,642,143 of record NC_084592.1, on the reverse strand, counting down.
GAAGAGCATCATCTTAGCAATATGTCTGCGTTACATCTGTGTATTCATATAAAAGCATTTTTTTTTTTTCGTAACATTTGGCCAGGAATGATTCCCTTAACAGAAATCACCAGAAACAACTTAATTTAATTCTTACAGATAGCCAGAAAGTCATGTTATCTAAAAATTTCCCTTCTCCAAAGTGAAAGGGCTTGTCTGACTGGAGCTTTCATGGAGGCCTTCTCTGTACTTTGAGATGGCACGTCCTGAATTTATTACAGCAAGTGATGCATTATTCATAACAACTGTGTTTACATCAATGAATATTCATGATGGAACTACAAGCCTGGAATAAGGGTGGAACTGTAAAACTGATCAAATGAGGAAAAAGTAGCTTTAGTGTGAGGAAGACAGAATTATTTCTCATCTGCTCTTGAAGGAATCCAGTTAAATAAGTCATTTAATTCTGAAACAAAATTTGCATATTTCCAAACTGTCACAATATGCCAACAAAAATCTGCGGAAAACCACAATTTGGAGCATCGTAAGTTATACAAAATATCTTAACATCTCAAGATAAATGTTACTTGATGATCTTTAAAAGAAATGACAAAATTAGTTTTACAATTTGACAACTAAAAATAAAAGAAAAGTATAAAATGTGTCTATTTGCAACAATAAGAACAAAAATCAAACCAACAATACATCTTGAAACATAAAACTAAGTTCTCCACATCAAAAAGGACCTTCTTTGACTTTTAATGCTCAGGTCTTCCTTTAGTAGTTAACCTTTCCGAAACGTCAGCGCAAGAGCCACAGTTGATCAAAGGCAACTAATTAAAAAAAGATACCGGCTAGTCTGATCAGCTATCTTAATAATTTTCGTCTTTTATAAAAGAGGCAGTCTCGTTTTCAGGTTTTGTCTTCAATTTCCAGGGGAAAAAAAATACCAACAAATGCAGAAGAAGCAACTGCCTGGAGACGCCAGTGACGAGGTAAACAACCAATCAGAAATGAAGCAGGTGACGTAGGCAGAGCAACAACCAGGCTAGCATCAACAAAAGACATCCACAATAGAGTAAACGGATGCAGTGAAATGTGTTGATCCAATGTGTTTTCAGTAAAGGGGTGTACTGATCCACTCTTCTACACTGGTACATCAGTTCAATGACGACTCCAACAGCATCAATACAAAAAGAAAAGTATTGATCAGGCATCAATACATGTCATTAAATGGCCTTCTGCAGTCCATTACTAAGAAAATGAACAGATCAGTGTCTTCATTTAATAAACTAGATGAACCCAGACAAAATGTGAAATTATATTTTAGTGACTTACTGTAATTTTATTTGAATGGAAGTAATATTTTCCAAATCGACATATGATATAGTCCCATATTGCTCTCCAGCTCCTGAAGTGAATGGACTTTGTGATATCGGCAAATACTAGGGCTGTGCGATTAATCGATTTTAAATCTAAATCGGATGTATTAATCAAAATCGATGTTAAAAAAGGAAAATCGATTTTCCTTTCTTGCAGCTGGCTGCATTACAGACAGAGCTCGTCTAGTCATCTTTGTTTGGTCAAGAAAATTGTAAATGTTGTCACTTTACTAAACTCAAGGAGGATTTACAGTATCTTTCAATTGCACTTCATTCCCAATAGGGAAATTTGTTTGCTATTTTTCTTTAAAAAATAAAGATAAAATATTTGAAACAATTTATTCCATTGTCTTTTGTAGTTTTACCAAAAAAATCGAAATCGAAAATTGGGTTTTCAGAGAAAAAAAAAAATCGGGATTTTATTTTTGTCCAAAATCGCCCAGCCCTAGCAAATACTGTCATCCAGTTAACTAACGCAATATTGTATCGTGATAAAACTTGCTATTTACAACCGTACTGACTAGTGGCTGTTGAAGTCATCACATTAAGCCTCTGCCTCGAAGCAACTGGTTCGGTACGTTCTGTACCGGGGGGGCAAATGGCTTGTAAATGGGAGGGATACCAGGCACATTTCAGGTGGTAAAATTTTCAAAGTGATTAAGTTTGGCTGGTCAGGCATTCAGATAAAACTTGAACCTTTAAAAATAAGATATAATAGTAAATAATTATATAAAAGAGCATAAAAAGCCTACCCCACCTCCCCAGACTAAAAATACAAAGTCTTAAGGGCTGAGTATACTTCTGCGTCACACACACGCAGAGCACACGGCGCACCCGTGGTGCCGTCACGAATCGTTCAGACTTCTCCGTCTCTCCATTTGGTCGCGGTGCAGTACCCCCCGCGGCCACTAGTTAGCGATCTTTTTCTGAATGGTTTATCCGACTTTTTCCGGTCACAGTAAATCAAAGAAATAAGGACAACTATTGTGCAAAAAACAAAAACAAAAAAAATCACATATAAACGAAGAAAAAAGCCCTGGAAGTTCACTACTGATTCAAACCGGAAACCGGAAATGCTTCGCTTTCAAACGAACCAATCACAGCCCTCTCGGTCTGCGTGTGGTCCGCGTCTCCTCGACGCGTAGTTACAATTTTCGGGAGGTGCACGTCACTGACGGCGCATGTGACGGCGTGTCCTCTGCGTGTCCAAAAACCACACGCCGTAGACACGGCGTCGTTTTGACGCAGAAGTGTAATTCAGCCTTTACACGCTCATTGCACAATCATCCAATCATAGTTATTCGACTCAATCCCAATAATTTTAAATAATGATGTGAACTAGTCCCATTGATCTGCACGAAAACAGCTGGATGAAGCCATTATTGCACCATCATTACTTTCATGTTGTTTTTTGCCCTCATCTGTCCGTTTTGGGAGTTTTAGTTCTAACATTTGACAGCTGCTTTTAGATTAGCATTAAATTATATTAATGTTGAGTATTAATGTGTGCAACTAAAAAAAAGGAGAAGGAAAAAAGGCCCACTGTGTGACATTTTGGGTTAAAGTCAAATAAAAAGTCCAGAAACTCTGAAGAAGCACGCATGATTTTGACTAGTCTAAAATCAACCGAGATAAAAAATTAAAAGAAAACTTTACCGTTTGCATGATAATCATCAACTCAATGTTTGTTTTAGCTGTAGTTACAACAGAAGACTTGCTCCCGCTCAAGTAGAACTTAATGAAAACAGTATCTACATGGGCTCCAACCCTGCCATCAAGCTGCGTCTTGCCCAGCCATGAAGCCAGTAGAGAGAATAATAAGAATGCTCTGCCTGTTATTACTGTGGCCTTCCGGAAGTGGGCCTCACCTCCCCTCCCTGCGCCTGAGGGGGATGCACAGGTAGTCTTTGAAGGAAGCGCAGACAAAACTCCGCCAACAAAAGGTGGTCCCACCGGTGTATAAAGCAGGTTTTCAAAATCAAATGCAACGTGATAAAAAATGTAGTATTATAAATGTGAAATGATTGACAGTTAACCACGGAGAGCAGCACCATCCTCATGTCAGACTACTCCCACCTCAACTACTTGAAAGAAATGAAAGAAAGAAATGTTTTTAAATAAAAAAATAATAATTTTAAGTGTTAGCTTCTGAGAAAACCAAAATCTGTGGCTCAGATTTAAAAAAAAACTTGAACAGATGCCGTCATATTTTGTAGGGATGTCCCGATCAGATCACGTGATCGGTAATCGGGCCCGATCACGCCGTTTCAGACTTGATCGGAATCGGGCGTTGCATCCAGATCAGGGTTCGGATATGTATTTTATTCTCATTATTTTGATCAGCGCATCAAACAGATGATGGAAAAAATGTTAAACAACCGGTGTGTCAGCAAGCAACTGGTCCGCGTAATTTTGCGCGACAACGCTGCTAATATGAAGAAAGCTTTGGGTGAGGTGGGGAGGCGGAGTGTGGGCTGTGTCACGTAAAGTGAGTTTAATAAAGTTGTTTGTTTGTGGTGATCTGCACATGCGCACAGCCGGGTTACAGCAGAGGCAAATAAATAAAAGTTAAGTTACAGCGGTGATTGAAAACCGAACGAAGCTGGCGTCTGGTTCGACTTCCTCAGCTGAGTAGTCAGAAAAACGCCACAGGTGGTTTCTTAGAGATTTTGCGTGCACGATGGCAGCGTGATGGACACCAGTCTACCGCGAGGGAGATTGTAGGTCACTTCAAACACAAGCATTTTATTCTTTAAGCTAAAAAAGGACAGTAAGAAGTAAGAGTACAGTCTAAAAAGCACATTAGTGGCCTTAGTTTATGACACTGTTGCACTTTTATGCGCTTATCTGTGCCTTGTAAACAAATAAGTTGACAACCAAGTCAAATATTAAACAAGTTGAGCTTCTGTTTTTTTTTTATTCAAATGTATGTTTAAATTTGCACTATTTTTACTAGTTAATAGTTGCACTATTATTACTTGATTGTTCAAGCTACCTCGAAGAGAAATGCTCTGTTTAAATGCTAAATGATAAAATAATGTGGACCTGTTTGTTTTGCATTTGATCCTCTTTTTAATGTGTTACGAAAGTATTGGATCAGGAATCGGTATCGGCAGATACTCAATATAAAATTACTGGGAATCGGATCGGGGCCAAAAAAAGCAGATCAGGACATCCCTACTATCTATCTATCTATCATAAACAAGAAAGGTAAACTTCATAAACATCAGATGATTGATTACACATGTATCAAAAACAAACTTGTAAGTAAAAAAGAAGAAACTTTCTAAAGGTTATCCAAACAACTAAATAAAATATGCTTTAATACCTCTCCTGTTTAAGCAAATACACTGATTAAAGCATGGCGTTGATAACTTGTTATGCATTAATCGTGATTGAATATGCTGAACCTGCACTGTTGTGGAGGCCTGCATGAATACACAACAGGCTGCTGCTGCTCCAGGCACAAAGGCTGGGGGGAAAACCCTGCTACAAATAACATATTTAAAAAAAAAAAAAAAAGTGTTAGGCCCAACTTTAATCTGAGAAACCAACTGTGGCTCAGATTTAAAAAAAAAAATAAAAAATAAAAAAGATAAAAGAAAAAAAGAAAGAAAATCAATAATCACAAACTTAACTGCATGTTGCCTGGACTTAGTGGCCAACAGGATAAAACTAATAAGATAGCCCTCCAAGAATTGGAAGATGGATTAAAGAGATGGCATCAAACATGACATTGAAAAACGATAACGTACATTATTAAACGGAAACATCATGTTTTTGATAACATCTGGAGACCTTTCATACAGTTTTTTGAGACATGATGTTAATGTTGGTCATTTGCTTCAGCAGAAGGAGGCTCTGAAGGGGTAGGATGTGTGATATAATGAGATATGATATAATGTAAATAACGGAGAAACGCCCTTATATTTTGTAAAAAGCGTAGTGTTGATAACTTGATATGCATTAATCATGTTTGAATATGCTGAACCCTGCAAAAAAATAGACAAAAAAATGAAAGAAAATAAAAAAATCACAAAGTTAACTGCACATTGCTTGGACTTTGTGGCCAAACTAAAACTAATAAAAAAGCCTTACACAGATTAAACAGACGCCGTCATATTTTGTGAAAAGGACCACCAGTGTATAAAGTAGGTTTTCAAAATAAAATGCAACGTGATCAAATGTAATATTATCAATGTGAACTGATTAACAGTTAACCATGCAGAGCAGCACCATCGTCATGTCAGACTAAAAACAAATAAATACATTTAAAAAAAGTGTTAGGTCCAACTTTAATCTGAAAAAAAAGAACTTTGGCTCAGATAAAAAAAAAAAAAGCTAAAAAAAAATGAAAGAAAATGATTAATCACAAAGTTAACTGCACATTGATGAAACCAATAAAACAGCCGTATGCAGATTGAACAGACGGCGTCATATTTGGTAAAAAGCGTGGTGTTGATAACTTGATATGCATTAATCTGGTTGACTATGCTGAACCTGCACTGTTGTGGAGGCCTGCATGAATACACAACAGGCTGCTGCTGCTGCTGCAGGCACAAAGACTGGGGGAAACTTGCTACAAATAATACAAATTTTTTTTAAAGTGTTAGGCCCAAGTTTAATCACAGAAACCAACTGTAGCTCAGACTAAAAAAAAAAAGAAAGAAAATAGATCGGTATGAGAGTATAGAGGCAACAACCTACTGCAGGTAACAATATCTACCATGAACAAGAAAGGTAAACTTCATAAACACCAGATGACTGATTACACATGATGTATCAAAAACAAACCTGTAAATAAAAAAGAAGAAACTTTCTAAAGGTTATCCAAACAACTAAATAAAATATTCTTTAATACTTCTCCTGTTTAAGCCAATACACTGATTAAAGCGTGGTGTTGATAACTTGATATGCATTAATCTGGTTGAATATGCTGAACCTGCACTGTTGTGGAGGCCTGCATGAATACACAACAGGCTGCTGCTGCTGCAGGCACAAAGACTGGGGGAAAACCTGCTACAAATAATAAAAATAAAAATAAATAAAGAGACAGAATGACATAAATGAATGAGTCCGAGCTGAGTGTAGGTTTTCAAAATAAAATGCAACGTGATCAAGTGTAGTATTACAAATGTGAACTGATTAACAGTTAACCATGCAGAGCAGCACCATCATCATGTCAGACTACTCCCACCTCAACTACTTCATTAAAAAAGAATTAAGAAAAAATAAAAAGTTAGGCCCAAATTTAATCTGAGAAAACCAACTGTGGCTCAGACAAAAAAATAGATAAAGAAAATGATTAATCACAAAGTTAGCTGCATGTTGCCTGGACTTAGTGGCCAAACTAAAACTAATAAGACAGCCATATAAAGATTAAACAGAGAGCAGAAAAAATAAATAAATACATAAAAAAAAAGTGTTAGGTCCAACTTTAAACCAACTGTGGCTCAGACTTAAAATAAAAAAATAAAGAAAATGAAAGAAAATCAATAATCACAAAGTTAACTGGACATTGATGAAACCAATAAAACAGCCGTATGTAGATTGAACAGACGGCGTCATATTTGGTAAAAAGCGTGGTGTTGATAACTTGATATGCATTAATCTGGTTGAATATGCTGAACCTGCACTGTTGTGGAGGCCTGCATGAATACACAACAGGCTGCTGCTGCTGCAGGCACAAAGACTGGGGGGAAAACCCTGCTACAAATAATAAAAATAAAAATAAATAAATAGACAGAATGACATAAATGAATGAGTCCGAGCTGAGTGTAAGTTTTCAAAATAAAATGCAACGTGATCAAATGTAGTATTATAAATGTGAACTGATTAACAGTTAACCATGCAGAGCAGCACCATCCTCATGTCACACTACTCCCACCTCAACTACTTCATTAAAAAAGAATTAAGAAAAAATAAAAAGTTAGGCCCAAATTTAATCTGAGAAAACCAACTGTGGCTCAGACAAAAAAATAGATAAAGAAAATGATTAATCACAAAGTTAGCTGCATGTTGCCTGAACTTAGTGGCCAAACTAAAACTAATAAGACAGCCATATAAAGTCCAACTTTAAACCAACTGTGGCTCAGACTTTAAAAAAAAAAAGATTAAAAAAATGAAAGAAAATCAATAATCACAAAGTTAATTGCAAATTGATGAAACCAATAAAACAGCCGTATGCAGATTGAACAGACAGCGTCATATTTGGTAAAAAGCGTGGTGTTGATAACTTGATATGCATTAATCTGGTTGAATATGCTGAACCTGCACTGTTGTGGAGGCCTGCATGAATACACAACAGGCTGCTGCTGCTGCAGGCACAAAGACTGGGGGAAAACCTGCTACAAATAATACAAATTTAAAAAAAAATAAAGAGACAGAATGACAAATGAATGAGTCCGAGCTGATTGTAGGTTTTCAAAATAAAATGCAACGTGATCAAATGTAGTATTATAAATGTGAACTGATTAACAGTTAACCATGCAGAGCAGCACCATCCTCACGTCAGACTAGTTTACTACTCTCACCTCAACTACTTCATTTAAAAAAAAAAAATGTTTTAAGAAAAAAAGAAAAAGTTAGCCACAACTTTAATCTGAGAAAACCAACTGTGGCTCAGACCTAAACAAAAAAATAGATTAAAAAAAAGAAAGAAAATGATTAACTACTCCCACCTCAACTACTTAATTAAAAAATAAATAAATACATTTAAAAAAAAAGTGTTAGGTCCAACTCTGGCTCAGTCCTTAAAAAAAAAAAAAAAATAGATAAAAGAAATTAAAGAAAATGATTACTCCCACCTCAACTGCTTCATTAAAAAATAAATAAAAAAATAAAAAAGTTAGGACCAACTTTAATCTGAGAAAACTAACTGTGGCTCAGATTTTAAAAAATAAATAAAAAATAGATTAAAAAAATTAAAGAAAATCAATAATCACAAAGTTAACTGCACATTGATGAAACCAATAAAACAGCCGTATGCAGATTGAACAGACGGCGTCATATTTGTTAAAAAGCGTGGTGTTGATAACTTGATATGCATTAATCTGGTTGAATATGCTGAACCTGCACTGTTGTGGAGGCCTGCATGAATACACAACAGGCTGCTGCTGCTGCTGCTGCAGGCACAAAGACTGGGGGAAAACCTGCTACAAATAATAAAAATAACAAAAATAAAGACACAGAACGACATAAATGAATGAGTGTGATCTGGGAGCGTGGTTTGGGGGGTTTGGCCGGTGTTTAGCTGGGCTGATTCTGCGGGTAAAGCAGCATCCGGCTGGTAAACATGAATATGCAAACCTCCCTAAAGTCAACACAAAGCCGCTAGCCGCAGAGCTAACGCGCTAGCACCCCCCAAACCCCGAAAAACGAGCAGAAAACCCACACCAGAGCCCGAGTCCCGGTTTGATTACTAATAAAATATGCTAAATGTGTGTTATTAGCGGAGGGGTGTATGAATATGTAGCGGCGAGCGGCCGTGCGGTCGCACAAAGAGGGGGAGGCATGTTTAATGTCGCACTGCAACGCCTCGCTGCTGCTGTAAACACACGCAGCGAAACCAGACTCTTTTAATTGTGGAATACTTTCAAGTTCCTTCGTCGTTTTTATGGCGAGCGAAGGCGGTTTGAATGCGAGTATGAATATGTAAAACGCCGTAATCATTACCTGCTCCCGAACTCTCATCTTGACTCGCTGCTCCTCCGTCCGCCATTTTGAATATTTAACCCGAAAATCCTCCCAGAGCGAGCAGGCCGCGGGGACGCGCACCGCGGGGACGCGCAGGGGCTCACAAACAGTGGAGTGGGCGAGTAGAGTAGAATAGAATAGAATAGAGTAGGATAGAAGAGAATAGAATAGAATAGAATAGAAGAGAGTAGAATAGAATAGAATAGAATAGAATAGAATAGAATAGAATAGGATACAATAGAATAGAGTAGAATAGAAGAGAATAGAATAGCGTAGAATAGAATAGAATAGAATAGAATAGAATAGAATAGAATAGAATAGAATAGAAGAGAAGAGAAGAGAATAGAATAGAATAGAATAGTGTAAAATTGAAGAGAATAGAGTAGAATAGAAGAGAATAGAAAAGCGTAGAATAGAATAGAATAGCGTAGAATAGAATAGAATAGAATAGAGTAGAGTAGAAGAGAAGAGAATAGAATAGAATAGAATAGGAAAGATGAGAATAGAAGAGAATAGAAGAGAAGAGAGTAGAATAGAATAGAAGAGAATAGAGTAGAAGAGAATAGAAGAGAATAGAATAGAAGAGAATAGAATAGAGTAGAATAGTGTAGAATAGAATAGAATAGAATAGAATAAGGTAGAATAGAATAGAATAGGATAGAATAGAAGAGAACAGAATAGAGTAGCATAGAAGAGAATAGAATAGAATAGAGTAGAATAGAATAGAATAGAATAGAATAGAATGGAGTAGAATAGAATAGAATAGAATAGAGTAGAGTGGAATAGAATAGAATAGAAGAGAATAGAGTAGAACAGAATAGAATAAGGTATAAATAGAATAGAATAGAATAGGATAGAATAGAATAGAACAAAACATAATAGAGTAGAAGAGAAGAGAAGAGAAGAGAAGAGAAGAGAAGAGAAGATAATAGAATAGAATAGAATAGAAGAGAAGAGAATAGAATAGAATAGAGTAGAGTAGAGTAGAGTAGAGTAGAATAGAACAGAATAGAATAGAATAGAATAGAATAGAATAGAATAGAAAGGAATGGGATGGAATAGAATAGAATAGAATAGAATAGAGTAGAATAGAACAGAATAGAATAGAATAGAGTAGGATAGAATACAATACAATACAATACAATAATACAATGGAATAGAGTAGGATAGGATAAAGTAGAGTAGAATAGAACAGAATAGAATAGAATAGAATAGAGTAGAGTAGAGTAGAATAGAGTAGAGTAGAGTAGAACAGAATAGAATAGAATAGAATAGAATAGAGTAGGATAGAATACAATACAATACAATACAATACAATGGAATAGAGTAGGATAGGATAAAGTAGAGTAGAGTAGAATAGAACAGAATAGAATAGAATAGAATAGAATAGAATAGAATAGAATAGAATAGAATAGAATAGAATAGGATGGAATACAGCACAAAATACAATACAATACAACACAATACAATACAATACAATACAATAGGCTTTATTGGCCAAGTATGAACATGCCAGACAGGGACTTTTTTATGTTTTTTTCGCTCACTGAACTCAGATTTTAAATATGCTCATCTCCCTCTACACCAACGATTGCACCTCAGGGGACTCTTCTGTGAAACTCCTGAAGTACGCGGACGACACCACCGTCATCGGCCTGATCCGGGAGGGGGACGAGTCCGTGTTCAGACAGGAGGTGGAACAGCCGGTCCTCTGGTGCAGTCAGAACCACCTGGAGCTGAACCCGCTCAAGACAGTGGAGATGACGGTGGACTTCAGGAAAAACCCACCGTCACTCCCCCCCCTCACCGTCCTCAACAGCACAGTCTCCACCACAGACTCCTTCAGGTTCCTGGGATCCACAATCTCTCTGGACCTGAAGTGGACCACCCACATTAACTCTGTCAGGAAGAAGCTCAGCAGAGGTTGTACTTCTTCAGGAAGTTTAACCTGCCACAGCAGCTGCTGATCACCTTCTACTCTGCCATCATACAGTCTGTTCTCTGCACGTCCATCACTGTCTGGTTTGGATCGGCCAACCAAGTACCAAGTACAATTTAAATCCGTAACATTTACTATTCATGACTTTTCTGAGGTTGGAGGCTGGTTATTCTGTTACAGAGACAGCGTCGGCGTCGGCACTCTCCCGCCCTCATTCCCCCTTCTAGATCCAACGGATGAGGACGCAAAAATGTTGGCAAATTCGTCAGTGGTTACAATAAATACACAGCATCATTGGCCTTTGAATAATATTTGCATATCGTTGTGATTGATTAAGCATCAGGTCCATTTCAGTGATGTTGATATACGGTGTAATCTGATTACTATAATGGTATATAATGTAATTTCAAGTCGGTAATTGTATCTTTAATATTTAAAATTCCGGTTTCATCTCTAAATTAAGTCCAATTTAAATCAGTACCATTTACTATTCATTACTTTCCTGAGGTGGAGGGGGGTGTTGGAGCTGGTTATTCTGCTAGAGGACTTTGGGACTAGTTAGTAGTCGTGTCAATCCTTAAAAGCTCTGGAGTCAATCCTCCAATAGTGTAGAAATAGCGGTAGTGCAGTCGCCACACATATCTGATCTCAGCTGATGGATGGAAACATTTATAGTGAGTTCAACATCATCATCCACTTCTCTGTTATTGTGCTGCAGTTGAAAACAAACTCATATGGAAACTAGCTGGACCAGGATGATGTTCTACAATCACGCAGGATCAAGAAATAACCAGGTTTCTGTTTGGTCTTGAGCTGAACTAGTCCTGGTCTTGATACTCTCTGGTCTCGGTAGTGTCTTGGTCTCGGTTTAGGCGGTCTTGACTACAAGTCTAGGCGTGCGTTATTAACGTTGTCATTTAGTTTTCTATGGAAATGAGAATTTGGATGAGGAAATATTTGGGGAAATCCCTTGAACACATATTTGCATACCAGAAAAACCAACAACACAACCCTTCACAATAGTTTAAATAAACACAGTAAAACCTGAAATAGCATGTTTAATTTCAAAAGAGATTTATTTATCTATGCATGTACTTGCTTACATTGTAATTGTAGTAGTAGTATTTATTTCAACAGGGTTTTTCAACAGAGACAAAAGAATAACCTTTTTTATTTTGTTGTTTTTCAAGGGTTATTAAAAGTCTTAAAATTACTTTTGAGTTTTTTAAGATTTAAGAAAGGTTTTCAACATGTATACAGAGCACAAAGCATGTGTATACTTACATCATATTGTTTCTCCATGGCAACATCTGTCATCTGTGTCCAGAAGTCTTAAACACGCCCAGACCAGTTACTTTAATTTAAGTTATTGTCACATTGGTGTTTAATTTTTGAGCCTCAACAGATATGAACAGACAAATACAAACTGAATCCTCACTGATGTGGGTGCAAACATCTGCGTGTAACAGTTTCCTTAAAATGACTTAAATCTGTCCTTGGTTCTGATGGACACTCTTTATTCACTTTTAAACATCTTCGGTAGTTTAAATCAAAGAGGAAGATCAGCAGCCACCTCCGTCGTTGGATGGGCTTTCCACGGAGCCTATGTAGTGCAGCTCTGTATGGAAAGACCAACAAACTCCAGCTTCCTTTCAGCAGCCTTGAAGAGGAGTTCAGGGTCTCTCGCACAAGAGAGGCTTTGCTCTACCGGGACTCCAAAGACTCGAAAGTGGCATCAGCGGCATTGTGGTGCGAACCGGTAGGAAGTGGAGGGCTCAGGAAGGCCTGGAGGTAGCTGAGTCTCGACTGAGACATAGGGCTCTGGTGGGCACCGTTGCAACAGGCCGTGCAGGACTGGGAGCCATTCCTCAACCTCGCTATGAGAAGGTTCGAGGTAAGGACAAACGCCAGCTAGTCCTGAAGGAGGTGCGGGCAGGGGTTGAGGAGGAACGGACCAGCAGGATGGTGGGCATGCAGCAGCAAGGAGCATGGACAAGATGGGAGGGAGCGCTGGATAGGAAGGTGACCTGGTCTGAGTTCAGGCAGGCTGAACCCCAGCGCATCAAGTTCATGGTCCAAGCTGTCTACGATGTCCTACCCAGCCCAGCCAATCTCCATCTCTGGGGCATGGTTGACTCTCCTGCCTGTGCGCTGTGTTCCAGGAAAAGCTCTCTGGAACACATCTTAAGCAGCTGCTCTAAAGCCCTGGGGGAGGGCCGCTACCGTTGGCGGCACGACCAAGTGCTGAAGACAGTTGCTGAAGCCATCTCCACCATCGTGGCCAAACGCAACAGCAGCAAGCAACAACCTGGCAATAGGAACATTGCCTTTATCAGGGCTGGAGAGCAGCCGCAGTCACAGCCCAAACCAGCAGCCGGCCTCCTCACCTCAGCAGTTGACTGAGATCTACGACTGGACTTGGGCAAGCAGCTCAAGTTTCCAGATTACATCACTACAACATCTTTGAGGCCAGACATCGTGCTTTCATTGGTTTCTTCAAGGCAGGTGCTACTGATTGAACTGACAGTTCCCTGGGAGGACCGAATAGAGGAGGCAAACGAGCGGAAGCGGTCGAAGTACCAGGAGCTGGTCGAGCAATGCCAAAGAAGAGGCTGGAAGGCACGCTGTGAGCCCATTGAAGTAGCTGTAGAGGGTTTGCTGGCCGCTCCCTCTGCAAGGTGTTCACGCTCCTTGGCATTACGGGGGCTGCAAAAAGGAAAGCCATCAAGTCCACCATGGAGGCAGCAGAGAGAGCCTCGAGATGGCTTTGGATCAGGAGGAGCGATCTGTGGGCCAATGCTACTGGGACACAAGTCGGGGCTTGATCAACCCCGGCTGGGTCACCTGAAGGAGGGGGTATGATTGTTGAAAGACCCGAAACCCCCGATGATCTCAGGCACATCACTGATGATGTGTCCCAGTGCATCCTAGGATGTATCTTTAATCAAACAAACCTGTTTGATTTAAACTTTGACTAAACAAAAATATCCTTGTTTACGTCATAATTCAGCAACAATCTTGAAGTGAGAGATCAGGTTTAACTTTCCAGTTTCTGATATCTGGTCTGGACATGGGATCTCTTCATCCCGAGCCATAACAGCCCCTCTGTTGTTCCTTTACATCTCAAAACATTTCTCTTCTGTCAGTCTGACACAAGTTTATCATGGTTTAATTATAAAAACAAATACTCTGGCTCCAGTTTAATCTGGCTTGTTCTGTCGATGTTGTGGAGGGTTTTTCTTCTTCAGCAGGGAAACTCTGTGATCATCCTCTCCAGTTGTTCTCCAGGCCTTTTCAAATACTGAGCTCACCTACGACGTCCTGCTTTTTAAGAGTCTTAAGAAGGTTTTTGCGTCTTGCTTTCAGATTTGTGTTTTTTTTGTGCCTAATGATGACCTTCTTCTTCTTGATCATATTGGCCACTCCACTCAGACAGCAGCTTTATAGTCAGTCGTTGCAGTGCAGACCTTTTATCTGCTTCATTTGCCTCGACCCAACGAGGGAACGGACCTGCCTAACCACATTGTTTCAACCCTTTTTTCCTCTCCATCAAGAGTCCAAATACTTTTGAGCTCTTGAACATGAAGTCCCGTATCTTAAAATTGCTGAAATTCCTAAATGCTGTATTTATTTATTGTTTGTGATTAAAAGCTGAAAGTATGTAATTTCATCACATTTTGATTGTTTTATTGTTATAACTAGAGGTTTTATTTCAAAAACCAACTAAAAATGTTTTATGGGAGGTTCATTGTTTTGGTCCAAGTTCAAATATTTCTGGATTTGACTGAATGTAGGTGAGAAGACAGATAACAGAAAACCCCATCGGAGATACTTGTTCGTTTTATTTGACCACATAAAGTTAGTTTCACTTCTCCACTATGTGTTATCTAGTTATTTCTTATTATTTTAAATATTTATTTTTCAATTATTTGATATATATGTGTGCTGTATGGGTATTAATTTGAGAATGTGTGTGAAAATTAGTGTGTTTTTAACTGACTATGTGAGTTTTTACATGTTAAATGTTGATTTTATTATGTAAAGCATTTTGTGTTACTACCGTATGAAAAGTGCTATTTAAATATAGTTTGATTTGATTTGATTAGAGCGGCGACACATTTCCCTCATACTCCATCACTTCCTGCACCGTTTCCCACTGACCTGTCCTGCACACACCACTTTCCTTCGCTCACACACACATACAGTGCATGCTGTTTAACAGGTCGAGTCTCTTTGGATAGTTTGGCATGTTTTTGGTCCTTTAAATCTTTAATTTACCATTTTGAAAGCATGATACCGGTGAACACGACTGCAGCCAATCAGCTCCTGTTTACACTACAGATGTTTACCGCAGCAGGAGATCATTGCTGGCAGATGTAGTCCGTAATACCTGAAGGGTTAAAGTCTCAGTAGTCCACGAGTGCTCATCTTTTAATGGTCCTGCAACATTTCCACATAAAACAGACACATTTACCACCTGGTTTTGGTCATTTGATCAAAACTTGACTGGAAACGTGCAGGACTGCTGCTCTGACTGATGCCGGACTGATGCAGGAAGTCCTGCATCGCTCCATTGTGACTTTGCTATTTGTGGCAGTGCCGGCCTTTTAATACCTCCTTAATTTGAATTTAATTTACTCTTGACAGGCCAAGTACTTTCACACACACACGAGGAATGTGACTCCTGGTGTCGTGTGTCTCATGACTGACACACAGCGCCATTGAGGAGCACGTTGACATGAAAGGAAGGTAATAAAGCTGAAGAGAGATTCAAATGCATAAGAATGTCACACAACTGCTTACATGCGGTGAATATGCTTTTTCTTTGCAGCAAGCAAAGCCTGATGGAGGGTTTCTGACATATAGACACGGATCTGTTGATTATAAAGAGGGTGGAGGCAATTACACGTTAATTACAACTATGTTTTGCATGAATAAGCTCTTTAAGTATACATCAGAGTTATGCTTTTTGCAGATCATCAGAGTGACAACGTATTAGCAATTACAAGGAGTTGATGACGACGTTACAGACATGAAACTGATTTGCAGGTGTTAATCCATGTGTTACCTGACGTCTGCTGTGTGCGCTCCAGGCTGCTTTATGGGAACTTGGCGTCGGCGTGGGACCTGCCCAGCAGTTAATGAGTGTTCAACAGACTCCAACTGGTTCTTCCAGTCTTACGTAACTGGTATCAACTTAAAACTGCACCTGAGAAACCTTCTTTTTTTTTTAAATACATAATTTATTCAGTTTTTATTATTACATGCAATAAAAGAAAAAAAAAGTAGGAATTTGAGCTAGATAAGAAGGGGGACGGTTTTAAAACACATGGTGGAATATCACACATAATTAGATGATAACAGATCAATAACAGTAAAAAGAGAGTCATCAGAAGAAAACATCATCACTCCGGGGAATACCGAGAGGACAAAAAGTTGAGCAATGAAAGAAAAGTGATTTCCTACATGCAGGTTTTATAGCAG
This sequence comes from Cololabis saira, assembly GCF_033807715.1. Classification (NCBI taxonomy): domain Eukaryota; kingdom Metazoa; phylum Chordata; class Actinopteri; order Beloniformes; family Belonidae; genus Cololabis; species Cololabis saira. The sequence continues at coordinate 40,625,664 of NC_084592.1, read as the reverse complement.
CTTTGACATATAAGGTCAAGCTGATCCGGTACTGGTATCAGGATGATACGTAATTTACTGAACGAATATTTGAACGACAGCACCAAACAAATAACAAAAAAGGAGGTGATTTGTAAAAACATTTCTATGCTTAACACAGTTTTCTCACAACTTGTGTATTTAAAGCAGCACAACGTAACTTTCAGCTTTTTTTGAGTTTGGCGGCTCCTTTGGACAAAAGCGGTAGTGCTTTACCAGAAAGAACACTACGTTTCCCATGAGCACCAGCGCGTACTGCCGGAAAGAGCCTGTCCCCGTCGCGTGTATTTGTTTTGAGAGAAGACGGGACGGACTTTCAAAACTACTTTTCTGTTTCACCAAGTGAACAGACGGAACGCAAAAAAAAAGATGTAAAACTGCTGGAAAGGAACTGGAATTTACCAGGATACCTTAAACAAGGAAGCCAGGGAGCGGTATATGGAGAAAATAATGATTATTAACGGTCTATCCCTATCAAAGAGTGGAGCTCCGATGAGGATTTACTGCCGCAGTTCTGCACAACCCACGTCTTAGGCTACCTTGTTTAGGAGTGTTTGGCAGCTGCTTTGGTAAATGTTTGACTCGCCATGTGTTTCAATAAATTTGAAAATAGTACAACATACAGTACATGTTTTGTATTACTCTTACTTCTCTTTTCTTTTTTTTGACTGCTATATTATGCTGAATAGGCTCCGAGGCTTGAGCAATATTTTTGTTTTCCTCGTGAGATAATTTTTTTCCTCTGCAGCTACAAATAGAGTTAATATTTTTTCCTCAACAAACTAGTTTTATCTGAAGATTGGGGTTAATCGCACCGCAGAGAGCTGGCCAGCAACTGCGTTTAGCTGGAGAAGTGGGGAATAAAACCCGATCGAACCCGGTCTGTGTGTTTGTTTGTTTGTGGTTTAATAAACGCGTGTTTTGATCCGACCCCGGTTTGTGTGCGTGTTAGTTTGTGATACTGTGTGGAAGGTTATGTTTGGTCGTTACAGCCGCGATCCAACCGAGCCGACGACTCTTTCACTCTTTTACTCTGTTATATCAGATACTTGACCTCCGTGGTTCTGCCTCCGAGCAGGAAAGCGGTGAAAAGTTAAACCATTAGCGATCTTTTCCCCACGTCTGTTGTGTGTAGCTGCTGCAGCCACAACGCAGCAACGGGTTACCAGCTTCTCCTGAGCTCTCGCTCCAAGCCAAGGGTCGTTATCCTGTTGGAGGACTAATGACCTGCGACTGAGAGCAAGCTTTCACACACTGGGCAGCACTTTTGTCTCCAGAACCTCTTGATGGTCTTGAGATTCCAATGGACCCGCACGGATTCAAGCAAAGCTGCTCCAGAACAGAACCGAGCCTCCTCCAAGTTCCACAACAGATCCAGTCTTCTTTTCTTTGAAGGCTTCATTTTCGTACCCGTGAACATATAACAGATGTGACCTTTTAAAAAGTTCCAATTTTGTTTCATCCGTCCAAAAGACATTCTCCCAGAAAGTTTGTTAATATGCATTTGGACAAATTTCCGTCAGTTTTTTTTTCTGATGTTCTGTCAGCAGTGATGGATGATCTGATCTGACACTAATGGACCTTGACCTGGAAGTCGTTCTGGACTCTTTGGTTTCCATTCGTATTATCGGTGTCTCCAGTTTATCATCAGTTGTCCTCTTGTGTCCACATCCAGGGAGGTTGTCTACAGCTCTGTGGAGCCTAAACTTCTGTTGTCACGGTATAATCCAGCTGCTTGGAGATGCTCTTTTGGCCTTTAACACGCTAGTCTAGATTGTTCTTCCTGGTCTCCTCAGACAACCGTCTCCTTTTCTTCGTCTGGTCCAGGTCCAGAGTGGTGAAGACCACGATACCAAACAGCAGACTTTTACCCTTTTAACCAGTTAAAGGTATAGTCTGTAATGTTGGAGAGCTAGCAAGATTTGAAAGTGGCACTTCCTCTAAGCCCCGCCCCCTCCTCCCCCTCCCGTCAGCGTTCCGTCCAAAGCCACGCCCCCACAAACTTTGGGGAATGCGCATTTGCTGGAGTCGAGTTTTCCAGGACATTTTGGACAGCACATTTTCAACAAAACTATCCCATGTCTCATTCACCTGTAAGCGAGGCCGATTTTAGGGGGGGCAGGGGTGGGCTGTGCCCACCCAAACGTGCGTCCTGCCCACCCAATCCCAATCAAAGTTATGGGGATCCTTTATGTTTTTATAATTTTATTTTTTTATAAATCTAAAAAAATATGAATGGACGGGAATGAAGGCATCTGGTTGGTTCTTTCCCCCCTGCCAATCCTCTGGTCCTCTGACCAATCCGTGCCATTCGGTGCACAAAAAACAGATTGGTCAGAGTTTTTACAGGATTAAAGCTGTCAGAGAGGTCGGATTTTTTTCTTTCCTTTTTCTGAACACATTATTCACTGGCTACTCTCAGGATGGAAGGACCATTTCACCCAGTATAACAATAAATGTTTTGAATAAGATTACATGATTAAATAGTCAAACTGACTGAAGATTGGAGACACCTGTGATTTTAAGTACACATTTTAACATGTTGCTGCAGATTTGTTCAGGCCAGTTTCTCTTTGTGCGTATTTATGGTACGCCTTTATGGTACCCCTTCTTATCACACTCATCTCTAATTCAAACACCTCATCAAACAGAAAACAGGATGGGGATTGGATCTCAGCTGACATGTGACACACATTGTTCACTTATTACCTGGAAGAGTCAACTCCTCCGCACCTGAGAGTTCACCGTGAAGGTTAGGCCGGCTCCCGCTCCTCGACAGAGATCACCAGTTTCACGTTGTTTCCATAGCTGGATGATTTCCTCCGCTCTCAGAGATGAGGCCCAGAAGTCAGCTTGGATGGTTGAAGCTATTTCTTCTAGTATCAGGTGAGCGTTATGCTTTTATTCTTTCTCTTTTTGTAAAAGAAGCATCGCCACACCTTCGTGGCATCATAAACGCTGTTAATCATTAAGTCGACTCCTTCTATTCGACTGGTAGCTGAATTATGATTGACCCAGGAGACCTGTTGGTTAAACGAATGTGTATAACTTGTGGTGGCTAGATTTCTGTGTTTTACTGGGGAATACGTTGCTTCTACGTTATAATGTTTTATTTATGAGTTTTAATTTACTTTTTTTTTATTTCCAGCGTTCCCCTGCTGCTGGAGTTTGGAAGTTTCTATCCCGGAGAGAGAATATAAGGTGGAAAAGGGAAACGATGTCACGATGACGTGTTCCTTCGTCCCAGCCGTGTCTGTTTTTAACAACTTTCTCCTCACATGGGACGCTTACCCCGACGCTGATGGCGCCCCACTGGTGAGATGTGGCGTGTGCAGGCCGATCGGTGATGTGATTCTGGTCTGAGATTTGTGATTACAGGTCGATTTCCGGGAGTAAAGTTGAGGAAATGCAGTTAAAATGCAGTCTCCAACTCTCATGGACGTGCTTCCTCAAATAGCCAACACATGAATTTGATATTTAAGATATTGCCAGTTTTTAGTTTATCTTCCACTGTTTCCAATTAATTTCCTAAAAACGTTCTCCTCAGTCAAAAAAATGAATATATATTTTTAAGAGGCTATAAAAATCTTAAAGGGGACCTATTATGAAAAACAGGTTTTCTCTTGGTTTAACATGTATAAAGTGGTCTCCCCTCAGCCTGCCAACTCAGAGAAGGAGGAAAGCAACCAAATTCTGCAGTGTCTGTACAGCCGCCCGGATGAGCCGTCCAGTGTGATGTGGCTTCTACGAGCCGTTCAGATTCTGCTTCCGTCGTTACTTAACGACGGGCGCGATTTACATCGGTTGGCCTCCGATGCTGAAATCACGCCCACAACTATCTCCGCTGGCCAGACCTTCCACCATTTTTTTGTAGCGGTGTATCGCGTCTTTCAGGCAGCCAATCAGCACAGTTCCTCATTATCATAGCCCCGCCCACTCAGAATCCCTCATAGATAATGAGGTTAGAGAATGGGAAGATAAAGACATGGCTCAGAGGCTGAATTTCTAATTTATTTAGCAAAAACTTAAACATTCAAGGCCTGTTTAAAATAGGTATTAGATGCCATAATAGGTCCCCTTTAAAACAGAGACCCATTTTAGTAAATAATAGTTTCTCTTTCTCAGTGTATAAGAAGAATTGGACAACCGTGCTGTGATGTCACCCTCGTTTTGTCTTGTACTGTCTGTCAGATGAATGGGTGGAGCTAACAGGCCTGTAAAACACCCACCACATGTCAACCACTGTTAGCCACTTTAGCTTAGCCTATGCTAACCTTTGATGCTAATTAATAGTTCTTTACATTCAATCAATCAATCAATCAAATTTTATTTATATAGCACCTTTCATCCAGGTACATGAAATACGAAGTGCTTTGACATTTTGACTGAAAAATAAGCGTAATAAACAAACAAAAACAAAAAAACTGGGAGACCAAAAAAATTAAAACTGGGAGACCAATGCACACTGACATACAATATAGTTAATTAAAATGAAAAAATGATAAAAGTTCAAGGATTAAGGCTAAAAAATAATCAGTCCACAGCAATAAAATATAATAATAAACACATTACAAGAAATAGATAAATAAATAAAACAAATACCTTTAAAAAATGTAAAAAATATTCATTCTGATCAAATCTGTTAGAATGTTCCTAATTTTTCGTGTCGCCCACTACAAAAACTAGCTATAGATACCAAACCAGGCTATAGATATGTTTATTTCTGCTGCATCCAGCCCCCAGTGGCAAGTTACTCAGGTTTTTTATACTTTCTTGTCGGTCTAAACCTGGAAGTTAGACGGGTATTTGGTAAAACTACCAAATAGAGCCACTTCAACTACTCTGTTTTCAACATTAAACACCTCTTTTAATAGAAACTGTTTTTAATGATTAACATGAGCCTCTGAAATTCCCTTTTCCTCCATAAGAAGATCTTTATTTATCTTATAATTACCCGTCTGCCCAAATCCATATTTGAGCCGTCCTCCAGCTTCCACTTACAATACAAATATAAATCTGTATGTTATTATCACATCAGAAAACACGGACCACACAGAACTGACCAGCAGTAATAATATTCTATTAAACAATAATATAATAGTAATCATTTCTCCATCACATATGAGGCTGATAAATAAATCCCAGGCACCAAAGTTACTCTATTCACTAAATTTAATTAAACTCCACAAATACAGGATGCATTTAGACATTAAATAATATGTTTCTGAAAATTAAATATGTATTTTACTATATTCATTACTAAAACTGATTCAGTTGCGTACTATTTTTCAATACTTCTTTCTTAAGTGAATGACATAACTAATGATGAGTATTTTCTGGTAATAACGAGCAGAAAATAAGAGGAAAGGAGTTTGCACTTCCCCCATTTGGTCGACATATTTGGGGGGAAATGAAAAACAGGAAGCGTGCGTAATTCTCTTCCGAGCCGAGTTGGTGACGTACCATCCCAGATAAATCTGAACAGCTCATGGATGATCTATTTTTAACTCTAGATAAGCAAAATTCAAAGTTACAGGATTGTTGGTTGTTTTTTTTAGGCTTCAGAGCCTCAAATGTGTGCTTTAAAACACAGAAATACCTTTTGAAAATGTCTTATGTTTACTCTAAAAGTAGACTTATAGTCAAGACCGCCTAAACAGAGACCAAGACACTAAGACCAGAGACTGAAATTAGTTCAGCTCAAGACCGAGACCAAACAGAAACCTAGTAATGTCCTGATCCTGCGTGATTGTAGAACATCAGCTCCATCCTGGTTCAGCTAGTTTCCATATGAGCTTGTATTCAACTGCAGCTCAATAACACAGAGAAGTGGATGATGATGTCGAACTCACTATAAATGTTTTCATCCATCAGCTGAGATCAGATATGTGTGGCGACTGCACTACTACCGCTATTTCTACACTATTGGAGGATTGACTCCAGTGCTTTTAAGGATTGACACGACTACTAACTAGTCCCAAAGTATCTAGCAGAATAACCAGCTCCAACACCCCCCTCCACCTCAGAGAAGGAATGAACAGTAAATGTTACTGATTTAAATTTGACTTAATTTGAAGATAAAACCAGAATTTTAAATATTAAAGATACAATTACCAATTTGAAATTTCATTATTTACCATTATAGTAATCAGATTACACCGTATATCAGCATCACTGAAATGGACCTGATGCTATATTCGTATATTTATTCAAAGAAGGCTGTTATAAACATTAAACTGTAATTATATACAGACACACATGCAGATGCACCAAACCATTAAATCAGATGCAAAATACAAATAGTTTACAAAACTTAACATTAACAATAGGAAGAGCTGCTGATCACCAGATTCTGTCACTTTGGTGAGCAACGGCATCTCAATGATCCGAGTCCGAGACCTGGAGAGACCGAGACAAGACCAGGACCACAAAAAAGTGGTCTCCAGAACTACAAGTCTATCTAAAAGACAGTAATATCTTCTGTGGTGCGGCCGCGCTACAGCGAAGACCTTTGTCCAGGAAAGGATGAGTCGGTTGATGAGTTAGAACCGTGTTGTGTAAATAACTAACTGACACAGAATGAATCACTTTTTAATGTGACAACACCTTTGTTTCGCTGTGGTTTGTATTCTGTCGTAGTTGATGTAAATTCACTAATATAACTTGGAGGCTGCTGCAGAAGCAATGAGGTGATTCCAAAGAAACAAACTGTTTAAATGAAAATAAAAATAATTAAATAAATATGAATATTTAACAGGCACAGTGATAAATGAACCTTCATTTTTCTAAGCACACATCTTGTGTTTACTTTTCCAGAAAACAGTGGCCTCGTACTTTTTGAACAGCCCTGTCGACATTGCACCAAATTACGAGGGCAGAGCGTTCCTGGACGTCAACATCGCTGCGGGAACCGCCACGCTGCGCCTATCGAAGACGACCACCACCGACAACCGCCACTACCAGTGCAGCGTAAAAATATCAGGCGACGACGAGGGAACGACCGCCGCCACCACGTCCCTCTTGGTCCTGGGTAAGAATTAGGAATAGCCGATATTTTACCGTTCACGATATACCGTCAAAGAAATTCTCCACGGTAAGAATTTGTCATCTCGAGGTAAAAATAATAAATTCCCGTTGATGACGGAAGGAAGAAAGAAAGAAAGAAAGAAAGAAAGAAAGAAAGAAAGAAAGAAAGAAAGAAAAAAAAAAGAAAGAAAGAAATAGAAATGAGCCAGAAAGAAAGAAAGAAAGAAAGAAAGAAAGAAAGAAAGAAAGAAAGAAAGAAAGAAAGAAATAGAAATGAGCCAGAAAGAAAGAAAGAAAGAAATGAGCCAGAAAGAAAGAAAGAAATGAGCCTGAAAGAAAGAAAGAAAGAAATGAGCCAGAAAGAAAGAAAGAAATGAGCCTGAAAGAAAGAAAGAAAGAAAGAAAGAAAGAAAGAAAGAAAGAAAGAAAGAAAGAAAGAAAGAAAGAAATAGAATTGAGCCAGAAAGAAAGAAAGAAAGAAATGAGCCAGAAGAAAGAAAGAAAGAAATGAGCCTGAAAGAAAGAAAGAAAGAAATGAGCCAGAAAGAAAGAAAGAAATGAGCCTGAAAGAAAGAAAGAAAGAAAGAAAGAAAGAAAGAAAGAAAGAAAGAAAGAAAGAAAGAAAGAAAGAAAGAAAGAAAGAAAGAAAGAAAGATTAATTCCCGTTGATACGTTTTTGTGTAACAAAAATGGCGGAACAGGAATATTTTATCAATTCAATTTAATTGGTGTAGTTTAGTAGTATTTAGTATTCTTTTAGAGCAGTGTTTTGGCTCCAAAGACTGAATGTGGTGATAGATTTATAGTTACAAAGGTAGAGTTGGATTGGTATTTTTTTTTATCGTCATTTTTATCGTTATCAGGATAAATGCCAGAAATTATCGTGATACATTTTTTAGTCCATACCGCCCATCCATAGTCAACATAATCGCATAATCAACACATGTACGTTCTTTATTTCTTTATGTCTTCACTATAGTATCAAGAAAAACGTTTGGACGCTTCTAGTTCCTCAATTTGTCCAACAGAGTTTAAGATAATCACTCTTCTATTCATAATATTCTGCATCCTCTTTCCTGAAGCATACTTTTACCGTCAGTGCTCCACAGCATATGCTAACTTAATCTAGCATTATTTTATCTTTTATCTTTCATCTTTCTGCAGTAGTAAACCTGCAAGAGGTTCTCTGTCATCTCTGTAATTTTACCTTGTAAAAAAAGTGTCCGGTTGCAGCTTGGAGGGGCCCGTGCATCCCTCCTGCTGGTTCAAAAACAAGGTTTAAGGACTGGGAACATCTAAAGCTTTGAAACTTGCATTTCTTCCCACGAACATGATTTTTGAAAAAGCTACACCCCCGACAACCTTATAGGTCTGAGGCAGGCAATAGGCAACTTTTCTTGCATGGTGGACTTTCAGTTTTTAACCTCATAATTACAATAAAAACAATAAATTCAGTAGTCTTGGATCAAATGTTTTATCTAAAATCCTTTCAGAGTACACACCGTGTTTGCGTTTTGTGCTCCGACTTTCCAGCGTTTTCCGGATTTTACACTAATTATAAATTTCAATTTGATAAAAACAAATGAAGCTGTATTTTATGTGAACAGACTATTTAAGAAGAACTGGACAAGTGGAAAAGTGGAAAGTTGTGTCTATTGTGCAAAATGAACAAAGGTAGAAAATTAGCTCTGTTAGGTCAAGAACTTGATGACTTTAATAGGTTTTTTTTTGGTTTTTTTTAAGCAGTAAGTTTGGTTCTCAACATTGGTAACAAAACACAAAACCGACACGGAGCCGACCAAAACAGCAATCGACCCAAATCTCAAGAACTGATCACAGTCTGAGCTAAGCTACCGCTAACTAACCCCAAAACTACAGAGCAAGCATGCAGGTGAACAAGCCAGTGTGTATGTCTATGTGTGTGTGTGCGTGTATGTATATGATCATGCGTGTGTGTGTGTGTGTGTGTGTGTGTGTGTGTGTGTGTGTGTGTGTGTGTATACGTAGGTGTGTGTGTACATGTCTGTGTGGCTATGTGTGTGTGTGTGTGTGTGTGTGTACGTATATGTGTGTGTGGCTGTGTATGTGTGTGTATGTGTGTGTATACGTATGTGACTGAGTGGCTATGTGTGTGTGTGTGTGTGTGTGTGTGTGTGTGTGTGTGTGTGTGTGTGTGTGTGTGTGTGTGTGTGTGTGTGTGTGTGTGTGTGTGTGTGTGTGTGTGTGTGTGTGTGTGTGTGTGAGCATGTATATGTATGTGTGGCTAAATATGTCGGTGTGTGTGTATGCATATGTGTGGCTATGTGTGTGTATGTGTGCATATATGAATATGTATATATGTGTATGTGTACGTGAGTGTGTATATGTCTATGTGGCTATGTGTATGTATGTGTATGTGTGTGTGTGTGTGTGAGCATGTATATGTATGTGTGGCTAAATATGTCGGTGTGTGTGTATGCATATGTGTGGCTATGTGTGTGTATGTGTGCATATATGAATATGTATATATGTGTATGTGTACGTGAGTGTGTATATGTCTATGTGGCTATGTGTATGTATGTGTATGTGTGTGTGTGTGTGTGTGTGTATGTGTATGTATTCTAGTGTGTCTAAAAAGGTTATTTAGACACGTGAAAGCACATATCATAAAAATGCCCATCCACTCGAAGAAAACAAATTAGCTTAAACATTGGTGGGTACCATTCTACTGATCACAGGTAGGGACATGTCCCTTTCCCCCATACCTAGGTCCTTGTCTTTGAAGTTTGTCGTTGCACCAGTTATGCATTTCTGTTAACGTTCAACTCTTTCTCTCCCAGAGCCCCCCTCCCCACCGATCTGCAGTCTCCAAGGTGCAGCAGAGTATTTTAAAAACATCAACATCACCTGCAAGTGTGAAGAGGGGTCCCCAACACCAAACTACGGGTGGACAAGCTACAGTGTCGCCAACATTCCCAGACGATTACCACCGAAGGCAACTCAGAGTATGCAATTTGACGTTTTACCTTGAAGAACCTTTTTTATAAAGCGACTTGATAGTTTTCATGAGTGGAAACCTTTTTACTGGCGGATAATTTCTGTGCCGTTCTGACTCATTTTCATGGTTACATTGCAGGAGATGGAGTTTTGTCTCTCTTCAATATTTCAAAAGAAACATCTGGATTCTACGTCTGCCGGGCAGAAAATACAGTCGGTTTTGCCACCTGCAACTTCACCTTAGCCGTGGTGCCTGGTGAGTCTCAGTATGTTCAAGCGCTCAGTTGTCCACAGTGATGAACCTCTGCCGTTCGCTTCAGCTTCCTTCATCCAGTCCGTTTCATTGAAGTTTGACAGTTTGCAATGTATTGATGGACGATGCATTGATTATGTCCTTGTGTATTCAATTCAATTCAATTCACTTTTATTTATATTCAGATTCAGATTCAGAGAAACTTTATTCATCCCCGAGGGGCAATTCAGGACAACTAAGCAGCAATACAAGACAGTAAATCCGCTCAGCTGCCGGCCGGTCGACCGGAACGAAAGAGAAAGCATTATAGCCAGGAAGGCGTTGAAAGTAGGGAGGTGTGGTTATCAGCAAATTTATGTGTGGCGGTGAGTCCATGAACACGCTCAGAGCTGCCTCAGCCAATGTCCTTGGTGTTATCAGACGGCTCGGTCAGTTCTGAAAACAGGTCAGCGGATGATCTGGAGAGGGAAGGGTTATTCCGGGGCAGAGTCACCTTGTTTACATTCCACCAGGAAGATTGTGACTACAGCAATCAGCCAAACCGCTGTGTCAAGGCCAGATTATAGAATCAACAATTTTATTGAAAAGAACAGGCAGAGCAGTAATTTTCCGTCAGCCTTAAGTCTCTGGTTCCTCAATGGCGACTTCAATCAGACGAATTTGTGATTAATTCCCACCAAGCCGAGCTTCCAACTTCTCCATGTTCTTTTCCATCTTGCCAATGAGCTCGAAGACCGCCGCTAGCCTGCAAAAGCCTGCATCCAGCTTGCAGCCTTGCTCCCCCAGCTTTAAAGTCAGAGTGTTAGTCGCAGCGCTTATCCCTTCAGTCACGTCAGGCAGCTCGGAGAGGGCCAAAACAGCTGTCACCGACTTACGCGTTTGTCGATAGACGAGGAATCCCCCCGCTCCAATTAGGAGAAATCCTGCTATCATAAATCCAATTATGAAGGCGTCTTCAACGTCCTCGACAGACAGGATCGCCAGGCAAAACGGCTTCCAATGTTTCCAGGAATCCATTGTGTATCCAGCAAAAAATGTCCCATCGGGGTAAGAGGGCTCCCTTACCCCCTCACTTCTCGTCGCAAAAATGTGGTCGATTGTGCTGAGAGACCAGTTAATCAATTCCATGATTGTAGGTTTCGGAGGAATGAAAAGAAAAGACTCTGAAAACGAGACAGGACAAAAAGCAGTAGTAGGGCAGATAGATAAGGGAGAGGAGCAGAGAAGCGTCCGCCTTCGCTGAGAGCCGGAAGAGAAAAAAAACATCATATAGCATCTATTACAACAGAAGTTGTCTCTAGGAGCTTTCCAGAGACCCAGAACATGACATGTATGTATGTGGGATCTTTTGCAACATAGAAGGTACAAAATACAGCAAAAGTAACTTTTGGCCAAAGATGGATATTTCAATAATCTGCAAAAATACAACTATGGTGCTGGCAGTTCTCTGCAGAACTACAGTCCTACTGTACCTTCAGGTTTTCCTGCACAGCCCTGTAACCTCTGCTGTAGTTGCTTAATCAATCCAGTGTGTTGCAGACACCTTGTGCTAACTGCTTACTGAATACTTTATCTTGTACTAAGAACATTTATTTTTGAAATTATCTCAGCGAGCATGAAGGCTGGTTCAACTGCAGCAATAGTCGGAGGAGTCCTTGCAGGTGTACTGGTTCTGGGGATTATCATCTTTTGCTACTGCCGGCACAAGAACAAAAAAGACAAATATGCTGAAGGGTAAGTAGTGCATGTCCTATGCACCTATAATAATTAGAAACTGCAATAAGTCGGAGAACAAGCAACCGTCATGACGTGTTAGAGGTTTTACCTGGTATGTGCCTCAGCTCCCCAGGTGAGATGGAGTTTTATGACAAAGATGGTCCTGAGGCCGGGGAGGATGACAGGTCAACCATTCCAAGACAGAAAGAAGACTCTGACATTGTTCCCGGAGGCGATTACGCCACAGGAGGAGCAGGGCAGAGGTCTGAGGACGACCGGTTCGATGGGAAGGGCAGTGAGGTTGGCTCGCGACATTACCGTGACGACCAGCATGATGGGAAGGGCAGTGAGGTTGGCTCGCGACATTACCGTGACGACCAGCATGGTCATCATCGGGGAAGTCGCGATCATCTTGACGATCAACGCGATCGCCATGGCAGTCGGGATCGCCTTGACGATCAACGCGATCGTCATGGCAGTAGGGATCGCCTTGACGATCAACGCGATCGCTATGGCAGTCGAGATCGCCTTGACGATCAACGCGATCGTCATGGGAGTCGGGATCGCCTTGACGATCAACGTGATCGCTATGGCAGTCGGGATCGCCTTGACGATCAACGCGATCGCCATGGTAGTCGGGATCGCCTTGACGATCAACGCGATCGCCATGGCAGTAGGGATCGCCTTGACGATCAACGCGGACGCTATGGTGGCAGTCGTGATCACCTTGACAACCGTCGAGACCATTATGGTGGCAGTCGTGATCACATTGAGTACATTGACGATTACAGAGATTGATGTGAACATATCCGAGGTTGCTGAACGCTCGTTGGACGGCTGCCACGGCTACCTTCGGGGCTGGCGACCAAAACCTTGTCCAAGCCAACTGGACTTCCTTCAACCAGGTAACCAAATCCACTGGTTGAGGAGGGCCAGTTAAATGTCAAAAAAATGTATGTTTTTTAGTTGAAGAAAATATCAAAAATACCAGATATGTTTTGGCGAAAGCCAATAACCCTAAAATCTTGTGACACTGCTTCACCAATCACACCAGGCCTTTAACTGTATTGATCATGTTCTAGTGTCCCTTTCTTCCCTTTACTCTGTCCTGATATCATTCAAATTAAATCAGCTAAGAAAAGGTATTTTTCTGAGTTTGTAAAAAACATTATAGAACAAACTGCAGGTTTATTTAACAGTAACATTCCCGCCTTCAGTTTCATGACTAACAAAAGATGAAAACTGCGAATTGCTGGACAGCCGGTGACGAACGAACAGCCTTTCATCCTTCTGATAGAGAACATTGCAATGCTCCCATGACAACAAACAGTTTAAGGTTTTAAACAATAAATAAATAATTAACTCAGTTTTAATGTGTATTCCACCAAAATCCATCAATGTGCCATCTTGGATGGTTTAAATGGCATTATGGCCATTTTTTCCACAAGTTAATGCAGTTTTATTAGGTCTTAATGGAATGTCTGTGATATACTTTAGTCGAAATACCACAGGCATACAGTATAAAAGCTCCTTTTCAACAGTTTCTTTACTGCTCTTTACCTACCAGATGGTTTTAGGAGGGTGGAGTCAGCAACACGGCTCCACCCACCTATCCTGCAGGGCGTGTCTATTTTGAGCTAAGTGGTACAGCTTTATATCACCCTCCTCCTAGGCGTAAAAAAAAAAAATTAAACACTCTGACTCTGATCTGGGTGTGTGATGTCACAGTACCAAGCAGATCTGACCTTTTGAGCCAGTAGTGAAGTCAGATTTCCAGTGAATGCTCCAAAGCACAGAATAAGTTTATTCTTATCATATAAAAATGTCACAGAGCAAAGGATGAGGTCCTTTGAAGGATCCTTGACATCAAAACTGTCTTTGATTTGATTTGATTGTATCTATATTTGATTACATTGCATTCTCAATTTGCAACATTTATGAGAAGCAACTTTTTATTGGTAGCGTAAATGGCGTGGAGTAAGATTGAGTTTTCACTGTAACTTGCTTCTTTTTCAGATTTACTCAGTTAAATTTGTTTTATTATCAATCTATCAACTGGGTAAACTACCTCTGTACATATCCAATTTATTAAAATATTACTCTTGTAGCTATAACACTAGATCATCAGAGAAAATTCTCCTCATGGTCCCAAGCACTCGAACAGAGTTGGTAAATCGGCCTTTTCCTTTTATGCACCGCAAGCTTGGAATGAGCTACAACACATACTCAACTTGAAATATTTACCTTCTCTTAACATGTTCAAACATATGTTAAAATCATTTTTCACAGAACAATGTCATTGTTTTTAATCAAGTGTCATTCTTTGTCATGAATTCTTTTTAGCTTTCTGATCCTTGTATGTTTTAATGTTTGTTTGTTTCTTGTTTTGATATGTTTTTTTGTTTTTTTTTGTAAAGTTACTTGTCCTTGTATGTATTTTCTTTTATATGAAACTGAATTTATTTTTCTGCTGCCATCTTGACCAGGACTCCCTGGCAGAAGAGATATTGTATCTCAATGGGACTTTCCTCGATAAATAAAGGATAAATAAAAATCAGAATTCATGGGAATCTCTACTGGTGATAAAATATGATCCTATATATACTGATTATATACAACATGCGCTTGGGTGTCTGAAGTCACTACCACTGCTGCCACTAATGATGATAATGAAAGTGAAATGTTCAGATTTTCATGTATTGTGACATCACAAATGCACATCAGGGAAGATAATAGATAATATCCAAAAAAATCAGCTCCCTTTCATACAGTTAACCGCAGTCTACTGCTGTCTACTCTCAAATCCAGGCATATTGCATTCTTTTTTCTGATCCTATCTCACCGAATGTTCCTTTAAAGTGCCATGGCAAGGAGAAACATTTTCGTGTCATTGCCTTTCCACAGGAGTGCCCCAAGGCTCAGTGCTCGGCCCCCTTCTCTTTGCATGGGCCAGTTTATCCACCCTAACGTCTTCTCATATCACCACTACGCAGACGATACACAACTTTACCTATCATTCCTGCCACATGACCTCATCTCTTCTCAAATGTCCACCACCTTCCACTTCCCTTATCTAAGACTTAAGTTCTGGTTATCCATACCCATCATTTGATCATTCATAACATCAGCATAAATATTGCTTCTATTCTTGGTCTCAACAGACTCAACATGTCACTTAACTCCTGGTACAGGCCATGATTATATCGCTTCTTAATTACCACTGTGCCCTCTGGTCTACCAGCTTGCTCAGTAAAACTCTGCAGAAGGTCCAGCACAAGGCAGTGCATCTGGTTTTCAATCAACCCATAAGGTTACCTGTGACACCTCTGTTAACCTCTGACCTTCACTGGCTACCTGTGCCTGTTCAAATCAAACACAAGTCACCGACACCTACAAGTTGAAATCATTTCATTGAACTCAATTGTAAAGTATAATTACAAGTTCAGTCTACGAAGTAAAGGCCTCAATTGCCTTTTACTTTGGTTGAATATTTGTACTGTATTTGTTTTTGTGATGTAAAAGTTCACTCTTGGAATGTTTTATGTGCATTTTTATATGGCGCTTAATAAAATGTCTTAAGGACAGTGGTGTCGAGTGAAATTCCTATAAAAATGACCTGATTTCATAAACCTTCTGTCACATTTTTATTTAACCTTATTTCAACAAATTACAAATATAATCACTTAAGGCACACTTTCTATAAAAGTGTGTGTTCAGCCAGTTTAGCAACGTAAAAAAAAATATCACATGAAACAAAAAAGAAAAGCAAGTTTCTCTACAATGGAATATAAAGTTTGAGATGACTAAATATAAAATGCATCATAAATAAAATGTATTATTATTATATTATTTAATACCATTATTATTATTATTATTATTATTATTATTATTATTATTATTATTAAATCGATTAATCAATGTTATTATAGTGATTTGTTGAATGACTTGTCCGTTCTTCCATCCATTCAAGTGCGGTTCTTTTACACTGTTAGAAATTGCCAGTGTTTCACAATAATTAGCAGTGTTATTTTACAGTAACTTATTGTAATTAGGTTTCCCTGTAATATCCCAATGAAAACATCAGTCTCCTTGGATTTTACAGCAATTAACTCATATTTTACAGTAAAATCCTGTAATCAAGAAGCCCCTTTAATATCACTACAAGTTCTGTAATATCACAGCAACACAGAAAAAATATACGTCTCTGGATTCAGTGTTTTCCAAAAAAAATCTGATTATTCACCAAAAAGTAATTTTCCTTCAATTTTAATTGTATATTGTGTATATGTAATAAGTATATTTATATAAATATTTATATGGGCATGTGTGTACAAATATATAGAAATACTATGTGTATGTATGTATAGGTAAGTGTGTGAGTACAGTATGAGTATAATTATAGTATAGTTAGTTATTATAAATACGTGTTAATAAATTATTAGTGAATGGGGGTAGGATTAAATAAGTTTACACTTCTTTCTACTCCTTTTTGCACATGTAATTAAGATATTAAGTGTTAAAGTATGAAATTCTTTTTTTGTCTTTTTTGTTTGCTTTGTTTTGTTTTCTTAT
This sequence comes from Cololabis saira, assembly GCF_033807715.1. Taxonomy (NCBI): domain Eukaryota; kingdom Metazoa; phylum Chordata; class Actinopteri; order Beloniformes; family Belonidae; genus Cololabis; species Cololabis saira. Next base: position 40,609,103 of record NC_084592.1, on the reverse strand, counting down.
CTTCTCTTTAATTGTTGTCTTTTACATGTACAAAATAAAAAATCAAATCAAATCAAATCAAATCAAATTGACATACATTCAAAAGAATGCTCTACAATCTTTTGTTTGTTGGACAAGGAGGACGTATATTCTAAGCCTCGACATTGCCTTCAAAAAAGTCCACATTAATTATTATCCCAATCAAAACTAAGTTTTTATTTTTTTTATTTAACCTTTATTTAACCAGGAAAATCCCATTGAGATTAAAAACCTCTTTTTAAGTGAGACCTGGCCAAGATAGGCAGCAGCAATTAAAACACATAGTTAAAAATGGCAGAAAACACCAACAGATAAAATACAATTAAAATTAAATTAAAAAAGCAAGCAAATCACAAAAAACGGGTACATGTGATGGAGTCGGCCTCAAGTATTTTCAATTTAGATTCAAAATTTCTCAGAGAAATTAACTCTGTTAGCCTCCAGTCATATTGTAATATGTTCCAGGCTGAAGGAGCAGAATAAACAAAGGCTCTTTTGCCAGTTCAGTACGGGCAAAAGGAACAGAGAGCAACAGGTATACAGTCTTGTGAACGTAGCAAGTAAGAACCAGGACTTCTCTGTCCAATCAAGGAGCAGATGTAAGAAGGCAGCAGACCAAGCATTGCCTTATATATAAAAGTAATATAAGCAGTACTGGAGTTGAGGGGGGATGAGGGGGGATGGCATCCCCCCCTGAAATAAAAACGGTCCAAATCATCCCCCCTGTAAAACTGCCATCCCCCCTTTCCATCCCTTATGTCATTTCATCAATGAATGTGGTTTTACTGCTATTTCAACATTTAGAGTCATCACCAGAAAAATAACACCAGAAAAATAACTTATTTGACAATTTTCACCTGTTTCAAGTAAATTTTCCCTTGAAATAAGTAGAAAAATCTGCCAGTGGGACAAGATTTATCTTCTCATTACAAGCATAAAAATCTTGTTCCACTGGCATCCATTTTTCTACTTATTTCAAGTGAAAATCTACTTGAAACAGGTGAAAATTGTTGTTTTTTCCAGTGATGAGTCTTGTTTTAAGTGTAATAAGATTTTTTTACTAAAATGAGACATTTTAACTAGAAACTAAATATGACTTATCCTGTGAAGGACAGATTCATATTGATAAGTTCAGAAAACTGTTTTTTATTGTTGTGTTTTGATGTATTTGATGTAAGCCCAGTGGATATTTAAAGCTTACAAAAGGCTGCATTTAACTGCTGCTATGTCATTCCTGCAGTATTTCTGCAGGTGATTTGGTCAGTGCTATTATTTGTAATATATTATATTATTTGAAATCAGGACAAATTATCTGTCCCCATATGATAAAATCCACCATCCCCCCTGATTTTTTTTACAACTCGAGTACTGAATATAAGTGATTTGATGGATAAATGTAATTTACTATTTAAAAAAAAATACTTAATTGGCTTTATGTACGCTTGTGAATGAAAGAAACGCCTCTTTCCTGGAGCCCTGACCCCACACACCTATGGACTGATATTTGGTGGCGCTGTTGCGCCGCGAGACGCGCCAGCTGCGTAAAGTGCGTAAAGCGGCCAGTCCCGTTAGTCGGAGCAGCCGGAGACGGTCGGCAGCAGAAACACGGGACGACATGAACAACATGCGGATTAACTGGACCTGACTACACGAACGGACAGGATCATGAATTTTTACCGGCTGGCCGTTTTCCTGGGAGCCACGGGTGAGTTTATCCCCCCCAAAAATCTGTGGAAATGTCTTTGTTCGTTCGCGACAACATCGCAACAGGTTGAGCCCATAAACTTCAGCTCTTCCCAGACCTGCTGCATCAGAGGACTCGGCAAAAGGGCTTGCTTCCTGTTTTTTGTTTGGGAGGTCAAATGATGGCTTACACACTTATTTAATTTACATTTTTAGGGAGCTTTGGCTCTGTAAATCATTTCAGAGACAGATATTCAATAATATGTCGATGGAAGTAATGATTTACCTCAAAGCTTCACTATAACTTAACTGTCTAAACAGCATTTTACCTGCTGGGTAAACTGTGTCGACTGCTTTCCAAGAAAATAGCTAAAAATTGCAAGTTTAAGTTTCCAAAAGGTGGTTAAATGATGTGTTTTTGTGATTTCTGTGACTCAAATATGACAAATGGTTTATTTAAATCTTTTATCCAGGGAGGATAAACATTTCAGCATTTTATGCATTCAATTCTTTTGATATTTTAAACCCAAAATAAATACAAATAATAATAAAACTCAAACTGATCCCAAAGCTGAGCAGATCTGCTCCAGAGGAGCCTGAAAGTGCTCATGTGGGTTTGTAAAACTGCTGAGGAAACCTTTATCAGCACAGAGACTATATATATTCGGACTTATCGGGCACCTTTTGTTGGAATAATGACTCAATGTGAAGGAATGCGCTGCTTGGTAAAGACAGGAAACGTGAAGTCTGTGGAGAGGAAGAGAGTGCGTGTTTCAGGAAGCGTGTGTGAGTCCAGCAGCAGGAGTGAGACCTGCAAACAGGACTTCAGCTGCAGATCTGTTCCTGCACCTGCAGGGGAGGCTGCAGGTGAGAGGAGGAGGGTGCGCGCACCCGGTGCACCTGCGCATTAGCGCACAGTGGGTCACTCAGGTGTGAAACTTCCTGGCTAGCAGGTTCATTTGAAGGCGGATGAGGGAATAACGGTTTGGTTTAAATCTCTGGCAGGTAATTGGTCAGTTCACTAAGCTGGAGGCTCCCATTGGTCGGGAATCTGCGACCTCCTCCCTCTCCCTGCTCCTCAAGTGGGACATAAGAGGAGGGGGGGGGGGGGGGGGGGGGGGGGATAACAATGGCCTGGAGTATGGAGTAAAAAGGAAACAAAGGGAAGAGCAAAACTCCATCGTGGGAGGAATTTAGGATCTCAGTCTCCCTCCTAGTGGTTATCCTACAAGTAAATATTTACAGGTTTAAAATTAGAAACACAAAAGTTGGGAAATCATTTACACACCAGTTGAGTAAAGAGAAACTATTGAAACCAATTTGAAGTATTTTTTTCAAGCTAAATGAAATTGTTGCACTTGGCATTATCAAAGAATTAAAAGGTAGCAGCTCGTGAGCTGCAAAACAGTCTTGAATGACCAACTTTTGTGATTTCAAACGCAAAAGTTGGAAATCATTTACACACCAGTTGGTTAAAGAGAAACATTTGAAACCATTTTGAAGTATTTTTTTCAAGCAAAATGAAATTGTTGCACTTGGCATTATCAAAGAATTTTTGATATTTTTTGCAGCTTGTGAGCTGCAAAACAGTCTTGAAGGACCAACTTTTGTGATTTCAAACGCAAAAGTAGGAAATCATTTACACACCATGGTTAAAGAGAAACATTTGAAACCAATTTGAAGTATTTTTTTCAAGCAAAATGAAATTGTTGCACTTGGCATTATCAAAGAATTAAAAGGTAGCAGCTTGTGAGCTGCAAAACAGTCTTGAAGGACCAACTTTTGTGATTTCAAACGCAAAAGTTGGAAATCACTTACACACCAGTTGAGTAAAGAGAAACATTTGAAACTATTTTGAAGTATTTTTCTCATGCAAAATTAAATTGTTGCACTTGGCATTATCAAAGAATTAAAAGGTAGCAGCTTGTGAGCTGCAAAACAGTTTTGAATGACCAACTTTTGTGATTTCCAACACAAAAGTCGGAAATCATTTACACACCAGTTGGTTAAAGAGAAACATTTGAAACCATTTTGAAGTATTTTTTTAATGCAAAATGAAATTGTTGCACTTGGCATTATCAAAGAATTAAAAGCAGCTTGTGAGCTGCAAAACAGTTTTGAATGACCAACTTTTGTGATTTCAAACGCAAAAGTTGAAATCATTTACACACCAGTGGGTTAAAGAGAAACATTTGAAACTATTTTGAAGTATTTTTTTTCGAGCAAAATGAAATTGTTGCACTTGGCATTATCAAAGAATTAAAAGGTAGCAGCTTGTGAGCTGCAAAACAGTCTTGAAGGACCAACTTTTGTGATTTCAAACGCAAAAGTTGGAAATCATTTACACGCAGTTGAGTAAAGAGAAACATTTGAAACCATTTTGAAGTATTTTTTTCAAGCAAAATGAAATTGTTGCACTTGGCATTATCAAAGAATTAAAATGTAGCAGCTTGTGAGCTGCAAAACAGTTTTGAATGACCAACTTTTGTGATTTCAAACGCAAAAGTTGGAAATCATTTACACACCAGTTGGTTAAAGAGAAACATTTGAAACCATTTTGAAGTATTTTTTTCATGCAAAATGCAAAACAGCTTGGGAGCTGCAAAACACCATAATAGTGACCATAATTGTGTTGATTATGTCTTCAAATGGTTTTTGTAAAAAAAAGTTCACCGGAAACTTAAAGATGCAATTTTTATTTTTGTAGAAAACCGGAAAACAGTTTTGAGAAGCTGGGCGACAGTTTTTAACTTCCACAACTAAATAAACAAAGTTTCAATTTTCAAAGTTGCTTTCCAAAAAAAAAAAAAAGCTATGAGTTGTATTATCGTAGAAGAAGTCTCATTCCTCATCCTGTTGTGGAAATAAAAATACTTTTTTATCTCAGATCGGTCGGAAACTGGAATAAATGCTGGTTTTTGAAGGCTGGGTGTGTGCTGCTCTCGCTGCTTCTGCGGAGCTGCCGGACTTGCTTTTGTTTGGGTTTCCTGTCTTCAGGGAAATGTTTAGAGTGAGTTCCTGCCCCACCTAGAGCAGAGATTACCCCCGAGTGCCCGGCCGCTGCGCGATGACAACCCCCTGCCTCTCCGCAGGCCTCCCCAGCCCCCCACGCTCGCAGGAATTTAACCTCCTGACCTCGGTACGGGGCAGCGTCGGAGCCCCCGCACACCTAATCTCTGTTCCCGTCCTCGCTCCCGCTCTGATACGCTGCAGATTACACTTTCTCATCATTATTCATCCTACAGATAAAGAGGAAACACAGCTGTTGCTTTAGTAATAAACCTGTAATTTACATCAGATGCTGACTCATTTGGAAACTTCAGCCCTGCAATCCTTCTCCGTTGTGTTCATGATGTAATAACGAAATAACACCTTATTATTCAGGAGTAACAAAGTAAGATCTCTAAAAATAGCAGCACGCTTGAATCAGCATCTCACTACAGCTTGAAGGTGTGTTTTCCTTAAATGTAGTGCAGGTTAATTACCAGCATAAGTTAGAATCAACAAAATCAGCCAAACTAATATGTTTAATTGTGATTGACATAAAGTGGGGGTGTTTATTTCAGCTGTTAATGAAGAAAAAGAAGCTTCTTTAAAACCATCGCAGAGGGTTGTCCAGTTTTTCTTACACGGTCTCTGGTAGTTGTGACACGGTGATGAATTTATGTGTCTGAACATCTAACATCAAAATAAAGGTCAGGTTATGACCCATGTTTACTGGGTAAAGGGCGTGGGAAGGAGTGGGGTCAAGAGGCCTCTTTACACTCCTGTTTACGCTGTTATTCATTCCTTGTGTGTTTTTCATAGAAAATTCTGGTTGTTTCTCAAAGTAATTGTGGTCCAAGAAGTTTTATTTTACTATTTCACCTTGTGTGACACCTAGGGTTGCCACCTTTCAGAAATAGAAATAAGGGACGCCCCGATTTCAGCAGCGCAGGAGCCAAAAAAAAGCCCCAAAACTTCTAAACTGCATAGAAATGTGTTTATTTTATATGAAAAAACAAAATGCTTTGATTTAAAGTTTAAAGTGCTTTAATAGCATTGAACTTGCATGACCGTACAGACAGCCAACCATACTAGCAACTGAAATAGCCTACTATGTCCACATCAGCCAAGATGTAAAATATAGCCTACAGGTGAAGAATATGGTGTAAAAGTTAATTTATTTCAATAATTCAACTAGAATATGGTGTAAAAGTTAATTTATTTCAATAATTCAACTAGAATATTGTGTAAAAGTTAACTTATTTCAATAATTCAACTAGAATATGGTGTAAAAGTTAACTTATTTCAATAATTCAACTAGAATATGGCTTAAAAGTTCATTTATTTCAATAATTCAACTTAAAAGGTGAAACTAATATATTACCTAGTCTTATTACATGCAAAGCAAGATATGTTAAACCTTTATTTGTTATAATTTTGATGATGGAATTGTTTATTGATTTCATTAGATATTCTCTAATTTATTTTTTATTTTGGGTTTTCATAAACTGTGAGCCATAATCACCAAAATAATCATAAATCGCGTCCCTTATTAGTTCAATACGGGATGCAACATTTTTTTCTCAAATAAAGGACAATTCTGTATTTTACGGGACGGGTGGCAACCCTAGTGACACCATTATAAGATTGTTTCTAGTCTAATAATGTTGGTTTCGGCCTGTTAAGTGGGAAATATTGTCGTTGTGTATCACTCTAAATCAAATATGGGTCAGTTCTGGGATTATAATCTAAATCTATATTCAAAGGGGAGACTGGTTTTGAGAGTGGACCTTGCAGGATTTTTCCTCCCAGCATACTCTAGTAGTTGAATTGTTGTCACTTGGCCAATTGACACTGATTTTTCTCTTGAAATAGGTCTGGTACCCCTCCCACATTCACTTTTGTTTCCACCGGTACAGAACATACCGGACCAGTCACCAGTTTAATACTTATACAGGAGCATCCAAGAGCCACTACTCAAAACAACTGAAATAACTGCATATCTACAAAAAAAACTATTTAGATCAAAAGTTGTGGCTGCAAAACCAATAATCTAGTCTTTTCTTTTATGATCCTGTCTTTGAAGAGTGAGATGGGTCCGTGAAGTCAGCGAGTGTCTGTTTTTCATTTCTGCAGGTCATGTCAATGGTTTTCTTCTTTTTGGCTCTGATATGATTGGTGTATATTGTTTTATCTTTAAGACATCATTCGCATGAAGGAATCATAAAGAAACGAATCTCCTGGAGTCACTGCAGCCGTCAACTTGTCTCTGTTTTCTTTCAACAAGATTAGAAAAAGGAGCAAAATAATAAACATTTATTCCCAACCCCCTTTCTTTTTCTCTCTCTCTATCTTTGGCTTGCATGTATCAGTCTGCCTGTGTGACGGCGTGCACGTGACGGTGCGGGAGACGCGGCGCTACGCCATGCTCTTCCAGTCCGTGGTCCTGCCGTGTCAGTACCAGACGCCGTCCACCAAGCCACCGGTGATCCAGTGGTGGTACAAGTCGTACTGCCGGGACCGCACGCGGGACGCCTTCAGCCTGCAGGACACGCTGGGCATGAAGGCCTCGGAGCTGGGCGCCACGGCCCACCTGGAGTGCTCGGACAGCAGCCGCACGGTCCGCATCGTGGCCTCGGCGCAGGGGCCCTCGCTGACGCTGGCCGAGCACTACAAGGGAAGAGACATCACCATCGTTGACAGTAACGTTATCAGCCTTTTTTTTTAATGACGAATGCATGAATGTGAGAGTTGCTGTAGCTGTTTGATCTCCACACATGAATCAGAGTAGGGCTGGGCGATATGGACCAAAAGTCATATCTCGATATTTTCTAGCTGAATGGCGATACTCGATATATATCGATATTTTTTCTGTGCCATAATTGGGGTTTCCCCCAAAGCATTATAGCATAGCATCTCTGTTAGCTTCATTTTTTCTAAGGCAAACCCTTAAAAAAACAGTCAGTTTTAATACAAAGCCTTGTGCCAAATGTCACGCAGGTACCTTTATTAAAAGAGGTCTGCACAATATCTTATATATATATAAAAATAAACTGCTGGCATATATAGAATAAAAATGCTTCTTGAATAAAATAAAACAAATATCCCTTTCCTGCATAACAATTAAATTCAAATACACTGTGCAATTAATACAATGTAGACAGTAACAGGCAGACTTTTCCACTGAGGTTGACAGTTGTACAAATAACAAAACATTTGTGCAAATCTCAAATAAAACATTCAAGTCAATTTGTCACAAAATAAGCTAGATCAAAATCAGAGGTGTCAAAAGTATTCACATTCATTACTCAGGTAGAAGTATAGATACTAGAGTTTAAAAATACTCCTGTAGAAGTTGAAGTATCAACTCAAGTTTTTTACTCAAGTAAAAGTATAAAAGTACTGGTTTCAAAACTACTTAAAGTATAAAAGTAAAAGTAATGTAAGGGGGGAAAAGGCCATTATGGACAAAAGCCATTGAAAATGAATGTATTAGTATAATGCAAATATATTAAAGAACCATATATGTGTACTATTGAGCATTAACATGTGTTTCAGAGAGCAGCAGATATGATGACTAGTTACATATAAGTATTGCAATGGTGCAAAAAGTCAAACTTCAGAGGCATGTTATCATTTATCCTAACCTTTATTGGAATGTACATCCAAGTTTAGTTGCAGGAATCTGAGGGAACGGATGTAAGAACAAAACTGGACAAGAACATCTGAAACAACCACAACCAAATTCACTCTATCTGGATGGAGCAATTTAACTGGATAGTTTTTTTTTTTAAAGGCCAAAATGAAATAGAGTAACGAGGCTGTTTTTAAAATGTAAGGAGTAAAAAGTACAGATAATTGCGTGAAAATGTAAGGAGTAAAAGTAAAAAGTCGTCTGAAAAAGAATTACTCCAGTGAAGTATAGATAACCAAAATTTCTACTTAAGTAAGGTAACGAAGTATTTGTACTTTGTTACTTGCCACCTCTGCAAATGCATGAATGTGAGAGTTGCTACAGCTGTTTGACCTCCACACATGAATCAGAGCTGACTGCTCTCTCTAAATATACCTCTTTTGTTGTCACGATAAAGGAGGAACCAAAGTCACATGATCACAACCCCTTTTTTTTACTTGTGTCCATTCATGAGCCTTTAATAAGTGAGGCCTTATCAGGAGAAAACAGGTTTTGTGATGAGAGCGGTGTCCAGGGGTGACTTATGGATGCAGCACTTAAACGCTCAACCCACGTCGTAAAACACGCCGACCTTTTGACATAAATCACGTATGAACATTCGCCCGTTTGTGTCTGCAGAAGCCAGCCTGCGTATCGGGGAGCTGCAGTGGGGCGACAGCGGAGTGTACTACTGTAAAGTCGTCATCGCCGACGACCTGGAGGGGAAGAACGAGGCGCAGCTGGAGCTGCTGGTGCTCGGTATGGCTGCACTTCACCTCACGCACGCCTGTTTGCATCTCCAGCTCTGTAGAGGCTTCGCACCGCATTCTGTCTGCAAAGGTGTCTTCTGCTTGGGCTGCATTCCCGACTGTCTTAACGGCAGTTTCCATGGAAACAGGCAAAAACTTGAACGCTTTACGTGGTTCTTGATCCGTCCATGACAGACCGCTATTGTTCAGCCGGCCGTGCTCTTTTGGAGGGCTGACATGAACTTGGCCGGGCTGCGAAAATCCTAAATCAGGGGCCCCCGAAGGACCGTATGGGATTATACGTTGAGCTGCACGGCAGCCAAGGCCTCAGCGTGGGTTCCTGTTTGATCGGCGCCGAGTTAATGATTGCACAAGGTTTCCAAATGTACATCAGGCGGCTAATATTTTACCCGGAAAGGTCAGGAAATTGTCTTCTGCTGCAAAGTTGAAGAGCTCTCAACGAGAGAAACCCGGTTCAAAATCCCTCCTTGGAGTGTCACCATGGTTACAGACTTTAAGAGACAGAAGAAAATTAAAGGTTGTCAGTGCAGATGTGAAGACAGAGAGCTAAAAAAGTCTTGAGATCTTTCCTTTTCTTCCGTTTAAAGTGAGAGTTTAAACAGTTAAAGTGACCCGATACTTTGGTAAAGATCCTCTCCACTGCACTAATCTAATTATAACCAGCTCACCGCTTATTAGAGACAGAGGCTTAAACCTGTGAGCGTAGGACCGGCCGGGTTTGAGGTGCAAGACCATTTAGCTTTTCTAAAAGGCTTCAAAATTGAAACGAACTGTTTATACTTTCCAAAATAAGCTTACCTTCTCTAAGTTCAACGTTAAGACCGACGCTACTTTAACGTGTAACTGGTACTGATGGGGATAAAGCCAGCTTTTTTTAACTACAAGCACGGGCGGAAGAGTTAGTCTACCTGACAGTAAAGGTGTATTTGAACCCACAACTTAGGGAATTTAGGCTGCTTTTACCCATGATGCATTGGGCCTATGATAATATAAAGCGTCTTACATAGTTTTTCAGGACAACCAAGGCAGTCTAATTTAGGGCTGGGCGATATATCGAGTATAGGCGATGTATCTCGGCTTCTACTCTGTGCGATGTACAAAATGACTCTATCGTGAATATTCGAATATACATTTGCTTTTAGCCGCAGGCGTTAAATTACAGGCTTTTCTCACTCTCTCGTCTCTTCTCTCCTTCTCTGAGACATAAAACAAGCGTACCCTGTTACACACGTCAGTCACGTGCTGTCGTGTGTGCATTATCATTGGCCCCCGACCAGCTGCAGGTGTCGGTGCTGCTGTCCGGGACCGCCACTCACTTCCACCCCGCTTTAACTTTCCCAAACTCGGCCTGTTTGCGCCATGAGCTCATCTGCGCGGTTGCTACGCGCAACAGACTCTTTTCAAAGCTAACCGGTTTAGCAAAGACGGGAAGGGATGTTTTCTCCTCGCACGATGCGCCGGCTCTCCGGAGAGCTGAGGAGCCGCTCAGTGCGACACGCGCAGCCGAGCCTTTAGGCTGATTTATGGTTCCGCGTTACACCAACGCAGAGCCTACGGTGTAAGTGCGCATCGCCGCGTACCCTACGCCGTAGACTCTGCGTCGATTTAACGTGGAACCAAAATTCAGGCTTTTCTCTTCCATAGCTGAGAAACGTCACCTAGTGTTGCTTAAATGTGGCCACATGAAACCAACCACTATCATCGAAACAAAGTCAAACAAGACTATATGACGTCATATTTCTAAAAGTAAGTGAAAGTGATGCAAATTAAAGGAGGATAGGATGAAACATTGCAGTCTCACACCTACAATAGTCTGAATATAAAGGCCCTCCTGCTCAGAGCAGCTCATCCAGGTAAAACCTGGTAAAACCTGGTAAAACCAGGTGAAACCAGGTGAAACCAGGTGAAACCAGGACCAGAACATGTTCTTAGCAGATGTTCTTCAGACGGGGAGTCAGAGAGATGCAACCTGCACTTTCTGTTTTGGAATGACACTTTTTATGTTTATGCCACTCACTGCTCAGTAACTGTTTGATAAATACAGTTTTGGTAAATTTGACTTATTTGAAGGTTTAAAATGGGCATATATTAATGCAGTATGAACAAGAATGTTTTAATGTAGACATATAGAATCATGATACTGGTGTGATTGTAGCATCAAAGTGTTAATTCAAGGCTAAGGCAAAATATCGAGATATATATTGTGTATCGTGACATGGCCTAAAAATATCGAGATATTAATAAAAGGCCATATCGCCCAGCCCTAGTCTAATTATGTTTCTTCCCCACTTTCACCCAAGCAAAGAGTAATCAGATTACATTTTTTTTATAAATTCAACTCCCTATCCGTTGTCAATAAAATAAGTCACAGTTCAAAGTTCACTTCGATTTTTCTTACGAACAAAATAACCTATTTTTTGTCCGCTTTGTACAATTATTGCTTCTTCCAGTTTACAAAGGTATCTTATTATAAAATCAGTCATTACTTTGACTCGATAAGACATAAAAAGATGAAGGAAGACAAGAAGACGTTGGCTGTAAACACACATCCTCTGATGTCCATATAAGGAGGTTTTCTATTATTCCCACTGCAATTTACCCAGAGTGATTTCAGGCACTGAGCCGCTTCCCCCTCGAAGGGTTAAACTCACTATGTTGTTGTTTTTTTAAGATTATAGGCCAGACATCTGACAGATTTAACAACCGAACTAAAATACAGTATATAAATGAGTGATTTTAGAGTCGCCGGAGTGCAGGAGTCTGTGAATCTGTCTGATCGTGGTGAAAAGATCTTACAACTCTTTGACTAAACGAACAACCATCAACAGTCAGAAATAGCAACCCTGGCAAGGTTTATATATGAGGACCTGGGGCCGGATTCACCAATATGTTCTTAAGAACAATCTTAAGAAATGTCTTAAGATCTAAAATTAAGAAGTTCATAAGAAAGTTCTTAAGTGCAATTCCTCAATATTTTCTTAAGAACCGTCTTAAGAACTGTCATTTCTTACAAATTTCTTATTTTTATTCTTATTTTTCCTACTTAAGAACTTCTTAAAAAATGTCATTGCATTGCACCAACAAACAACATTTATACAGGTAGTTTGGATCTTAACCGTCAGTCACTCACTAAACATGGAGAAGGAGAAAAAGAGATGCAGGAACTTTTCAAGGTTATGGTGGATGAGATTAATGTGTGAAAAAAGAAATACTATTGGGGAAAATTAGTAATAATTAACTACCACGCTAACTAACATGCTAACAAACATTTAACAGGCTCTTTGTGTAATTAATTACAATGTATATCCTCAAACTATGACCTACTAGTCTAAACTTGTCTAAAATGTGTTGAAAAACGTGATATTAGAGGCTTATTATTATTATGTTGAAAAAGGTGATATTTTCACAGAAGAAATTTTAAGACAGGTCAAGGTTGTCTTAAAGTTAAGAAAAAAGTCAAGAACAAATTTGAGAACTTTTATTTCAAGAATACCATTTATTCTTAAATTTTTTCTTAAGAAGAAACTTAAGAAGAAAGTTGAGAAAATACTTAAGAACTTTTTTGGAGAATATGACTTCTTCTGTTTTTTCTTCTTAAGACTGAATTTAAGAAAAAAATGACACTTAAGAAGATTTTTTTCTTAAGAATGTTTTGTGAATCTGGCCCCTGGTTCCTACCAGGTCTGAAAATTAAAATAATTAAAAATTTTAAAAATTCAAATAAAGTTAAATCATCAGGTGAACAGCAACATATAGTGTTTTTCTATTATTATTATTATTGTGTGATATTGATGCCTCTTGTGTTTTGCACTATCCACTTTGCTGCTGTAATCTGGAAATTTCCCCTCTGGGGGACTATTAAAGGATTTCTTATCTTATCTTATCTTATCTTCTTAACACGTGACTTCTTACACGGCTGTGATTGAAGTCTGATTCAACAGGTTGGAGAATCACCTGAAGGAGAAATCACTTGATGTTTTCGTTTTCTGATATTAACTACGTTAAATTAGATCTTTGAGGTTTACGGACATTTGTTTATGCACAATTCTCTTAAAGCTTCACACATTTTTAGCAGTTTGTACCATAAAGGGTCTCCCTGTAGGTGTGGAGGTTAAGTATGTTTTATAACATCATCTAAGATTTACTTTACTTTTGTCTCTTGCTTGGAAAGTCACTTGTTTTCTCCTCTGTCATCAGTTTGTTGAGTCTTTTTCTCGCCTCTGATATGAAGTCAGCTGCGGTCGTTGATGTTAATTTATATTAGTCCGTCAAAAGACACAGCTGTGGAGGGAGTTTAAAAATACTTTCAGGTAGTTTTGGATGAAAGTAGAGCTCTGAGACAGCAGACTTGTAGTCAAGACTGTCTAAACCGAGACCAAGACCAAGACTAGTTATTTCCTCATCTTGCGTGGTTGTAGAACATCAGCTCCATCCTGGTTCAGCTAGTTTCCATATGAGCTCGTATTCAACTGCAGCACAATAACACACAGAGAAGTGGATGATGATGTTGAACTCACTATAAATGTTTTCATCCATCAGCTGAGATCAGATACACTACCACTTCACTACCGCTATTTCTACACTATTGGAGGATTGACTCCAGTGCTTTTAAGGATTGACACGACTACTAACTAGTCCCAAAGTCCTCTAGCACAGGGGTCGGCAACCCGCGGCCCTAGAGCCGCATGCGGCTCTCTAGCGCCGCCCTAGTGGCTCCTGGAGCTTTTTCAAAAATGTTTGATCTTTTTTTTTCCTTTTTTTCTTCTTTTTTTCTCTTTTTTTTTCCATTTTTCTTCTTTTTTTCTCTTTTTTTTCCTTTTTTCTTTTTTTCTTCTTTTTTTCCTTCCTTTTTCCTTTCCTTTTTAATCTCGACATTTCGACTTTTTTCTCAACATTTCGACTTTTTTCTCGAAATTTTAACTTTTTTCTCGACATTTCGATCTTTTTCTCGAGATTGTACTTCAACATTAATCTCAACATTTCGACTTTTTTCACGAAATTTTAACTTTTTTCTCGACATTTCGACTTTTTTCTCAAAATTCTGACTATTTCCTCGACATTTTGACTTTTTTCTCGACATTTCGACTTTTTTCTCGACATTTCGCCTTTCGCAATTTGCCTTCATTCGAAGATCTTTCATTTTTTGCGGCTAAGGACATACCGGTATTTGTTTTTTGTGTTTTTGGTTCAATATGGCTCTTTCAACATTTTGGGTTGACGACCCCTGCTCTAGCAGAATAACCAGCCTCCAACACCCCCCTCCACCTCAGAAAAGTCATGAATAGTAAATGTCGATTTAAACTGGACTTAATTTGGGGATGAAACCTGAATTTTAAATATTAAAGATACAATTATCAACTTGAAATTACATTATTTACCATTATAGTAATCAGATTACTTATATCGGCATCACTGAAATGGACCTGATACTTAATCAATTACAACGATTTAGTTATAGTTATAAACAAAAAACTGTAATTAAATACAGACACATGCAGATGCACCAAACCATTAAATCAGATGCAAAATACAAATGTTTAATTACATGTATGTTTGAAGTGTTAATCAGTAGAGCTGTGATGTCATCAAATACACGGATGTTCCAGCTGTTCAAAGGCTGAAATCCGTCCTCCCGTCCTCCAAAGCTCTTCTTCCGAGTTTGCGCTCCAGAAACGTTGGGAGTCAGGGCCAATAGGAACGAAGGAAGTCAAAACAAGAACTTATCACGCAAGAAATTCAACTTTCAAGGTAAAACAGGAAAACGGGAAAAGTCAAAGATAAAGCCAAACAAAACAGGGGCTTCACCAGAACAAGAAGAGGTCAGCACGCTAAGAGAAACCAAAAAAAATAGCAGAAGTTACAAAAGAAAAGAAGAAACCAGCGCTGGTGGATTAATCTGCTCCCTCCTTTTCCTTTTTCTTCCTAATTCTCCTCCCATACTCCTCCATTACTCACTCCTCGCTCACTCCTCCGCCCGCTTCCAGCTCGCTCGGGTTACTCGGTGTCACTCCTGGTATGTAGATGAGTGTGCCAGGCCAAAGTACTCAGATTACTTATTGTTCTTCGGGCTAACAGGCTGCTGAGCTCGCTCCAGACTCGGAGGAGGACCGGCGTCCGGTCCGTCCACGTAGTCAGACACGTCAGAGACGTCAGACCTCCACCGGTCTTTGCTGTAATCATGGTCTTTGTCCAGATCTCATAATAAGCACCTGAACACCCACAGAGCAAGCTCTGTGTTTTTCTACCTTCAGTCTTTTCTGGCCTCTTTATGTTGCACATGAAGCACAAAACGTGCCCTGTTTCACACCGACCCAGCACACTTGTGTGACCCTTTTTTTTGACGAGTTGCCACGGTACATAGTTGTCCTGGATTCTCTCTGCGCCCCAGTTTCCCAAACACTCCTCTCGCCCTCCTTTTCCTGGTGGATGTGAGCTGTTGTGGCTGCGTCTGTGTCCATGTAGTATGTTTAATACTACGTGTGTTTATTTTCATTTTAATTTTGAGTCTGAGACGGAAGATTGGCGTGCATCCTGCCACAGAAACACCGAAGTCATAGAAAGGTTTAAAGAAACAATTTAGGCCCTGTCCCAATACTCCCATTACCCCTAGTTTTCATCCCTACCCCTACATTTTGTGCGTTCCCGTGAGGGTAGTGGTGTCCCAATTCCTCTTTTCACGAAGAAAACGCGTGTAGTGGCTATGAATCTGGCCCTACAGATCGAGGGTTTTCGGATGCTCACTAGCTGAACTAGGGCCAGAAAAATTTCCCAGAATGCTTTTCGTCGTCATTTGCGGACTGAATCAAAAAAAAAAAACATGGCGGACGTTTCTTATTTTTTAGTGAATAAAATCAATATTTTGAGTTAGTTTCTGCATAAAAATGCATTTTGATTACATTTCTAGCGAGAAATATATATTTTACTTTCATAATATTCACTCAGAGAATGTACATAATCACTCGTTTGCCCGTTGTTGCGAAGTCTTTTTCAAACCTCGCCAGAATAAAGGCTGATTTATGGTTTCACGTTACACCAACGCAGAGCCTACGGCGTAGGGTACGCGGCGACGCACGCCGTACCCTACGCCGTACCCTACACCGTAGGCTCTGCGTCGATTTAACGCAGAACCATAAATCAGCTCCCGAGCCGGCAGGCAGGCAGAAATCCCGAAATTTTCGGATCAAATTTCTCAGTCTCAGTCACTGATGTCAAATTTAATAACTACATTTATTTAAAAAGACTTATCAAAATAAAAGATTGGTTTTGACACACAACTACTGCAGTGAACTACTTTAGATGTTCATGGATGATGAAATAAAGCTGAAGGATTGTGAGATTAATGAATGACAAAGGTATTTGTCAAGGCGTAGCTACAACTGTTAGATTTCATCTATTAAACCAACATTTATCTTCCTAAATGATTTATTTCAGCCAGTGGTAATTCTCCATAGAGCTGCAGGTTTCTCCCCGGGACGATCACGTGTGTACTCCGGCTGCTGCTGCTGCTGCTCCCCGGACTGGCGGCTCTTATCATCGCTGAAAACATCAGATCAAATTTCTTAACAGGCGTTATTTGGATAAACTGAGCCCAGGTTGGGGATCTTAACGGTTACTTTTACGCCTGAAAAAATATTAAAACTTAATAAAGTGGCATATTAACAGCGCTACAGCTGAAATTAAAACAGCTTTTGGCTCTCAGCTTCCTGATTTTAGTGGTGGTGCTGAAAGTAGGAGTAGTGGGAGTATTGGGACAGGCCCCTGGGAAGATTTCAAGTGCCCTAAAATCTGTGGCTTCTTTTTTAGGGGTAGTGGTAGTGAGGGAGGGCTAGTGGTAGAAAGTAGGGCTAGTGAAAGAAAGTAAGGGGTGTATTGGGATTGGCCCTTAGTCATCCTAAAGCAACATGAGCTGCACAACTTATAAGAGTCTGAAGTTAAACTCTTGTGTATACGTTTAGGGAAAGGTGTGAATTTCAGTCCAGTATTTTGTCAATCAACGGTAAACAATACAGATATTAAAAGTCCTAGATGATCCACCAAACCATCTATTATCTATACCAGCTAAGTACTGTTTAGGGCCTCGGGAAACTGCTGGAGTTCATCCCTCCTTTATTTAGGTGAAGGGCGGCACTTTTTCTGGTGTTCACCAGCAAGACAGCAAGATAACGATGCTCCAAAAAGCAACATTTTCTTTCTTTTAGCTGGTTTATTGAAGAATGGCCTCTGACCGTTGTCTTCTCTTTGACCATCGTAAAACCGACATATACAAAATGTGGCATCACCTGACTGACATTACAAATTAGCTTGTTAAATGCAAGCACATGCAAAACAAACATTTTCATAACTATAATAACTATAACCATAAATATGCAAATGATGATACAATTGTTACACGAAACAAAAAGATAATAATATATGTCATAAGCAATACTGACGGACAAATCTTGTCCGGATCGACAATGATATCAGGTTAATATCAGCTTAACTTGTGGAACGTCTGCATTACGTTTAGCGATCTTGGATTTATCCACTACCTCGTATCTTTTTTTTGGGGGGTAACCAAACAATGCTATAAACAACCACCAGAAGGGGTTCTGGGGAAGTTCACAAAAACGTAATCTATTGTTACTTACAAAAGGCAGAACACAGACGTCTCATAGATGATGATATTTCACTTTGCTGGGATTCGTTGTTGAGTCACCGTGAGTTTCTGGGCCGAAAACATCCAGAGAGTTTGCAAATATTTATAGTGGGACAGGATGAAGAGTCGTTGCTGCAACTTTGGTAGGATCACTCACCTGTGCAGGGCCGGTCCTGGGATTTTGCCGGTCCTGAATCTCACACCTTCCTACAACTGAAAGAACAAACACACATGATAAAGATAATATAACATGATATTGTCGTGGTGGACACTATGATGTATGCGTTTCACACCAGAAGCTCTTATTGTGAAAGGGTAGAGAGCATATATATATATATATATATATATATATATATATATATATATATATATATATATATATATATATATATATATATATATATATATATATATATATATATAATGTATACAGTCATCATTAAAAAGTTTTCTTAGACTTTGAAAAGGAAAAGTTTATTTAATCGTTTTGAGGAAAAATACATTTGTTTACCAGTTGTTAGACACGTGCTTGCTTGACAACGCCTCCGTCAGCGTTACCAGGTTGAGCCGGTTTCCGCCCAATTGGGCTGGTTGATCAAATTTACTGCTTTTCCTGGTTTTTACAAAATATTTAGGAGAAATTATTAACAAAAAGGTTTCCATTATGGCAGACAAAAGTAGAAACTTACACAATAAACTTAATCTACTCAATTTAATTGTGGTCTTTGTTTGGAGCCTGATCATTTGCTCATGACTAGAAATGTATTACGCATTTGATAATTTATGGTTTTAACATCGCGAATGTATGATTTGGGGTGGTTTCTCATTAGTTTTACATTACATAGTCTGGACACAAGGCAAGCAAATATGGTTAAATGTAATTTTAGCGACAAATGGCTCGAAAATTCCACTTTCCCTGGACAGTGTGACTGTCTTTTTGGTCATAGATTTGGTTTGAAAATGGTATTAAAAAGTCTTAAATTGAACTTGGTCAAACCTGTAGACACCCTGGTTTAGGAGGAGGTTAAGATGGTGGGGATAATTGTCTTGACCGGGTTGAAACAGGCGGGAAATAAAGAATCAGAAATACCTTCTTTTGGCTTACTTACAATACAAAAAGAGGAGCCTTCTCACGTTAAAAGACGTTGCTGGTTGCTCAAAGATTACGTCATTGATCATCAGGAGCTTTACTGAAGTAAAAGTTGCAACTGCAACTGTTCCTGTAGCCTCCCTCCGTTTTACTGTAATAAAGGACAAAAGCAGCCTTTTGCTTCAAACTGATTAGAGATCAGAACCTGGTGCAGCCTCGTTTTAAGGAAACCTCACTATCTCTCTAACGCTCTGTTTTTGCTCATTCATGCTGATCGAATAAAAACCTGGGGCCTCATTTATCAACCGAGCGTACGCACAGATGTGTGCGTAATGTGTGCGTAAGAACATTCCCACGCAAAGTGAGGAATTTATCAACTTGTACTTGTGGGTAGGAACGTGTGTAAATTAAAGCACAGCTCCGACCATGCGTACACACAAAACCTAGTGGTAGAACAGTGAAACTACAAATAGAACCCATTAAAAGAGTCACAGTGTTCAGCAATCTCAAACTTCACACATGTTCCCTGTTTCCTCTAATCAATAAAAATTCTCTATTAGTAATTTAGACATTTTGAATAATTGGTGTGAAAAGCTATAAAAGACAGCTGTGGGAGGACGACCTGAAAAGAAAATACAAGTACCATGGCTTATCTTGCACTGTTGGAGGATTTGGAGAAGCGTGCGCTCCACAGGGAGCGCGTTTTCAAAGAGCGCGCTGATCTGTTCAGTGAGAGACGGAGTGGCTTCTCAGCAGGTACCGCTTCCCCAAAAACATTCTGACGGATCTATGCCGTGATTTACAACCTATGTTGGAGCGAGAGACAAAACGCACCAAAGCCATCCCAGTCACATCCAGCTCCTGTCCACCCTGGGATTTTTGGCCACCGGAACATTTCAGAGAGAGATTGGAGACATATGCAGCATTTCGCAGCCGACACTAAGCAGAATCATGCCGGCAGTGTTGGATGCAATACGGTAATTTCTCTGGCCCAACTTACATCCAGTTCCCATACACTCATCACCAACAAACCGAAATTAAACGAGGATTTCACGCCATCGCCGGATTCCCAAACATAATTGGAGCTATAGATTGCACCCACATCGCAATAAAAGCACCATCACACAATGAATTCAGTTACGTGAACAGGAAAGGATTTCATTCAATCAATGCACAAATAATCTGCGATGCAACTATGTCTCTGTCAAACGTTGTTGCCCGGTGGCCTGGAGGAACGCACGACTAATTTATTCTGCAGAACAGGGGCCTCATCTATAAAGCTTGCTTGCGCACAAAAAGGGCCTGAAAGATGCGCAAGCCGGCTTCTACGCAAAGCCTGGGATCTAAAAAGAAAAAACTAACAGAAAAATCTGCGTATCCCTACGGCAACCCCGACCCTCCCGTAAGAATTTACTTAAGACACGGGGAACTGGCGACGCAGGCTGTGAGGTGGTGAAATGAAGCCAGATTCATGTCATACTCTTAATAATGTCATCACATATCAGACTTATAATAAAATAGCGCTGATCGTGTCCCTCTGTGTGTGAAGCTCAGCGTCAGTCAGGACTCTGGTGCTGCTGCAGCCGCGGTGACACGCCGGGAACCTCCTCCACCGCTTTAGGACAGAACAAATGAGGGGCTTCGTAGAGCGTTTAGGGGCTCCACGGAGCCCCTCATTTCTTCCCTAAAGGGACACAGATTTTTTTATATATATAATGAGTTTTACGCACGCGTGAAACCTTTAGGTGCGAGTGTAAGACTAAATGAGGGTCCCGCGTTAAAACGACGCAGAGCCTACGGCGTAGGGTACGCGTAGACGCGCAACTACGCCGTAGGGTCTGCGTTGGTGTGACGCGGAACCATAAATCAGCCTTGAGCAGCTCTGAGGGGAGACGGGAGGGGGAACGGGGCTGCCGGGCCGTTCGTGCATCGTCTTCGCACAGGGTGTGTTGATGATTTGCAATTAATGGCTGATCCTACCGTTAGTTTTTAAACTGTAAAAAGTGGACAAAAACATGATTTTGAAAAGACGGGGGGACATGCCCCCACTGTTGCGCCGGGGCACCCACAGCATTTAGCGCAGCAACACCGTGCTGCCACTCACTCGCTGTATTTTATACTATTTATTTTTCTACTTTTACTGTGACCACCAAATAATGTGGTTTTCCTGTCCTCCACCTCATCCACAACATCTCGATCTCAGATCTCGGTGAAATTCAGTGGCACGGTGGCTGGATACTTCTCATTCATCCTGAAGCCAAACAGGCTGCAGGAAGCCACTGCGCATGCTCAGCAGGCTCATTCATATGCAAAAACATACCATTTTTGGTATGAAGTGGGCGTGTAGAGGGCGGGATATGAGGCGGATTCAGCTGAGCAACCTTCCAGCTGGACTGTGATTTATAAAGCGAACATTGCGTGCAGGTGTGTGTGCACATGGTTTTATTGATCCAGATTTTTTTTTGCGCCCGCCATTTTCGGCTTTTGGGTGTACGTGCACTTTTAGTATGAATTCTACGCAGTCCATTTTAAATGAGGCCCCAGCTCTGTTGGCGTGCACTTCCAAGCAGGAACTGTTGTTGCTGCCATATATGGTCAATTGGAGGCGTTTGGAGGCGTTTCTGAATGCAAATTACCCTAACCATGCACAAGCATGGCAGTTCATCACTGACTACTTACTAGTGTGCGTACGACCGGTGTCCGCACGTTTGATAAATTCAGATTTTTTTGTACTTACACACATTCTAAATTTCATTCCCACGACAGAATTTAGAACCTTTTCTACGCACGGTTGATAAATGAGGCCCCTGGTTCCTGCAGTTCTTCTAGTAGAGCATGACCATTAATCCCTCACTCTGCTGCGCCGTTTGCTCGTCGGCCTGACCTTTGGCCCCTTGCTTCCCTGCTTGCTCTGCCGGCCTTCACCTGTGCTCTCCCTCTCTCTGCAGGCAGGACAGGTGAGCCGAACGACCTCCTACCTGAGTTTGATGTGGAGATTATGCCAGGTACGGGCCCCTAAGCTGCACTTTCCTTTCACTGCCTGGCACTTTCTCTGGCTCCCACTAACGTTTGATTCTGGCTGATCACTGATCTGCTTGATTGACAGATGAACACCTGACTCTCATCTAACACTCGTTACTCTCCGAATGAGGGAAAATGTGCTTTACTTTCATTTTAGGGTGTAGATTTTGCTCCTTAGATACTCTGATGGAAAAGGCCTCTGCTTTTTACATGTTTTAATGATTAATTAATGATGACACTTGACAGGAGGATCAATACTTGTGTTATAGCAGAGCCTGTTTATTTGCAAAGTCTTGTAGATCTCAGGTGGCCAAGACCACCGGCTCTGCCGAGCATACCGCTTAACTATTTTAAGTTAAATAAATAAACGCGTTCGCGGTTGTAGCTATGGGTTGTAGCTGCTGCCGAGCCGGCTTTGTTTTGGCAACACGGATCGGATTTCTGCCAGTTTGGGGATAAAAATACGCTGCACCATCACGACACTACAAGTGTTCACTTTTACTAATACAAAGTTTTAAAAATTTGATTAAAATTTTGATACAAGGCAAGTAAAAACTAGACTTTTTCCTTTGATGTGAATGAGAGAGACGGATATTCTGACTTGGATGTAGCAACGGAGAAGGATTTTTCTGATTGTTTAGTCAGGGAACAATCAGAAGGCTGATAAAGGGTCAATCGTCTGTCTTCATCAGACTGGTATAAGTACAATTTTACAGATTTATTGCCGGGTGCCGAGCCGCTGTAGATTAGTGATGTTTGATACCACTGAGTTCCTTTCCGATCTGATATTGAGTAAAATTCAGGCTGGTATCGGCGATACCGATTCGATACGATACATTCTGCAAATACACCTAATGTGACCGGTAAATTTATTTTAGATAGCTTAAGAATACAAGACATCAGAGTCACTTATTTAGCTATTTATTTTAAAGGAAAGAAGTATACTGAGGTAGCGGCCTCATTCACAATACAGTCGAGCTGGAAAAAGGTGTTTCCATCACGCAAAAAATGAAAAGAGAATGAAGGCAACACATGCTGCATGTATCTATATTAGTTATAACTGGGGAAGATTCTTTTTTTATTATGCACTTCAAGAAAAAAGTCGAAAAAAAGTCAAAATTGCGAGAAAAAAGGTGAAATGTCAAGATTAATGTTGAATTACAATCTTTAGAAAAAAGTCGAAATGTTGAGAAAAAAGTCAAAATGTCGAGAAAAAAGTCGAAATGTCGAGAAAAAAGTCGAAATGTCGAGATTAATGTTGAAGTACAGTCTCGAGAAAAAAGTCGAAATGTTGAGATTAAAACGGAAAGGAAAAAGGAAGAAAAAAAGAGAAAAAAAAGGAAAAAGGAAGAAAAAAGAAAAAAAGGAAAAAAAAGGTCAAACATTTTTGAAAAAACTGGACAGGAGCCACTAGGGCTGCGCTAAAGAGCCGCTTGCGGCTCTAGAGCTGCGGGTTGCCGCCCCCTGTCTTAGACAAATGTTTATTTTTTGCATTCTGGATAGTTAAGAGATTATTAATAAGTACAATTAATACATTTATTGTGTATGTTAATATAATTTAAGTTATGTTCAAATATTGCAATTTAAATTGCTAATAAAATCCTGGAATATTCTGGAAGTTTTCAAAATGTTTCTTTAGTAGTTTTTGAAAACAAAGGTTTGAATCGAACCGTGTATCAGGTGAACCAATACACATGAAAGTTAGTATAAGTCAATACAGATTTATTTTGCATTGATCATTTAGCCCAGGGGTCGGCAACCCAAAATGTTGAAAGAGAGCAAAAAATGAAAAGTCTTGTATAAGCCTTAGAATGAAGGCAACACATGCTGCATGTATCTACTGTAGTTATAACTGGGGGAAGATTTTTTTTTCCATTATGCACTTCGAGAAAAAAGTCGAAATGTCGAGAAAAAAGTCGAAATGTTGAGAAAAAAGTTGAAATGTTGAGATTAATGTTGAAGAACAATCTCAAGAAAAAAGTTGAAATGTTGAGAAAAAAGTCGAAATGTCGAGAACAAATTTGAAATGTTTAGAAAAAAGTCGAAATGTCGAGAAAAAAGTCGAAATGTCGAGAAAAAAGTCGAAATGTTGAGAAAAAAGTCGAAATGTCGAGATTAATGTTGAAGTACAATTTCGAGAAAAAAGTCGAAATGTCGAGAAAAAAGTTGAAATGTTTAGAAAAAAGTCAAAATTTCGAGAAAAAATACAAAATTTCAAGAAAAAAGTCAAAATTTCGAGAAAAAAGTTTAAATGTCGAGGAAATAGTCAAAACTTCGTGAAAAAAAGTCGAAATGTTGAGAAAAAAGTTGAAATGTCGAGATTAAAAAGAAAGAAAAAAAAGGACAAAAGAAAAGGGAAAAAAAGAAGAAAAAAAAGGAAGAAAAAAAAATCAAACATTTTTGAAAAAGCTCCAGGGAGCCACTAGGGCGGCTCTAGAGCCGCGGGTTGCCGACCCCGGATTTAGCCTATCCATTAATTAGGTTCATATTCGTGAAATGTAGCCCTGACCCCCGTTCACCCAATCTGTTTGGTCTTATTAATGTCCCGTCCCCAGCAAAAAGTGTACATGCAGGTTATGCTGTTATATCGTCCCTACCGATGTTGAGACCAAACCTACGCCCTTGTGTGCATGTGTTGGTGAACCGTACCGATGTTCTCCCTCTCACGCTGGTCCGTGCTTGTGTCCGGCTGCAGAGTGGGCCTTCGTGGGCTCCGTGGTGCTGGGCAGCGTCCTGCTGCTGCTGCTGCTGGGGATCTGCTGGTGCCAGTGCTGCCCTCACTCCTGCTGCTGCTACGTCCGCTGCTGCTGCTGCCCGGACTCCTGCTGCTGCCCCCGGCACCGTGAGTGACTCCCGCCAGCACCGGCCCCTGCACGGGGCTGGTGCTCACGTTTACCGCTCACCTGCCTGAGCATGGAGCTGGAACTAAGTCAAAACATATCACAATTTAAAAAAAGATACAGATAAACATTTTATTCAAAATACAGATGTGAATAAACATGTAGATATGTACATTTATTAATATATGTAGATATATAGACTTTTATGACTTTATATATTATGGATATAGATATGTTATATGTAGGTATGTATATGGATATATTGAGTTGTATTATACGTACAGTATTTGTGTATCTATATCTCTATTAATATATATATTGATTTATAGTTATACAGGACTGTCTCCGAAAATTAGAATATTGTGATTTTCTGTAATGCAATTACAAAAACAAAAATGTCATACATTCTGGATTCATTACAAATCAACTGAAATATTGCAAGCCTTTTATTATTTTAATATTGCTGATCATGGCTTACAGTTTAAGAAAACTCAAATATCCTATCTCAAAAAATTAGAATATTCTGGGAATCTTAATCTTAAACTGTAAGCCATAATCAGCAATATTAAAATAATAAAAGGATTGCAATATTTCAGTTGATTTGTAATGAATCCAGAATGTACATGTATGACATTTTTGTTTTTTTTTTATTTAAAAATAAAGAACTTTATCACAATATTCAAATTTTCTGAGACAGTCCTGTATGTAGATATGTCGATATATAAATTTATAGTAATTTTTATGTATATAATTGGAGGTAAATATATGAACCAGTGTATATATAGCATATCTACTCTTATATAGTTATTCAAGTATATTGTTATACCATCGCTGTCTATTGTTCTCAGAATCAGAATCAGAATCAGAAAAGGGTTTATTGCCAAGTTTTCACACGAGGAATTTGTTTTGGGGATTGGTGCAACACAATACAAATATAAAAACAAATATATAAGAGATAAAATAAAATTAAATGTATAAACAATAAAAAGTATAAACAGTAAAATAAAATGTAGACCGGAAATGTACAAAATGAGGTTTTAAAGTGCCGGGTGAGTCTGTACAAATTATATATGTATTATATTGTAGTATTATAGTAAAGTAATGATAATGTAATGCATTACAATTACTTCTATTAGTACATACATATATACATAGTAGCACAACTAAATGCTGGGCGTTTGTTTTGTTTTCTTTCATTTGCTTTGATTTGTTTTGATTTTGACTATATTTATATATACATATAATTGAGTATTATATCACTGTATTGAACAGTTATTAAAGTAGGTATGGGTGTTTTATAAGTAAGCTTATTGAAACTCGTCTCGTTATATGTAAGAATGTATATATATATATATATATATATATATATATATATATATATATATATATATATATATATATAATTAGTATTCTGTTTTTTTACTTTTTTGTATTCTTTTTTAACATGCATGTTCAAATTTAAAAAGAAAACTCCCGCACACCTTCTTCTCACTATACACTTGTTTATTAGGCCAACGTTTCGGTCATAGACCTTTTCAAAGCATCCATCCAACATGCATGCTCGAAATAAAATCTTCAAATCAAATCTAATCTGTCCAGTGTACGAGGCGGGGAAGCTGGCGAAGACTCTGCCGCCCGCCCCGGTTCCCGTGTACCCCTACTACATCCCCGGCGTTCCCACCGTGGTCCCTCTGGCCCCGTCCTCCCACCTAGATCCAAAGATCCCCTCCATTCCTTCAGTGGACAACAACCTGACTGGAGGTGAGGGTCCATGTCGCCGTTTTAACTCTTTACCTCACTGGAAGGCAGGTAAAGGTGCATTTATCACCTGATGAACTTCAGTCCATCGTTTCCTCTCTTATTGAATTAATAAAGTTCATCTTTTCCGTGGCTTCACAATTTAACTTTCTGATTCTTTTCGTCGGGCAAGAATATTTAGGTTTTTGAATACCTGACATGTTTCGGCGATTACTTCCGCCTTCATCAGAGTCACCAGGTGAATTTGGCCGACAGGTGAGTTGCAAAAAATGGCAGCCCACTGCTCCTAGTTTGACTAGAGATGGGTTGAATGCAGAGAATACATTTTCCCATTGTGGGATTAATAAAGGAAATATTATTATTATTATTATTATTATTATTATTATTAAATTGGAGAGATACACACACCGTCTGGTGACTCTGGTGAAGGAATCGCCGAAACATGTCAGATATTTAAAAACCTAAATATTCTTGTCCGACAAAAAGAATCAGCAAGTTAAATGGTTTCCTCTCTCTATCCTCTCCATACCTGTCAAGTTTTGGATTTAAAAATACGGGAAATTTGCTGTCCCACCAGCACAACCGAGGTCCAGTATCCTATATTTTGAGACATATTCACGAGAAATCTAGAAATAACAACCTGTCAACCACTTACAAACTACAATTATGTGCTCAGAATCTGAAAGTTTAACCTCAATCCGACCTTTGTTGACACTGAAATGCTGTGGACATTCCTATGTGTGTAATTCCTATAAAAGTGCCTAAATGAAAACACAAAAGTGAATTAAAGTACATTTATTTATTTACATTGATTGTCTTCAAGTGAAACATTTACATTTTCTTTTAATTTGTTAATTTGTGGCTTTCTGGTCACTGACTGACATCGGTCCCAGTTACAAATCTTTCAGAACTCGTAACTGAGCCCTGTCCTGCTCATCTTTAGGAAAACAAATTCGGTTTCCCATTTTTAGAGATATTTACACAAAGTCTTCACTTTTTTGGCAGAAATATGTTCTCTCACATTACATCCATCCATCTCTGATTTGTTGTTCCGAGTTTCTTCCCGTTGTCGCCACTAACCTTGCGTTAACTGCCAACCAGGCTACAGCAGGTGGCAGTTATCGCAGATTTTGCGACAATTCAGTTTGCAGTAGGGCTGTGCGATTAATCGATTTTAAATCTAAATCGGATTTATTAATCAAGACGATGTTAAAAAAAGGAAAATCGGAAAATCGATTTTCCTTCTTTGCAGCTGGCTGCATTACAGACAGAGCTCGTCTAGTCATCTTTGTTTGGTCAAGAAAATTGTAAATGTTGTCACTTTACTAAACTCAAGGAGGATTTACAGTATCTTTCAATTGCACTTCATTCCCAAAAGGGAAATTTGTTTGCTATTTTTCTTTAAAAATAAAGATAAAATATTTGAAACAATTTATTCCATTGTCTTTTGTAGTTTTACCAAAAAAAATCGAAATCGAAATCGAAAATTGGGTTTTCAGAGAAAAAAATCAGGAGTTTATTTTTGTCCAAAATCGCCCAGCCCTAGTTTGCAGTTTAAAAAATTATTATATTATAAAAAGGGAAATTTACAGGAAGATACTAAGGAAAAGAGTTAAAATTAAAAGTTAAAATACGGTAGTTTGCCGGCCAAAACGGGAGACTTGACAGGTATGCTTAGGTCTGAAGTAAAAGTGTGATTCAACTAACCCGCATTTCATCGTTAATCCAATAGAAATGTGTCTCCATGTCATGCATGTTACTGTAGCATCCATCATGTCTACGTGTGTCATCGCATGGCCTTGTTCTCGTGTGTGCATGCCCATGTGTGTGTGTGTGTGTGTGTGTGTGTCCACGTCCGCAGTGCGCAGTGGTTACCGCCTGACAGGCAGTCCAGACCAGGACTCAATGAAAGTTCTGTACTACATTGAGAAGGAGCTGGCTCAGTATCCGCCCGGCAGGACGTCTGCATCCAAACGTAAGCCTGCGCAGATTAGTGTCTGTGGCCTGTGCAGCCGCGTGCACGTGTTTGTGCGTCTCATTACGCGTGCATGACTCGAATCCATCTAATCGGAGCGAGCGGCTCGTCATCTTTCAGCCGGGTCTTCTGTAATAGAGGGTTTGCATTGACGTCACTTTCCCACGGGATCACGCCCCCTTACTCGCACTGAGTGGCAAAAATGGCTGCAACTAGTGGAGAAGACGGGAAAACAGCCGATTATCTGCTTAAATTAAAGGCAGTTGGACTTGACAGTGACCCGTACAGTTACCCCAAGAGCCAGTGGTCCGCAGACATTAATATTTGGCCACGAATCCAGTTTCCTGATATTTATATGTACTTAATTTCTACGCCGGGGAAACACACGAAGCAAAGCTTGAAGGCTTACAAAAGTCTTGATGCTTGGTCCGACTTCAAGGCAGGATTTGTTGTAGAAATTAAAGTGATGAGGACACAGAACTTTATGATTTGACCGTTTAACGTTAGCTACCCAAAAATCCAACATTACCTGATACAAAATGGGAACCACAAATCCACGTTTCGGTGTCTGGAATCCAGTTGTTTCTGCAAATTGCCGCGATCCATTTGTCTCTCTTAAGCTTATTTTTCGGCAGTCTGTAAAACGATAACTCCGACTTCTTGCTAAATCTATGAGTACAGTCGATCCCACAACAGCTCTTTCCCATTTTAGATGTTTTCAAGTGCTCAAACTCAAAGTTTACGCTGCCACTCAGTCTTTCTGTCATTCAGTGGGCGAAACCCGCTGTGAAGTCACATCTGTGACGTCATGCACATTCCCTCTATAACATCATATCGTTGTAACTTCATAATTTCACCAGGAGGTGAAACGAGAAACTTTCATCTTTATGGATTTTAAAAAAGGCCAAAAGAAGGAAAACTTGATGAGTTGTCAAGTAAATCTGTCATGATTATGAAACCTCCTTTTCTTAGTTTGTTCTTATTAAATACCGCCAGACTCGGAGCGGGAGGCTCCGGGCCTCGAGGTGATACCACGAGACGGACTCCAGCTGGATTGTACTGATAACATGTTTAAAGTTTTTACATTAACATTAACTTCTGCTGATTGACATCAGAAGAAGTAAGAGACATTATTTAATAAAGTTCATTTTGTCCATGGCTTTACAATTTATCAGTCACCCAGTAAGGAATCGCCAAAACATGTCAGGTTTTTAAGAAACATAAATATTCTTGTCTGACGATAAGAATCAGCAAGTTCAATTGTAAAGCCACGGACAAAATTACCTTTATTAAATAAGTACGAGATGTGTTGACCGTCCTAATTATGGTCATTATGTGATGGCGTCTGGATATTTATAGTTTCAGTTTGTCAGATGAAAGTCGTGGTTCTTGTACAGTTTGAAGGACAAACGTTGAGTTGTTGGTTTTATCAACTAATATCATGAGAAGAAAGTGCTTCCCCGGTGTTTCTACATCACTCGGAAGATATAATCTTTAAAACTCTTATCACACAAAGACGGCCCATCTGTTAACTCCTGCTAATCCGGATTCGGGTCATGGGGGGGGCACCTTTAGCAGAGCAAGTTCAGTCCTCCCTCTGACCATCCAGCTCTTCCTGGACCTCCAGAGAGGTCTACAGGTCTCCTCCATCCATCCATCCATCCATCCATCCATCCATCCATCCATCCATCCATCCATCCATCCATCCATCCATCCATCCATCCATCCATCCATCCATCCATCCATCCATCATCCATCCATCCATCCATCCATCATCCATCCATCCATCCATCCATCCAATCCAGCTGTTATTGTAACCTGACGCTCTACACAGCATTATGAATAGCTGGATTGATGATGTTAGACAGTGGCCTCCCATAACTAATGAAGGTATCTTAAATTAATGCTGATGTTAATTTATAAATAATGATTTGTTTGAGCGATAAGCAGGAAAGAATAGAGGAATAGGGAGATAAGGGAGTGTATGATAAAACACTGTAATATAGCATACGTTACGTGTGCTGACGTTAGCAAGCTAGCAGCGCGACATTTAATCATTATGGAAAGGCTACGTGATTAAAAAAAAACAACAACAACACCTATTTATGTTTTATTTTATTTTAGGTATCCAAGAATATTTTATTGATCGCCTGGCGTCCGATGACCAAAAAAAACGCAATTACAGGTCTCTAATTGAAGGGCAGAACTATCTCAGCTCCGGATGATACAGAATACATACATACATAACCCCAATCTTCAGATAAAGCTAGTTTGTTGAGGAAAAAATATTAACTCTATTTGTAGCTGCAGAGGAAAAAAATAATCTCACGAGGAAAACAAAAATATTGCTCACGCCTCGGAGCCTCTTCCGCATAATATGCCAGTCAAAAGAGAAAAAAGAGAAGTAAGAGTAAGACAAAACATGTACTGTATGTTGTACTATTATACTTATTTATTGAAACACATGGCGAGTCAAACATTTACCAAAGCAGCTGCCAAACACTCCTAAACAAGGTAGCCTAAGACGTGGGTTGTGCAGAACTGCGGCAGTAAATCCTCATCGGAGCTCCACTCTTTGATAGGGATTTCTTTTTTTTTTTTTTTTTTTTTTACCTTGTCTGCACACATATTATTGAATTATACCATGACGGTAGAAACCAAAAGTGTATATATGTGCATTATTACTATATGTAATATATACATATATATACGCACACATATGCGTACACATACATAAACATACACATACAAACCCAGTGTTTTTTTTTTTTTTTTTTTTTTTTTTTTTTTTTTTTTTTTTTTGGGGGGGGGGAGGGGGTGGGGGGGGGGGGGTGACGACATCCGCTGCCAATCCAGGAAGCAGGAACACACGGAGACACACGTCAAGCACTGGAAATCTGCAACAAAAAAACCACAAACAAAGCACGAAACCGGCACGGAGCATTGATAGGGATTTCATATGGACCCAACCTGTTAATAATCATTATTTTCTCCATATACCGCTCCCTGGCTTCCTTGTTTAAGGTATCACGGTAAATTCCAGTTCCTTTCCAGCAGTTTAACATCTTTTTTTTTGCGTTCCGTCTGTTCACTCGGTGAAACAGAAAAGTAGTTTTGAAAGTCCGTCCCGTCTTCATTCAATATCAAAACAACTGCACGCGACGGGACAGGAGTTTTCCGATGATACAAATACATTAAGAGAGCCTGGCAGGGAGCCGCCACCGCAGTAATGGCGGCCGCTCGACTTCCGGTTTTTGCTGGATTCGTGTATACCCGCTTTATCCTTTTTTCAGGTTTCACGGGGGTCTGTTCGATCCTATCCCAGCTAATTTCAGGCGATAGTCAGGGGTTCACCCTGGACATATAGAGATAAACCACCATGCACACTCACACCTACGGGCAATTTAGATTCATCAATTAACCTACTACGCATGTTTTTGGATTGTTTTGGACTGAATCCTCTCAGTGAATATTGTTTGATAAATCTCTGTCCCTGCAGTCAGCAGCCTGTCGGAGCTGAGCTCCCTTCACGACGGACCCACCCACGACTTCAGACACACCTATCAGACGGTCCAGATGAAGGCGCTCCCACCCATCGCGGACCACGACGAGCGTTTCAGGCCGCCTCCGCCTCCGCAGAGCCGAAAGCCCAGATATGACCGAGACGCCCACTCCGACGACGAGCTGGACCGCAGGTAACTCCGGAGGCCGGGTCAGTAGGTCAGCAGCTGACGTCTTCAGCTGTTGCTGCAGTTTGGCGTTTCCGTGCTCGGAAACACGATCCGTTCCCGTTAATCGTCACGTTGAGATTAAAGCTGCTTTCGTCAACGAGAATTATGACTAAATATCGTCGTAAACAAACCTTTATCACCTGAGGAAAACGAGACGAGACACAATGAAAATGCTGGTCATGTGACGATAACGATAATTAAATATGTAATGCAATATCGTAGAGGAATAAAAACAAGACTAAAATGTAGATTACAAAATAAAAACTCTGCTAAAATGTGTCTTCATTTACGTTGACCAAAACGAGACGAGATGTTCTAACAAAGATCCTTAATGTCCATGTTTTCAGTGGTTTCCTCTGGTTTAGTTCTGCTGGGTGACATTAGTCCTCAATCCCAGTCGCTGCAGCGGGGAATCAGATCCAGAAGATGCAGTTGCAGAGTTAGAGGCTGATGCCGTTAACACAGAGCTCTAGGTTCACGTCAATTAAAAACAAAGTTACATAGAGAAACGTGGGGATCTGCTCTCGGGGGGAGAAGAAGAAGAACCATCTTTGGATACACTTTCCCACATAGACGTGGAAAAGAAAACCCAATGTGCCATTGAAAAAGACAAAGACGGGGAGAAATTGGGAAAAATAAATAGAATAGAATAGAATAGAATCAGCTTTATTGGCCAAGTATGAACATGCCAGACAGGGAATTTTACTTTGGTTGTTTCGCTCACTGAACCCAGACTTAAATAGTTGCAAACAGTAAATAGACAAATGGCTCTTATTAACATATATACAATTTTTGTTTATACAAAAAAAAGTGAAAGGTGCAGCAGTATGAGGTAAATATGGTAAATATGTTAAAATTCAGTCAAAATTCGGGTTATTGCTAATATTCCGGTTACTGAAACATTCGGAATATTCCGTTTACATGGTAATTAATCATTCAGGATGTCTCGATCAAACCAGCGACGCGCGGAGAACGTGATGACGCAATTAGCGTCATTTCCGCTTCTTCTTCCTGTATCCAAATTCAAAACAAATGCTGCTTCGCGCAACTTTACGCTCACCTTCTTGTAAATCTGGCTATCCCGGTACTTTCTACCGTCTACAAATGACAAAATGTTCATATCCTTCATTACATTTATGAAGTGATTAGTCTCCTCCTGGTCTTGCGTTTCGCGTGTTTAGAAGAACTTCCTGGACTCAAAAGACCAGGATTCCTTGCGAAAAGAACATGCACAGAAAACAAATTCATGTTCCGTTTGATCGGGATATTCCGTTAGGCGTTTACATGACCCAATATTCGGGTTTTAAAAGGAGTAACCCAGAGGTCATATTAGGGTTTTTAAAACCCGGAATATGAGCAAATTCGGGTTATTCAAAGGGGTTATTGGTGTTTACATGGCCGTGCAAATTCGGGTTATTGCCAGTATTCGGGTTTTAAAAGGGTTATTGATGCATGTAAACGCAGTCATTGATTGAGATTCTGTCCCTGCTGTGCCGCAGGTGGAACCCGCGGTCCGAGCACCTGCAGAGGAAGACGCTGAGCAGGAGGGGCCGCACCGGCTCCCTGGACGAGCTGGAGGAATTCGCCCAGTGCTACAACTCCCGTCCACGCCGGACGGAGCTCCCGCCCTACGAGCGGGACTACAGCCCCCCCCGGCGCTTCTACCGGGACGAAGACGACGGCTGGAGCCGCCGCAGTCCGTCACCTTCGCAGCAGAAGAGGAGGGACACGTGGGACAGCGACCGGCCCGCCCGACCCCCCCAGGGCCGGGGCTACGACGACACCTTCCTCAACAGCGTGCTGGAGAGGAAGGCCCGGGGCCGGGGCGGGGACAGGGCTGCCGGCAGGGGGGACGAGGACAGTGACACCCCCTCCAAAGGCAGCTCCAGAGGAAAGGATAGTTACTACAGCCGGTCGCCTAGCAACCGCCCGGATGAGGAGGACCCCCTGCCTCCGTACTCAGAGCTGGAGATGGAGCGGTACCGCAGGGCCGACCCGACCCTAGACCGGTACCGCACGGCCGATCACCCCCGGTCGGACAGGTATCGGACCGCCGACACGGCCATGAGGACCTTCTCGCACCCCCGGCCCCCGCCGGGGAAGAACCAGACGCTACAGTCCGGCAGAGACGAGCGAGACAGGAGCCGGAACCTGGTGAGTTACTTGTAGCGGGACAGAGGACATCCCTCCTTTTCTGCAGAGCAGGAAAAGATTTTAAAAAAAACTCATCATCCTGTAAATGAACTCTGAGGTAGGGATGGGCGGTATGGACTAAAAAAATTATCACGATAATTTCTGGCATTTATCCCAATAACGATAAAAATGACGATAAAAAAAATACCAATTCAACTCCATCTTTGTAACTATAAATCTATCACCACATTCAGTCTTTGGAGCCAAAACACTGCTCTAAAAGATACTAAATACTACTAAACTACACCCATTCAATTGAATTAACAAAAACCAATTAAATTAGTACACTTGTACTATGATCCGCCATGTTTGTTACACAAAAACATCATCAACGGGAATTTATCTTTCTTTCTTTCTTTCTTTCTTTCTTTCTTTCTTTCTTTCTTTCTTTCTTTCTTTCTTTCTTTCTTTCTTTCTTTCTTTCTTTCTTTCTTTCTTTCTTTCTTTCTTTCTGGCTCATTTCTTTCTTTCTTTCTTTCTTTCTTTCTTTCTTTCTTTCTTTCTTTCTGGCTCATTTCTTTCTTTCTTTCTTTCTTTCTTTCTTTCTTTCTTTCTGGCTCATTTCTTTCTTTCTTTCTTTCTTTCTTTCTTTCTTTCTTTCTGGCTCATTTCTTTCTTTCTTTCTTTCTTTCTTTCTTTCTTTCTGGCTCCTTTCTTTCTTTCTTTTTCCCTTCCTCCCTTCCTTCATCTCTTTCTTTCTTTCTCCCTTCCTTCATCTCTTTCTTTCTTTCTTCCTCCCTTTCTTTCTTTCTTTCTGGCTCATTTCTTTCTTTCTTTCTTTCTTTCTTTCTTTCTTTCTTTCTTTCTCCCTTCCTTCATCTCTTTCTTTCTTTCTTTCTTTCTTTCTTTCTTTCTTTCTTTCTTTCTTTCTTTCTTTCTTTCTTTCTTTCTTTCTTTCTTTCTTTCTTTCTTTCTTTCTTTCTTTCTTTCTTTCTTTCTTTCTTTCTTTCTTTCTTTCTTCCTTCCTTCCTTCCTTCCTTCCTTCCTTCCTTCCTTCCTTCCTTCCTTCACGTACGTTGTGCGTGGATTTAACACAGAACCAAAAATCAGTTTTACACAAAAACATCATCAACAGGAATTTATCGTTTTTACCGCGAGATGACAAATTCTTACTGTGGGGAATTTTTTTGACGGTTTATCGTGAACGGTAAAATATCGCCCATTCCTACTCTGAGGTCATCCTAAAATGTTCTTATTGTCAACAAAACATCAGCAATACGTCGGTCTGACCGATGAGTGCTTGAGACCAGAGAGGGATTTAGGTGCAGATTAGGTGTGCATGGTGACTAAAGAGTGACACATCACCAACACAGACACACAAACAGGCCTAAAGGAGGCACAAAACAGTAATAAAGAGATATAAATAGCCACAAAGAGGAAAACAAAAACATGCAGAATAAAGAAAATGCAGCACAAAACAATCATAAAAAGACTCAAATGTTCCAAACATGACACATAATAAGCTCAGAGACAGTGGCTGACTGAAAAGACATTAAAATGAGCACAAAGCAATGTAAAAATGACCAAAATAAGATGCAAAACAACTATGAAAAGATGCAAAATAACCATAATGGGGTACAGAAACATAAATAACCTTGAGGCACAAAATGAAAACCAAAAAATGTATTGTAAAACAACATAAATAAGACTGTTATGAGAAAAGACACTGAAATCAACTTTTAAGAAATGACACAGAACGTCTGGGCTTATGGAGAATCACTACCTGTGTAGAGTCTCCTGTTTCAGCCTCCAGTGTTTGTCGTTTTTTATCGTCCTCATCAGTATCTATTTGTTCCAATTCAGCCTCAAATTGGCGGATTAAGCTCAAAATCACTGAAATAGCTGATAATCGTAATGATCAAACATAGTAAATAGTTAGAATACCTCCAAATATGTTGTAAAATGATTTGCTGGACGTGTAAAATAGATAAATAAACTGTTGGTTTGTGTGTTCTGCTGCCCCCCAGCGGCCTGAGCCAGTAATGCAGGTTGAGTCAGTTCTTGTATTGGTCCATAAAGGAGTTTTGTTGACAATAAGAGAAAAAGAAAATAAAACCTGTCAATCCTCTAATATTTAAATATGTCTTGCATTATTATGTGCATTATATTTCTGCTGTAACACTGAATAATTGCTCTGTATCTTAATTATTTCATGGTTATATGAAGGTGGTGGCAGCCTTTTTTTTTTCCTTTTTTTCTTTTACTTGAATTTTCTAATGAATCAAAGCTTATAATTGTAATCCAGCTTTTCTTTCAAACATTACAGTCTTACAACTCTACTACAACACTTTTCTGGCTGACTAAAGTTGCTAAAGTCGTTTTGGCCGTGGAATCAGGCTTGATTTCGCGGCCACGGCGGCTGCACGTCTTCTGCAGCTCAGTCATCACTAACCCAGCATGAACGTGACCATCTCTAAACTCTGGCTCTCACTGTATTTCCCTAACAGAGCACTGCACTGAGCAGGGACACTCTCATTGTGTGACACGGCTCCACCTGCACATCGCTGCCAGTCCTTTCGTTTTAACCGTCCTGCAGCTTCGCAGGAGACGCTAACTGTTCCTCCATCGTCTGCACGAAGTCTGGTTCACAAAATAACCTCGCTGAGAAACCGCAGTAGCCAATGGGAAACCCAAGAAATGTTTGCATCACAGTTCCTGATAACGCAGGACATTTCATGTGTTTTTACTTATGCTTGAATAATATCTGTGTATTTTAACATGCATATTTTACAGATTGTACGTTTTTGTCGTGTGTTTTATTTCCTGAATTTACCGACTGAAGTGAGGGATACGCCAGTGCCAAGATGCTTGTTTCTGTTGTTGTTTGCCAGTTTTAGAATAGTCTGGTGTAACGTTACGCAGCTTCAGGTCTTCGTGTCTCGTCTCCAGTTCTCTGCAGCTCAGGTTTACCGTGTATTTTTACCATTTATCTTTTAATCATGTCAATATATGTGAATATTGCACCATGAATTTGCCCTGCAGGTGGTTATTGCACTGTTTAGATACTTCTTTTTTTTTTTTTTTTTTAAATAAAGGAATCTCCTCTGAAGTTGTGGGTCTTTTACATGAACGTGCAACTGAGAGTCAACTTCAGGCAGTTTTTGTTCTGGATTTACTTATTTAGTTAACTGAAATGGGAAACAGATAGGAAACCTCTTATCACTGATTAAAAGTGAGATTAAAGTCCTCAAAAACACTTGTGGGTTTCAGCATTTTCCCATGGAGGCTGAAAAGTGAAAAGTGCTTTGAACAGCTTGTAATAAACTCATTTTTTTGCTTTTTCACGGCCAGAGGTGTTAAAAGTATTCACATTCATTACTCAGGTAGAAGTATAGATACTAGAGTTTAAAAATACTCCTGTAGAAGTTGAAGTATCAACTCAAGTTTTTTATTCAAGTAAAAGTATAAAAGTACTGGTTTCAAAATGACTTAAAGTATAAAAGTAAAAGTAATGTAATAGGGAAAAAAGCCATTGAAAATGAATGCATCTTATTATAATGCAAATATATTAAAGAACCATATATGTGTACTATTGAGCATTAACATGTGTTTCAGAGAGCAGGAGATATGATGACTAGTTGCCTATAAGTATTGTAATGGTGCAAAATGTCAAACTTCAGAGGCATGTTATCATTTATCCTAACCTTTATTGGAATGTACATCCAAGTTTAGTTGCAGGAATCTGAGGGAACGGATGTATAGTAAGGTTGTCTTATGGGATATTTGGCAAATCTGGGAACTAAATCGTTACCAAGAAATTTCTTCACCAATGTGTTTCTAAAGGTGTCTAATAACATGTCCTAAAAAGTTGAAATTCAACTCCTGGGGGAAACTTTGTAAAAAACTGCACAAAGTCGGGGTACCAATAACCAATTTTCGAAAATTTGAAAATGCTTAATTTGGCCTTAAATAACTTGCAAGGGATCAAACTAGGGGTTTTTCAATATTCTGAGTTCATTGCAAGTATTTATTTTTCAGTATTTATTTATTTTTCAGTACAACCACGCCCACTTTCCCAGGTCATCGTTCATCCCGGCAATGCCCCCCACTCACACATAGCATATGTAAAAAAAGAAAAAAAGATAATAGTTTATTCTTTATTGTTTGACATGATGAATAGGCCAAGTCAGTGTTTAGTGATGGTTGCTGTAGTTGTTTTTGTATTCAACGTGAGGACGTTTTGAGTTAACTTTAGGACCAAACATGCTGGATCCATTTGCATCCCTTTTCTTTTTTTGATCATGGATGGACATAATATACTGCTTTTACCTGGATGCTGGACATCTTTGCAGCTGCAGGCCATCATCAGTATGCCAAAGGTGCACGGCTGTACTGTGAACTGATGAAGGAACTGGAAACTTTGCCTGGTTACAAAGAGACCATTGAACGTTTCACTGCCCATGGGAACCATGTTGTCCGGTATTCCAGCCACGATTGGTCTGGCACCTGGTGGGACATCTGCATTGAGCAGACCTTAAAGGTATAGTCTGTGATGTTGGAGAGCTAGCAAGATTTGAAAGTGGCACCTCCTCTAAGCCCCGCCCCCTCCTCCCCCTCCCGTCAGCGCTCCGTCCAAAGCCACGCCCCCACAAACTCTGGGGAACGTGCATTTGCAGGAGTCGAGTTTTCCAGGACATTTTGGACAGCACATTTTCAACAAAACTACCCCATGTCTCATTCACCTGTAAGCGAGGCCGGTTTTAGGGGGGGGGGGGGGCTGTGTCCACCCAAACGTGCGTCCTGCCCACCCAATTAAAGTTATGGGGATCCTTTATTTTTTTTATAAATATAAAAAAATATCACAATGAACAATGAACGCATACCGCAAAAGTTGTGTCTCGGCGGAGGGACCCGACGTCCCAGCAAAATGAGCACAACAGAGAAGTTCAGAACAGCAGACATAGCACACACTGAAAGCTGATTTATGGTTCCGCGTTACACCAACGCAGAATGGTGCGCGTCGCCGTGTACCCTACGGCATAGGCTACGCCGTACCCTGCGGCGTAGCCGTGCCTCCAGAGCTTGTACAGCACCGTAGCGCACCGCCACCTGCACCGCCACCCGCACCGGCGCTCTCCGCCCTCACCGGGATGGAGACGCCTCCATCCCCACGGACCCCCATACTGGGGGTCCGTGGCAGATCCCCAGTAGCGGACAACCTGCGCCGCAGAATCGCACTTTGGCCTTCTTTTTTTAGCCTTTTTAGCAGGGCGAGCCATTACATCGACGTGACCTCCCGACCGCGAGCCGGCGGTGAAGCCGGGAGCGGCGGGGGCCCTCCGATGTCAGGCCACGGTTGCCAGTTGGTCTGGAGTGGTCTCTGAGCCGAGGAAGACCCGTGGGAAGTGGACACGGGGGCTGGAAGCAGAGGGGGGCGTGGGCGGGACTTAAAGAGCAAAATAAGAGCAAAAAAAAGAGCAAATAATGTAGGATCTGAATTTTCATTGAAATACACATAAATATATACTACAGTGACCTCCGGAGTTGTTTTTGTGAGAGTATTTTACTTCCGCATCCGAAAAAGCTGAACCAGAAGTGACGTAGCGGGAGGGAGCGCGGTGAATTTCAACAATAGGAAAAATAATGGATATTAATGTTAGTTGTGACACTGAAGAGGTTGTGAATGTGTATTCACACAAATATGACAGGCCACAGCCTTATAATTACGAACCCGTTAGGGCCCCCACGTTCTTTTGATTGACAGCTGAAACTCGCTTTTTAAAAGGCTGATTTTTGGGTCCGTGTTACACCAACGCAGACCCTACGGCGTAGGGTACGCCGTCGATTTTACGCGGAACCATAAATCAGCCTTTATTCACCGCAGCACCCGCCCGTGCGCTCCTGAAAGAAACTCCGAAAATAACTCCTAAAAGATGGGTGAGTACTTGTAATCTGTCTACGTTTGTACTTTCTAAACAGAAAACAAGCTTATTATTTAGTCTCCTTCTCGGTAACGAGCCCGAGTCCCCCCCGTATCCCACCACGGAGCTGCCACGTTAAAACCGACGCAGCCCTACGCCGTAGGGTACGGCGTACGGTGCGCGTCGCCGCGTACCCTACGGCATAGGCTCTGCGTCGGTGTAACGCAGTAAACGGTCGTCAAGAGCAGAGACCATTTATTTAATAAATAGCTTGGAGAACAGATGGTGGATCATCTGTAGTTCTGTAGTAAACAAAGGTCACACGTTAGACGTCAGAATCAGAGCAGATTTGTTGTTGTTTTGGAGCATAATGTGACGGTCGAAAACGCAAAACTCCGGTTGTCTGTGTCTACACGCATCTACATAAACGGAGTTTTCAAAAATCTTCACTTTGCCCGGAGTTTTTTTAAACATTCGTTTATTTGCGTTTTCATGTGGATGACAGGTCCAAACGTAGGAAAATATCTTCGGTTTAGCAGATACCCGGCTACGTGTGTACGGGGTCTGCGCTCAGATGGGGCAGAGCTGTGGAGACGTCTCCCTGGTGCTACGTCATATGACGCGGTGTTCGGAAAAAAAAAGCGTTTTTAGGAGCTTCGCTAAAATCAGCCACTTTTTCCTCTGAATACGTGCCCTTATGTCTTGTAAAACATATTAAATCCTACATTAACTTCTCACATAGTCATTTTCACATAAGGTCAGGTATAATTTTTGAAAAAACCCTAACCTGCAATATGCTCTTTAAAATGAAGGCATCTGATTGATTCTTTCCCCCCTGCCAAGCCTCTGGTCCTCTGACGAATCCGTGCCATTCGGACGCAAAAAACAGATTGGTCAGAGTTTTTACAGGATTAAAGCTGTCAGAGAGGTCGAATTTTTTTCTTTCCTTTTTCTGAACACATTATTCACTGCCCTCCAATGGTTTGAGGAGAACAACCCATTTGACCACGGACGCGACAAAGAGATGCTTGTATCTTTCTCTACAGGATTCACAAGCACAGCAGATGACCCAGTCAATGCTGAGAGAGCAGCTGAAGTAGGGAGAGAGGTGCAGAAGAAGCTGGATGGACAGTCAGCGACATCAACAATGGAGATGAAGTCAAAGGTGCAAGCCCTCTCTTCTCTGAGAAAGATCCCTAAGATCAACGAAAAGAAGATAAACCTTGACTCACTGAAGTTGTTTAACCGACTAATCATTTTTGCCCAACGGGATATGACGGTTGAGACAAGCTTGAAGTATGAGCTGACTCCTGTCCCATTGTCCCTTTTCAGCAACAGAGATCATAAAATGGACAAGGCAAACAAAGCAGGCTTTTCCAAGTCTAGCCTGAAGGAGTTGACTGATCCACTTGACCTCACTAAACAACCCTGCTCCACTTTGGTGGTTGATGGTGGGTGGCTTCTTTACATGGTGAAGTGGGAACAAGGTCAGACTTGGCAGGAGATTGCCAACAGTTACCTAAGCTACCTGCAGCATCTTGGCCGTAACTGTCAAAAGATCATTGTGGTCTTTGATGGCTATAACAGATCGCCAAAAGATCATGACCACATCCGATGTACCAAGAAAACATGCTGTGATCTCCAGATTCGACCGGATCTGATAGACTGGACACCAAGAGCAAAGTTCTTGGACAACAGCCATAATAAGAGTGAGCTCATTCACCTCCTCTCTTCAACATTCCAGAAGCTTAGCATCACCGTTGTGCAGAGTGACAATGATGCTGACACTTTAATTGTGAGAGAGGCATTGGCTATTGCTACAGATGGCTCGGTTGAGGTCAGTAACATTTGTGTGTACATGCAAAGTATATTACTTTCATTAGCTATGACTATGAGTTATGCAGCGTCCGCAGTTATGCGGTCGGTGTACCGGACCGTCGTGGTGAAGAAGGAGCTGAGTCGAAAGGCGAAGCTCTCGATTTACCGGTCAATCTACGCCCCTACCCTCACCTATGGTCATGAACTTTGGGTAGTGACCGAAAGGACGAGATCGCGGATACAAGTGGCCGAGATGAGTTTCCTCCGCAGGGTGGCTGGACGCTCCCTTAGAGATGAGTTTCCTCCGCAGGGTGGCTGGACGCTCCCTTAGAGATGAGTTTCCTCCGCAGGGTGGCTGGACGCTCCCTTAGAGATAGGGTGAGGAGTTCGGTCACCCGGGAGGAGCTCGGAGTCGAGCCGCTACTCCTTCACATTGAGAGGAGTCAGCTGAGTTGGCTTGGGCATCTGTACCGGATCCTCCTGGATCCTCCCTAGGGAGGTGTTCCAGGCATGTCCCTCCTCCCTAGGGAGGTGTTCCAGGCATGTTCCTCCTCCCTAGGGAGGTGTTCCAGGCATGTCGCTCCGGGAGGAGACCCCGGGGAAGACCCCGGGGAAGACCCAGGACACGCTGGAGAGACTATGTCTCTCAGCTGTCCTGGGAACGCCTCGTACTCCCCCCGGAAGAGCTGGAGGAAGAGCTGGAGGAAGAGATGGAGGAAGAGCTGGAGGAAGTGTCTGGGGTGAAGGAAGTCTGGGCATCTCTGTTGAGACTGCTGCCCCTGCGACCTGGGAACGGATAAGCGGCGAACGATGGATGGATAGCTATGACTACTTTAAAAGTGATGGCATTGATGAGGAATACTCAGACATTGACTCATAAAGCATTCCACAAGGGGGATCACTGTTTGCTCTGACTAATGTGAAACGAATCGTAATAAATGCAATCTTATGTAAATGCAAAAAATGGTGTGGCAGTTTTTCCACTAAGGAATGGTTGTAGTGAAAAACAAATGCTATAAATGAACTCAGAATCATAAAAAACCCCTAGTTTGACCCCTCACAAGTTAATTAAGGCCAAATTAAGCATTTTCAATTTTTCAAAAATCGGTTATTGGTATGCGGACTTTGTGCAGTTTTTTATGAGGTTTCCCCCAGGAGTTGAATTTCAACTTTTTAGGACATGTTATTAGACACCTTTAGAAACACATTGGTGAAGAGATTTCTTGGTAACGATTTAGTTCCCAGATTTTCAGACGCTTCCCTTACTATAAGAACAAAACTGGACAAGAACATCTGAAACAACCACAACCAAATTCACTCTATCCGGATGGAGCAATTTAACTGGATAGTTTTTA
Organism: Cololabis saira; assembly: GCF_033807715.1. Lineage (NCBI taxonomy): Eukaryota > Metazoa > Chordata > Actinopteri > Beloniformes > Belonidae > Cololabis > Cololabis saira. The sequence goes on along the minus strand of NC_084592.1, from coordinate 40,565,694 downwards.
TTTAAAGGCCGAAATGAAATATATTAACAAGGCTGTTTTTAAAATGTAAGGAGTAAAAAGTACAGATAATTGCGTGAAAATGTAAGGAGTAAAAGTAAAAAGTCGTCTGAAAAATAATTACTCCAGTGAAGTATAGATAACCAAAATTTCTACTTAAGTAAGGTAACAAAGTATTTGTACTTCGTTACTTGACACCTCTGTTCACGGCATTTCAAGGTGAGCCAACCGAAATCTGGCTCAGCCAACGCGATCACATCACAGGAGGGGCTTACATGTTCATAGAAAAGTCACAAATGACATCATTAGGCTTATTCATCTTTTTTTAAGTGTTGAAACAACAATAACAATAAAACAGAAACGAACAACACAGCACCAATTAAAGTTAAAAAGAGGCTCTGTTACAGTTAATAAAGACTTGCCTGTGAAATATTGATTATCCCATGTTGTACCGATCTCGTTTAGGTGGTTGGTTACTGTTTAAGAACATGTCGGTGTAAATGTGAGTTTTGCTTCTGTTCAGTTCAGGTTTCCTGCTTCATTTGTGCCCTTTTTTTATTTCTTCATTAAATAACGTATTAATCTTCTTGTCTCCTACCTGTGGACCTGTATCTGGGTCCTGTACATCATTCCTCACATGCACAGGTGAGTGCAGCGTGATAACTTGGAGACAATGACCAGAAAGGATGCAAATGTGTGATTTACAGATGTTTAATAATCTCATAAGAGATCACAGGGAGCCGGGTGATTTTGGACATTTGGGACTAATGTACTGCAAATTACTTATATCCACATTTGAAAAAAAATTACTTTTATTAATGATTATTCAGTAATTTGAACACTGAAGACTTAACAGTCTGTCAAAAGTGCCGAAAGGTATCACTTAAACCACACCTATATGGTGTACAGAGGCATTTTCATTTGTTTCCAAACACTTCTGATCTGATTATAGCATATATTTTGTAGGTGGGAAAAGTAGCTTCAATTATAAAAACTCAAACCAAATGAGACCTGCAGACTAAATGAAAAAAGAGCAGAAAAGGCACTAAGTGCAGGAGAAGAAGGATTTCTAGAGCAACCTTTGGATCATATTTTGATTTGTCGTCCTTTCTTTCAATTTATGGATGACAGTTTTTAAAAAAAATATTCTTAAAAAAATAAAATAAAAGTAGTTCTTAAAAATATTCATGAGTCTATATGTAGCGATACCACTTGTAACCACACGGGGGCTCTAATGTGAAGGTTATCCAGCCAGTGGATGCAGTTCCTTTACTGGCCGGTAGAGGTTGCGGGGCTAAAGTGGGCGTGTTCTAGTCAGATCTGCTTGTTCCGCCCATTTTTGGATTAACAGGGTCTGTGTTTTTCTTTTATAAAGTATATTTATTCATTTTCAAATGGTCAGACAGTCGAGAATTAAACGATATTACAGAAATATGCCCCCTTTTTTAAACACCCCCCAAAACATGGAACACACTCTCCACACAGACAAATCAAAGTAGAAAAGTAACAAAAAATAACCGTAAATAAAAAAAGTAAAAAATAAGTTACAAAAAATAAATAAAAAATAAATAAAATAAAATAAAACAAATAAAAAAAACGGGGGGTGAAACTTAAAGACCTAAAAGGCGCACCTACAAAAATTAGTGAATATAAATAAGATAAGTAACAAGTAAATAAATAAATAATAACAAAGACAGAAGGGGTAATCAAACATGATATCAGGGTAACAGCGTGTTACATATCAGAAACTGGACATGTATGTACCTTTCAATGTCAGGCCAAGCTAGACCATAAAGCCCGCTCCGAAGAGCTTGAGCACCGTTGTCCCCAATATATTCCAGAAAAGGGTCCCAGATGCGTGTGTTTTTCTTTTAAACAAAATTAAACTTAATGATGAGTGTGAAAACCAGAAATTGTACTATAGTTTAATAGACTGCAAATTAAGCTACAGTGTAAATATTTTGTGTACTTTGGATACCAAGACTCTCTGACTCCAGGGTACTGCACGGTACCAGGTACCAGGTACCAGGTATTACACAGTACCAGATACCAGGTACCAGGTACCAAGTACTACACAGTACCAGGTACCAGGTACCAGATAAGAAAGGATTGAAGTATTGAACCCAGAAACAGAGGTGGTGCAGAACTTCTCCTTTCTACGGTCTTTGTTGATTCTGAAGCACACTTCAGTGAACGCCGAGCAGCACTCGAGCTGAGCTCAAACAGGCTTGTTTTGTGTCGTTACAGTGAAGCTGGCAGGGATCCACGTCCTCCAGAAGAGACGTAAACATCCCTGCACAAGGGGGAACTTTTCCAACAGGCAGTTTTAATACAAATACATCAAAAGATGAGCTGAGATCCGCTACTCGGTTTGAATTTAAATAATCTGGTCTTTGTTTTTACAGAGAATCAAGACTCATGAAGGGTTCTACTACACTCCCAGGAAACGCTGCCAACTACAACTCTGCTCTACTCCCATCTGCCCCTTGTGTAATATTAGAGAAATAGGAACTTACTTGCATACAATGTGGCAATGCCCAGATGTGGAGTTTTTTTGGTCTCAAGGAGTATGCTGGATAGGTGATATAATCGGAACCAGTATACCTTGTAATCCAATTACTTTGTTGTTAAACGATGACTCCCGATGACTTCTAATAAAATATATGCTCATATTCTCTGTAGGCTAAGGGCCCGATTTACTAAGATCCTAAATAAAGAGTACTAAATTGCGTGTGCACTGAAAAAGTTTGCGCGTGCTGTTGTTGCGTGGTTTACGGGTGATCAACTAAGATTGCGTGCGCAATTGATAACAGGTGCAAACAGCAGTATTTAAATGAGGTGTTGCGTGTGTTAAGGTTTGCGAGCGCAAACTCTGCGCCATGGAGAGTGGATGGAATGCACAGTCACAAGTCACAAGCGCAAAATGAAATTTGACGAGTTGGAGTTAGAGATATTAGTGGAAGAGGCAAATAAACACATTCATGAACTACAGCAAATAAATGTAAACATTACCAAAAGAAAACGCAATATCGGAGAAAACCTGCGATAGAATAAATGCAGTTGGTAACACAAAAAACGGAAAAACGTCTGGTTCTGGCTCGGCATGATCTGAGGAGAAAAAGACAATCAGACACAGAGCTGGAGAGCGCTTTGATTCATCTATTTATGAGTTAAGTTTTTATTCAGATGTCCACAGTATATTGCAAATATAATATATTATATAGCAAACACTGACAGTAAATGTGTGACAGACGGGACCATCATATGGCCGAAAGAAGAGAAGAGAAGTGTTCAGAACAGCACAGAGCGCACACTAAAGGCTGATTTATGGTTCCGCGTCACACCAACGCAGAACCGACGGCGTAGGGTACGCGGCGACGCACGCCGCACCGCGACCCTACGCCGTCGGCTACGCCGTCGAATTAACGCGGAACCATAATTCAGGCGAAGCTGCAGTCTCTGCGCTGATCACTGACACAGCGGGTCGGAGCGGATTTGGTCATGATGTTTAACCTGTGTTTTGTGATTAATAAGCACGGGTTTTAATTAAATGTAATTTACGAAGGATGATTTCACGTTCAATAAGATAAGTAATCAATAAAATACAAAGTTTTGGCACAAAGGCTTGGCCTGCTTGTGGGCGAGTGGAGAGGGGCACATTAAAAGAAGGTGGCAAGATATAAGGCGGAGAACTAAAGAAAAAGTGGCCTTTAATAAAACTTGTGCAACCATTTTTAAAATAGCATGCAGCAGAATAAAGACTCTCTCTCTGCATATTCTTTGATTTTGGATGTCGCCTCCTTGCCACAATAACGGCAGCAGCAGATTAGCACCTTCCTTTCAAACGTATTAAATACAGACGCAATCACAATACGCGCAATTACTTTCAGGCTTGGTAAATCTCATTGCGCGTGGTAAATGGACCAATATGCATCTTCCCCTCCCAGTATTTAGGATTTCTGCCGGGTACGCCCCATATTGATTATTCCTCAGGGCAAAAGTACTAACTGAATTGCGTGTGCAATTTTGCGCATTTCAGAGACGCAGTCCTCTTTGCACGCTGTTAGTAGATCAGCTCGCACATTGGTTTGCGGGTGCTGTCAAGTTTGCACACGTTTTTACGCATGCAAACCTTTAGTAAATCGGGCCCTAAGTGTGTAAAAGGAGCTTGTGTTCCACTGTAAGAAATGTAAGACATTTCGTAGCCCCACCTTTGTTCTGCTATCCTAATGCTGGAATACAGTCTCTGTTAAATAAAATTGTTCTTCCATAATGAAAAACATATTTTTCTGTGATTTAATAGACTTGTTCTCACAGACAGACACTGTGACTGCTCAGCTGTAACTGAAAAACCTGTTGCAGCTGGATCTGAAAAACCTGTTGCAGCTGCATCTGAAAAACCTGTTGCAGCTGCATCTGAAAAACCTGTTGCAGCTGCATCTGAAAAACCTGTTGCAGCTGCATCTGAAAAACCTGTTGCAGCTGCATCTGAAAAACCTGTTGCAGCTGCATCTAAACAACCTGTTGGAGCTGCATCTGAACAACCTGTTGCAGCTGCACCTGAAAAACCTGTTGCAGCTGCATCTGAAAAACCTGTTGCAGCTGCATCTGAAAAACCTGTTGCAGCTGCATCTAAACAACCTGTTGCAGCTGCATCTAAACAACCTGTTGCAGCTGCATCTGAACAACCTGTTGCAGCTGCATCTGAACAACCTGTTGCAGCTGCATCTAAACAACCTGTTGCAGCTGCATCTAAACAACCTGTTGCAGCTGCATCTGAAAAACCTGTTGCAGCTGCATCTGAAAAACCTGTTGCAGCTGGATCTAAACAACCTGTTGCAGCTGCATCTGAACAACCTGTTGCAGCTGCATCTGAACAACCTGTTGCAGCTGCATCTAAACAACCTGTTGCAGCTGGATCTGAAAAACCTGTTGCAGCTGCATCTGAAAACCCTGTTGCAGCTGCACCTGAAAAACCTGTTGCAGCTGCACCTGAAAAACCTGTTGCAGCTGCATCTGAAAAACCTGTTGCAGCTGCATCTGAACAACCTGTTGCAGCTGCATCTGAACAACCTGTTGCAGCTGCATCTAAACAACCTGTTGCAGCTGCATACGAACAACCTGTTGCAGCTGCATCTGAAAAACCTGTGGCAGCTGCATCTAAACAACCTGTTGCAGCTGGATCTGAACAACCTGTTGCAGCTGCATCTGAAAAACCTGTTGCAGCTGCAACTGAACAACCTGTTGCAGCTGCAACTGAACAACCTGTTGCAGCTGGAACTGAAAAACCTGTTGCAGCTGCACGTGAACAACCTGTTGCAGCTGCATCTAAACAACCTGTTGCAGCTGCATCTAAACAACCTGTTGCAGCTGCATCTGAAAAACCTGTTGCAGCTGCATCTAAACAACCTGTTGCAGCTGCACCTGAAAAACCTGTTGCAGCTGCATCTGAAAAACCTGTTGCAGCTGCACCTGAACAACCTGTTGCAGCTGCATCTGAAAAACCTGTTGCAGCTGCACCTGAACAACCTGTTGCAGCTGCATCTAAACAACCTGTTGCAGCTGGAACTGAACAACCTATTGCAGCTGCATCTGAACAACCTGTTGCAGCTGCATCTGAAAAATCTGTTGCAGCTGGAACTGAACAACCTGTTGCAGCTGGAACTGAACAACCTGTTGCAGCTGGAACTGAACAACCTGTTGCAGCTGCTACTAAACAACCTGTTGCAGCTGCATCTGAAAAACCTGTTGCAGCTGCATCTGAACAACATGTTGCAGCTGCATCTGAAAAACCTGTTGCAGCTGCTGGACTTCCAGATGTTCAGTCTGCCAACGAGAAGAAGCAGCAGGTCACGGAAGGAGACCAGAGCCGCCATCGCAGTCAAGACTGCGGGTTCCCGATGTCACAGTCCGAGTTTCAGACAATACTGGAAGACAAGGACAAACGCATACAGGACCTGGAAAAATTTACCAGGAAAATGTCAGACGAGATCGTGTATCTGAGAGGAGAACAACACAAAGATTCTCTCGTGGAGGAGGACTTGTACCGCGAAAGGGAGCAGAGAGAGTTCACGGAGAGATTATGGACAGAGCAACGGCAGGAGATGAGCGACATGAGGGCGGTGATGGACAAGTTACAGGCTCAGCTGCAAAATAAGAATAAGGAGTTGATGCAGGTGTGAAAACAGCTCAAATCCCAACGAGCTCAAAAGGAGAAAGAAGTGGGTGAAAAGGCCAAGTTGCGCATAGTTGCGACCAAAAAGATCCACGAGCTGCAGGCGGCTGTCTCAGCCGAGAGGACCTGCAGAGACTAAGCCGAGGAAAACTGGACCCAGAGAGTGGAGGAAACGGAGGCTGCTCTGCTGCAGATGAAGGAGGGGAAAGAGGCTGCTCTGCTGCAGATGAAGGAGGAGAAAGAGGCTGCTCTGCTGCAGATGAAGGAGGAGAAAGAGGCTGCTCTGCTGCAGATGAAGGAGGAGAGCGAGGCTGAGAAAGAGGCTGCTCTGCTGCAGATGAAGGAGGAGAAAGAGGCTGAGAAAGAGGCTGCTCTGCTGCAGATGAAGGAGGAGAAAGAGGCTGCTCTGCTGCAGATGAAGGAGGAGAAAGAGGCTGAGAAAGAGGCTGCTCTGCTGCAGATGAAGGAGGAGAGCGAGGCTGCTCTGCTGCAGATGAAGGAGGAGAAAGAGGCTGCTCTGCTGCAGATGAAGGAGGAGATGGGCAACCAGGAGCGCCAGTGGGAGGAGAAGTCCCTCCTCCTGGCCGCGCAGTTGGAGATCAGCTTCCAGCTGAAGGAGCAGGTGCAGGAGGCGAAGGAGGTGCTGCAAAACGAGATGCAGCTGTGGAGCAGAGAGAAGTCCTGCCTCCTGCAGGAGATCTCTGACATGAAGGAGGCTCTGCAGAACGGAGCAGGAGAAGAAGGCTTCCACCGAGGCCCTGATGGGCCAGATTCACAGTTTGGAAGTGCAGTTGGAGAACACAAAGAGAGAGAAACAGAAGAAGAAGGGACCCATCAGGAGATTCTTCCAGAAGTTTAAGAAGAGTGCAGAGACCCCTCCCCAGTCCAACTCTTCTTGTGAAACTCCTGAAGCCTAGTTGTCTCCAGCAGTGACTGCAAGTGTCACCATGTGGTGACATCAGTGGGGGAGCATGGGTCTGGGTGACATATGTACATAAAACCAAAAACGGGTCGTATAGTGGGTGTCATTTTTTCCCTCCTTGAAGCAGAAAGGAGCCACGTCGTTGGGGCGACTCGCCCCTGGTATCGATGAGAGCCATTCATCGACACGCGACTAGGTGGGGTCCATCTTCAACTCCCACCGCTGGCAGAGCTTCAACCACATCTCTAAATATGCAATACGGTACAGGGGTGTCAAACTATGGAATACATATTCCCTTTTGGCAAAAAAATGCTTCTCTGTACAAGGTTTTAAAGGATGTCTGAAACACCACTTAATTTTTGTTTTGTAAATGGAACTGCTCTGGGATAAGTAATGGATGTGCTGAAAATTTTTATCGTCTTGTGTAATCTCCTTGAAATTATTTTTTGGTTTTGTTCATTTGGTTTGTTATTTAGTTGTTTATTTTTTGTTTGTTTCTTAATTATTAAATTGTACTCTATCGGTTTTCATATATCCGATCATTTTTCTTTTGTGTAAATTCTTTGTAATTTTCTTTTAATTTCTATCATCTATAGATTTCTAACTGCTCATTTGTATATTTTGTTTTTATAAGTATGATATAAAATTGTATGTTAACTATAGGTGGAGGCACCTGATAAGCTCTTTGAGTTTTCGCCTCTTCCTGCACTTTAAAATTGTAAAGTTGGTACTTTTATGTGCGTAATGTTTAACTGTGCAAATAAATAAATAATAATAAAAATAATAATCTCCGGAGAGCTGGGGGGCGCGTTTCAATGCTCCGTCCGTGAAGCAGACGAGGGAAGCTGCAGCCGTGAGGTCATCAGAGCTGTGGAGGAACCACCAAACCCGAGGAGGAACCAGTCCCACGGAGCCTCCGGTGACCCGTCGGGTCTGGAGCCGGCTGACAAACACTTGAATGGAAACAGTGTACAGTGTATATAAAATAAAGTGTATATAAAATAAAATGATTGTGAAGCAAAAAAAAAATGTGTTGAACCTAATTTCTCTCCTTGAGAGATTAGAAGTTATAGAGATACCGTTTCAATTTTTAAGAAATCAATATTAAAACCAAAACCTTAGTCAGTTACACCTATACTCTATTAAAAAACCAGAAGCAACAAATATCCATCCATCCGTCATCTATACCCGCTTTATCCTTTGCAGGGTCACGGGGGTCTGCTGGAGTCTATCCCAGCTATTTTCAGGCGAGAGGCAGGGGTTACACCCTGGACAGGTCACCAGTCCATCGCAGGGTCACATATACAGACAAACAACCAGACACACTCACACTCACACCACGGGCAATTTAGAATCATCAATTAACCTAGCATGCATGTTTTTGGACTGTGGGAGGAAACCGGAGTACCCGGAGAAAACCCACGCAAGCACGGGGAGAACATGCAAACTCCACACAGAAAGACCCTGCAACAAATATCAGGAAAAAAATAAATTAAAGCGCAAATTTTCTTTTTATTCTGATTTCATTTTACAGCAGAAATGATGTAAAGCATTCAGAAGACATATTCCACATATAAGGGCAATATTCAAAACACAAAAAAAAGAATGAGAGACAGATATACAGAGGTGTCAAGTAACAAAGTACAAATACTTTGTTACCTTACTTAAGTAGAAATTTTGGTTATCTATACTTTACTGGATTAATTATTTTTCAAACAACTTTTTACTTTTACTACTTACATTTTCATGCAATTATCTGTACTTTAAACTATCCAGTTAAATTGCTCCATCCGGATAGAGTGTGGATATACTTATAGGCAACTAGTCATCATATCTCCTGCTCTCTGAAACACATGTTAATGCTCAATAGTACACATATATGGTTCTTTAATATATTTGCATTATACTAAGATGCATTTATTTTCAATGGCTTTTGTCCTTAAAGGCTTTTTTCCCCCTTACATTACTTTTACTTTTATACTTTAAGTAGTTTTGAAACCAGTACTTTTATACTTTTACTTGAGTAAAAAACTTGAGTTGATACTTCAACTTCTACAGGAGTATTTTTAAACTCTAGTATCTATACTTCTACCTGAGTAATGAATGTGAATACTTTTGACACCTCTGGTTAGTGCATTTAAAGTCACAAAAATCTAAACAGCATTTACTTGTTGAAATCTCCATCTTACACCTGTCGTAGTGGGCGGAGCGATGACGTCACCTGTGCTGGGGGAGGGGTGATGCGTCGTCTCTTCTTTCGCAGGTAAAGTCCTCTGATACGGTTCTGAATACTTCTGCCACTCCAAAGACAACAAACCCGCCTGAATATCAGTGTTGTCTTCGGTGGGACGTCTGGGGATTATGCGGAGCCGAATCTGCGTTGAGCTTTTTCTACAAATATCTTGGATTTTTTTGTCGTTTACAGAACAGAGAGTGAAGATAGATCCGCGGAAGGATACAGCGCACTGACATGGGGAGTGTGATCCTGCTGGCGCTCCTGCTGCTCCACCTGCCTGCAGGTGAGGCTTTAAACTTTCACAGCGAGATCACTTACTGTTTAAGTCTGTTTTTAACATACGTACTTTTACTTTCCAGTTTTATAAGGGAATTTCTGAGAAATGCAAACAGTGATGTCCACAAGTTAATTATCGACAGGCGTAAACAAGACAAGGCCGGTGGTGACGTCACGTGACAAGACACAGAAACAGTTTAATTATTTACAAAAACTACAGATTTCAACATTCATATCTCAGAACATATAGAAATTAAAATAATAAAACCTATTTTTTTAAATGGCTTTTTTTTGTTAATAAATTTTATTCAGGTCCCTGTCATGTACCACAGATTTCATGTCACATATTTTAAAATAATCATAAGGAAATAATAAAATGACATTCAAAAAAACAAAACAAATAAACTAATGAAGTCCTCAGGGAGACTCACAAATCCACTTTTTTGTATGTTATTTACATTTGTGGCACATGTTCACCTGGACTCCCGTAACCTTGACCCTGTATGGTCTGAATCTGGGTTTTTTGCTAGATAATGTTTTTAGAATGATGTTTTTAAAATGCCTACTTCTCTGCTCAGCCATAACTACTTTTATTCCTACTTTTAGATCTTTGTAATAACATGTTTATTACACAAAAAAGTACAAAAGGATTATCTGCAGTTTTCAGGAACGATTAGTCTGCAAATACCTCGTCTGCGCGAAGATAATGAGACATATTGAAAAAACGAGTCACTTTTAAAAACAAACTATAACCAGAAAGAAAATACTGTAGTACTATAATGTAGTCCAGATGAACAGAAGTTTAGGAAACGCATTATGTTAATGTGTTTGGACACTTTCATTATGAAAGAGAAATTATTAAGCAAATGTGAAACGTGCATCTGTAGATGTGACTCTCATCTTAAATTGTTGGAGCAGCAGTTCAACAGAGATGTTTGGGAGAGAAATAAGCCGAGTTTTGCTCATTTAAAAACATTTCCCTTCAATGAGGAGAACTCACGTTTTCTTTAACTTTTTGTTTTTTTTAATTCAATTTAAATTAATTAAGCTTTGTTGGTCACTGTGGTTGAAAACGGTCTTTGACTCGCCAAAAGGAGCGGCGACATTAAACACAAATATTCAGTCCATATTCAGTCAAATTAAATAAACCAGTCAATAAAGATGAAGTTAGTTAATGATGATGATGGTGGTCCATCAGCAGATCATTAAATTTGTTGCAGTTAATCTCAGAGTCGTAGTTTTACAAAGTTGATAAACGACAAGCTGCTCTCTAAACTTAAAAATTGACATAGTGAAAGGTTTCACAAATTAATAGTAAGAACTTTATTACATTTCATAAATACAACCTACTTCTGAATTATAAGTAGCCTATGTAAAACTGTTATTAGCCATATATATATATATTATCGTCACATCTTTTGCATTTATGAGTCTAAAATCTGGGATTTTTTTTCTATTTATTGTTTCCCAAAAGTCTGTTTTTTGGGGGGTTTTTTTTACTTATTTTTTATTGGATTTCCAGAAACACCATTCAGTATATACACCTTTTTCTGTCCAGCTGTAGATGACAATTATATCCAAATTAAATTTACAGGCAAATGAGAAAAGAACAAAACAAAAACAAGTATCTACTCCCAAATTAGTACATTAAATATATTAAATCAAATATACTCATTCAAAAATGCACATATATACAAGCATACAGGACTGTCTCAGAAAATTAGAATATTGTGATAAAGTTCTTTATTTTCTGTAATGCAATAAAAAAAAATGTCATACATTCTGGATTCATTACAAATCAACTGAAATATTGCAAGCCTTTTATTATTTTAATATTGCTGATTATGGTTTACAGTTTAAGATTAAGATTTACAGAATATTCAAATTTTTTGAGATAGGATATTTGAGTTTTCTGTAAGCCATGATCAGCAATATTAAAATAATAAAAGGCTTGCAATATTTCAGTTGATTTGTAATGAATCCAGAATGTATGACATTTTTGCATTACAGAAAATAAAGGACTTTATCACAATATTCTAATTTTCTGAGACCTGTACATACAGCCTTAATAGATATGTAATGTGAGAGGTCCGAAACCTTCTGAATCTATATATTATATGACTGGTTTCAGCAAAAGTCTGTTAATGAATTTTTCCTTGCAGGTAGTAAATGTTGTAATTTTATATTAATGCGAGTCCTTCAGTGAAACTCGTTAACTTGTGATAAACAGATCTGATAACAGAGGTTCTCTGTCTTCGGTATGTTTCCTCTAATTAAATATCACCATTCACGGCTGTCAGCAGCAGTGACGGTTCTGGGAACTGTGTTTTAACCTTCCCGTCATCTCTGCTCGTGTCAGAGCTGCTGTCCATCCAGGTGGTCGTTCCAGAGACGGAGAGGAGGACGATGCTCTTCGCCTCCGTCATCCTGCGCTGCGACTACTCGACCTCAGCGAGCGCCAACGAAGTCCTGGTCACCTGGAGGTTCAAGTCCTTCTGTAAAGACCCCATTCTGGAGTATTACTCCACAGGTGAGACCGGCCAAAGCAGAGCTCGTGTTGGAGAATGTTCATAGTTTTATTTTTACTTAAATAAGCAACACATCTGCACACGTCACTGAGCACTGAAACACGAGTGCTGACCTGAAAAAAACCAGTAGGAACTGTGGTTTTATTAAGGTTATACCGGCCTAAATCAGAAAAATGTGAGACTGGTTGAAAAATGCAATAAAAATGAAGGTTTAGTGAGTTTTACTTTAAAATTTTATTATTTGCAGACTGTATGGACCCAAAATGTTTTAATTTTGGGTCAAAAAGTTGGCAGTGTGAAGCTTTTACCACTAATATAACAAACAACGATGATAGTAAAGGGTGAAGTAATTCATTCAATATGATTTAAGCTGTGAAATGGTACAGAATTGTCTCTTTTTCACACATTTATTATTTGATTGATTGATCTTTTATTTCGGACATAAACACAAAAAAATGTATTAATAAAACAGCAGAAGAACAATAATAATCACTAAATAATAAATGTACCATCGTAAACAAAGTAAACTAGGATTAATAAATATACAGGACTGTCTCAGAAAATTAAAATATTGTGATAAAGTTCTTTATTTTCTGTAATGCGATTAAAAAAACAAAAATGTCATACATTCTGGATTCATTACAAATCAACTGAAATATTGCAAGCCTTTTATTATTTTAATATTGCTGATTATGGTTTACAGTTTAAGATTAAGATTCCCAGAATATTCAAATTTTTTGAGATAGGATATTTGAGTTTTCTTAAGCTGTAAGTCATGATCAGCAATATTAAAATAATTAAAGGCTTGCAATATTTCAGTTGATTTGTAATGAATCCAGAATGTATGACATTTTTGTTTTTTGTAATAACGCCTGAAAATGTAATAAAATTTGCACTCAACTCAATCTAAAATGTAATAAAACCCAATAATGTAATAAATTCACCAATAATGTAATAAAATATCCTGACGGATATTGTAATAACATTTTTATCAATAATGTAATACCTTATTACATTATTGGGAATTTATTGCATGGTACTCAAAGTCTGCAATTAAAGCCAATAGTCATTCTGGTGTTTCAAATCCAGCGTATATAACATTCTTAGACACTTAAAACACAAAATGTAGAAGTCTGGACTGAAAATGAACATAGCCTATATATTACATTATCTGTCAAGTATTACATGATCAGTTTTGAAAAAAAAAGACCCACCTAAAAATGTAATAAATTCCCAATAATGTAATAAGGTATTACATTATCGGTAAAAATGTTATTACAATATCAGTCAGGATATTTTATTACATTTTCGAATGAGTTAAGTGCAAATTTTATTACATTTTCAGGCGTTATTAAATTTTCAGGAAATTATTACATTATAGGGTGCTACACTCCTGGTTTCCTCCGTGGGGTTTTGGATTTTTGGGGAACTAGGAGAACGCCTCGGCGCAGACCCTGGACCTGCTTGGGAGACTATAATGATTGTCTGGCCTGGGGAGGCGTTGGTGCTTCTGAAGCCTGAGATGTTGATGCCACCTCCAGACGAGGTCAGCGCAGTCGTCCTTGAATTTCCAGAAACTTTCCGTGCATTTATTCATAATTCGAGATGAAAGATGACGCTTGCAGGGTAGTTTCAGCTGCAGAAGCTCTGTCCCAGTTGTCTGTCAGATTGTACACGATGGTGTCGGGTTCCTGATGCAGAGCATGTTGGTTCTGTTGATCTGTATTTTATATTTAAACCGGTCGCACAGGAAAAACACCGGGAGAAAACAATGAAAATGATGGCACGGCACCTTTTATGTGCTTTGAAGCTCTGAAAGGAGCTGCAGGTGTGTTTGTACACCTACGGCTGCTAGTCTGGGGTCACGTTCCCTTAAAATGTTGTCATATTTGTCATCAGTAGCACACTGATGTGAATTATACAGTATATCCATCCATTCACTTGTGCTGATCAGGGTTTGGGTTGAGGAGGACGTGTCGGCAACACCAGCACAAGCGTCAGTCATCCAATCCACCAAACAGTCAAAACTATAATAATCTACCAAACACAAATGTCCTTACTCTTTGTGCTGAGTTTAGTTGGTAGTTTTCAACCTCACGACGAGTTCAGACTCTTTCCCGACAAAAAAAAGCAAAATTTGATTAATATCTTTTATTTTGAAAAATAGCACAAAGAAATAAATGAAACAGCAGAACAATAAAGCAATAACATAAAAAAGAATAATAATAATCACTAAATAATAAATGTAACATTGTAAACAAAGTACCCGTAAACGAGAATAAATATAATAGCAAAGGTGTTCTGCTTGAAAAAGGGGCCAGGGGCCTCATTTAAAAAGCTTGCGTGCGCACAAAACAGGGCTTGAAAGATGCGCAAGCCACCTTCTACGCAAAGGTTGGGATTTAAAAAGAAAAAACTAACCGAAAAATGTGTGTATCTTTAAGCCAACCCTGACCCTCCCATAGGAACAGTCTGAAGATATGGGGAACTGGCGACGCAGGCGGTGAGGTGGTGAAATGAAGCCAGATTCATGTCATACTTTTAATGTCATCACATATCAGACTTATAGATCCATCTACACCCAAGCCGGTATTCTGCCGAGGTGTCCTACCTCTGCAAAACGATCCCCGTTTCTTTTATCTCAGTTAATTTTTTTTCAAAGGCTTTTTCATGCAAATAGACGATTTAACAGCAGGAAGTCAGAAAGTGCTTCACATAGATCTATGTGTACGACACTTTGGCGGAAGAAAAAAAAAAGTCAAATCACGCTTCCACATAGATGAATGTTGATGTCTATGTAGAAGTGTGATCTGACGGGGTATTTTCATCAGTCAAATCATCCTACCGGCACGGTGTGTCCGTGGTGCAGGACACGCCGTGCAGGTATTGTGCCAAAAAGAGATTGCCTGCCAGAATCTGATTTCTCCCCTGAAAATGGGTCTTTTTACCTGCCAAAAATTGATTGAAGGCCAAATACAGCTAATGAAAGGTTGTTTCTACCTAAATATGACTTGATTTAATTCTTGAGCTTCATAATCTGAAAATCTGACGTTTCAGCGCTATCGCTCAACGGGCTGCTGTGCGCGCTACCGCGGCCAGAAATCAGATTCTGGCAGGCAACTCACTCGCTTTATTTTTGTTAGTGATGCCACTACTGTGACCACCAAATAATGTCATTTTCCTGGCCTCCACCTCATCCACAACATCTCGATCTCAGTCTCCGTGAAATTTAGTGGCACGGTGGCTCGACACGTCTCATTCATCCTGACGCCCAAACAGACTGCAGGAAGCCGCTGTGCATGCTCAGCAGGCTCATTCATATGCAAATACAGTCATCAGGTAGTTTGCATTGTCCATTTATGGTATAATGTGTGCGTGTAGAGGGCGGGAAAGGAGGCGAATTCACCTGCGCAACCTTCCAGCTGGAATGTGATTTATAAAGCGAACATTGCGTGCAAGTGTGCGTGCACGCAGTTTTATAAATCCAGATTTTTTTTTGCACCCGCCATTTTCGGCTTTTGGGTTTACGTGCACTTTTAGTATGAATCCTACACACTCTTTTATAAATGAGGCCCCAGACCTCTGGTTCTTGATGACAAGCCCAGGGCCTGTGCAAGATGTTGACCCTATCATTTTTTGTCTCTATTACGAATCTATGGGTTCAGCCTCCGTAATCATACAATATAAAGATGTTTATTTTATTAAACTGGCTGTAAGGTCAGAACTGACCAGGCTCCAAACCCGCAGTAAACTGAGCCGGTTCCCTTGTTGTCTGTCGTCTCCAAAGCTTTTCAGGCAGCCCTGCAGCTGGGTCAGGACCCGGCTGACGACTGCCCGGATCGCCAGCGAATCGTCCGCACGGTGGTCCAGAAGAGAGGCATCAGTGAAGCCATCCTGGGGTCGGAGTACAGAAACCGCAAAATCACCGTCCAGAACAGTGAGTTTGGTCCCGGCACAACAACTCCAGTCCAGGGGCCAGATTCACCAATATGTTCTTAAGAACAATCTTAAGAAATGTCTTAAGATCTAAAATTAAGAAGTTCATAAGAAAGTTCTTAAGTGCAATTCCTCAATATTTTCTTAAGAACCGTCTTAAGAACTGTCATTTCTTAAGAATTTCTTATTTTTCCTACTTAAGAACTTTTTAAAATATGTCATTGCACGCGCCAACAAACAACATATATACAGCCTGTTAACAAACAGTTAACAGGCTCTTTGTGTAAATAAATACAAAGTATATCCTCAAACTATGACCTACTAGTCTAAACTTGTCTAAAATGTGTTGAAAAAGGTGATATTAGAGGCTTATTATTATTATTATTACTACTATTATTATTATTATTATTATTATTATTATTATTATTATTATTATTATTACCCTTTCACAAAAGAACATTTTCAGACAGGTCAAGGTTGTCTTAAAGTTCAGAAAAAAGTCAAGAACAAATTTGAGAACTTTTATTTTAAGAATACCATTTATTCTTAAGTTTTTTCTTAAGAAGAAACTTGAGAAGAAAGTTGAGAAAATACTTAAGAACTTTTTTGGAGAATATGACTCTTTTTTTCTTCTTAAGACTGAACTTAAGAAAAAAATGACACTTAAGAAGATTTTTTTTCTTAAGAATGTTTTGTGAATCCGGCCCCAGATTTGTGCTTTATTCTCTCGACTGCATTTAAATTTCTTGCGGACAAACAAGAGCAAACATGCTCTTCGTGCTTTATGCATCATCTCTGCTTTATTTTCACTGTTTTCTTCTCCAGATGCCGACCTGGTCATAAATGAGGTGATGTGGTGGGATAACGGCATGTATTACTGCAGCATCGACGCTCCGGGAGACACAACGGGGGACTCGGATCGTGAAATCAAGCTCATTGTTTTCCGTAAGTATCATCATGTTTTGCTAAACCTGCACTTGTGTTTGTGATGATTGAACTAAGTTAGAGCCGGACTAAATCATTTTAATCCCAACATTCCAGACAATTGCCCTAAGTGTAACATAGAAAGAGGTACCTTGCTTCATTGTACAGTATGTGGGAATGTAAGAAACTCCAGGAATTTTGGAAAGATACCCTTTGCCTGGTTTCCAGATTAACAGAGTGTACAATTCCTGTTGAACTTAGATTATGTCTATTACATATATACCCTGAAGACTTTGGTACAAATGCAAAGAAAAGAAAGCTCATATATTTTTGTTTGTTACAAGTTAAAAGGGTACTAGCCTTGAAGTGGAAGGATGTTCGGAGTCCTAATTCCACCCAGTGGTTAAAAGAGATGTCTTCACACCTAGTATTAGAAAAATTAACATACATTCTAAACCAGGGGTCGGCAACCCGCGGCTCTAGAGCCGCATGCGGCTCTTTAGCGCCGCCCTAGTGGCTCCTGGAGCTTTTTCAAAAATGTTTGACCTTTTTTTTTCTTCTTTTTTTCCTTTTTTTCTCTTTTTTTCCTTTTTTCTCTTTTTTTCTTCTTTTTTCTTTTTTCCTTTTTTCAGTTTTTTTCTTCCCTTTTCCTTTCCTTTTTAATCTCGACATTTCAACTTTTTTCTCAACATTTCAACTTTTTTCTCAAATTTTTGACTTTTTTTCGACATTTCAACTTTTTTCTCAACATTTAAATTTTTTTCACAAAATTTTGACTTTTTTCTCGACATTTCAACTTTTTTATCGAAGTGCATAATGAAAAAAAAAATCTTCCCCCAGTTATAACTAATATAGAAACATGCAGCATGTGTTGCCTTCAATCTAAAGCTTATACAAGACTTCTCATTTTTTGCGGCTCCAGACATATTTGTTTTTTGTGTTTTTGGTCCAATATGGCTCTTTCAACTTTTTGGGTTGCCGACCCCTGTTCTAAGAGGTAAAGTTGAAGAATTTAATGACATGTGGTTACCCTTTTTACATTTTATGGACAATCTGCCCAATGATTCTCATGGACAAAGATTAGTTGACAATTTTTTTTTTTTTTTCCCCTTGAGTTAAGTCCTTTTTATTTTATTTTATTCTTTACATTTGATTATTATTACTAGTTATTTTATGTATTCACATATTTTCTGTTGAGTACTTTTGCTGAGGATCTTGGGGGGTGGGGGTTTGGGCTTGTTATGTATGTTTTGTATGTTTGTTATAAGAGTGAAAATCAATAAACAGAATTTGAAAAAAAAGAAAGTTAGAGCCGGACTGAAGCGGTGTTGTCAACAGCTCTGCTTCCCGTCCCCTGCTGCAGACTGGCTGACCGTCCTGTTGATCATCATCGGAGCTCTGCTACTCATCATGCTCTTGGGCATCTGCTGCTGTCAGTGCTGCCCGCAGAAGTGCTGCTGCTACATCCGCTGCCCCTGTTGTCCTCAGACGTGCTGCTGCCCCGAAAAAGGTACAAGACACACTTTAGTTTTACACCCAGGTAGTCGGGAGGAGGGAGTTGGAGATTTCCCCAAAAATAATCAAGAGTCTGGATGTCAAAGTATCTTCAGGTAAATATTGGTAAAACAGAAGTCATCATCTTTGGTCCTCCTACATCCACTCTTGACAAACAAATAAGCTTTGTTAAAAACAGTTTTTATCAACTACGAATCATTTCCCACCTTGAATCGTTTTTAACCTATAATGACTTGGAAAAAGTAATCCACGCATTCATTACATCTCACTGGGATTATTCATACCTGTCAAGTTTTGGATTTAAAAATACGGTAAATTTTCCACCGCTGTCCCACCAGCCCAACCGAGGTCCAGTATCTTACATTTTAAGACAGGTTTACAAGAAATCCAAAATATTTACCTGTCAATCACGTAAAAATTACAATTATGCCCTCAGAATCTGATAGGCCGACCTTTGTTGACACTGAAATGCTGTGGACATTCCTATGTTTGTAATTACTATAATAGAGCCTAAATGAAAACACAAAAGGGAATTAAAGCACATTTATTTATTTTAAATATTTTCAGTTTATATACACATTGATTTTCTTCAAGTGAAACATTTACATTTTCTTTTTATTTGTCATTTTCACTCTGGTGCTGCTGACAGACATCGGTCCTTCACCTGTGAGAGACACTAACATCGCAGTTACACGTCTTTCAGAACTCGTAACTGAGCCCTGTCCTGCTCCTCTTTAGGAAAGTAAATTTGGTTTCCCATTTTTAGAGATATTTACACAAAGTCTTTGCTTTTTTGGCAGAAATGCCTTCTCTCTCGCGAGAACCAGGCTAGCAGGTGGCAGTTCTCGTGAGGCCAGTGGTGATTCAGTTTAGAGAGGTAAAATAATGCTTTTTAAAAATTATTATATTATAAAACGGGAAAATACTAATACGAGAGGACTGCGGGAAAGAGGGGTAAAATATGGTTGTTTCCAGGCCAAAACGGGAGACTTGACAGGTATGATTACTGCATTTCCCTTCACCTTGGCCTCCCCCAGTCTTTATTAACACACCTGCAGTTGGTCCAAAATGCTGCGGCAAAACTGCTGACTGGTACAAGGAGGCGTGGACATGTCACCCCTGTCTTAGCTTCCCATTAATTTTAGAATTAAGTTTGTAGTTGTACTTATGGTTTTTAAGGCTCTAAATTGGCCCCCGCTTATATCACTGACATTCTTCAGCTCCAGTCAGCCACCGCCAGAGGAACCAGTTACCCTCAGACAGTCGATGTTCCCCCACTATCTCCACCTTTAAGTCTAGATTAAAAACTCACCTCTATTTAGACTTGTAGTCAAGACCGCCTAAACCAAGACCAAGACCAGAGAGAATCAGGACCAAGACTAGTTCAGTTCCAGACCGAAACCAAAAACAAACATAGTAATGTCCTGATCCTGTGTGATTGTAGAACATCATCCTGGTCCAGCTAGTTTCCATATGAGCTTGTATTCAACTGCAGCTCAATAACACAGAGAAGTGGATGATGATGTTGAACTCACTATAAATGTTTCCATCCATCAGCTGAGATCAGATATGTGTGGCGACTGCACTACCGCTATTTCTACACTATTGGAGGATTGACTCCAGTGCTTTTAAGGATTAACACGACTACTAACTAGTCCCAAAGTCCTCTAGCAGAATAACCAGCTCCAACACCCCCCTCCACCTCAGAAAAGTACTGAATAGGAAATGTTACTGATTTAAATTGGACTGAATTTGGAGATGAAACATGAATTTTAAATATTAAAGATACAATTACCAACTTGAAATTACATTATTTACCATTAAGGTAATCAGATTACACCGTATATCAGCATCACTGAAATGGACCTGATGCTTAATCAATCACAACAATATGCAAATATTATTAACATATTTATTCAAACAAGGCCATTATAAACATAAACCTGTAATTAAATACAGACACGTGGTCTCAAGAACTACAAGTCTACCTCTATTCACGAGCTTTCCCAGTCCCCCCAGTCTGTGTTTTTAGGTCAAATTTGTGATTAATTTGTTGTCATTGAATGTTCTTTTTTTAATTATCAGCATGTAAAGCACTTTGGTCTGTAATATATCTGTTTTAAATGTGCTTTTATAAATAAATGTTACTTACTTTTACTAAGAGACCAGCACTTTATTCAGTGACGTGGTAAGTATTGTGACAGTTGTACCAGTTAAGAAAGGAATTAAATATATCGTAGATGCTGCAGATCAAAACACTCCTGCAGGCAAGAACACGATATTCCCATCATTGGTATCATTTAAAGATGATCTGTTAAAAGCCAGAATCACAATATTGCATGTAAACGTCTCACCTATACACTGTAGTTTGTTGTAGTTATTAATTTTAGATTGTTTACTTCTCTTCTTTTATGTCATGGCAGGTTTTAGCAGCTCAGACGCCACTGGGAAGTAATTTCACGTCTTATCTGTCCGTGTAATTTGAAATGCTCTTAAAAGGTCAATACTCATCAATAATGAGCACAATCCAGACGAAGAAGCCAATTAGATGGTTTGAGATTAAATCAAACACTTGGATGAAAACAAAATTAGATTTCTTCATAGTGAATAAATATTTTTTGATTCATTGCACCTTCCCAGCCACTTTAACTGGATCTGCTGAGCCGATGTTTGTCGTCTCACTACAGTCGTGTTTAATCAGCCGTCGCAACTGAGGGATGAACTTTTAGCTCGCCATACCGTTCAAATTAATGAAAGAAACACTTAAAACATGCAGGAAGTGATGATGATGCAGATGAAATGTGTTGGAAAAGTAGATTTTTTTGCGTCTGTCTTCATAAAAGTCATTGAAGACTGACTTCCTGTTCACTGCTCGAGTTTCAGGGCGGAGAAATCAAAACATGAATGTGTTTTTTAAGAAGAGTCTCTGTTCTTTCTTGTAAACTCTTGACTGTAAAGCGAAGATGTTTACTTATAAACGTACAATATATAACCAAAGTCTCTTCTTCCAGCTGTGATGCAGCACAGGATGCTGCGAGAGGCTCGGAAGGCGATGGCTCCCTGGATGAACGGCCAGCCCATCTACGCTCCCGTCAGCTCCAACGGCTCGTCCCTCGGTGGGCCCGTGCTGTATTCAGGTGACCAGCAACCTCACTGAACTGAAAAGGGCGTACCGTATTTTCCGCACCATAAGGCTCGTATTATAAGGTGCACCTTCAATAAATCTTCATATACAGGACTGTCTCAGAAAATTAGAATATTGTGATAAAGTTCTTTATTTTCTGTAATGCAATTTAAAAAACAAAAATGTCATACATTCTGGATTCATTACAAATCAACTGAAATATTGCAAGCCTTTAATTATTTTAATATTGCTGATTATGGCTTACAGTTTAAGATTAAGATTCCCAGAATATTCTAATTTTTTTAGATAGGATATTTGAGTTTTCTTAAGCTGTAAGCCATGATCAGCAATATTAAAATAATAAAAGGCTTTCAATATTTCAGTTGATTTGTAATGAATCCAGAATGTATGACATTTTTGTTTTTGTAATTGCATTATAGAAAATCACAATATTCTAATTTTCTGAGACAGTCCTGTATATGTTGTTCATTGGCAATCGAGTTATGGTGCAGCTCAGGTGATATTGCGGAGTAATCCAAAAGTAATTTAACTAGTAATGTAACTAGTTACTTTCAGCAACCAGTAACTAAGTAGTGTAAGGGATTACTTTTTTTAAAGTAACTAGTAATATGTATCGGATTACTTTTTTTGAGTAACTACCCCAACACTGGATACCGCACTATGGTGGCTGGGGTTGAGTTACACATCTACCTGATGGAGCTACGATACAGGAAATTAAAAAAAAACAAAACAAAAAAAAAACAAGAGGAAAAGTACCGCAAGTCAAAATTTTGTGACCGAGCTAGCCCTGTTAAATAATTACTGTCCCGATGGACAAAGCTCACCGCTAAATGAAACTAAACAAAAAGGAGAAAAGGGTTCCCTAAAAAATAGAAAGCAGGTAAGGCTGGCAACTGAAGGAACAGAAACAAGAATAGTGGTAAAGATACTAACAAAGTTTATTTTGACATTCAATAATAAAAAAAAAGTACTTTAATTTCATATAAATTCACTTAAAAACTCCCAGATTCAGAAAGCTTGATATACTAGACCTAATTAACAGTAAAGGATGAATGAAAGCAAACTAACCAAAAACACATCAAGCCAAGGTTAGTAACAAACCTACGGAAGAGTATTAGGGCCAGGCAAGAGAAAAAAAATTTGAGTGGAAGATTTTTTTTTATTGTGCACTTCGTGAAAAAAGACGAAATGTCGAGATTAATGTTAAAATACAATTTTGAGAAAAGTCGAAATTTCGTGAATAAAGTCGAAATGTCGCCTTTTTTCTCAACATTTTGACTTTTTTCTCGAAATTTCGACTTTTTTCCTAAAAATTTCGACTTTTTTCTCAACATTTCGACTTTTTTCTCAACATTTCGACTTTCTTCTCAACATTTCGACTTTATTCACGAAATTTGGACTTTTTTCTCAACATTTTGACTTTCTTTTTCGACATTTCGTCTTTTTTCTCGAAATTCTACTTCAACATTAATCTCGACATTTCCAATTTTTTTTTCGACATTTCGTCTTTTTTCTCGAAATTCTACTTCAACATTAATCTCGACATTTCGACTTTTTTCTCGACATTTCGACTTTTTTCTCGAAGTGCATAATGAAAAAAAAAATATTCCTCCTCTAAAATATTATTTAAATTTTTCTCCTGCCTGGCCTTAGTTACAAACCAAACAAAACCGGTTAACAAAGAAAAACAATCCACATAAACAATCAACTCAGGTCTTAGTGATCGTATGCAATTTGTGATCTAGATCAAAACATTCCCTTTGGAGAAGGGCTTTTCCAAATATTTATCAAAATACACTAATCTGTAACCCTGCCAGAATCTGCCTTAAATGAGAACATTGTTGAGAACACAAACCGCACCAGCAGAGACCAACTGCTCCTCCAGACGCTTCCACCACCACCGCTGCAACCACCACTAGATGAGAGAGACAAAGATATTCAGCACGCACACCTTTTATGCATCTGGCAATTACGGCTGCCAGAGTAATGCCCCACAGGAACTGGTGTGTTCACGGACACCACTGTTGTGGGAAAATTCAGCACTCAGTCATAAAATGACCCGGTTACACTTTATTAACAAAATAAAAAACAGCTTTCTGAAAACTTTGTTCACTCCCAAAACAAATGGAAAGGGGGACTTTTCCAGTTCATTCCCCGAATCCCTCCAAATCTTCTTCTTCTGTGTCGGGGTGGAACAGCTGGGCGAGTTTGGCATCCCCTGGTCCCGGCTCCGGCTCGTCAGTCGCCATTGTGCGAGTCGGCATCGCTATTGTTGTCTGTGGCGATTCCTGCCTTTGTGAAACCGCCATACCCAAAATCCCCCTGACTACAGTGACAGAAATTACCGTAATGATCCTATATGAGACGGTTTTTGAGAAGATGAAAGGCTAATCGGTGCGCCTTATAGTGCAGAAAACACAGTAAATGTTTGGTTTGTATCCAGAGATCAGAGACGAGTCCAACTTTTATTCATTTTGCTTCCAGGTTCATACGCGGAATACCCAACCAAGCACAACTTTGCCATGGCCCCGATGCAGCTGGCCCCCATGAACCCCATGAACCCTCCTCCTCCCCCTCCGCATCACCTCCACCTGCACAGCAACGTCCAGGGCACCAACCAGGTCCTGGACTACCTGGAGAACCGGGTCAAGGGGCTGGATGTGGCAGTACCTCAAACCATTCCCCAGCATGCTCAGCATATGGTGCCATTACAGGTAATGTTGTTTCTGTTTCTGTTTCAATTTGAGTTTTAGTCTAGTCTTTGGGTCAAGCTATCATTTTAATTTTTATTAGTTTTAGTCACGTTCATTCTCCTTTCAGTCGTGTCAAGTTTCAGTCGACTAAAAGTCTGATTATTTTAGTCTTATTTTAGTCAGAATTGTCCAGGACCATTTTAGTTCAGTTTTAGTCAAAGATTGTATTTAGCCAAACCCATTTTACAATTCAAACAAGGTTATCTTATTATTATATTATTGTTACCTTATAGACTCAAGAATACATTCATTCCAGATACAGAAGACGCTTTAATTTGAGTTTACAACATATTTATTTTTTCCTGTGATCTTGTGGCTGCACTGGGATTGAGGACGTGACGTCATACGACTAAACCAGAGGAAACTACTCAAAACATTTGTATTTGTATTTGTATTTTATTTTTAAAGGAAAGAACCAGGGACAGTACATATTAATAATAACATTTTCATGTTAATATGCTAGATTATAGCCAGTGGCTAATTTGCATCTTTAGTCCCTGGGGCAGGTTGATGTAAAAGAAGGTTCCAGACACACTTACATTACATACAGTCCAAGAAATTATGACACACAGCAGTAAAATACACTAATAAATACACAATAGAGGAAAATACAATAAAATACACTAAGATATAAGATAAAACGTACAATAAAATACACTAAGATGTAATATGAGTGCAGACTTGATTCTCTAGAAGCTTGTTCTTAAGTGTTTAATGAAGGAGGTGAGGGTAGGTTTGTCTCGTATGACATTTGCTACTGTGTTTCATGTATGAAATGCTCGGTACAATACAGTCACCTCTGGATCCTGCTCTGGTTAACCTGTTCATGTTTTTCTTTATAAATATATTTAATGGAGGTGGAGCAAGACCATGGATGATTTTATATACAAGGATGCAATCTGAATATTTAATTATATTGTCCCAGCTCAAAAGTTCATATTTCTCCAAGATTGCACAATGTTGGTACGTGTTGGACTTTTTATCTAGAATTTTCAAAGACTGTTTGTATGCAATCTCTATAGGCTTTAGTGTGGATTTACATGCCATTGCCCAGCTTGTTATACAGTAGGTGATATGTGGTACTATCATTGCATTAAAAAACAGTTTGGATGAATCAACAGTTAAATTATTTCTAATGTATCTGAAGTTAGAGAGATTACGTTTTATTTGATTCATAGATCTTTTTATTTGTTGTTTGAAGCGTAACTGTGAGTAGGCCTGTGTTGAAAAAAATCGATTTTCCGATTCTAAATCGATTCTCATATTAATTCCTAAAAATCGATTCTTATGTCTAAAGATCGATTTTTTTTTAATTTTTTTTTTTTTTTTGTCCATCATTTTCGCCAGGTGAACTTTAATCCCAGTAGTCGGACACACAGTTTGTCATGACACTTCTGAAAAATGCCAGGTGCTTCATGGCAATATGTGTGCGTGGTGACAGAATAAAGCTAAAGCTAAAATGATTTGTTTACTGCATGAACTGTTGCAATTTCTTTCTTTTTTGCACTTTAAATGGATATTGAGTTATTTATTTCTTAGTTATTTTACAATAATTATTGTGAAATTATTATTTCACTAGTTATTTTACAGTCATATAATTCATGCAACAGCTCAAAAAACATTTTAAATAACAATAAGCCAAATCAATATCGAATCGGATCGAATCATGATAATCGATTCTGAATATTAACAATCGGAATCAAATCGATTCTTGACATTTGAATCGATACCCAGCCCTAACTGTGAGTCTATCATGATTCCCAGATATTTGAACTCCTGTACAACCTCAAGTCTTGTTCCCTGTACAAATACATCAGGAGTTATATCAGCACTTACCCTATTTGAAAAAAACATACAGACAGTCTTTGATACATCAAGGTGTAAATGAGAGAGATTAAGGATCTTTGTTAGAACATTTCTTCTCGTCTCGTTTTGGTTTTTATTATGTAATCTACATTTTAGTCTTTTTTTTATCCGTCTACGATATTGCATTATATATTTAATTATCATTATCGTCACATGACCAGCATTTTCGTTGCTTCTCGTGTCATTTTCCTCAGGAGATAAAGGTGCATTGACGATGATATTTAGTCATAACTTTGACGAAAGCCACTTTAATTACAGGCTTATCAGGACCTCCAGACCGCTCCTCCGGGGGTCCCCTACACCCCCGGCCCCCCGAGCATGCTGTCAGCGCTGGATGAGATGGGCGTGAGGGGGGTGGAGAGGAGGGTGATCACTCTGCCTCCGATCATCCAGCGCCAGCCCAGCTTCTCCTCCCGCCGGGCCCCCGCCGGCAGAGACGGAGCCCGGGGTCAAAGGTTTCCCAGCCAGTCCAGCGGGAGCACCAGCCGCTCGGGGGGCGGCCCCTGCAGAGACGGGCGGGGCTACAGGGACGCCTCGCCGCCCAGGCGGGGGATCCTGCGGGATTACAGCGACGACTCGGACTGGGACAGCCGGCGGGGCCGAGCGCCGCGGGGGAGCTCCAGGAACGGGGGACGGGGCTCGGCCAGGAGCGGCGGGGGCGGGTCCAGGCCGCGGACGCGGAGCCGAGACGACCTGATGGAGGAGCTGCACGGCCGAGCGGCCCGGAGGGAGAGGAGCTGCTCTCCCCCCCGACACCGCAGAGGCTCCTGGAGCTCGGACGACGACGACGGCAGGAAGAGAGGAGGAAAGGGCTGGCCGGAGAAACCTCCCAGCTACTTCTCCATCACGCCCCAACACGGCCGCAGGAACTACGAGCACATTTCTGTAAGAGCCTCGCAAATCTGCTGACACATCGCTCCTGCAAAATGAAAATACCGTACTTCATTTCTGTCATTAATCTGCTTCTTCTTCCACATTCTTCCTTAAACCCTTGTACTGTCTTTGGGTCAAAGTGACATAATTCTCCTTCCTTCTTCCCTTCCTCTTTTCTCCCTTCCTTCCTTCCTTCCTTCTTTTTTCCCTTCTTTCTTTTTTCCCTTCCTTCCTTCTTTTTTCCCTTCTTTCCTTCCTTCGTTCCTTCCTTCCTTCTTTCTGTCCTTCCTTCCTTCCTTCCTTCCTTCCTTCCTTCCTTCCTTCCTTCCTTCCTTCCTTCCTTCCTTCCTTCCTTCCTTCCTTCCTTCTTTTTTCCTTTCCTCCCTTCTTTCCTTCCTTCTTTTTTCCCTTCCTTCCTTCTTTCCTCCCTTCTTTCCTTCCTTCCTTCTTTTTTCCTTTCCTCCCTTCTTTCCTTCCTTCTTTTTTCCCTTCCTTCTTTCCTCCCTTCTTTCCTTCCTTCTTTTTTCCCTTCCTTCCTTCCTTCCTTCCTTCCTTCTTTTTTCCTTTCCTTCCTTCTTTTTTCCCTTCTTTCCTTCCTTCCTTCCTTCCTTCCTTCCTTCCTTCCTTCCTTCCTTCCTTCCTTCCTTCCTTCCTTCCTTCCTTCTTTTTTCCTTTCCTCCCTTATTTCCTTCCTTCTTTTTTCCCTTCCTTCCTTCCTTCCTTCCTTCCTTCCTTCCTTCCTTCCTTCCTTCTTTTTTCCTTTCCTCCCTTCTTTCCTTCCTTCTTTTTTCCCTTCCTTCCTTCCTTCCTTCCTCCCTTCCTTCCTTCTTTTTTCCTTTCCTCCCTTCCTTCCTTCCTTCCTTCCTCCCTTCCTTCCTTCCTTCCTTCCTTCCTTCCTTCCTTCCTTCCTTCCTTCTTTTTTCCTTTCCTCCCTTCTTTCCTTCCTTCTTTTTTCCCTTCCTTCCTTCCTTCCTTCCTTCCTTCCTTCCTTCCTTCCTTCCTTCCTTCTTTTTTCCTTTCCTCCCTTCTTTCCTTCCTTCTTTTTTCCTTTCCTCCCTTCTTTCCTTCCTTCTTTCCTTCCTTCCTTGTTTTTTCCCTTCCTTCCTTCTTTCATCCCTTCTTTCCTTCCTCCTTTTTTCCTTCCTTCTTTTCTCCCTTCTTTCCTTCCTTCCTTCTTTTCTCCCTTCCTTCCTTTCATCCCTTCCTTCCTTCCTTCCTTCCTTCCTTCCTTCCTTCTTTTCTCCCTTCCTTCCTTCTTTTCATTCTTCCTTCCTTCTTTCCTCCCTTCTTCCCTTCCTCTTTCCTTGACCTGAAGACAGCACAAGGGTTAAACACTCTTAAAGGGGACCTATTATGGCATCTAATACCTATTAAAAACAAGCTTTTGATTGTTTTTGCTAAATAAATTAGAAATTCAGCCTCTGAGCCATGTCTTTATCTTCCCATTCTCTAACCTCATTATCTATGAAGGATTCTGAGTGGGCGGGGCTATGATAATGAGGCTCTGTGCTGATTGGCTGCCTGAATGACGCGATACACCGCTACGAAAAAATGGCGGAAGATCCGGCCGGTGGAGTTAGTTGTGGGCGTGGTTTCACGCATCGGAGGCCAACCGATGTAAATCGCGCCCGTCGTTACGTAACGACGGAAGCAGAATCTTATTGGCTCGTAGATCCACATCACACTGGACGGCTCATCCGGGCGGCTGTACAGACACTGCAGAATTTGGTTGCTTTCCTCCTTCTCTGAGTTGGCAGGCTGAGGGGAGACCACTTGATATATGTTAAAACAAGAGAAAACATGTTTTTCATAATAGGTCCCCTTTAAACAACATTTGTTCTTGGTTCCCTTTCTGCCGTTTCCCTCTGACCTTCAAGCATTCATCACCTCATCTCTCTAGTTAGACTCTAACTCCCTCTTTTTCCCTTTTCTCTCTCAGGATAGAGGCTCCCATAGCAGCACCAGCGTAGTCATCTGAAACATTTCTGTCTCTTAGACTCTCTCCTGAATTCTTCCACACAGGTGCAAATGAAGGTAAAGTTCGTTGAGTGGAGGTGTTGTGGGCGTGTACTGTAAATGCTTGTTTTTACTCTGTTTGCACTATAATTGTACTGAAAACGTGTTTATGCGTCTTTTTTATTTGATGATGTTTGGTCATTCCTCTCTGCCTTAAATCTTCTTGGTGATGGATAAAATAATCCCTATATTTGGTGATGTAAATAATTCTTATTTTTTGCATTATTGCTTGCATTTCAGTTTCATTATTGTTTTTAGATATTTATCCATCGTAATTCTGTCAGGCAGCAATACCATTACTGTCAAATACATTACATAGACCTTCTTTTTTATAAAGTAGAGAAATAGATTACTAGAAATCTTTGAAGCTCTTTCTGTAAATACTTGTTATACACAAAAATACTGAATAATAGTGATCTTCATTAACTTGTTTTTGTTACACGATAGAGATGCTTCATCATTAGATGTGTTTTTAATAAAATCTTTTTTAAAAAGCTCCAGGGTCAAGAGTGTCGTTTATGTGCATAGAATATCAGCTTTTATTAAATTATCAAATAATCTTTTGGCCATTTGCAACTTAACTTGATTCTTAATATTATGGGAGAAAATAGGACGTTAATTTCAAGTTAGTAATAGATCAAATACTGGATTTTACAGAATAATCTTGATCAAGGTTTAGGGTTAGTTAGGGGTAAACTGCATTCTGATGTTTAGTGTTTCAAGAGAGAGAGAATTTTTACTGTAACCTTCAGGTTTATTTTAATTATATATTCTGATATTTAATATTGTTGGGGATTTGCGTCCTTACAAGGTAAATGTGATTTATATCTCCAGCTCTGAACAAACTCCTGTCTTCGTAAAGACTGTGTTTGGTTTTATTTAACAATGTTATTTAGTGGTTATTTCAGTTTGTGATCTTAACTTGGAATGTCAGTCTACATGCCTACGTGCACAAACACAGTGTAGCTGTGTTCTCTGCATTACTGTGTCTTTTGGAGTCGTTACAAGTATGAAGACTGTGGAAGGTCCAGCAGAGGGAGTAATCCGGCCGAAATTAATGGTCTTTTGTCTTTGTTTTCTTAATTATTATTAATTCACTTCTTTTATTGCACGATTGGGTGAGTCAGATTTATTTCCGTTTTTAAATTTAAATAATTTTTTTCAAATAATAGTCTTTATACCATGAAAATATGTCTTATCATGTCTTTATACCTTTTTTTAAAATTCAACACATTTTTGCTATATTTTAATTCTTCCGGTAATGCATTCCATAACTTCACGCCACAAACAGAAATGCACCTACTTTTCGCAACTGTATTCCAGATCGGATGTTTCCAGTTGAATTGGCCTCTGAGGGCATGTTCAATTAAAATACTCAATTTGGCAAAATAAATATCATTTGAACAGAGGAAGGACATTCTTCAAAAAGGCGCCTAATTTATAAATAACATTTAACTTATTAGATTGTAGTAACAAAATCAATTTAAACATAGATCGGTCGGTTAGTACATATATACATATATATATATATTTGTGTATGTATATATATATATATATATATATATATATATATATATATATATATATATATATATATATATAAATTTATTTATTACATTTTTTTTAACTCACAAATTATTTTGGTTAAAATTGGAGGACCCCCTGCAGTACCTCCGCGATAAATTTTGGCCCTGCCTAACACCTGTTAAACTTACAAAGAAGTCGTAACTGTTCAGAACTCGTAACTGTTCCCCATCCTGCTCCTCTTTAGCAAAGTAAATTCGGTCTCCCATTTTTAGAGATATTTACACCAAGTCTTCTCTTTTTTAGAAGCCTTTTTTTTTATTTTATTTTTTTATTGAAAGACAAAATGCAAACAGCACAATCCAACCGCCAGGGGGAGACACACACTCAGCGGCGGAAAATCAGGACACAATGAAACACATTAAAAGAGCACAAAAACTTAAGGCCTTGATGGCCTTTGCATTGGTGGAGAGTCTAATGGTAGGGAGTGCATTTATAATGACATTAAATTCCTTAACGGGGACAATAATATTGAATTTCAACATAAATTCTTGATATGTCAAGAGTAAGTCATTTGAATTAAACAGCTGACCAACCAAAAGAATGGTATTAGAAAACCATTGAGCGTAAAATATGGATTTGTTTCTGTATATAATGTCTTTATTGTTCCAAAAGTAGTATCTATGTGGAGAAAAATTATGTTTATAAATTAATGACCATGAGAGAAGCATCTGTTTATGAAAGTTGGACACATTTGTAGGGAGTTTTTCGATATTATAGTTACAAAATAAAAGGAAATTTAGGCCTCCCAATCTAGAAAAAATAAGGTGTGGTATAAATTGAAAATGGGTTCTTTAAGAATTGTTTTAGCCAATTAATTTTGAATGTGTTATTCAAAGTAGAAACGTCTAAAAAGTTAAAGCCACCCTTATCACATGAGTTCATTATTACTGATTTTTTGATATAGTGATTTTTGTTCCTCCAAATAAAATTAAAAAGCTCTCGTTACATCCATCCATCTCTCATTTGTTTATCCGAGTTTGGTTTGCTCCCGTTGTCGCCACTAACCTCGCGAGAACTGCCACCCAGGCAACAGCAGGGGGCAGTTCTCGCGAGGCTTGTGACAATTCAGTTTGCAGTTTAAAAGTTATTATATTATAAAACGTGAAATGTACGAGGAAATACTAATACGGGAGGACTGCGGGAAAAGACCGGGTAAAATACGGTAATTTCCCGGCCAAAACGGGAGACTTGACTTGTGCCGCGTTCCATTTACCTCGGAAATCGGAACTGGGAATAGCAGCCATCTTGGAATGGTAACTCGGGGGTGGTGAAGCTTCTCCCACTTTCCCAGTAGGAAATCCCACTTTGAGGGGCGTTCCAGTTGAAAATACCAACTGGGAACTGGGAAATTCCGAGTTCCGAGGACAAATGGAACGCGGCATAGGTTTTAAAGAGCGGACACGCTGGAGACGGGGAAGGAGCGGGGCGTGGGCGGGGCCTACCGAGCAGCGGCTGCTCTGATTGGTGGAGGCGGAGCAGCGGCTGCTCTGATTGGTGGAGGCGGAGGCGGGACTGACCCGACCGGGGAAGTGAAAGCACCAATGTCAAAGTATCGAGGATCAGCTGACAATCAGTGCAAACAAAGATCGATAAGAGCAGCAGCAGCAGAGAAGGTACCAGCAGCATCTCACAGTTCCCAGGTGAGGATGCGTGTTCTGGTAGCCCCGCCGCAGTTATGTGTTAGACTTTTTTAAATAAAGCCATAAATCTGTGCGGATCTCGTCCTGCAGGCAGCATGAACTCCCTCCCTGGACGAGCCGCTTTGTCCCTGTGCAGGCGCGGTGCGGCCGGGATGCGGGTCCCGGCCGGGGCCCCGGGCCACCCCCAGGTCCGGGTCTGCCACTCCGGCTCCAGTCGCAAGGGCATTGTGCACACGAGGAAGAGGGGCTACGACATCACCAGGAACCCCCACCTCAACAAGGTGGGCTCTTACAGGTGTCGGGCAGGCGGCTTCCTTAAACTAAATATTAATAATTGCATGTTTTTTTTAAATCTTTTTATTTGTCAATAATTTTCACAATTCACATTCACAATTTCTATTTTACCCACATTCTTACCCTCCCCACAATTGCCCTAGGGAAGAGAAAATAAAAAAATCATACATTTTTGTATCTTTGCCTGGATGAGGAACTAAAAGAAAGTAGCTCAATTTATAAATGTAAAAAAAAATTATAAATCTAAAATAATGTATAAATATAGAACACAAATATAAATTATCTTCATATTAAACTGTCTAAATTATGCAACTTTCCTCCTGCAGCTATCCTCAAATCGTGAGTGACCACATTTATTTTCTTCTCTTCTTTGTTTATTTTCTTTGTTTTGTTCGTTCGTTTCGTTTTCTTCTTATTAGTATCTTTTGTTTCTGAAGTCTGCCTTTGTTGAAAAGGATAGGCAAAATAAGCCATGAGGCTTCAGCCTATACCTTTTTTGGTAAAAAAAAAAAGGGAAATGTGTACATATAATATATATATTTATACCCGTGTGTGTATACTGTACATATACAGTGTGTATATGCAAACATCTTAAAATGTAAATGACCAAAACAAAATAAACTAAACTAAACTACATTAAGGGAGATCAAAATTAAATAAATATAAAAAGAAATAAAAAAAATGGCAGCAACAGCGATGTCAATAAACTATATATCTATCTATACATACATACATACATACATACATACATACATACATACATACATACATACATACATACATACATGCATACATACATGCATACAGCACATGCTTATTTTCTCATACATACTGTATACATACATCTGTATAAGGCACAAGTTCGAAAATGGAGATACTCATTGGTCCCCCTTGGAAAAGTTCTCCAGTTTTGAAAATAATGGAGACCAAAATTCTTGAAAGATATGTATTTTTCCAAAGTTAATTTTTCCAATGGTAAAAAAACTGACATTTGATCCAAAAAGAGCTTGAAAGTTGCAGGGGAATCATCTTTCCAAAGTAAAGGTATACATTTCTTAGCGAAGTATGTGATCATAATTAATATCCTGCTTTTTTTCCGGTCTAACTGAAGATCCAGTGTATCATTTAATAAATACAAACTGCATGCATGTTTTTTTTTTTTTTTTTGTAAATAGATTTATTGATGATGAAATCTGGCTCTGCAAAAAACAGTTTTCACCCTGATCTGCATTAATTTCACGTTCCATCCCTTATTTATCTGCAGATTTCTTTCACAAACGATCATTTTGTAAGGTTTAAACCACAGATGGGCCAAAGATGTGGCCCGAGGGCCGGATGCAGTGCCCCGACCACCTCAATCCGGCCCCCTTTGTTAAAATAGACACACCATAAACATCTTTTTACAGTCTTTACATTCCTACTCTGAGTCAGGAACACACACACACACACACACACACACACACACACACACGTTCACTCTTATGGGAGGTTCAGAACCACCATTTAGAATAAACTAGACATCATTGTATTGATTTATCGGACTCATGTTTGACAAGTCGAGTAACATGCCAACGATATGAAAAGAGGAAAAAAAAAATTAAGTTTCTCAGCGTTCAACTGAATTAATAGAACTTAAATCTACCATATAAACTTGTGAAAAAGCGCTAGCCTTCGTTTGATGGTGAATTAAAATAAAAAAGTATATTCAGCCGTTAAGCTGGGCAAGATTAAATTAGATCATCTGATGTGTGGGCCCTTGTCTTATTTAACCGTGGTCCGTAGGAATATGGACGTGAAAGAAAAAGAAATATTGCCCATCTCTGGTTTAAACCGCTAAAATGTACACAAAACGCAACAGCGGATAAAAACAAAAAAAAAAACTATGAAACATAAACAAAATTTCAGAAACTACAACCTTAGAAACTCTTTCTTGTGAAAAGGGTCTTAAACTCTTTCCTTTTGTGACCTTTCCCACCGGTACAGAACCTACCGAACCAATCGGGAGGCAGGTTTTATGCTCTTACAGACAATATTCAAAACAACCAAGACGGCGGAGGAATCACCAAAAACACATCGAATCAAAGAGTTTTGTCTTAAAAACCTTTTTACTTCATACTTTTGACATCAAATCTGGTCTTTGCTAATGATTAGTTTTAGTAAAATCCTGTGATTATACTGCATTTCTTTCCAAACTTTAGCTTCAGGATGACCAGAGGACACACACACTGAGTTTATTGCGCTGGTTCTGGTGCCAAGTCCTCGGTGTCGGTGCAAGCTCAGCAGTCACATCCTGACCCGAAGATAAACAAAGAAAGACAGGAAGTGCAGCCCAACTCCGCTGACTTTTATTGTGTGTTTCATCCAGACGTCCCGACATGATCCCAGTAATTTCTCAGATATCAAACACAACCCTCCGTCTCATCGCTGCATGAGTCCATAAAACTCTATCGCAGGTTCAGAGACATGACGGTTCTCCTGATAAGGAGCGGATAAAGGTCCATTTAATAGCAGTCGAGGCATTTTCTCTCCTTGTCCTCATGTGACATGTAGTTTTAACCGTTATTAACCCCCAACTGATTGGAGCTTAACAGTTTCACTTTAATGCCTCTTTAGTTGCTCAAACAGAACCAGATGGAACCAAACTGGGCCTAGAAACCCGTGCAGGACCCAGGAGTGCAGATCCCATGTCAGGATTGGGGGGGAACCCAACGTGATTTTAATTTTAAATTTTTTGCCAATATGCAACTCTTACCATGCCATGAATTGGTAAAGGCTCGGCAAAAAATACTGCACAGGGAATCATTTATTGTGCTTACCTTTCTTGTTTATTTGTCCTAAACAGCCAACAGTGTGTGTCACTGCTTACTTAACTGTTATATTCATAAATCATCATTTTAAGGGTTTTGGGCATGTAGTGTCTACTCATCTCAAATTCTTCTCACCATCTTCCTTTTATCCTATGGGACTACTTTATGCAAGATCAATTGATATATGGAGCCCTAAACAAGTTGTTTAAACTAACTGATCATGTTTTAACACAGTTATGGTGGTAAACAGTTCTAAAAAAAAAAAAAAAAAAAAAAAGGACCCATTGCTAAGAGCACAATAAACTCAGCACAAGTTGACCCAACATCAAATTTATTTACATAAATGTCCATGTTTGTTTTCATCTGTCATTTTCCAGGACTCCCTGGAAAAAGAGATCCTGTATCTTAATAGGCTAACTCTTCTTGTCTGTATAAATCTTCTTATCTGTATCTAGACAACTCATGGATAATACAACTTGACAATAAATTCATATTCATTCATTTATCATTCATTTAGAGAAGAGACTACAAAATCATGAAAATTATCAACAAAATGTACCCATGTTGCCCTTTTTATCATCAATCTGACGAGTAGACACGACAATTATTATTTTTTTAGAAATATATTTTTAATAAATATTCAACCTTTAAGTCTGAAAATACATTTGTTCAATTTTGAATAATTTAGGGTATTTTTATTGGGGGAGACAATTCATGTTTTTCAGAAATTGGGGAGGGCATGCCCCCCCCCGTCTCCCCCGGGATCTGCACCCACGGCAGGACCTCTCTGCAGAAGAGAGTGTAAAAAAAAACAGAGGAAAGGGAAGCTGATCTGACGGGGGGAGTGGGTTCAGGACCCGTCTCCATTGGACAGAATAAATAGATTAACCCCCTCACCCCCCTGACTAGATACCTGCCACCGCTGAGGCAGGAGAGCAGAAGTGTTCAAACCCAGAAGGCCCCGCAGCAGAATGAAAGTTCTGCTTTAAGTTTTTTAGCACATATTTTGGGTTTCTAGTGAGCTGTATTTGGGTCGGGTTATGAGTCATCTCTAACCACGGCCGACCGTGATGACTAACGCGTGACTCAGTGTGGTTTAGGTGTTTTCTTAGAGAGGCCCGTTCGGGTCCGGCACCACCATGTTTGGGCCGATCTGAACACGAGAGACTCTGAATGAACCAAAGATCCGCCGGGTCCGATGGTTCTGGTTCCAGTCAGACGTGGTACTGACACCGGCCCGGGCCACGCTGAGGAACTCCCTGCTCACGTTTCAGAGTTTCCACTGGGACGCTTTTACTTTGTTTTTCACTCTTCAGGAAAAAAAAATCATCATAAAGCAGATGTTACATGAAAAGAAAAACTTATTTCACTTATTTTTTTAATGAATCGGTCTATTTATTTATTTATTTATTTATTTCAGATCCCCATTAGTTGCTGCCTCAGCAGCCACTATTCTTCCTGGGGTCCAACAGTACAAATATACATTTCTATAAAACTTTTACAGTACAATATAAAATGTTAGTTAAACAGAATAAAACAAAGTAGATAACAAGTACAAAGAACAACAACTAAAAAGAAAAACAAGACAAAAAAACAAATAAAAACTAAAGATAATAATAATAATAATAATAATAATAATAATAATAATAATAATAATAATAATAATAAGCAGAAAACAATGGAAAAAAAGAAAATGAATTTTCCTAAATGAAAAAAAAAAAAAAAAAACACAACCAAAAACAGATAGATTAAAGGTAAATCCAAGTACAACTAAAGATAAATAAGTGCATACTAAATGATGCAAATACAAAAACAAAACCAAAAAATGTATTTCAATAGAAGAAAATTTAAAAATAGATAAATAGTGAAAATAACTGGAAACGTCACAAAACTTCAGCAAAATAAAATACAAAAAAATTGAAATTAAATGCAGAACAAGAAAATATTTTTATTTATATAACACCTAACTCAATTAAATCAATAAGCTAAAACCATTAGACACAATCTAAAACAACCAGTTTCTTTTGAACTTCCTTTCTTAGTCTCCTCTTGACCCAACTCTGCCACTAGTTGAAATGAGATTTTCTGGAAGTATATTCCAGTACACGTACATGTCCACAATGTTGACGAAGCAGCGTCATTTCTTTGATTCCTTCCCTGATTGTTCAAAAGAAAAGAAAAACAGCAACTCAGCCAGAAGTGTTGAATCTGATGATGTTTGAAATGAAAGATTTTCCCGACAGATGGTTCATCAACAAGAAAGCTGATCTGTGCATTTGGACGACAGTCAGACATTCCCTCTCTGAGTGTATTTGTGTTGCGGGCGGTAAATGACATCTGCTGATATACCCGTGTAAGCTCTTTCCACTGGGAGGCTTTTATTTAGTTTTTCACTCTTTAGGGGGAAAAAAATCATTCATCATAAAGCAGCACCGACTCAAAAGATGGTTCATGAAAAGAAAAACTTATTTCACTTATTTTTTTTATGGATCACTCCAACAACGGTGACAAAGTCCTTCCCTGATGGTTCAAAAGAAAAGAAAAACAGCAATTCAGCTGGAATTGTTGAATCTCTGATGTTTGAAATGAGAGATTTTCCCGATTGACGGTTAATTAATGAGACAGCTGATTTGGGCATTTGGATGTTTGAGTGTGTTTGTGTTGCTGATAGGACTGGGGATCGATTCAAATGTCAAGATTTGATTCGATCCGATTCCGATATTGATTTGGGTTAGTGTTATTAAAACAGTTTTTTCAGCTGTTGCATGAATTATATGACTGTAGTTATGCAACATATTACTAGTAGTATTATATTGAGATTTAACAGCAAGTATTGGCAGCTAATGATGCTGTAAGGACCAATCAGCTCCCAGAATGCTGATAGAACTGTTTTCAGAAACATCATGTGGATCAGAATTATCAAACAGATTCAGAGCAGCAAACAGAGACGGATGAAATCGGTTTTATTTTTTCATACATTTCGTTTTTATTTGTTCCATTTTCAGTCTGTTTCGGTTTTTAATTTTTGAGCATTTGGTTTTTAGCATTTTTTGCAAATGTAACACCAAGACAGTATATAAAGTAATGAAATATAGACAATTTATGCAATTATAACCTAACACTTTAATGTTTTCATACCTTTAAACATATTTAAAGGCAAAAACATGGCACCAGTTATTCTCGTGTCCAACAAAACATTCCTTTTTTGGGGATAAACAAAAAAATAACCAAAAGTTGTAATGTAATGATAAAAAGAAAAAAAATACATAAATAAATAAAACAACCCCCCCCCCCCCCCCAAAAAAAAAATAAAAAAAAATCGATCTTTAGACATATGAATCGATTTTTAGGAATTAATATGAGAATCGATTTAGAATTGGGAAATCGTTTTTTTTTTTTTCAACACAGGCCTAGTTGCTGATCTGATAATATACCCGTGTAAACCGGTTCCAGAGTCTCCTCATGTGTGATCTCCCCCCGCTGCAGGGCATGGCGTTCACGCTGGAGGAGCGCCTGCAGCTCGGCATCCACGGCCTGCTGCCGCCCTGCTTCCTCTCGCAGGACGTGCAGGTGCTGCGGGTCATGAAGAGCTACGAGACGCGCGTCAACCCCCTGGACAAGTGAGACTCGCACTTTCACCGTAACCGCTGATTATCACAAGGTCCTCCTCAGCATCTGTTGCCAGAGCAACAGATGTCCACGTCTTATGGCACTTTTCCACTAGTACCTACTCAGCCTCAACTCGACTCGGTTTGGTTCTTTCCCACTAGGAGTCTAACGTGCCGAGTAGATACTTTTCTGTAACTACTACAGAGTCGGAAAAAAGAAAACAAGGAAAGGAGGAAGGGAGGGAGAAAAGGAGGAAGGGAGGGAGAAAAGAGGAAGGAAGGAAGGAAGGAAGGTAGAAAACAAAGAAAGGAGGAAGGAAGGAAATGAGCCGGAAGGAAAAAAGGATAAATTCCCGTTGATGACGTTTTTGTGTAACAAACATGGCGGATCTGAGAGTGAGATAGATTTATAGTTACAAATGTGGAGTTGAATTGGTATTTTTTTTATCGTAATTTTTATCGTTATCGGGATAAATGCCAGAAATTATCCTGATACATTTTTTAGTCCACACCACCCATCCCTAGTAGGTACTAGTGGAAAAGTGCCATTAGTGTGGCATTAAAGGCTTAAAGTCCAGTTTGATTTGATTTCACCCCCTTTCATTGCAAAAAGACTTGAATATTGGGCAGTTTTTCATGAAATCAGATGCATCTATGTGGGTCGAAGGTCGAATGCGGGTCGAGATGAGCAAACATAGTCAGAGATCCGTCTCTCTGCGTGACGTTTTGCCGGTTCCCGTCTCTCAGGTACATCCTCCTGATGACGCTGCAGGACAGGAACGAGAAGCTGTTCTACCGCGTGCTGACCTCCGACATCGAGGAGTTCATGCCCATCGTGTACACGCCCACGGTGGGCCTGGCCTGCCAGCAGTACGGACTCGCCTTCAGGAGGCCGCGGTGAGATGAGAGGGTAATTTACGGTGCAGGAACCCGGTCTGACGGCTCGCTGGAGCTGCTAAACCTGTGATGTTTTCAGAGGACTCTTCATCACCATCCACGACCGGGGACACATCGCCACCATGCTCAACTCCTGGCCCGAGGAAGACATCAAGGTAAAGACGGCGTGCTCCGGCGAGCTGGCGGAGGCGCCGCAGACCTCCCTGACCCGTGTTTGTCCCTCCCTTTTTATTATTTTACCTTTTATTCTACCAGGTTAGTCCCATTGAGATCAAGGATCTCTTTTTCAAGGGAGACCTGCCCAAAAATGGCAGCTTTAAAAGTTACAGACAAAACAACAAATCCACAACAACAGAAATAGAAGGACAATGCAAAATAAATCACAAAACAGTGCCAGTAAATAAGTTACCGTAGATGACCAAATAGTCGCCCGTGCGCAAATACGCGCCTGTGCTCTAATAGCCGCCGGGGGTCCGAGCCCATTTGGCATAATAAACGCCGGTTCAATTAAACGCCCGGGCGACTACCGGTAATAACCTGGTAATAACACTGTATTTGCATTGTATTGTGTACAGTATCGTTCATACTGCTCTGATCAGCTCCGTGTGTCGCCGTTACACAGACAAACTGTCTTTGTATATCAGAGCATGTGAGCGGAGTGAAGCGGCGAGAATTTCCGCTCCTCGCTCACAAAGGTTGTCACCGCTCTGCTCCGCCTTCTTTATTATTTATAATTTAATTTTTTTATATATTAAAATCCCAAAATATCTGTACCGTTTCTGATTGGGTGTGTGCACTGCGAATCATTTCAAGTTGTGTCTCGGCGGAGGAACCCGGCGTCCAGCAAAATGAGAAGAGAAAAAAGAGTTCAGCAGGCAGCGCACACACTGAAGGCTGATTTATGGTTCCGCGTTACACCAACGCAGAGCCTACGGCGTAGGGTATGCGGCGACACGCACCGTACGTGGAAATGCGCTCTTTTTTTTTTGCTATTAAAACATGATTTGTAATGTGAATTTGCAAAACTTAAACTACAAATAATAGTTTTTGACGTGACATCAGAGATTGTGCATGCTCTCTGTGAAAGGATGAGGCTAATCGGGTCGCAGCTGCTTCAACTGTGATTCCTTCACGAGGAGAGACCAGGATTTCAAACACGCTTGATTTTCTTGCGACCTCACGATTCGTGATCGGGAGCTCGTCGTGAGGTGTTGTGTTGTGTACAGTGTGTACAATTTTAGTTCCAGTGGTACTATGGTGATCTCATATGTTCTTTGTAAGTAATGGTCTGGTGCTGCTCATTGCAAAAATAAATTGTAGCCTGGTGCAAATACCCGCCTGGTTCTTATAAACGCCTGGGGTCCAAGTGGATTTAGCATATTAAACGCCCGGGCTACTAAATGGTCATCTACGGTACAATACTTAAGGACAGTGACATGTACCGACAGTCATTTAGAAATGCATTTGTAAGAGCTTTAAAATCAGACAATGACACTAATGTGTTTAGCTTCAGGTCTTTTTGGAGGCAATTCCAGGGGTCGGCAACCCGCGGCTCTAGAGCAACATGCAGCTCTTTAGCATCGCCGTAGTGGCTCCCTGGAGTTTTTTCAAAAATGTTTGACCTTTTTTTTCATTTTTTTCTTCTTTTTTTCTTTTTTTTTCCTTTTTTTCACTTTTTTTTCCTTTTCCTCTCTTTTCTTTTCCTCTTTTCTTTTTTTCTCTTTTTCTTTCTCCTTTCCTTTTTAATCTCGACATTTCAACTTTTTTCTCGACATTTCGACTTTTTTCTCAAGATTGTACTTCAACATTAATCTCAACATTTCGACTTTTTTCTTGACATTTTGACTTTTTTCTCGAAGTGCATAATGAAAATAAATATCCCCCCAGTTATAACTAATTTAGAAACATGCAGCATGTGTTGTCTTCATTCTAAGGCTTATACAAGACTTTTCATTTTTTGCGGCTCCAGATATATTGTTTTTTTGTGTTTTTGGTCCAATACGGCTCTTTCAACCTTTTGGGTTGCCGACCCCTGTGCTATTCCAAGTAATTCCAAGTCCCTGACCCGTGTTCCTCCCGTGTTTCTCCCTCCAGGCCATCGTGGTGACGGACGGCGAGCGTATCCTGGGCCTGGGCGACCTGGGCGGTTACGGGATGGGGATCCCCGTGGGGAAGCTGGCGCTCTACACGGCCTGCGGGGGCGTCCCGCCGCAGCAGTGCCTGCCGGTGCTGCTGGACGTGGGAACCGACAACCAGGTGAGCCGCGGTGCGGGTCGGGTCACGTG
The DNA here is from genome assembly GCF_033807715.1 of Cololabis saira. NCBI lineage: Eukaryota > Metazoa > Chordata > Actinopteri > Beloniformes > Belonidae > Cololabis > Cololabis saira. Next base: position 40,523,414 of record NC_084592.1, on the reverse strand, counting down.
ACCCGGTGCAGCTCTTTTATCAGCCATATCAGATGAGTTTTAAAGGTTATTGATACGACCGGGGAGATGCTTAATGATTCATCAGCCCGATCTCGTCTGTGGGTGCAGCAGCTAGCTGCCTCACCAGCCCTGGACCTTAAAGTTCTTTGCACAGAAAGGTGTTAAAGCAAAGTTCTTGTTTTGTATCTTTACTCCAAAATGTGAAAAATTATACAAAATACAGAACCAAATCCTTAACTTTTCTAAATAAAATAAAATATGCTGATTAAAAGACTGTGTTGCTCTAAGGTCCAGTGACTTTCACTGAGTTACCGTATATTTATTCTACATGCAGCAGCCAATAGAAATGCAGTATTCTGCTTTGTCACTAGTCACTGGTCAGAACAAATATGAACCGAAGGAATCTTAAAAAAAGGTATTAATCATTTTAAACATAAATAACATTTGTCCACAATGGCTACAACAACGTCCAACGGGAAATAAGACGGCGGGAAGTTTATCGCCCGGCGGGTGAATCTGTTTTATGAAAATAGACAGACCATAAACATCTATTTATTGTCTTGTATATTCCGAGTCACAGGGTCCGAAAGGCGAAAGGCAGGTTGCCAGTCCATCACAGGGCCACACACACACACACACACACACACACACACACACACACACACACACACTCAGATAGGAGGTTCAGAACCACCAGTTAGAATAAACTAGAAATCATTGTATTGATTTATTGGACTCATGTTTGACAAGTCGAGTAACATGCCAATGATATGAAAGGAAGAAATAAGCCAAACTTTACCTAATTAATATAAACAAAGGAACATTTTTACTGAACATTCAACTGTCCACAAATTCATAGAACTGAAATCTATCGTACAAACTTGTGGAAGCGAGCTTTTGTGTGATGGTGAATAAAATACAAAAAAGTATATTCAGCCATTAAACTGAGCAAGATTAAATTAGATCATCTGATGTGTGGCCCTTTGTCTTCTTTAACTGTAGGAATATGGACATAAGAGCAGTACTCGAGTTGAGGGGGATGAGGGGGGATGGCATTCCCCCCTGAAATAAAAACGGTCAAAATCATCCCCCCAGTAAAACTGCCATCCCTCCTTTCCATCCCTTATGTCATTTCATCAATGAATGTGGTTTTACTGCTATTTCAACATTTAGAGTCATCACCAGAAAAATAACACCAGAAAAATAACTTATTTGACAATTTTCACCTGTTTCAAGTAAATTTCACTTGAAATAAGTAGAAAAATCTGCCAGTGGGACAAGATTTATCTTCTCATTACAAGCAAAAAAATCTTGTTCCACTGGCAGATTTTTCTACTTATTTCAAGTGAAAATCTACTTGAAACAGGTGAAAATTGTTGTTTTTTCCACTGATGAGTCTTGTTTTAAGTGAAATGAGATTTTCTTACTAAAATTAGACATTTTAACTAGAAATAAGACAAATATTCTTAAGATTTTGAGTTTTTGCAGTGATCCATTTTACTTATCCTGTGAAGGACAGAGTCATATTGATAAGTTCAGAAATAGTTTTTTATTGTTGTGTTTTGATGTATTTGATGTAAGCCCAGTGGATATTTAAAGCTTACAGAAGGCTGCATTTAACTGCTGCTATGTCATTCCTGCAGTATTTCTGCAGGTGTTTTGGTCACTGCTATTATTTATGATATATTATTTGTAATCAGCACAAATTATCTGTCCCCCATATGATAAAATCCACCATCCGCCCTGATTTTTTTTTTTTTTTACAACTCGAGTACTGCGTAAGGAGGAAAAAAAAATATTGCCCATCTCTGTTTTAAACCGCTTAAATGTACACAAAACGCAACAACAGCGGATAAAAACGCAAAAAAACTATAAAACATAAACAAAATTTCTTTAGAATTTTTTCACTAAAATACTTTCTTGTGAAACGAGTCTTAAACTCTCTTTCCTTTTGTGACCTTTCCCACCGGTACAGAACGTACCGAACCAATCGGGGGCAGGTTTCATGCTCTGACTCAGAAGAAGAAAAAGAAAAAATATTGAAAACAACCAAGACGGTGGAGGAATCACTAAAAATGTGTTTCATGTCCGTCCCAGGCGCTGCTCGATGACCCGCTGTACATCGGACTGAAGCACAAGAGGATCCGGGGGAAGGAGTACGACGACCTCATCGACGAGTTCATGGACGCCGTGACCGACAAGTGAGTGAAGGTTCGGCTGAGTGAGGAGAGTCTGGCGAGTCCAGGGTCTCACCTGTCCCCCCTGTCCCCCCCGTCCCCCGCAGGTACGGCATGAACTGCTTGATACAGTTTGAGGACTTCGCCAACAGCAACGCCTTTCGCATCCTCAACAAATACAGGAACCGCTACTGCACCTTCAACGACGACATCCAAGGTATTTGTGGTCGTCTACAGCCGTGGTTCTCAAATGGGGGTACGCGTACCCCTGGGGGTACGTGGAGGTACTCCAGGGGGTACGTGAGATTTATAAAAATATATATTTAAAAAAAGCAGTAAGCCTAATAATAATAAATAAGTCTTGAGAAATAATTATATTATAAAAAGTAAAATAAAATATAAATGCACATTCATACACTGAATTTTATATTCAGTATTAATTTTAGTATCCTTAAAGAAATATTCAATGTTCAATGCAACAATTCAATTTTATGTGATGAAAACTTGCAATTTTCATTGTTTGATCACCAAAAGAAGCAAAGTTGCTGATTTTGTGTGAGCAAATCTTTATTTATTATTAAGGAATGAATCAATGAATCAATGAATCAATGAATGAATGAATTTTTATTTCGAACATGTATATAAAATGAAAGTAAAAATAATAATAAAAAGATAAACATTTACATCTTCATATAAACATATGTTCGAAAAAAAGGAGTAGGAAGAAGTTTACACTTTTTCCTAGTTCTTACCCCTTTATAACACTATGGATTTACATTATTGTTATTACAGTATTATATCTACATAATATCCATATAAATATAATCTATATAAATACTCTGTAAACATGCCTATTATTACATAATTATCCATATAAGTATATAGACAATATAAATATTACATAAATATTATATCAATATCTAGAAAATACAACTATTATATACATCTATATAAATATACACTATATAAACTACATAAATATCTCTATAAATATATATGTGCTACATACCCAATAAATATATAACATACATTACATAATTTCAACTATCCTTCTCAACAGATAATATATACTACATAAATATCTAAACATATCTTAAGCAAGTATAATATACCATTTTTCCCCACCTTATTTGTTTCTCACACTCCCCGTCAACCCATTTCCTCTTCCATATACCTGTTTATAAATCAATTTGTAAAGAAAATATGATTTATTTATAATTAAGTTAATGATTTTTTTTTTTGTGAACACATTTTTAGTTATTTATGTATATTCATTGTTTTCTGTTTTTCTTATTTGTTTCTACATGCAATGTTTAGTTCAATGTTTATTTAAGGTTTAATAAATCAGACATTGAAGGCACAGCACTGTACCTCTTTCTTTTCTACCAAAAAAGTTTGAGAACCACTGGTCTACAGGTTGGAAACCAAAAGTTAAACACCTCCAGACGCTGAGAAGTTAGTCAGAAGTTCCTTGAGACTTTTATTTCAAAGTCTCTCTGTAGTGAAACTGTTTAAAGCACCTTTGAACGTTTCTCCCGGTGAGATGGAGCTGCTGGTTTTGGCCCGTGAGGCGTCACAAGTGCACGTTTTTGTCCATTTCCTCCTGCAGGCACGGCCTCCGTAGCTGTGGCCGGGGTCCTGGCTGCCTTGAAGATCACCAAGAACAAACTGCTGGACCACAAGTTTGTCTTCCAGGGAGCCGGAGAGGTGAGAGGCTTCGCTCTTTTAAAGCGACACTACGTAACTTTTCCACCTTAATCTAATATTTCCAGAGTCATTGTGATGGTACATCAACTTCCAACAGGTTTAATGAAACCTCTGTCATGGTCTGAGGGGGTCTGTATCGCCTCCACTGGCACTATGTAACTTTGAGGAGCATGGTAGGAACCCTGCCACACTAAAAAACTACAAATCGTTACGACTTTGACTGCTTTACGGCATACGTCACTTCCCCCTCCTTCCCGATTCGCAGTCGAGACGAAAATGGGCGGGGCTTGGAGTTCAGAGCTCAGGAGAAGCTGGTAACCCGTTGCTGCGTCGTGGCTGCAGCAGCTCCACATAACAGACGTGGGGAAAAGATCCTAATGGTTTAACTTTTCACCGGTTTCCTGCTCGGAGGCAGAACCACGCAGGCCAAGTATCTGATATAACAGAGTAAAAGAGTGAAAGAGTCGTCGGCTCGCTTTGGATCGCAGCTGTAACGACCAAACACACAGTAAAGCCTGATTTATGGTTCTGCGTTAAATCGACGCAAATCTACGGCGTAGGGTACGTGGCGACGCACAACGTACGGTGCGTGTCGCCGCGTACCCTACGCCGTAGGCTCTGCGTCGATTTAACGCAGAACCATAAACAGCCTTAAACCACAAACACTCACACAGACCGGGGTCGGATCAAAACACGGGTTTTATTCCCCACTTCGCCAGCTAAACGCAGTTGCTGGCCAGCTCTCTGCGGTGCAATTAACCCCAATCTTCAGATAAAACTAGTTTGTTGAGGAAAAAATATTAACTCTTATTTGTAGCTGCAGAGGAAAAAAATAATCTCACGAGGAAAAAAAAATATTGCTCACGCCTCTTCAACATAATATAGCAGTCAAAAAAAAAGAAAAGAGAAGTAAGAGGGATACAAAACATTTAGGCTACTGTATGTTGTACTATTATACAAATTTATTGAAACACATGGGTTTTCAGTAATGATTTCATATGGATCCAGACCGTTAATAATCATTATTTTCTCCATATACCGCTCCCTGGCTTCCTTGTTTAAGGTATCCCGGTAAATTCCAGTTCCTTTCCAGCAGTTTAACATCTTTTTTTGCGTTCCTTCTGTTCACTTGGTGAAACAGAAAAGCGTCCCGTGTTCTCTCATCAAAACAAATGCAGCGACGGGATAGGAGTTTTCCGGCAGTACGCGCTGGTGCTCATGGGAAACGTAGTGTTCTTTCTGGTAAAGCACTACCGATTTTGTCCACAAGATGCCGCCAAACTCAGAAAAGCTGAAAGTTACGTTGTGCTGCTTTAACTCCCTCAGAGCTGATATGGAGGGAAAATCCACTCCAAACATTTGTGTGTGTATCATTAGATTTGTGTGTAACTCGCACGAAGTTACGGACAAAACGATAGTTAAAGGAGCTTGAGGCCGGATTGTGGCAGGATTTATGAAAAAAATCCGTATACATTTTAAGTTTTCTAGTAATAATGTCAGATGAAGCGTTCCAAACCCAAAAGAATGAGCCCTCTAGTGTATCTCTCCTTTGCCTTGAACAGGCTGTGTGCTGCAAAATGTGCTGCAATTCGGTCCCGAATTTCCTGCGCTGGGCTGCGGATGTGACGTCACATGACGCTGCATGCACGTTCTCCCCGTTCTCCCGTGTCGGCTTCACTGTTGGCTGCAGTACCCCCAACGGCCGTCGTGGTGAAGGTGGCGCTAGAGAGTCTCATTTCTTAAAAGGAGCCTCAAGCTCCTTTTAAGAATTCAAAAAGCCTCCTACACACAAGTCATTAAATGCACGAATTGCCTGATACATGCACAAAGCTTTAGATACGAACAAATGGTTTTGAGACTTTCCACGCCTCCAAGAAGCCTCAGGGCGGCTGCGCTGGTTGTGGGTGTGGTTTCAGCAGCGGAGGAGACCGAGGGCGTGGTTTGCATTTTGGTGACGTAAAGAAAATGCACAAATCCAAACGGCCCGTGGAAACCACATGACACCGGGGGATTCAGTCGGGCGGGGGGGAGCAGACCTTGCAGATTTTCATGTGTTTGGCAGGGTGAGGGGAGACCCCTTTTATATATGTTAAAACAAGAAAAAACATATTTTTCATAATAGGTCACCTTTAAATCCACCACGTAGGACAAATCTGTGAGGTTTCTGGAGGTGTGAAAAGAGTCTCAAAACCTTTTTTTGGGGCTTTTTTAAGTCATAATTATTGTTTTGTCCTTAACTTCGAGAAAGTTACAGACACACAAATGTTTTGAGTCACTTTTCTCTCCATGGCTTGAGCTCTGATGACCTGAAAGCAGCTGAAACGGGAGAATCGTCCCACTTTTTCTTCTTCTTCTCCTCTCTGAACAGGCTGCTCTGGGCATCGCCCACCTCCTCATCATGGCCATGGCCAAGGAGGGCGTAAGTCGGGAGGAGGCGGCCAAGAGGATCTGGATGGTGGACTCCAAGGGCCTCATCGTTAAGGTGACACACGTCTGCATGTCCTCGAGGTGTTGGTGTCTCTGAGGGTTTCTGAACGACGACGTAAGACGTGTCCGTCCCTGCAGGGGAGAGGCAACCTGAACCACGAGAAGGAGGAGTTCGCTCACGACCATCCGCACCTGAAGACGCTGGAGGAGGTGGTGCACACCGTCAAGCCCACGGCCATCATAGGTGACGCGTGAAACACCCGTTAACCCCTCTCATCCTCACAAATCTGAATTATGACTCATTTAAGACTAGGGCTGGGGATCGATTATCGATGATTCCGATATTGATTTGGGTTAGTGCTATTTATTATAAATTTTTGAGCATTTGGTTTTTAGCATTTTTTGCAAATGTAACCCCAAGACAGTATATAAAGTAATGAAATTTAGACAATTTATGCAATTATAACCTAACACTTTAATGTTTTAATACCTTTAAACATATTTAAATGCAAAAACATGGGACCAGTTATTCTCGTGTCCAACAAAACATTCCTTTTTTGGGGATAAACATACCCAAAAGTTGTAATGTAATGATGAAAAAAATTAATTAAATAAAATAAAAAAAATAATTAAAAAAAATCGATGTTTTGACATATGAATTGAATTTTAGGAATTAATATGAGAATCGATTTAGAATTGGGAAATCGATTTTTTTCAACACAGGCCTAGTTGCATGAATGATATGACTGTAGTTATGCAACATATTAATACTAGTATTATATTGAGATTCAACAGCAAGTATTGGCAGCTAATGATGCTGTAAGGACCAATCAGCTCCCAGAATGCTGATAGAACTGCTTTCAGAAACATCGTGGAGCAGAATTACCAAACAGATCCAGGGCAGCAAACAGAGGCCGTATTAAATCAGTTTTATTTTTTCCCACATTCCGTTTTCATTTTTTCCATTTTCAGTCTGTTTCGGTTTTATTTTTTGAGAATTTGGTTTTTAGCATTTTATCCAAATTTAACCCCAAGACAGTATATAAAGTAATGAAATATAGACTATTTATGCAATTATAACTGAAAACTTTAATGTTTTTATACCTTTAAACATATAGACAAAAACATGGCACCAGTTATTCTCGTGTCCAAAAAAACATTCCTTTTTTGGGCATAAACAAACAATAAAACAAAAGTTGTAATGTAATGATGAAAAAGAAATAAATCGACCTTTAGACATACGGATCGATTTTTAGGAATTAATATGAGAATCGATTTAGATCCATCCATCCATCCATTATCTATACCCGCTTTATCCCTTGCGGGGTCACGGGGGTCTGCTGGAGCCTATCCCAGCTCATTTTAGGTGAGAGGCAGGGGTTACACCCTGGACAGGTCACCAGTCCATCACAGGGCCACATATAGACACACAAACCATGCTCACAATCACACTCACGCTCACACCTACGGGCAATTTAGAATCATCAATTAACCTAATATGCATGTTTTTGGACTGTGGGAGGAAGCCGGAGTACCCGGAGAGAACCCACGCAAGCACGGGGACAACATGCAAACTCCACACAGAAAGGCCCCTGCCGGGCCTGGGAGTCGAACCGGGGACCTTCTTGCTGTGAGGCAACAGTGCTAACCACTAAGCCACCGTGCTGCCCCGATTTAGATTGATTTTTTTTTTTTTCAACACAGGCCTATTTGAGACGTATTCAGAGAGAAAATAAGCAACACCAGTTGTGTTTGAGCTGATGAATTTGAAGCGAACGTTGGAGAAACTGATGTTGAATTTGTCCCGAAGGCGTTGCCGCGATCGGAGGAGCGTTCACCGAGAAGATCATCAAGGACATGGCGGCCTTCAACGAGAGGCCCATCATCTTCGCCTTGAGCAACCCCACCAGCAAGGCCGAGTGCACGGCGGAGCAGTGCTACAAGCTCACCGAGGTGATGCCCCGTGGTTACCATGGTTACCGTGTTTCTGCTGGTCTTGAAAAGTCCTCCGCTGTTGTGAAAGTGTTAAAAACTCAAAAGGAACTAGACCAGGGGTGTCAAATGTGCTGCCCGCAGGCCGCATGCGGCCCGAGAGAGATTTTCATGCGGCCCGCGAGAAGGCACGCAAAAAAACGAAACGTTAATTTACTAAAAAGGAAGGCAGAAATAATTGCCATGAATCGCAGCATATCCGATAATATATTTCTTCTACAAATCCATCGTTATTCCACAAATAGAGCAGTTTTCGACTTTTTTTTAGTTTTCTAGAATGCATTTGCCGATTTTATTTCTTTGTAGACGGTCGTTTATTTTTATTAACTGACTACTATTATATATTTTCACAGGAAAAATATCACTGCTAAAAAAGATGATAAAAGATATTTATTTTGAGAATTTCCGTTTTGAATACGAGGATAGTGACAAAGTAAAATAGTTAAAAGAGAAGTGCTGACTTTTTCGGCACACTGGCGTAAATATCTGCACCAATTTTTAAAAATAGATACACTTAATTGTACTGGAAAACTCTAAAATCACAAAGAAACACTCTCGGATGTAATAAGAAAGATTTTGCTTTTAATTAAATTTCCTATAAAAAAGCGAAATATGAAAAAAAACATACTTCTATTCTAAAAGTATCTTGCATAATTTGAAAAAAAAAAACGAGAAATTTCCTAGAAAAGATCCTGAAGAAATATATTTTACATAATTAGAGTGTAAACAAAGTGCATATTTCCTTTTAAAATTAATTAAACTGATATTGGATTAGATAACAATAGTAAAAAAAAAATTCGCACTGTTTTTGTTATTTTGAGCGTGCGAGAAAAGAATTGGTCAAATCTGGCCCGCCAAGCAAAATGAGTTTGACACCCCTGAACTAGGCGGTTTTGTGGTGGGTTTGTCTGCACGGTAACTTAACTCCTCCCCTTTCTGCTCAGGGGCGGGGCATCTTCGCCAGCGGGAGTCCGTTCAAGAAGGTGACGCTGGCGGACGGGCGCACCTTCTACCCCGGCCAGGGGAACAACGCCTACGTGTTCCCCGGCGTGGCCCTGGGCGTCATCGCCTGCGGAGTGCGGCACATTTCTGACGACATCTTCCTCACCACGGCAGAGGTGAGTCACACACGAGAGCGGTCGGACCTCTGGACACCCACAAAGATTCAGATCAGACTCATTCTGATCACATTAAATACTTTTATTAACTTTATTAAACCACCTGACTAACGAAGGTTTAAAAAGACCTAATTACCATCTTCAACAGAACGTTCTTAAACACATTAAACTATTTCCAAAACACACATCCTGGTCTACGGTGGATCAATACCAACATCTCAGTCCTGATGGTTCAGTTTGAAGGTCCAGTCCTCCTATTAGGAAACAAAAAGACTTTACAGGACTGTCTCAGAAAATTAGAATATTGTGATAAAGTCCTTTTTTATTTTCTGTAATGCAAAAATGTCATACATTCTGGATTCATTACAAATCAACTGAATTATTGCAAGCCTTTTATTATTTTAATATTGCTGATCATGGCTTACAGCTTAAGAAAACTCAAATATCCTATCTCAAATTAGAATATTCTGGGAATCTTAATCTTAAACTGTAAACCATAATCAGCAATATTAAAATAATAAAAGGTTTGCAATATTTCAGTTGATTTGTAATGAATCCAGAATGTATGACATTTTTGTTTTTTTAATTGCATTACAGAACTTTATCACAATATTCTAATTTTCTGAGACAGTCCTGTAAATGTTCATTAATTTAATTCTGTAGTATTTTCTTGTGAAAAGTGAATTTGGATGGGAACTACTTTTCCTTCCGCCCTCTCACTCGGCGTTGAACCACGGCTGTGATGAGGCTCCGGGCAGTCAGATATTTTAAAATGATAAATGTTATTGATTTATAATGTGTCATATGTAACAAAAACACTCAGGAAAAGTCACCAATCTCGTTAAATATTTATAAAATGCGAGACAGACCACTTGCAGGAGAATCGGTGGGAATACTTCAACCTCACTGAGCATCATTTCTGTCGGTTTTATCATCGAAGGGTTGTTTGTATTTCATCTGTTTTTGTTAAATACATTTAAAAGTTGCCAGTTAATGTCTTTAAATGAGGCTTTAAGTGAGTTTTATGATGTAATTTCATCATAAAATCAGAAATATTTGCATAACTAACAAGACTGTTTTTATTTTATCAAAACAAAAATCACTGCTGTTCTGCTTTGACTTCATATAAAATCTTTTATTGATTAACAATTCAATAACTTTGACCATATAGGTCAAAGTTCACAGACACAAAAAGCTGCTGTTTTATCAGAAATGATCGATTTATAGGTAAATGTAAGCCGGTATTTGTTCTGTCTTTGTCAGTCGATCGCTGACATGGTGACGGAGGAGCACCTGGCAGAGGGACGACTGTATCCTCCACTCAACACCATACGAGAGGTTTCCTTCAAGATCGCAGTGAAGGTGGGAGATCCATCACATACGTGTCAAATCCAACGATAAGACTTGTAGTTTTAAACAGAGGTGTCAAAAGTATTCACATTCATTACTCAGGTAGAAGTATAGATACTAGAGTTTAAAAATACTCCTGTTGAAGTTGAAGTATCAACTTAAGTTTTTTACTCATGTAAAAGTATAAAAGTACTGGTTTCAAAACTACTTAAAGTATAAAAGTAAAAGTAATGTAAGGGGGAAAAAAGCCATTAAGGACAAAAGCCATTGAAAATGAATGTATCTTAGTATAATGCAAATATATTAAAGAACCATATATGTGTACTATTGAGCATTAACATGTGTTTCAGAGAGCAGGAGATATGATGACTAGTTGCCTATAAGTATTGTAATTAGGGCTGTGCGATTAATCGATTTTAAATCCAAATCGGATTTATTAATCAAGACGATGTTAAAAAAAGGAAAATCGTAAAATCGATTTTCCTTTTTTGCAGCTGGCTGCATGCGTCTAGTCATCTTTGTTTGGTCAAGAAAATTGTAAATGCTGTCACTTTACTAAACTCAAGGAGGATTTACAGTATCTTTCAATTGCACTTCATTCCCAATAGGGAAATTTGTTTGCTATTTTTCTTTAAAAATAAAGATAAAATATTTGAAACTATTTATTCCATTGTCTTTTGTAGTTTTACCAAAAAAAATCGAAATCGTAAATCGGGTTTTCAGAGAAAAAAAATCGGAATTTTATTTTTGTCCAAAATCGCCCAGCCCTAATTGTAATGGTGCAAAAAGTCAAACTTCAGAGGCATGTTATCATTTATCCTAACCTTTATTGGAATGTACATCCAAGTTTAGTTGCAGGAATCTGAGGGAACGGATGTAAGAACAAAACTGGACAAGAACATCTGAAACAACCACAACCAAATTCACTCTATCCGGATGGAGCAATTTAACTGGATAGTTTTTTTTTAAAGGCCGAAATGAAATAGAGTAACGAGGCTGTTTTTAAAAAGTAAGGAGTAAAAAGTACAGATAATTGCGTGAAAATGTAAGGAGTAAAAGTAAACAGTCGTCTGAAAAATAATTACTCCAGTGAAGTATAGATAACCAAAATTTCTACTTAAGTAAGGTAACAAAGTATTTGTACTTCGTTACTTGACACCTCTGGTTTTAAAGTTCACATCATGTCTTTGATCAAATACTGGATGCCAAATCTCTGCTTTTCATATATTTACGGAGCTGCTTTTCTCCTCCCAGATCATCAACTACGCCTACAAACACAACGTGGCCTCGGTGTACCCCGAGCCTAAAGACAAGGAGGCCTTCGTGCTGTCTCACATCTACAGTCCAGACTACGACTCCTTCACCCTGGACACGTACGGCTGGCCCAAGGCGGCCATGGAGGTTCAGGACGTGTGATCCGCGCGCTGCCTCCCCTCAGAAAACTCCTGCAGACGACACTTGCCTTCTGGATTTGTGCGTTAGTCTTTTATACATGTCGGTAAATGCCTCTCACAAAGACCAGGCAGTAAATAATCATTACTGTACCTACTGAATGTTTAATATACCATGAAGAAGTTCGGCTCCCTCAGTGCTGTATGTTTTATTTGATCTCTTCCGTGAGAGGAATATTTCATATCCACCCAGGAGCATATCACACAACACCAAGCTAAAACTACACTCCATTTACTAGTTTCTATCAGCTTGCATTTCTGGCTCTGCTTCGTTGTGAGCATTGGGTATTTCTGATGATCAGCACTCCTGTTTTCTTGACTGTATTTGAAGGAAGTGTGTGTTGCCTTGAGTTTTGTACAGATATCTTTCTGTTGTGTTTTTTGCCAAAAAACTTTGATGGCCTGTATCTTTTACTCTGAGCAAAACGTGATGCTGTGCAGGCTTTAGTACTGAGATATATAAGCTTTAAGTTTTCAAAGGGAACATGTACGTTTTTGAATAAAATTCTTGGAAAACTATGTGAGTTTTTCAATTTTTTGACAGTTGCTTAAGAAAAATGCCTGGGGCAGTTTTCTGGAGCAGTGTTGTTTGGTGCCCCCTGCTGGTTGTTTCAGGAGATTGCAAAAACAAGGAATCTTGTCATAGTTTGGCAAAGTACAGCTGTAGTGGCTATTTGTCTCCAACAACTACTTCAAAAAGCCACTGATACTGCACTAACGCAGGTCAGATAGGAACCACAGGATGGAATGAGGCGATTGTCCATTAGGCAACGTTTTGTGGCTTTTAATCAGTACTGGAGATGAGGGGGGATGAGGGGGGATGGCATCCCCCCCTGAAATAAAAACGGTCCAAATCATCCCCCCTGTAAAACTGCCATCCCCCCTTTCCATCCCTTATGTCATTTCATCAATGAATGTTTTGCTGCTATTTCAACATTTAGAGTCATCACCAGAAAAATAACTTATTTGACAATTTTCACCTGTTTCAAGTCAATTTTCACTTGAAATAAGAAGAAAAATCTGCCAGTGGGACAAGATTTATCTTCTTATTACAAGCAAAATAATCTTGTTCCACTGGCAGATTTTTCTACTTATTTCAAGAGAAAATCTACTTGAAACAGGTGAAAATTGTTGTTTTTTCCAGTGATGAATCTTGTTTTAAGTGTAATAAGATTTTTTTTACTAAAATGAGACATTTTAACTAGAAATAAGACAAATATTCTTGTTAAGATTTTGAGTTTTTGCAATGATCCATTTTACTTATCCTGTGAAGGACAGAGTCATATTGATAAGTTCAGAAAACAGTTTTTTATTGTTGTGTTTTGATGTATTTGATGTAAGCCCAGTGGATATTTAAAGCTTACAGAAGGCTGCATTTAACTGCTGCTATGTCATTCCTGCAGTATTTCTGCAGGTGTTTTGGTCACTGCTATTATTTGTAATATATTATATTTGTAATCGGCACAAATTATCTGTCCCCATATGGTCAAATCCACCATCCCCCCTGATTTTTTTTTTACAACTCAAGTACTGCTTTTAATACACCTCTTCCTGAACAATCCAGCAAGATGTTGAAATGTTGGCTCTTAATTCTGTCCTGAAAACCAGACACATTCCCTGGTGCCCACTGACTTCCCACTGTGCTCTAATCAATTAAGTATCATCAGCTGTGCCCAAATTGCCCACCACCTTAATAAATAAAAGCTTATAGCTGCAACTCAAATGGACTTAAAATAAGACTGACTGAACTAATTATGCAAAAAAAAAAGACATTGAAAATGCAACATAGTTGTTTTGTCTCCTCAAAAGTAAGGCTACACCCGAGTGGGTTCTCTCGCTCTCCTGTAGAAGAAGTCTAACAAGATCCCGAGCCCCGAAAATTGACTAGGTTTTACAACGCTTTGTTCCCACCAGCAGAGGGCATGGGTCATCTTAAATCACTCTGGGCATAACAATCTCAGATGAGTGGGGAGGTGTTTGGTTGAGCTCATCTGGTTGTTTGTCAACCAACAAGGTCAAGGAGTTACAGTTTAGAATAATTCATAGGCTCCAGATTACACCAGTGTTACGGAATAAATGTAATCCTATATTTTCCCAATTTTGTAACGAATGCTAGGTTTCTGATGGTTCTTACTTCCACTGTATTTTTGATTGTCCCTTTATCAAAAGTTTCTGGGGAAAGGTCTCTGAAATTTCTGTAATATTTGGTAAAAATCTAGGTCTTAAACCACTTTCCTGTATTCTTGGATTACATTCTATTCTGAATCTTAAACCCCACATGGTAAAACTGCTCGATGTTCTTTTGTTTGGTGCCAGAAGGCAGGGGCGAAAATCCCGTTTCATAGTTGGGGGGGACAATAAACAGTAAAACTTTAGAGAATAAATCCAGGGGGGGACAAGGAATAAAAGTTTTAGCCTTCCTATAATACAGTATTTTGACATTTTCAACTCTATCTCGCAAACAGGCAGAAGACCTTTCTTAGAGTAATACAAAACAATGGTATTAGGTGGAAGGTGGCAATAATACAGCACATCCTACATAATACACTGCAAAAACCCAAAATCTTAACAAGAATATTTGTCTTATTTCTAGTTAAAATGTCTCATTTTTAGTCAAAAAATCTCATTACACTTAAAACAAGAGTCATCACTGGAAAAAACAACAATTTTCACCTGTTTCAAGTAGATTTTCACTTAAAATAAGTAGAAAAATCTGCCAGTGGAACAAGATTTTTTTGCTTGTAATGAGAAGATAAATCTTGTCCCACTGGCAGATTTTTCTACTTATTTCAAGTGAAAATTTACTTGAAACAGGTGAAAATTGTTGTTTTTTTCCAGTGATGAGTCTTGTTTTAAGTGTAATGAGATTTTACTGTTTATTATTATTTTCGATTTTGGTTTCGGCCACAAATTTTCATTTTGGTGCATCACTACTAAATACTACTGCATTGTTCCAAAATTATTAATTCTGTCTCAAATTATTCTAGGGGGGGACAGCTTTACTAATGGGGGGGGACTTGTCCCCCCTGTCCCCCCCGGGATTTTCGCCCCTGCCAGAAGGTGCATCTTACGTCAGTGGATTTCTGACAAACCTCCTAAGCTTTCACAGTGGCAGCAAAGTATAATGGAACTCATCCCTCTGGAAGCCACGACCTACTGGTTTAAGGACAAACCCTCATTGTTTCAAAAATTTGGGACCCATTCTTGGACTATATTGGAACAGATCGTGCACAGACTTTGCAGAGAGGCCTCTACGGTCTTATATGGACATATATCCCTAGAGAAGCCTATACTTGAGTTTGAATCAAGCAGAATGTTGTTTGTAACACCTCACTGCCTGGATTTATGGTCACGTACCCATTCAACGGTTAATAGTTCCCCCCCCTCTTTTGTTTTTCCTCTATCCCCCTTCCTTATATTTGTTTACTCATTTTGCTTCATCATCGTGTGTGAATTCCTGCTCAGTGTGTTCTGTGTAGAATATGGTGTTCTTATATTTCCTTCTCATGTTTTCTTACCTTAAAACAAAAATCAATAAAAATATTTAAAAGAAAGAAAATACAACATAGCAAAAACACATAACTGAATAGCTCCCACAACAGGTTTTTACAATATAGTATAATTTTCCAGTTTAAAAGTAATAGTTTGACACAGTTTGAATTGTTGGGTAAGGGAGTTGTGTAGCAGCAAGTGGAAAGGCCTCAGGATTTACCTCGTGTAGTCATGGGATCATTTTTAGACTAACTTTTCCCTCCAGGGTCTCTCTTCCCCGGCAGCTCAGCATCGTTTTGATCTCAGAAGTTTATGATAACCGTCATGTGACGAGTCTTCACTGATGAACACGGGACTGTTATCAGATAAACTCCAGAAGAACCCGCGACCCTGAGCAGGGTTGAAGCTCGCCAGAGGTGTCAAGTAACAAAGTACAAATACTTTGTTACCTTCGTAAGTAGAAATTTTGGTTATCTATACTTCACTGGAGTAATTATTTTTCAGACGACTTTTTACTTTTACTCTTTACATTTTCACGCAATTATCTGTACTTTTTACTCCTTACATTTAAAAAAAACAGCCTCGTTACCCTATTTCATTTCGGCCTTTAAAAAAAAACTATCCAGTTAAATTGCTCCATCCGGATAGAGTGAATTTGGTTGTGGTTGTTTCAGATGTTCTTGTCCAGTTTTGTTCTTACATCCGTTCCCTCAGATTCCTGCAACTAAACTTGGATGTACATTCCAATAAAGGTTAGGATAAATGATAACATGCCTCTGAAGTTTGACTTTTTGCACCATTACAATACTTATAGGCAACTAGTCATCATATCTCCTGCTCTCTGAAACACATGTTAATGCTCAATAGTACACATATATGGTTCTTTAATATATTTGCATTATACTAAGATGCATTCATTTGCAATGGCTTTTGTCCTTAATGGCTTTTTCCCCCTTACATTACTTTTACTTTTATACTTTAAGTAGTTTTGAAACCAGTACTTTTATACTTTTACTTGAGTAAAAAACTTGAGTTGATACTTCAACTTCTACGGGAGTATTTTAAACTCTAGTATCTATACTTCTACCTGAGTAATGAATGTGAATACTTTTGACATCTCTGAAGCTTGCACAGATGAAAAACAAGCCGTACAAAGACAACATAAGTGTTATACATTTATTGATCATTCTTGTTCATTTCCATGCGCCATCATCCGTCTTGTTTCAAAACAATCACCAGCTGTACAATAATTCATTCATACCTCCGTTATTTGTAACCTAGCAGTGAAATATCAGACACGCATCAACTCCACATGAACTGTTGACCTACGACGGTTGTTTCACTTCAAAGAGCTACAGAAGAAAAAGGAAAAGATGACGTGTGAATCACAGACACGTGGTGAGCACCGAGTGCAACATCATGTTAAACACCGCTCTTTACATCAACCTCAAGCACATTTACAAAAAAATAAATATATATAAATATACAAAAAACAAATTATGGGTAAAGAAAGAAATTCCTTCAGTATAAAATTATTGTGCACTGAACGTACCGGTGATCTTTCAACCATAGTACCGAAATATAACTTCAGGCTCAGATGTCTAATTTAGGCTTCATCAGAACTTCATCAGTTTAGTCGCAATAGATTTCACATTTCATTCGTTAGTCATTAAAGTAATCAAAGATCTAAATAAGGAACACTGCTTAAGTTTGTAAACCAACTAAACTGTGTAATTGTATAATCTAAGATTTTCATCTGGATCGCAGCATCTGTATTGCGGGTTTGGACGGTAGACGTGCGATCGTGGACACGAAACTCTTGAGACGAGGAGAAAACCAACTGAAGATCCGGTTCCCTGCAGATCCGAGGCGGCGCGGCGTCGGCTGGAGTTTCTGGCTGATGACGTCACGCTGACCTCGTTACACCTAACTAATCCGGAACAGGAGAACAGGGACAACTCATTTAAAGGGGACCTATTATGGCATCTAATACCTGTTTTAAACAGGCCTTGAATGTCTTAGAAACAAGCTTTTGATTGTTTTTGCTAAATAAATGAGAAATTCAGCCTCTGAGCCATGTCTTTATCTTCCCATTCTCTATCCTCATTCTCTGTGAGGGATTCTGAGTGGACGGGGCTATGATAATGAGGCTCTGTGCTGATTGGCTGCCTGAATGACGCGTAGCAGGGGAGGGCACAAAGCCTCGCTCTGGACAGAAGAGCAGCCGGCTGCGTACACTATTAAACCGTGTCCTAACTGCATGCGATGCGAGCGAGTGCCAGCGACAAAATCAATTCCATTGCTTTATTTTTTATTGGACTGTCCTTACTTGCCGCGAGCAATGCAGCGCTGCGGAGCGCGCCGTTTTGAGCTGAACATTTGTGGGACGCCCTGCTTCTATTTCCTTCCTGTCGCTCGCATTGAAAGCCAGTTGAAAGCACTGTAGGAAACGGTCATGGATGAGGAACGGCTGATCCAGTTAGTTGAAATGAGAAATTATCTCTATGATTCCTCCTCATTTCACTACAAAAACCTCAATAAAGTGGCAGCTGCTGGAGGGAGATGGACAGAGAGCGTCCGATGTCACGCAGTTGCGACGCGATAGACGGACGCTCGCATGCAGTTAAGACACGGTGTTTAGTTGTGGGCGTGGTTTGCATTTTGGCGACGTAACGAAATCTGAATGGCTCGTAGAAGCCACATCACACTGGATGGCTCATCCAGGCGGCTGTACAGACACTGCAGAATTTGGTTGCTTTCCTACGGTGGCCGAGACCCGCCATTGCTGCAAATTAAAGAAACGCTGTAAATAAAAAGAAACGCAGCTGCAAATAAAAACAAACGCCGCTACAAATAAAAGAAACGCTGCAAATATAAAGCAACGCAGCTGCAAATAAAAACAAACGCCGCTACAAATAAAAGAAACGCTGCAAATATAAAGCAACGCTGCTGCAAATAAAATAAAAAAACGACGCAAATAAAAAAGCCACAACGGAAGTGAATTAACGGGGACTATTTTTGCTGATGCACCGGTGTTTTTTACTTGAGAGGAGGAGAAGAACACGAAGAGGACGTAAGTGAAAAGGAAGAAATAAGAAGAGCGAGGAATAAAAAGAACAAGGAACGAGAAAATAATTGAAAAGGTTAGTGTTCAACGTCGCTACGTGTAATTTTTAATGTGCAACACCGGTGCATCGGCAAAAATAGTCCCCGGTAATTCACTTCCGTTGTGGCTTTTTTATTTGCGTCGTTTTTTTATTTTATTTGCAGCAGGGTTTCTTTATATTTGCAGCGTTTCTTTTATTTGCAGCGGCATTTCTTTTTGTTTGCAGCGTTTCTTTTATTTGCTAAGCGTTTCTTTAATTTGCAGCGGCGTTTGTTTCTTTTTGCAACGTTACTTTTATTTTCAGCAATGGCGGGTCTCGGCCACCGTACTTTCCTCCTTCTCTGAGTTGGCAGGCTGAGGGGAGACCACTTTATATATGTTAAAGCAGGAAAAAACGTGTTTTTCATAATAGGTCCCCTTTAAATATTGCTCGATTTGTGGTGGGTTTTTGTGCTGGTAGATACCGTAAGTGAAGTAAATACAATGTAAGCAGCGTACAGAGTCCGTAACATTTTGGCAAAGGACTCGTTGAGGACAGTATTCAAGCAAACTGTGCTTTGGGACTTTGAGAGAATCAGACAAAGAGATGTTTGGGGTTTGTGCAGCTTCATGCGACGACGTCCGTCTCTTCCCTCTGGTCTTCCGGACCCCCCCCCCCCCCCGGGTCTATTCCTGGCTCTTCTTGTTCTCTGGACAGATGAAGGACAGCAGCATGTCTATCATGTTCCTGATGATGGGCGGGGGCGGGTGGAGGGCGTGGGGGAGGTGGTGCGCCAGGCTCATCTGCCAGGCGTCCACCATGAGCACGTTCAGCCCCTTGAACATGGTTTTCAGCACGGCGTCCAGCTGCAGGGAGTACCAGTCGCTGTTGTACAGGCTGGCCTCCTGGTCCAGCGCCTGCAGGTTGGCCGAGCGGATCACCACCAGCGTCCCCGGCGCTCGGTCCATGAGCCGCACCACGGCCCGCCGGATGTGGCGCAGCCGGCGGATGTACACGTCCACCGGGAAGGTGCTGAAGTGGGCCCAGATGCTGAGGACCACCACGGTGTTGGGGCCCCCCGCCAGCCCGTCCAGCTCGTTGGAGACGTAGCGCAGCTCGCTGGACACCACCGTGGAGAAGCGGATGGGAGGGCCGTGGCAGCGGTAGTTCAGGAGGATGTTGTGTTTGCTGTCCACGGCCAGGAACGGCCCCACGTTTTTGGGACTGTACAGGTTAAACTCCTTCAGCTCTGGATATCGATGAATAAAAGGAGGTTAAACTCAGAAAAACAATTCAAAAGTAAGACCCCGTTTACGCGTAGCTAAAACGGTGGTGTTTTCATGCCTTTTGGCCGTTTGTTTACACGAAAACGAAGCTCAAAGTAGGGATGGGCGGTATGGACTAAAAAATGTATCACGATAATTTCTGGCATTTATCCCGATAACGATAAAAATGACGATAAAAAAATACCAATTCAACTCCACCTTTGTAACTATAAATCTATCTCAATCTCAGATCCGCCATGTTTGTTACACAAAAACGTCATCAACGGGAATTTATCCTCTTTCTTTCTTTCTTTTCTTTCTTTCTTTCTTTCTTTCTTTCTTTCTTTCTTTCTTTCTTTCTTTCTTTCTTTCTTTCTTTCAGGCTCATTTCCTTCCTTCCTTCCTCCTGCTCTCTCCTTCCTTCTCCCCTTTCCTTCCTTCCTTCCTTCCTTCCTCCCTTCCTCCTTTCCTTGTTTTCTCCCTTCCTTCCTTCCTCCTTTCCTCCCTTCCTTCCTTCCTCCTTTCCTCCTTTCCTTCCTTCCTTCCTTCTTTTTTTCCTTCCTTCCTTGTTTTCTCCCTTCCTTCCTTCCTCCTTTCCTCCCTTCCTTCCTTCCTCCTTTCCTTGTTTTCTCCCTTCCTTCCTTCCTCCTTTCCTTGTTTTCTCCCTTCCTTCCTTCTTTCCTTGTTTTCTCCCTTCCTTCCTTCCTTCCTTCCTTCCTTCCTTCCTTCCTTCCTTCCTTCCTTCCTTCCTTCCTTCCTTCCTCCTTTCCTTGTTTTCTCCCTTCCTTCCTTCCTCCTTTCCTCCCTTCCTTCCTTCCTCCTTTCCTCCTTTCCTTCCTTCCTTCCTTCTTTTTTTCCTTCCTTCCTTGTTTTCTCCCTTCCTTCCTTCCTTCCTCCTTTTCTCCCTTCCTTCCTTCCTCCTTTCCTTGTTTTCTCCCTTCCTTCCTTCCTTCCTTCCTTCCTTCCTTCCTTCCTTCCTTCCTTCCTTCCTTCCTTCCTTCCTTCCTTCCTTCCTTCCTTCCTTCACGTACGTTGTGCGTTGATTTAATGCAGAACCATAAATCAGCTTTACACAAAAACATCATCAACAGGAATTTATCGTTTTTACTGCGAGATGACAAATTCTTATCGTGAGGAATTTTTTTGACGGTTTATCGTGAATGGTAAAATATCACCCATTCCTAGCTCAAAGTCACCAAAAACGATCATTTCTGAAAACGCCTTTTTTTCATGTTTGTTTGTAAACAGAGGAAAACAGACATTTAGGCTAGACCAGGGGTCGGCAACCCGCGGCTCTAGAGCCGCATGTGGCTCTTTAGCGCCGCACTAGTGGCTCCTGGAGCTTTTTCGAAAATGTTTGACCTTTTTTTTCTTTTTTTTTTTCCTTTTTTTTCTTTTTTTCCTTTTTTCTCTTTTTTTCTTCTTTTTATACTTATCTTTTTTCTTATTTTTTTCCCTTTTTTTCTCTTTTTCTTCCTTTTTCCTTTCCTTTTTAATCTCGACATTTCGACTTTTTTCTCCACATTTCGACTTTTTTCTCGACGTTTCGCCTTTCGCCATTTGCCTTCATTCTAAGGCTTATACATACAAGGCTTTTCATTTTTTGCGGCTCCAGGCATATTTGTTTTTTATGTTTTGGTCCAACATGGCTCTTTCAACATTTTGGGTTGCCGACCCCTGGGCTAGACAGAAACGTCACCAGCGTCATGTGTGCGACATGTATTTACAATCTGCTTGGCCATGACTTTTGTTCTGAAAACTTTTTTTGAAATCACTCTAAATGTTTTTAAATCAATCTTCTGCCCTATCAGGCATGATTTCCATAATGTCTTGTAGTGTGTAAGATTGCAACACATTTGTATTTATATTTCCATCATAATATACAAACAAAGTTTATACTGATGATGTTCATTTTTATGAAATATCATGTATATCAAATATCACCATTAAAAAAACAACAATTTTTGTATAATACTGAAAACTTGTAAAAAAAAAAAAAAAAGATGTCAAGATGTTAAGGAAATTAATTTATTTTAATATGAATCATGGTTGCACCACATGACTTTTTTTAAGGCTAGTGCCAATTCATCTTGACAAAAAACTCTGAAATCACTTAATTAAATTTTTTTATATGAATTTATGTGTACACAACATTCTAATGTTTGAACTACTGCAATAGATATTCTTTTTTTTATTATTTTAAAATTGACCTGTTGAAAATCCTTATTCGTCATTGACCCAAATACCTGGCTATGTGTAAACGTGGCCTAAATCAAGATGAAGCCAAAACATAAAAACGGCTCACCTGGGACGATTGTGACGAGGTACTCGAACCACTGGCGGACGGTGGAGTCCCCGTACATGTAGATCACCTTGTTGCTCAAGCACTGAGTGATGGCGGACGGCTCGCGGAACTGACGCATGGCGGCGCCGTCTAGCGGCCTCCACGAGGAGTTGTAGTAATATCCAGAAGCTGCAGACTGAATGTCTTCGGGTTTCAAACTGCCGCCCTCCTCCTCGCCTTTGTCTGATCGGAGAAAGAAATGTTGCAGAGAAAATTAGTTGGTGGAACAAGTCGTCTCAACGTAAACAGACAAGGCTCTGCAGGGGAACGGTACCTTTCTGCGGCAGCACGAAGATCCGGTCGCTTCCTGAAGGGTGAATCTGAACTTTGATGTTTACGTCACTGATGCAAAAGAAAACAGAGTTGTTCATGTGAAAAGTTGAGGCTGTGAATCTTTGTTTTAATGACGCAGGGAGGCCAAACACAAATATACTAGGAATGGGCGGTATGGACTAAAAAATGTATCACGATAATTTCTGGCATTTATCCCGATAACGATAAAAATGACGATTAAAAAAAAACAAACAATTCAACTCCACCTTTGTAACTATAAATCTATCACCACATTCAGTCTTTGGAGCCAAAACACTGCTCTAAAAGATACTAAATGCTACTAAACTACACCAATTAAATTGAATTGATAAAAACCAATTAAATGAGTCCACCTGTACTGCAAAACTGGAATGAATTTATCTTTCTTTCTTTCTTTCTTGCTCATTTCTTTCTTTCTTTCTTTCTTTCTTTCTTTCTTTCTTTCTTTCTTTCTTTCTTTCTTTCTTTCTTTCTTTCTTTCTTTCTTTCTTTCTTGCTCATTTCTTTCTTTCTTTCTTTCTTTCTCATTTCTTTCTTTCTTTCTTTCTTTCTTTCTTTCTTGCTCATTTCTTTCTTTCTTTCTTTCTTTCTTTCTTTCTTGCTCATTTCTTTCTTTCTTTCTTTCTTGTTCCTTTATTTCTTTCTTTCTGGTTCCTTTCTTTCTTTCTTTCTTTCTTTCTTGCTCATTTCTTTCTTTCTTTCTGGCTCATTTCTTTCTTTCTTTCTTTCTTGCTCATTTCTTTCTTTCTTTCATTCTTACTTTCTTTCTTTCTTTCTTGCTCATTTCTTTCTTTCTTTCATTCTTTCTTTCTTTCTTTCTTTCTTGCTCATTTCTTTCTTTCTTTCTTTCTTTCTTTCTTTCTTGCTCATTTCTTTCTTTCTTTCTGGCTTATTTCTTTCTTTCTTTCTTTCTTGCTCATTTCTTTCTTTCTTTCATTCTTTCTTTCTTTCTTTCTTTCTTACTTTCTTTCTTTCTTTCTTGCTCATTTCTTTCTTTCTTTCATTCTTTCTTTCTTTCTTTCTTTCTGGTTCATTTCTTTCAGGCTCCTTTCCTTCCCTCCCTCCCTCCCGTACGTTGATTTAACGCAAAACCATAAATCAGCTTCACACAAAAACGTCATCAAAGGGAATTTATCATTTTTACCGAGAGATGACAAATTCTTACCGTGGGGAATTTTTTTTGACGGTATATCGTGAACGGTAAAATATCGCCCCTTCCTAAAATATACCCTTCCATTGTTGATCAAAACTGCATCTTCAGCATTTAGATCTGAGGTTGTCAACCTTTTTGGGGTCCTGGACCCCTGCATATTTTTGATAATCTCTGATCGCTGCATGTGTGCTGGTTTCACGGCTCGGTTCGACAGAACTTCTCCACATAAAAAACACTGAGGATTCTGAGGTACAATCAGCTGCTGTTAATCCCAACATGATATATTTTTCTTCATAAAAGTCTCTTCTTGACATCTGTTTTCTTTTTCTACTGCAGTGGCTCAGAGTTTGCTACGTCCAGAACAAGCTGTCTTTTTTATTTTATACGAGCCATCCTCGAATACTTCTTTTCTTTTTGTTTTCGTTACTGTATTTATCACCTTCTTCTTTGTTTTTTAATGAGCCCAACAACTTCCTGCAAATATTTCACAATAAAAGCATTTTAAATAGTGATGCACCGAAATGAAAATTTGTGGCCGAAACCGAAACCGAAAAAAATTAACTGGCCGAATACCGAACAATACCGAACATGGTTATTCGCAGTTTTTCATTCATTTTGCCAATTTTTTCACCATGCCTAAATCAAATAAATTTTATTTTATTTGCCTAAATCAAATAAATTTGATTTAGGCATGCTTTTCAAAGAAAAAAATCTTTTACAAGGTAGAAAAATATTTATTGAACATAAAAATAGATTTGATTTATGTTGTTTTGGTTCCACCTCCTGGTGAATGTTAGGTAAAATTCTTATGTGGTTAGTTTTTGGTTGGGCAGTGATTTATGTTTGTGGTACGCAACCGTTACGGGAGCGGCCAGTCTATTTCCTTATATTACAACGCCGTTATTAATTGTTCGTTTTTTTTTCCCACTTATTCCACCGAACACTGAAAGCGTTTTTTTGCCATTTTCGGCCGAACAATTTCGGTTACCGAACAATCGGTGCATCACTAATTTTAAAGAAATGAAGTTTATATGCCCACTGAAACTGGGGGGTTCATGATCATAAAAGGATGCAGATTGTGTTACGTTCGTGTTAAAATACAACAAATTACACCTGTAAAGAGTAAAAGAAGGTCCCTAGTTTAGGTACATAAAAGTCTCAGTCACATCTAAGTAAAGTAAAAATCTAGTTCTATAAATGTTAGTGAATCTTTAAAAAAACAGAAAAAAAAGGAAATTATCACAGACCCACGGACCCCTTGCAATTACACCACGGACCACTAGGGGTCCGCGGACCCCCGGTATAGAAACACTGCTCTAGGGAATCAAAACCTTAGACTTACTTATAGATGGGGTTGATCATATAATCGATTTAATTTTACTTGGGATGTCCTGATCACAGTTTTTTTATATCATTTGATTTTGAGAATCTGCCGATACAGAGTCCAGATCCGATACTTTGACGATGCACAGAAAAGAAAAAACAGAAGCGTCTCCGTCCTTTCCCGAGGAGCGCGCTTCAAGTTTGCTCTCTAGCTAATACTGATCAAAGGTCAAAGGTTACGCCTACTCACCCCTGGACATTAATGGCAATATTTTACTGGGACGCTTAAGAGTAAACAAGAAATACATTAAAAAAAACAAAAAAAAACAAAGACAATTTGGCAAGACCTGATATCAATCAATCACAAATCGCATAATCAGCTTGTATTTCCGACCACAGACGAGAAACGAATCTCTGGGTGCAATGATTGACAGCAGATAAACGATCATAAAAGCTCTATCTGACTCTTTTACTGAAGTCACACCCCAAATCATAAAACACAATGCAGTTAAAAACAAATGCAGCGATTCTTACACTCACTTTGACCTTTATTTCTTTACAGACAGAACAAACACAAGTTCTTCCATGTTTTTTTCTTCACTTTCATTTAGTTTGTTAACACGCTTCAGTTTTTGTGTTTCAGACCTGTTGCAGATTCAAAAGCCAATTTAGTGCTCAAAAATCTATATTTCAAATGATTTGGTAATAAAAACAGCCTCCAAGAAAGGGAAAGCCTCCGAGGACCAAATAAATAGATGATCTCCGCCTTGTCAAGATAATCCATCAGATGTTTAACAGGAATTGGCATAGTTCTCCTTTTTTCTGTGCATGATACTATCAAACATGTCAAGGAGTCTGGAGGATTTTCAGTAGATAAAGACCAAAGGTACAACCCATTTGTGATCTCTGGTTCTTCAGTCGTCGTTACATCATGAACCTTCTGCCACACAGAACTTAACTCTGCAAAAACAAAGACGTTAACCTCGTCGTGAGCAGCGTTGACTCCTCCGGGCTGGAAAGGAGCTGTGATGGTCATCACATGGTGGCAATGAAGAATTCAAATTATGTTTATTGGCCTGTCTGGTCTGTTCTCTGCAGCAACTGCAACATCATGATTTCCCTTTGGAGAGGAATAAAGTCTAATCAAATTAAATTAAATTCTTGGATGCTACAGTGTTGTATCGGTGCCTTTGGCAGGACCCACTGACCCCTTTGTGATGGCAGCATTAACGCAGAAAAACACAGAGATTTTAGAGCAACATATGTTGCCTTTGAGGCATCTGTTAATTTTTCAAATAAGGAAAAACCAAACCACCGACCAGAACCCAACAGAAAAATGAATACTTACCTGCTGTACTCTACTGCCCTTACTTTTTAACAACTTGTTTTCTTATTTTACCTCTTTTCTTATCATTTTATTTCATTGTATTCGTTATTTACTGTTTAATTGTGTCTTGCTGCTTTTAATATTGATGTAAAGCACTTTGAATTACCTTGTGTTGAATTGTGCTATACCAGGGGTCGGCAACCCGCGGCTCTAGAGGGCGGCTCTTTAGCACCACCCTAGTGGCTCCTGGAGCTTTTTCAGAAATTTTTGACGTTTTTTTTTCTCCATTTTTTCTTCTTTTTTTTCTTTTCTTTTTTCTCCTTTTTTCTTCCTTTTTCCTTTCCTTTTTAATCTCGACATTTTGACTTTTTTCTCGAAATTTTGACTATTTTCTCGAGATTTCGACTTTTTTCTCGACATTTCGACTTTATTCACGAAATTGACTTTTTTCTGAACATTTCGACTTTTTTCTCAAATTTCGACTTTTTTCTCGACATTTCGACTTTTTTCTCGACATTTAGACTTGCATAATGAAAAAAAAAAAAAAAATCCTGGAGCTTTTTCAGAAATGTTTGACCTTTTTTTTTCTCCATTTTTCTTCTTTTTTTTCTTTTCTTTTTTCTTCTTTTTTCCCTTTTTTTCTCCTTTCTTCTTCCTTTTTCCTTTCCTTTTTAATCTCGACATTTCGACTTTTTTCTCGAAATTTTGACTTTTTTCTCGAGATTTCGACTTTTTTCTTAAATTTCGACTTTTTTCTCGACATTTCGACTTTATTCACGAAATTGACTTTTTTCTGGACATTTTGACTTTTTTCTCAAATTTTGACTTTTTTCTCGACATTTAGACTTGCATAATGAAAAAAAAAAAATCTCCCCCCAGTTCTAACTAATATAGAAACATGCAGCATGTGTTGCCTTCACTCTAAGGCTTATATACAAGACTTTTCATTTTTTGCGGCTCAAGACACATTTGTTTTTTGTGTTTTTGGTCCAAAATGGCTCTTTCAACATTTTGGGTTGCCGACCCCTGTGCTATACAAATAAACTTGCCTTGCCTTGCAAAAAAAATGTAAATAAAACTACAAACCTTTGGAAGAGCAGGGCCTCGGTGTTGGTGATGAGGTGTTTTAGGTATCCTCCTTTGGCGTGGCTGATTCTGGTGTCGCAGCTGAGCATCTTGGGCTTGTAGCAGTACCAGGGCTCGCCCGTGGACAGGTCCGTGAAGTTGCACAGCGGCTGCCGGTGCGACGGCAGACACATGTTGCACACGGTGGTTTCCGACAGGAAGCCCAGGCGGAACAGGCTCTTGAAGAAGACGCGGTCGGCCCGCTTCTCCCTGAGCCGCCGCAGCACGGCGACGGCCTCGCTGGGGTGCACCAGCGTCACCTCCACCCGCGCTGACCCCACCCACAGCAGGGGGAACAGAGCGGAGTAGAACCCGTTCCTGTGGTCCTCCACCAGCCCGGCTACGCCCGCCCCCAGCTCCGGGGAGTGCAGCCGGGCCAGGAGGAAGTCCCCGCCGTAGTGCTTGGGCCGGCCCTGGAAGTCGTGCATCTGCACCAGGACCTCCAGCTGCTCGCCCAGGTGCCACTCCCGCCCCGCCTTGGTGGGCAGGATGGTGAAGAGGCTGTGCACGGGGTCGCTGGTCTGGCGCAGGCCGGGCGGCGCGGGGCCGGCGGGAGGCCCGGGCCAGGTGATGGAGTCCAGGAGGTAGCGCTCCTCCAGCTCGTCCTCGGGGGACGGTTTCTGGCCCACGTGGGGGCAGAAGGTGCTGTTGCGCCGGAACGCGGGGAGGTTCTCCTGGACGACGCTTGACTGGATCCTGCTCTGCAGCTGGTAGATGGCCGAGATCGTCTGGCAGTTCCAGGTCTGGAGAGAGACGAAACGATTGAGAACTTATAATAAAAGGAAAAGAGGAAAATGTGAGAATATGTGAACTGCCGGTGTTGTGCCAAAAAGTGATTGCCTGCCAGAATCTGATTTCTCCCCTGAAAATTGGTCTTTTTACCTTTATAGGTTAAAAAACTATATATTTCTGCTTGTGCTGCTGTGATATTAAACCGAAGTCTCTTGGGAGTTTTTCAAGGTTGTGGAGGATGAAAACTAAAACACCAGCTGCCGTGTTTACTTTAGTAACTTGGGATTCTTCCAAGGAATCCTCATATTTTGGTCTAAGTGAACAGATCAGAATTGTATTTGGTGTTTTGTCTAAAATAACATACTTAATTGTATTACTTTTTGCACATCAGGACTTTTTTCTCTTTGTATTTTATCCGTTTCCCTCTCCATTGGAAAAAGATTGCATGATCCTGTTATGCACATCTATATATTTAAACTATATGCAATAACATTTCCATGAATTTCCCTCTACTAAAATAATACAGAAAAGACTAAAGAAAAGAGTGAACAAAGTCCATTTCACAGTGACAAATGACAAAAGTGGATTTCTCTTTACAATAATGAACGTTTTTTATCAGTTTCCTTCAGGCTCCACCAACGAAAGCCACTTCTGTCCTCACCTCCACCGTGTGGATGTTGCGCAGCAGGAAGATGAAGCCAGACAGAGCGAGGAAGAGGAAGACCAGGACATATTTGGACAGACTTCTGCACAATGGTGACGCCCCTCTGTCTCCCATGATCAGCACGGTTTCAGTCTGGTTTTATGTCATTTCACTCTAAACAAACGTGGACAAAAAAAAACAAGAAAACATGAGATAACTAACAGATAAAGCAACTATTACTATTCTGTCTAAGCAATCTGATCTGTATGAGCTCTTTAAATCAGGTGTGCACCGATAAGAGAAGCATTTGGCGTTGTTTGTAAAACTTAAATTACTCGTAACACGGGAAGTGATCTTGAAGTTAGTATCTGATTGACGTCTTCTGATTCACCATAAGGTTAAAGGCGGCATTTGGACTGTGTTTTCTAAAACCTCAAATCCAAAAAAGTCGGGACGCTGCGTAAAATGTAAAGAAAAACAAAATATAATTATTTGCAAATCTCATAAATCCTTATTTTATTCCCAAGAAACCATAAACAACATACCAGGTGCTAACACTGAATCATTTTGTCATTTAAGGGAAAAAGATTAGTTTTGATTGCAGCAACATCTCAAAAAAGCTGGAACTGAGGGAACAAAAAGGCTGGAAAAGTAACTGGCAAATATAAAAAACATCTGGAGGATCATTTGACAAATAACCGGGATGACTGGAGACGGGTCAGTAACATGACTAGTTTAAGAGTATAAAAGGGGCATTTAGATGATCTGTGACAAACTGTGTCGAAGAATTTTGTGTAACAATTTCCGGAAAATGTTCCTCAGTGTAAAAATGCAAAGACTTTGAAGATTCAACCGCAGCATATCATGTCATTAGATTCAGAGAATCTGGGGGAATGAATAGAATACTTTATTGAATGAATAGAATACTTTATTGTCTGTTCCAATGGTGACAGAAATTCCTCTTTGACAGGGCTCACAACCACATTCATACATTCCCATGAGGACACATTACAATAGAAACCGAATAAATACGTTAGAAAACAGTAAATAAGTTAGAACAGACATGATTAGTGCCTGTTAAAAGTGCAATGATCAGATTGGATCAGATCAGAATTATTGTGGCAGATGGAATGAATGATTTTTTGTAAATGTTTTTCCGGGCCAGTGGAATTTTATACCTTCTGCCTGACGGCAGTAGTTGAAGTGAGTGGTGAAAGGGATGAGAGGATGAGAGGATGAGAGGATGAGAGGATGAGAGGATGAGAGGATGAGAGGATGAGAGGATGAGAGGATGAGAGGGGTCTCCTGTGATCAGAGTTCCTGATCACAGAGCGGTTGTAGAGATCAGACGGGGGGGTGTTGTGATCTGCAGATTTTGCTGGCCTGGTTTATTGTTCGTGAGAGTCTGGTTTTGTGTTTGGTGGTGAGTAGGGATGGGCGATATACCGTCCAAAACATTCCCCACGGTAAGAATTTGTCATCTCGCTGTAAAAATTATAGAAAGAAAGAAAGAAAGATATGAGACTGAAAGAAAGAAAGAAAGAAAGAAAGAAAGAAAGAAAGAAAGAAAGAAAGAAAGAAAGAAAGAAAGAAAGAATGAGCCTGAAAGAAAGAAAGAAAGAAAGAAAGAAAGAAAGAAAGAAAGAAATGAGCCTGAAAGAAAGAAAGAAAGAAAGAAAGAAAGAAAGAAAGATATGAGCCTGAAAGAAAGAAAGAAATGAGCCTGAAAGAAAGAAAGAAAGAAAGAAAGAAAGAAAGAAGAGAAAGAAAGAAAGAAGAAAGAAAGAAAGAAAGAAAGAAAGAAAATGAGCCTGAAAGAAAGAAAGAAAGAAAGAAAGAAAGAAGAAAGATATGAGCCTGAAAGAAAGAAAGAAATGAGCCTGAAAGAAAGAAAGAAAGAAAGAAAGAAAGAAGAAAGAAAGAAGAAGAAATGAGCCTGAAAGAAAGAAAGAAAGAAAGAAAGAAAGAAAGAAAGAAAGAAAGAAAGAAAGAAAGAAAGAAAGAAGAAAGAAAGAAAGAAAGAAAGAAAGATATGAGCCTGAAAGAAAGAAAGAAAGAAAGAAAGAAAGAAAGAAAGAAAGAAAGAAAGATATGAGCCTGAAAGAAAGAAAGAAAGAAAGAAAGAAAGATATGAGCCTGAAAGAAAGAAGGAAAGAAAGAAAGAAAGAAAGAAAGAAAGAAAGAAAGAAAAGAAAGAAAGAAAGAAAGAAAGAAAGAAAGAAAGAAAGAATGAGCCTGAAAGAAAGAAAAGAAAGAAAAGAAAGAAAGAAAGAAATGAGCCTGAAAGAAAGAAAGAAAGAAAGAAAGAAAGAAAGAAAGAAAAGAAAGAAAGAAAGAAAGAAAGAAAGAAAGAAGAAAAGAAAGAAGAAAGAAAGAAAGAAGAAAGAAAGAAAGAAAGAAAGAAAGAAAGAAAGAAAGAAAGAAAGAAAGAAAGAAAGAAAGAAAGAAAGAAAGAAAGAAAGAAAAAGAAAGAAAGAAAGAAAGAAAGAAAGAAAGATATGAGCCTGAAGAAAGAAAGAAAGAAAGAAAGAAAGAAAGAAAGAAAGAAAGAAAGAAAGAAAGAAAGAAAGAAAGAAAGAAAGAAAGAAAGAAAGAAAGAAAGAAAGAAAGAAGGATAAATTCCCGTCGATGAGGTTTTTGTGTAACAAACATGGAGGATATGAGTCGTTACAGTTTTGCAGTACAGGTGTTACTCATTTAACTGGTTTTTATTAATTCAATTATTGGTGTAGTTTAGTAGCATTTCGTATCTTTTAGAGCAGTGTTTTTGGGGCTCCAAAGACTGAATGTGGTGATAGATTTATAGTTACAAAGGTGGAGTTGAATTGGTATTTGTTTTTATCGTCATTTTTATCGTTATCAGGATAAATGCCAGAAATGATCGTGATACATTTTTTAGTCCATATTGCCCATCCCTAGTAGTAGTAGTATAGTGGTGAGCAAGTTGTACCAGGATGAGATGTTGAATGTAAGAATAGATTCAATAAGTGTCAAGAATCTCCTGGTGCTCGTGGTCTTCAAGCCCTCGGGCAGCATTAAAAACATGATTCACTGCATGGGTTAAGGCACACTTCCAGACATCACTGTCTGTGAAAATAGGTCACCCTACAATCCACAAATGCAGCTTACAGCTCCATCGTGCAAAGAAAACACGTGTGAACACAATCCTGAAACGCTCTCTAAACCTAGGCTCATTCAAAAAATGGCTTGAGGGAAAATGGAAAACTGTTAAGTGGTCTGATGAATGGAAATTTGGCTTGTTTTTGGGGGGGGTTTCTTTGTAAACCATATACATCATGTCCTCCGGATTACAGAGGAGAAGAGACATCCAGCCTGATATCAGTTCTTAGTTCAAAACCCTGCACAGGTGATGGTCTGAGGTTGCATTAATGTTCATGGCACGGGTAGTTTCCATATCTGGAAAGGCTTCATCAACACTGAGAAGTACATAAAGGCTTTAACAGCCTCATCTGCTCCTATCAAGTCTACAGGACTGTCTCAGAAAATTAGAATATTGTGATTTTCTGTAATGCAATTACAAAAACAAAAATGTCACACATTCTGGATTCATTTCAAATCAACTGAAATATTGCAAGCCTTTTATTATTTTAATATTGCTGATCATGGCTTACAGCTTAAGAAAACTCAAATATCCTATCTCAAAAAATTAGAATATTCTGGGAATCTTAATCTTTGTTTTTTTTTTTGATATTTTTATTAGGGGGGTAGGGCACAGTTGAACAGGAATAAACAAAAAAAGATATACAATCTACCTCCTTTTTTTTTTTTTTTGGATTAAGAACAGAACAAAAAATCCACACAAAATAATGACAAATACATGAAAATTATTATATTCTTATATATAAGTAATATTTAAGTATTAAAGCTAAACAGTATGAATTAAAAAATAGATGAATAAAAAGGGGGAGAAAAAAAGAAAAAAAAAATCCAAAGCAAAAAAAAAAAAAAAAACCCAAAAACAAAAGAAAAGTAAATAAAAAGATAAATAAAAAGGAGGAAGAAAGAGAGGAATGAGGGGAATCTTAATCTTAAACTGTAAGCCATAATCAGCAATATTAAAATAATAAAAGGCTTGCAATTTTTCAGTTGATTTGTAATGAATCCAGAATGTATGACATTTTTGTTTTTTTTAATTGCATTACAGAAAATAAAGAATTTTATCACAATATTCAAATTTTCTGAGACAGTCCTGTACATCTATTTCGGGGTTAGGCCTTGCATATTTCAGCAAGAAGACGCTAAACGACATGCTGCATCCATCGAAGCCCCAAGGCTTCACATGAGAAGAGTCCGTGCGTTGAACGGATCTACCTGCAGTCCAGACCTTTCATCAACAGAGAACATCTGGAGCATCGAGACATGAAGAGGCCAGAAACAGAAGTCCAAGGACTGCTGATCAGATGTAATCCTGCATTAAACAATAACAA
This sequence comes from Cololabis saira, assembly GCF_033807715.1. Lineage (NCBI taxonomy): Eukaryota > Metazoa > Chordata > Actinopteri > Beloniformes > Belonidae > Cololabis > Cololabis saira. The sequence goes on along the minus strand of NC_084592.1, from coordinate 40,489,942 downwards.
CACTCCTCTCCTACAACTCCAACAGCTGCTCTCCTCACTTCCCAGTAAACTTGTAGTTCTCGGGACCGGTCTCGGCCTCGACAGTCTTTGGTCTTCGACATGTCTCGGACTCGGATAATTGAGATGCCGTTGCACACAAAGGTCAAGTCAAGTCAAGTCAAGTTTATTTATAAAGCACTTTAAAAACAACAACTGTTCAAGCCAAGAGAGGGCAAACACGACCTCAGGGGAACAGCAATGTTTAAGACAACAACAGTAAGAACAAATACAAAGGGCAGATGTTTATCCGTTTTAGGAGTAAAACTGTGGAACTCATTAGACAACGACCTTAAACTAGCAAACTCAATAAAAGCATACAAGATATTATTCAAAGCAAAGGTAATGGACACATATATAGAAGCACAATAAGCAAACAAAGAAGAATGTACACATGTATGAGATGAAATGACAACCTAAATTGGTTTTGTCGGTTTGTTTAGCATCTTTTCACTTTAAGTTTTCAGAGCTATCATTATTATTATTATCATTATTATTACTATTACTATTATTACAGTTATTTAAGCTATTATTATTATTATTATTATTATTATTATTATTATTATTATTATTATTATTATTATTATTATTATTATTATTATTATTATTATTATTATTATTATTATTATTATTATTATTATTATTATTATTTTGTGTAACCTCATGATACTTAATTTGTTCTTTTTGTATATTCTATTATGTTAAAAGGTGGGCAAGATAAGCTTTATGCTTCAAGCCCAGACCTTTTCGGTCAAAATAATCACAATGTTGACCAAAGAAAAACCTGTGGATGTTTGTTATCTTGTTTGTTGATTTGTATGCTTGTTATTGACCGAAATAAATATTAACTAACTAACTAACTAACTAACTAACATTGGCCAGAGTGCTGGACAAGCGAATGGAAAATAAAACACCGTAAAACATAAGACACATAAATAACATAAAACAATCATGGTGAGTTAAATGCTAGTGAATAAAATAGGATAAAATAAAAGATAAAATAATAAAATAAAGAAAAGGATAAAATAAAGTCAACTGTGTTAAAAGTGTTAAAAGCCAAGGAGAAAAGGTGGGTTTTGAGAAGGGATTTAAAAACAGACAGAGAGGAGGCCTGTCTGATTTGAGGCAGGTTGTTCCAAAGTTTTGGAGCTGCAACAGCGAAGGCGCTGTCCCCTCTGAGCTTCCTGTTAGGTGTCACAATCTTGTGATCAGCAGTTCTTCCTCTTGTTAATGTAGAGTTTCGTAAACTATTTGTATTTTGCATTTGATTTAATGTTTTGGTGCATCTGCATGTGTGTCTGTATTTACAGTTTTTCACAATTGATAGACTACCTCACTTTCTCAAAACTCTAAACACAAATTACAAAACTCAAACACAAAATGCAAAATACTAAACTTCTCTTGAAAAAGCACACTCTATCCTCAAAACAGTGTTAACTCTTCACTAAATGGTATTTCTTTCTCAAATGCCAAACACATACATCATTTGAGTAGACATTTCTAAGCACCCACTGAACACTGATGTGCAGAATGGAAGACACTATAGTATGAATGAAAACACTATGTGAATGCCTCAGTAGAATCATGCTTTTGTATGAGTAGGAATGCTAGAAGAAGTGCAGTGTTGTAGGGGCCAAGGGTGGCATGGTGATGGGCTGATGTTCTACAATCACACAGGATCAGGAAATAACTAGGTGTTTTTTTGGTCTCAGTCTTGAGATGAACTAGTCCTGGTCTTGGTCTCGGTTTAGGTGGTGATCACTACAAGTCTACTTCCCAGGTGTTTTCAGACACTTGTTAAACGAAGCAATGGTAAATGACAAATTCAAAATGTGCTGTTATCTTCTATTAATGTTTTTAAACATTTTAACTGCTTGCAAAATGTAAATACAAACCGAATAATGATTTGCAAATCCCATATTTCATACCAACTACATTGTAATGGGCTGTATGCACAGGTCCATGGAGATGTGTTTAAACTTTATAGGCTCATGAAGAGCTGTTGAGCCGCATTTTGTAATAACGGTGCATTTTGTAATAAACATCCAAAATGTAATAACTTTTTCATTTCATTTTGTAATAAAGTCGCATTTTGTAATACATTTTCCCACATTATGTACCGTAATAAGTTATTGCATTTTAAGAAGATTATTATAAAATGCACTTGCAACTTTTTTATTTTCTAGGAAATGTAATAGCATGGTGCATTATGTAATAATACCTATTATTGTTGTTTGTTTAACAATGAATTTATACAAGAGTGACTTTTGTTGTTTTTTATGCAATTTCCCTTAGAGCTATGTAGCCCAATAAATCTATGTATAAAACTCCAAATATAACTTGAGTTGCCTATTTGAAGTTTGGAATTATATAGACCAATAACAAACAAATAAACTATGCTTTAGAATTGTTTTTACATAATGCAGCATGTTATTACATGTGCAGTGGTTCTCAAATGGGGGTACACGTACCCCTGGGGGTATGTGAAGGCCCTCCAGGGGGTACGTGAGATTTTAAAATATACATATATTTTAAAAGTAGCATCCATGCAAAAATCCTTTAAAAATAAATATTTAATAAATAACTGAGGAAAATATAAGTCTAAATTCATAAAATGAATTCTATCTTCAGGAGTAGGCTATTCAACTTATTATCCTAAAACCCCAGAGTATCCCCCACACCAGGATGGTTCCACCTAACCTGTCAATCACCTGGCTTCACCTGTCAATCACTTGGACCAACGATGGAGTCGTGGTTGAAGCGTAGCAGCAATATGTTTATGTTTAATCAGTTACTGATGGCACAGTGCTCTGTTTTAGGTCTTTTTTTTACAACCAAAAGTGCTTTGCGCTGGTGAGGGGGCACTTGGCTGAAAAAATATTTCACAAGGGGTACATCACTGAAAAAAGGTAGAGGACCACTGTTCTAGAGAATAAAAAAGTTGCAAGTGCATTTTGTAATAATCTTCTCAAAATGTAATAACTTATTACATAATGCGGCAAAATGTATTACAAAATGCGTTGGGGTAGTTTATTACAAAATGTGGCAGTTTAACCGCGGTTGAATTGGTTTGATATTGGATATTGGATATTATGAATTCAACACCCATAAAACTTGTGATACATACCACTGATTTTGGTCAAACCACTTGTGATGTGTTCATGGTCATCTAGACTATATATCACAAAACAGTAATTATTACAATTTCATATATATGGGCATATATATGGGCTGATTTAAAAATCATATATATGGGCTGATTTAATGTGGTTTAATGAATTCAACACCCATAAAACTTGTGATACATACCACTGATTTTGGTCATATTGCTTGTGATGTGTTCATGGTCATCTAGACTATATATCACAAGAGAGTAATTATTATAAAATCATATTATGGGCTGATTCAATGAGGTTTAATGAAAACAATCGGTGTTATGTATCACAAGTTTTATGGGTGTTGAATTCATTAAACCACATTAAATCAGCCCATATATATGATTTTTAAATCAGCCAATATATATGATTTTTTAATAATTACTGTTTTGTGATATATAGTCTAGATGACCATGAACACATCACAAGCAATATGACCAAACTCAGTGGTATGTATCACAAGTTTTATGGGTGTTGAATTCATAATATCCAATATCCAATATCAAACCAATTCAACCGCGGTATAAAAAAGTTGCAAGTGCATTTTGTAATAATCTTCTCAAAATGTAATAACTTATTACATAATGCGGCAAAATGTATTACAAAATGCGTTGGGGTAGTTTATTACAAAATGTGGCAGTTTATTTAAAAAAAATGTGGCTTTATTACAAAATGAAATGACAAAGTTATTACATTTTGGACGTTTATTACAAAATGCGGCTCAACAAGGGCATTGTGTCTCAATCCTTAGGTCTAAAATACTAAAAATAATAAATAAATAAATAAATAAATAACTAAGAAAATCAATTCAAACGGTTTTCCGGTGTATTATGGATTATGGAGGTTTCCATGTGTCACTGATGACTGAAAAGCTGAGGTTTATTTCCGTTTTGGCATGAGAAACCAAAACAAATGTAAATTTTAACAGCCAGATGTTTCAATTACGTTAACGACAAGAGAGCAATCTCCAAAATATGCTCACAATAGTTACATTTAATCTCGGTATACTTACGTATCAGTAGGATCTCGTAGAGGTGGCGAGAAAACCGCAATAAATTAAAAAAAATACACACAAAAAAATACTAAGGAGAGGCTGCATCTGCTGGGTAAGGCGTCGGAAACAGATTTGTGGCTAACCTAATCCAGTCTGTGGCCTACACCAGTTACCCCGCCATCTAGCGGTCAGCTTTGGGTTAAAATATAATTAAATACAGTATATTATCATTTTTTGTCGTCAAATGCCGATGCTGTCGCCGGGCACTGCGAACGGAAGGCGGAACCACGTAGGCGGAACTTTTGTTTCCACACGGACTGGGAAGAAGACAACACACTCTTCCTTACATGAATGGATTCTTATTTTTTTTTTAAAAAGCTCATTTAAACACACAAATTGGGTTTATATAAGCAAAAAGCCCATGTAAGCTCACATACTGTGTGTTTATGTTTAGTTAATACAAAATCCCCATAATGAGGCGGGCTGCCGGGGGACCTGAGGGCCGCAGAGAATGTTGATATTTAAAAAAAGAAAAAGGCCAAAGACCCACTAATTTTCTTTTAATAATATAATTGTATCTCCTATTTTAGTTTTATCTAAACTTTTTTAATTTATATATTATAATTGTATTTATCTGTGCAATAATTTTGTGCAATATTACATAACACATTTCTTTTCTATCCATATAATTCCATTTGGCACAGCACTTTTTATTTTTATTTTTTTATTTCTATCTTTATTTTTATTTTTTATCTTTATATGGGTGTTTGGTTTTGGGGGTTTGATTTGTATATGACAGTGCTGAGTGTGTGAGATGGAGATGCCAATTTCCCTGAGGGAACCTCCCAAAGGGATTCATAAAATCGTCTGAATATGAATTTAATTTTTTCTCTAATGACTATTATTATTTTACATTTCATACTATATCATGTTCTTATCATTTTATGGTAGATTTAGGTTTTAGTTCTTAATTTCCAGTGGTCCCTCTGTGCTACTCTTTTTAAAAAAAATATTATTATGATTCGGGGTAGTGCGGTTTGAGCCCTGTTTTAACTTTTTTTTAATTGTAAAATTTTTAAACATGTAAAGCACTTTTCTACATTACATTAGTTCTGAAATAAAAAAAACTGTAAAAACTGATTCAAACGTGTGGAAAAACAAACCTTGTGTTGATCCACATTCCCAGGCAACACTGTTGTGTGTGAACGTGGTTTATAACCACGTTTGATTCGCTTTTTGGAGAACTGAAAGCAGATGTGGGTGCGCTGCTTGGTCACATTTCCTTCCTCCTTTCATCACAACCTTTGCAACACTCTCCATGTAAGTTCATAAGTTTGCATCTCAGCAGAAAGACAACTGATTCACTAAACATATTAGACATTTAGAGTGTAAATGCACTTGTGGGAAATTATTAGACCACCTTCACTGGTATTATACCTTTTTTGCATCACTGATAAAGCTGTTGATATTGTGATGATACATTTATATATATATATATATATATATATTTATATATATATATATATATATATATATATATAGATAGATATTGATGAATAAAACAAGTTATATCATGCCTGTTATTTATTAGTGATAACCTGCTCACATAAAATAGCTGCTCTAACAGTTTCTTACATCACATTCAATGTCTTTACAGAAAACCAAGTGTTTGTCAATAATAGAACAGGTAGTATGAAACATTCACAGGTAGTGCTTCAGTTGCTGGTTCAGCTTTGATGAACAGCAGTGAGATCCGGGTCATTAGTTAGCATTTGAAACCTACATTTTAGTTTACAGATACTTTTAGTTAGTGAGGACTGTCTTGTAGATGAGGACTCCCGGAGCCGGGAGAGGTTTCTGTTGCCTTCTGTGCGGGAGAGTTGGCTGTCCTGCTGGGTAAAACGGGTGAGGAGGGTTGTGGCGTTACTGTTCTATCGCTAGTCACTTCCTCGGCCTCCTCCTCCCTCTGCTGCACAGAGGTGAGGTACTGTTCCAGCAAGCTGCAGTCTGCGCTGTCCAGGCCACCGGCCGGGCCGCTCCCGGCAGAGTTGAGCGCCCGCACGGTTTTGAGAGAATCGGCTGTGCCGCTGCTGAGGAAGCTGTCCTCCTGCGCTGCCAGCTGATCGCTGGTGGACTGGAAGCCGGAGTCTGGGAAGGAGATGCCAGTGCTGGGTGGGTTGGTGGTGCTGGAAACAACGGGCGGGAATTCGTCACAGACGGCAGCGGATGAGATCTGAGCTGCAGAGACCGCCTGCGTCACGGCTGCCAGCTGGTGCTCCACAGACTGCTTCCACTCCTGCATGGACTGCAGCTGCAGGCAGAACACAGGAGACGTTAAGACACAGCCCTGACAATCAAACCTTTGGAGTCTTTATATAAACAAACTTTAAAAACATTAGACAAAAAGCCAATTCGCTACCATCATTGTAGAATACTTGAGAGACACAACCTATTGAGTTTTGAGAATTTTAGGTCATTTGCCAATTTGTGCATGGTTTATAAAATTTTAAATGGTTTGGCCCCCCAGCCATTGTGTGACTTTGTTCACACTCGCTCGTTAAGCTCCATCAAAGATCTTCTATACACAAGATAGCGCATTGCCGTTACTGGCAATGGTATGGAATGGTATACACTTCCGGTCTCCTAAGTGGGCGTGGCCGCCCCTCTCCCCACATCGTTTTGGAACATACAACACTAGATACAGTACAACTTTCTTCCAAAAAAGGCTTAAATAATAAAAATAACAGTATTATTAAGCAAAGAAGCAAGTTTTATATTAGTTTTAAACTTCATTTTATCCGATGGGAAAACTATGAGAGCCAAATCTCGCGAGAGTGTGTTGCACAGACAGAGACAGGTCTCAAACAAAGTTAATTTTCTCCTAATCTGTCGGTCTGAAAATTTCCATTTTGGTGTCAGAATGTTCAGAAGGTTTGTGGCTTTTGGAAAATGGGTCCCATATTTACTTAGGTTACTATGGGGCGAAGGAATTGGTAATAATCTGTGCTCACGTTCACTTTTCCCATAGGACTCAATAGACTCAGGACCTACCGTTAGTCTCCTAAGGGGGCGTGGCAGTCACGTGACACAGATGCAGGAACTTGAACCTTAGTGGGCTGTCTCGTTTTATAGAACGTCTCTGGCTCCATCGGGTCCACTAGCATATCCTCAATACTAGATCGCACTACACCATTTCGCCGCACTGTAACTGGGCAATCAGCTTTTTCTGTAAGAGCCACAAACCAGTGGAATACCTTACCTGATACTGTAAGGAGCAGTAGCTCTCTCAGAGTCTTTAAAGCCAACTTGAAAAATCTGTTAAAAGCTGCTCAGCTCTGTAACCATTAATTTGGGCTCTCTTCTGGGTGTGTGTATGTGGGATAAGGGATGGGTGGGTGGGGGGCGTGTCGGGGTGGGGGGATTGCACGCAGATGTGTGCAGCCATTGTTGTTTTAAATTGTGTTTTAAATATCCATGTATTTCTCTTGTTATTGTATTACTTGTTACTGTATTTTTTTATTGTGACCTGCCAAGGGACTGCAGATGCAAATTAGCTTAAAGCTATAATCTGGTACAGTGCATCAGACGGCAACATTTATGTTTTAACTGTACACTGTCCCTTTTTAAATAAAATTGAATTGAATACTGCTCCTCATATCATGGCATGCAAAGGTTAGGACCCCCCCTGATTGACCAAGAGACTTAAAGGAGCATGAGGCAGGATTGAGGCAGGATTTCTGAAAAAAAAATTCGTATACGTTTTAAGTTTTCTAGTAATAATGTCAGATGAAGCGTTCCAAACCAAAAAGAATGTGCCCTCTAGCGTATCTCTCCGTTTCCTTGAACAGGCTGTGTGCTGCAAAATGTGCTGCAATTCGGTCCCGAATTTCCCGCGCTGGGCTGCGGATGTGACGTCACATGACGCTGCATGCACGTTCTCCCCGTTCTCCCGTGCCGGTGTCGGTGCTTTTTTTTCCCAGCTGCTTTTTTTTCCCGGCTCCCCGTACGTGATGACGTTTCGTCTTGTGATTGGCTTTTGACCGTACGTGATGACGTTCCGTCTTGTGAAAACTGATGATTAATAAATGTAATAAAGCAAATCGATAATTTAAAATGTCTATTAAGATCAAAATATTTAACTGCTTACTGCTATGCAGCAAGCAAAAGATTGTTTACCCTATACTGTACATAGTAGGCTATTATTGTTTCAGCTCACTGATGAATCTCCAATTGTCTAATGAAAATAGTCCCTAATAAATATTTTAACTCTAATATTTTTTTAGCCTATGTCAGTAAGATCACTGATAATTCTGATAATTCCTTGTATGTGTTTCTTCTCCCTTTTACCTCCACTATGATCTGCTGCTTCTGACTAAAATACCATCTCGGGGAAAAAATGCACACTTCCGGGGAAAATATTGCAGCCCGATACAATCTGGTACCCACACCGGCTTCACTGTTGGCTGAAGTACCCCCGACGGCCGTCGTGGCGAAGGGTGGCGCTAGAGAGTCTCATTTCTTAAAAAGGAGCCTCATGCTCCTTTAAGGCAGATGGAAAATTACTGGAGTGTGCCTGACCCAAATGCAATTGTTGATTCTACAATCTGACCTTGACAGAGCGGCTTTGCAGGCCGCTCTAGTCACAATCTCCCTGGATGAATGAAAACAAGACGCTCTGCTCCCACTAGCACCCCATTCCCCTCATGACACCTGTGGACCTGTATCAGCTGAGGTGTTTTTTGCACTTTCACGCTGTATTTTGATGATGCCTTTTTTACCTCCTCTATCCGGTGTCATCATTTCTCAAATGTCATATGTTTTCATCTGTTTTGCCTTTTTTTTCTGTTGTCTTGATGGGTTATCCAAGCAGAAATCTCACTGTGCCGGGAAGCTGGCTCAGCGACAAATAAAGCTCTAATCTAATCTATTGATTTTCAATATTTTGTATTCTTGAAATAGCGAGATTTGAAAATTACTTGTTACTATCTCATGGACTTCTGCTGCGTTGTAGGAATTACCTATTTTGTCATGATGTTATTTTAAAGGAAACCATTGGTTTGGATTTTTGGCCAACAGTTGAGGATTATTTTTTAAAACTTGGACATTTCAATTATCTGTCCTTTTCCAACAACAAGTATGAACAAATCATATCGCTGACATTATCAATTAGTCTCAAGAGTTTGGATCAACTCATCTGGAATAGCAGAGCCAATGATTTTCCATGACGCTGCTTTCTTTCTTAATATTTGAAAAACTGTACAAACAAATACAAATACCAGGGGTAGTCAAATTAACTTCTATCAATCATAAATAATAATTTCAAATGCAGACCTCTTTCCATAAATACTTCACAGCCTCCTCCTGAACCAGCCGTTGCAGCCGTTCCTCTTCATGCTGTTTCTGGACACTGCAAAAACACCAGATTGGACTTTACTACTTAGACTGGAAGTTGCAACCATATTAGAGAGAACCAGCAGGAAGATAAAAGAAAAGATCCATTACTGTAATAGAGACAGTTAATTTGGTGTTTTTGCAACTATGATTTCTGGATTCATTCCATCGTGATGTCTTTACTTACACGTCTAACTTGTCAGAGAGGAAGACGATGTGTTCTTGCATCCTGCGCAAGCGGATTTCAGCGCGCACCTCCTTCGCGGCGGGGTGACAACACCGTGTGTAATGTCCCCGCCACCAGGACTGTATTTTGACTGCTGCTTTTTCTGCTTCCACCAAATTCAATTTACTGACATTTAAAGCCACTTCCTCCTGCTCATGAGATTCCTTAATTGCTGCTTTATTAAAGTCAGAGGATGTTTCTGGGTCGTTGTGTGGTGTGGAAGCTCTGACCGGTGACGATGCTGTGGTGGGAATAGAAACGAGCTCTCTTTCAGGAGTCTTCCCCTCATGCCTTTCCCCAGGGGAAACATAGTGCAGCTTGTTTGTGTCGTGTTTTTTGGGTTGTGCTGGCCATTTTGGAGCCAAAGAATCTGGCTCAAATGTCTCTGTCTCGTCTTCGCTCTCAGAGTGGGTCATTTGCGGCTCCGTGTCACATGTGAAGGGGAGGAAGGTGGACTCTGAGGAAAGCATGCTGTTACTGAGTTTGTCCTCGTCAGTCTGCACATCTTCCAGATAAAGGTGCTCCTCTGCACTCTTTGGGCTGCGACCCGCTGGAAGCCCTGGCTGGGAAGAATCACAGCTCACCCAGGTATTAAACTGCATGACTGGCTCTGCAGAAAAGTAAAAAGTGTTAACAGCAGAAAGCTCAGCATCACAAAACGATACCACAAAGAAAACACACACACACACACACACACACACACACACAAAAAAAAAACAACACTCAAAATCGCTACAGATACAGAGAGAAAGCAGCCGTCTGTCTTACCCTTCTCCTGCCCCGACGGGACGGCATCCGGTCCAGATGTAGTGATATTGTTCATCTCTTGGGCTCCCCCCTGTGGAGCTGCATGTGAAGGACAGTGCGTCTCTACGTCCAGCTGAGTAGGACGAGGAGGACTTGGACAGCCTCCCTGGCTCTCCTCCAACAGCTGCATCTGGTGAAACCTGGACACAAATGTTACTTCCAATATGAATTCAAGTACCGGACTTTCCATAAAGAAGGGAAAAGAGATGTAAGCTAGCGGAGACATTGAAGTAGGTACTGGATGGTAGATCCGCTAGATTCAGATTTATACCTCTGCTTACTGAGGATCTTCTCCAGTTTGGCATCTTCTGCCGTCTCCAGGGCTGGTGATGCGGTCAGAGGGCAAACATTGGCCAAGTACTGAACCAGCTGGACGTGCTGGCCGGGGCGATATGAGCGGCCTTTGCCTTGACTGTAAAGCCACTCCGCTTTGAGACTAGGATTTAAAAAATAAGACACAATGTGTACAACATCAAGCTCTGACTTATGGAGGGAATACACCTGGAAAAACATTTTAAGGTTTTTTATAACCCCAAGTATTAAAAAAATCGCAAAGTAACAACCCTGAACAAATCAGTGCTGGAGAATGTGCGGTAATATGTCAGCTGGTCAATTTCACATTTTTTGGGAATGTCCAAACATAACTTCCTATTGGATAGACATAATGAAAGAGATCACATCTATAATCAATTCAGAACTTATTTTCAATTTTAGTCCTATATATTTAGGAAATGTACCGACTGGACTGAATTAACAGGACAGATACCTCTTACAAATACTGTTAGTAGCTAGTAAAAAAGCAATAACCAGAAAATGGCTGAGTAAAGAATCTCCTACAACCCTTGAATGGATCGAAATAGTTAATTAAATCTATAATATGGAACGATTGATTTTTTCTTTGAGACATGCTACCAAGAAAGGTGAAAAATACTGGGAAAAATTAAAGTCCTATTTGAACCTGAAATGATTTTCTGTATATGTGTTTGGTAGAAGAAATATGCCATTGTTCTTTGTATTTCCCCTCTGCCCAAAAAGAATGGACTTTTGAGTTACGAAAGAATGGGAGACATCTTCCTTGGTACGGAACGCTTAGGATCTACAAGAAACAGAGTGAAGGATCTAAAATCCTCTAGCACCCCAATTGGCACACATGGACAGTGTAAGGACCCAATATATTTTGATAAGAATGTAACCCGGACTAGGCCTGTGTTGAAAAAATCGATTTCCCAATTCTAAATCGATTCTCATATTAATTCCTAAAAATCGATCCATATGTCTAAAGATCGATTTTTTTCTTTTTTGGGTTGTTTTTTTTTTTTAAATGTATTTATGTATTTTTTTTTTTCATCATTACATTACAACTTTTGGTTATTTTTTTGTTTATCCCCAAAAAAGGAATGTTTTGTTGGACACGAGAATAACTGGTGCCATGTTTTTGCCTTTAAATATGTTTAAAGGTATGAAAACATTAAAGTGTTAGGTTATAATTGCATAAATTGTCTATATTTCATTACTTTATATACTGTCTTGGGGTTACATTTGCAAAAAATGCTAAAAACCAAATGCTCAAAAATTAAAAACCAAAATAGACCGAAAATGGAACAAATAAAAATGGAATGTGGGAAAAAAATAAAACCGATTTCATCCGTCTCTGTTTCCTCCCTGGATCTGTTTGGTAATTCTGACCCACGATGTTTCTGAAAGCAGTTCTATCAGCATTCTGGGAGCTGATTGGTCCTTACAGCATCATTAGCTGCAATACTTGCTGTTGAATCTCAATATAATACTAGTAGTAATATTTTGCATAACTACAGTCATATAATTCATGCAACAGCTCAAAAAACTGTTTTAATAACACTAACCCAAATCAATATCGGAATCGAATCGAATCAAATCTTGATAATCGATTCTGAATCTTAAGAATCGGAATCGAATCGATTCTTGACATTTGAATCGATCCCCAGCCCTAACCCGGACCCATCCAATCTTGTTTCTACAATATGCATTTCTATACACCTGTGATGACCCTGTCTGTCTTATGTTTTGTTTTTGTTGAAAAACTAAATAAAAATAATATATATATAGATATATAAAAAAAAATAAAAAAAGACACAATAAAACAAATATATTGAGAATCCTTATTTTGAAAACTACCACCACATGATCCACTCACCCTTCTTTCTGTGTCACTACGTAACCATCCAGGACCTTCAGCCTCAGGCACCAACTCATGATGTACGGACGATAGTCAAAAACTGGTAATGAAGGCGTGGCCATGACACAGGGGTTGCTCATGATGGACAGCTGTTCCAGTTCATGAAGACACGTGATATATGACACCTGAAGCACAATCAGGTTGAAAGGTGGTCAACGATTGTCCGTCTTTGTGTCACGATAATGAGACTAACTGCATCGATACTCACCTCGTTAAGATCTCTTATCTCGTTTTCTGCCAGGGACAGGATGGATAAATGAGCAGGAAGGTGTGCAGGAATGGCACGGAGGGTTGTAATGCTGTTTCCATGAAGTAGAAGAGTCTGCAAAGCGACAGAAATTTGAGAAATTTTTAGTAAGAAAAAAAATTTCCAGAGCTGGTTATTTTTTTTTCTTTTTTGTTTAACTGCACTGTCGTCAAGACTGACCTTTAATGCTACCAGTTTGGTCAGATCCCCAACAGCAGAGATGTTATTGTCAGATAAGTCCAAGTGCTGAAGTGACACACAGTTGTTAAGCTGCTCGATCACCTGTAACAGATTGGAGAGTTGTTAAGTGTTTGCCATCAAGTAAAGTTTGAAATTTTGGTGGCAAAGAAATCAAAAAGAGTTTGGAATATGTAAAATAATAAAAAAAATAATATCAATAATTTACTTTTATTTTGATACAGCAAGCAATTGCATGCTTTGTATTTTCACCTTCATTTCATTAATTAATATTCATCTATCTTTGCATTTCAGTCTTGTAAGACATTTCCAACTCCAAAAGTTGGAACAATTATCTTTTTACAAACCTGAAATGTTGCAAGTTCTTCTCACAATGATAAAAATGTTCTGGCAGTGAGGATAACAACCGATGTGTTTCACGTGTTTTTTTGTCCCACTCTTCCTGTTCAACATCTTTGTTGCACTTCTGGTTTCCTAATTCTACATATATTTTCTTGGGGGGAAATGTCAAGACTGCAGGCAGCCAGTCCAGCACTTGTGTTCTTGTGTGTCCATGAAAAGGGACATGTGCAGAATAAGGTTTTACATCATCTCATTCTCGGTAGAAATGTAATCTTAAAGCTTGCATATGTCACTCTCAAATTTCAAAGTACTTTTCTGCGTTAATACTGTCGTAGCAGAAGTGTAAATTTAATATGTCAAGGTCACTGACACAACCTCCGTACCATCACAGGTCCTGACTTTTCATTATCACTGATGGTCACCAAGTTTCCGCTTTGTGACGGTCCACTTGAGCTCAGAAAAGTCAACAACGCCAAAGTTACCAAACATTTTTAAGTCTGCTCCATATTGAACTACTTAGGAAGGTTTCCCACATTAAAACTTCGGCCGAGTGACTAAATGATTTACTAATGATTTGTTTGATGGATTGCCTTCTGTCCAGCTAAAGTTTGCACTCTTACCGTTTATGAACTGAAGAAAAAACATTGAACTGTGTAAGTATAATTTTTTTAATAATATGTACAAGAGGGAAATATTAAAAAGGTCTAAAAACACATTGTTTTTAACCATTTTCTCACACATATATTCAGAAATTGGAGAATCTTGACTGTCATTACTCATCAAAGACTCAACCCTTCTTTCCAAAATTACAATAAAAATCGCCTGTTGATATTACCGTTTCTGAAGTATTATCATCAGCTTTTATGTTTTTTTTACCTTAGTTTTATCTATAATTTGCTCCCATCCCATCTTTTAGAGAATGCGGTACAGCCCTGAAGTGCAAAATCTTGATAGATATAAACAATTAAAATGAAGCTGAGATTACAAAACATGAAATATCTTTAAAATTATATTGTTTTTTATACTATAAAAGTATAAAAACCTTAGATTTGGGGCTGTAGACAGAGTTTATCTCTCCTCACCTTAATGTTGTTCCCAGACAGGTTGAGCCATTTCAGATGAGGCATATCTCGAAGCCCTTCAATGTAGCCGATACTATTGTTGGGAAGATTGAGGACTCGCAGTTCTGTCAGCCGAGACACCCCCATCATTCGGACCAGACGGTTATTGGCTACAGACAGCTAAGATTTGAAAATAACATGGATTTAAAAGTATATCCTCAGAACAGGCATCAATACCAAATCTTTAAGCACTGGTTCACTGGCAACTATGCAAATGCTACAGTACCTGCTGAAGACTTGGACTTCGTTCTAGATTGTCCAACTTCATGATGTTGTTACGATCCAGGATTAACGTGTGAGTGTCTTCAGAGCAGGTGAAACTGGGATCCAACTTCTGCATTCCTCTAGCCGAAAGATCCAGCACTGGCCCTGTCGGGTGAAGGGATGGGATAGAGCATGCATACAATCATAATCAATATTATTCCACACTTACCTCATAAACAACAGTCATACAAAAATACCCTTTCACTTCAAATTACCAGCGAGGAGTTTAAAGACAATAAAACCACATTTCTGTGTTTAACCACGTGTTTATCCCCCAACCATTAGTTAAAATTTAGTAAATACAATCCCTCATGTTGTTTCTAAGTACACAACTCCACCTAACCCTCTGAAAGTGACAAAGAGAGGTCAAAAAGCTGCCAGCAAACAAGAGAGATGGTGATGGACTTCAGGAGGCAGAGAGCATCCGTTCTGCCTCCTGAAGTCCATCACCTTAACCCTAAACTGCTCCACTACTGGTGTGGAGAACATCCCTATTATTAACTTCTTTGCCAGTGTACATTAACACGGACCACTGGCAGCAGTTAAGATTTACTGCAGAAGACAATTAACTTGAGGTCAAACTGCTGCTGACTTTTTACCGCCTCACAAGAGGAAGTGTACTGCATCATGGTCTGGTACACTGGCTGCACAGCTGCTAGGAAGATCTGTCAGACCTCTCGCACCCTGGTCAGGGTCTGTTCCACCTTCTGCCCTCTGGATGTACAGTAGGTTCAAGCGGTAAAAGGTGTCAAACAAACCATTTCAACAACAGTTGTTAGAATAACATGGAAAATCAGATTTTTAACTCATAATAGCAATAAATGAACAGTGCAATAAGAGTGTGTGACTATATGTATTTATATCAGGGCTGGGCGATATATCGAGATTTTAATATATATCGATATATTTCCAAACGTGATATGGTACGAGACATTATCGTTTATATCGATATAGCTTATTTTGTGACAAATTGACTGTACATCAACGCTGACCCCTCACGCTGCCAAAAAGTACCTTTGTGTGCTGAAACCTGACAGTGTTGACAGGTTAGTTTTCCTGGCACAAAATCTGTAAAATGTACAGTAGTTGACTTATAATTATTTGAGATTTGCTCAAAGAGATGCAATATCTGTTTACATGTTTTATTTGAGATTTGCACAAATGTTTTGTTATTTGCACAACTGTCAACCTCAGTGGAAAAGTCTGCCTGTTACTGTCTACATTGTATTAATTGCACAGTGTATTTTAATTTAATTGTTATGCAGGAAAGAGATATTTGTTTTATTTTATTCAAGAAGCATTTTTATTCTATACATGCAGGCAGTTTATTTTTATTTCATTTGTTTTATGAATTTTGATATTGTGCAGACCTCTATTAATAAAGGAACCTGTGTGACATTTGGCACAAGGCTTTGTATTAAAACTAACTGTTTTTTTTAAGGGCTTGCCTCAGAAAGAAGTGAAGCTAACAGAGATGCTATGCTATAATGCTTTGGGGGAAACCCCAATTATGTCACAGAAAAAATATCGATATATGACTTTTGGTCCATATCGCCCAGCCCTAATTTATATAGCATGAATTGTTTTTACTTCTTACTATGCATTTACATTTTGATTGTATTTTTAAGTGCACTGATGGGAGTTGCACTATATACAATAACAATGAAGGCTATTCTAAGTACAGTTCATAACATTCATATCTGATGTATTATATATTGAAAAAACATATGCAGCCCATAATTGTGCCCAGATTTACACTTATTTGCTGTAATATAATGTATAATACAATCAAAATGCATTTACATTTTGATTGTATTTTTAAATGCACTGATGGGAGTTGCCCTGTATACAATAACAATAAAGGGTATTCTAAGTACAGTTCATGACATTCAAACCTAATGTGTTATAATATTGTAAGGAAATATACTGCCCTTAGTCAAATTGTGCCCATATTTACACGTTAATGTTGTATTATAATGTTAACTACGACATATATGCAGTATATTAACAGGAAGGCAAACAAGGGCAAGAAAAATGGGTATCAATATCCTGCAAACACACATTTTTCAACAGCATATCAAGACGTGCAAGACCGAAAACACATTACATGTGCTTTTAATATGTGAATATGTTCAACTTTGGCACAGCAGGATCACAAAGTGAGACATGTTTTTGTTCAGTAACGTTGGAAACCTAAAGGCTGTTTTTTTTTACGCGGCCGCTAAAGAAACCTCGGGTATTTTTTGTCTGAACTAAATAGCTATTAAGTGACTTACCAGCATCTGCATCAAATTGTAGATCTGAAACACCCATGTTGTTGGTCCAGACAGCGAGCAGGCTCAGCTAACAACTCTGTTAGCTACAGCAGACTGGACGTCCCCGGTTCACCCTGTCAAACTGCGTAAAGCAGGGGATTCTGGGAAATGTAGTTCATACTGGCTCTCTACCTATTGATGACGCTGGGACGTTCCGCTCTAAAAGACTACACGTTTTATACAGCGCGCTAAAGCCCGCCAGCCTGGTTGTAGGAGTGAAAAAAAGATGTATTGAGATCATTGAGATACGCTTGATAGTAAAACCAAACTGTTATGTTTTTCATAAGGAGCTATGTCACTATTTTTCATATTTTTTTTGTGATCAAATGTTTTTATTTATTTTTCATGATTTTCTTATCAAAGGTGGCATCCACAATGATTTTAAACAAGCATTAACAACAAGCACATTCTCAGCCCCTTCCAAACCCACCCCTTGGACCTAAAAAGAAAAAAAAGAAAAAATAATGACTAAATAAATTGGTAATGCAGAAAAACAGATACTACAAAGATAATAGAACAAAGGACAAAATAAAACAAAGGCAAAACATAATAATATCAAAAACTGGACCAGGATAGCTGCAACAAGGTAATCTATGTCAATTTCTTTTGTTTTTTTTACCTTGTCTGCACACATATTAATGATTGATACCATGACGGTAGAAACCAAAAGTATATATATGTGCATTATTACTATATTTAATATATATACATATATATATATACGCATACATATGCGTACACATACATATCACACATCTATGTCAATTTTAAATACATCTTTCGTGTTTGGACTTAATTTTATCTGCTGCCATAAACCAAAATAAAATATTTTGTTGTTTTGCATTATGGATTCGGGCTGTAAATATTTCCAGGTAGATAATTTCAAGGAAGGTCAAATACCAATGGGAGATGTTAAGTGTGTGTGGTGGTTTCCATCTTACTGCTATTATTTTTTTTTGCTGCTGTTAGGCCAGCAAGCAAAACTATTTTTCATCTTTAAAGTGTATGGAGAAGAAGAATGCTGTGAAACTTTGCAATTTAGGCAAGGCAAGTTTATTTGTATAGCACAATTCAACACAAGGTAATTCCAAAGTACTTTACATCAACATTAAAAGCAGCAAGACACAATTAAACAGTAAATAACAAATAAAATGATAAGAAAAGAAGTAAAATAATAAAAAGCACAAGTCATTAAAAAGTAAGGGCAGTAGAGTATACAGTAGACAATAGCAGGAGCTCCTTCAGAGGCAAGTTGTTGTCAGTTGTTAAGATATTTTTAAAGTAAAGAGGGACAAGAGATAATCACAGAAGTCAGTTGAATGGAAAGGAGGAAGATCGGAAATCTCGTTAAGCAGAGAGACAAAGAGATTTGACGTTTCCTTCACAGAGTAGATTAAACCAGAGTAGTAAGGCAAGGCAAGTTTATTTGTAGCCTGTAGCACAATTCAACACAAGGTAATTCAAAGTGCTTTACATCAACATTAAAAGCAGCAAGACACAATTAAACAGTAACAAGTCAATTAAAAAGGGAAATAGAAATAAGAAATAATAATACAATACAATGAAATAAAATAGAATAAATAAAATTATAAAAATCATAATTTGTTAAAAAGTAAGGGCAGTAGAATACAGCAGGTAAGTATTTAATTTAAGAGTACCTTCAGTAAACAGTAATGTTTTTATCCTGATTTAAAGGATCTACAGTTGGAGCAGACCTCAGGTCTACAGGAAGTTTGTTCCACCGGTGAGGAGCAGAATAACTCAACGCTGCCTCACCTTGCTTGGTTCTGGTTCTTGGGAACCACAACAAACCAGATCCAGATGAATCTCAGGGGTCTGGGAGCTTCATAGGAACTAACAGACCAAGCATGTATTTTGGTCCAAGACCATTCAGGTCTTTGTAGACCAGCAGTAAGATTTAAAACTCTATCCTTTGACTCACTGGAAGCCAGTGTAGTGATTTCATGACCGGTGTAATACGGTCCAGTTTAGTAGAGGAACTTAATCTTGCAAAGCACCTCTAGCTGCCTTTTCTTTTAATTTATTTTCTTTTAATTTGTATTATTTAATTTCATAGTTTCATTTCCATATTTCCTTTCACTCTATCTTACTTTGTGTACTGTCTGTTGCCTACCTACGTGCTTTCTACATTGTACCATGCCATAACTGTTTGTAAACTTGTTAAAATATTGCTAATTTATTATTAGCAAAATAAATAAAAAAATACACTTGATTATATAAACCACCTGAATGTAATTTCTTTTTTTTAATTTCTTTCGCATATTTTATTCACAGTGTGAGGACGCTGTCTTTAAACCAGAAAGTGGTTTACAATTAGAAATCTCAAATATTATTTTTTACATAGATACAATTGACAAATCAGTGTCTCTCTTGTCATGTCAATGTCATTCTTCTACTGGCTAAATATCATACACTGTTGTAAGTGGAGAAAAATGAAGCCCTCTTTCCAATGTTTTTTATATGATTTCAAAAGTTTTTTTGTCTTTATAAAGAAATTTACTCAAATAACTAAAAGAAATTATTAGCAAATATATCAAAGCATCTTTTATTTTAATCTTTTTCTGAAATATCAATGCTATTTGCCTTAAAAAGCCTTACTTATCTTGTTATTAATTGTATTTATGTTTACCTAATTGTTTGTGTGTATGTCTCTTGTTCATGATACCTCCCAAAATATGTTCTATTTTCTTACATTGTATTGTATTTCCTCCACAAGTAGTTTGTATAAATGTGTGTGACACACATTTGTGTTTTTGTTTATAAATTGTGTTCGATAAAAAAAAGAAAAAAAGACATTAATTTGATTAACTTTGTAAATCACCACCTCCCAGTATCAGAGGAAAAGTTGCAGGAGTTCAAAGAAGCAACACAAGAGGATGCTGAGTTGATGCTGGTCGTACCACACACATTGAGAAGTGAAATGCTCAGGAAAATCCACAAGTCACATATGGGCATGGTTAAGTGTAAGGAGCGAGCCTGGGATGTACTGGACTGGCCGGGCATGAGCAAACAGATAGAAGAAGTCTTGGCTCAGTGTGCTGTATGTAACACACACAAGAACAATAATCCCAGAGAGCTACTTATATCACATCCAGTGCCCGAGAGAGCATGGGCAAAGATAGGGGTGGATTTGTTTCACTTCAAGGATGTAGAGTATTTATTGTGTGTAGATTATTTTTCAAAGTGTCCAGAGATCATCAAACTGAATGGAACCACAAGCAAACACATCATCATTGGGCTGAAGTCTGTATTTGCAAGGCACTGTGTGCCAGATGTGTGCCAGTTCTCCGACAATGGCAGACAGCTGGTGAGCCAAGAGATGGTGGACTTCAGTGCTGAGTGGCAGTGGCGTCAATTCAGTGGAAGCTAAGGTATGGCAAGGTTACGAGTCACAGAACTTAACTAGAGTATCAATCAACACGTCCAGCAAATACTTATAACAGAAGTCTGCTATGTAGCTTATCTGTGTGGTCAAGAAAATTGGAACTTTTTCAAATGCAGTCTCGCTCACTGCAAAAACTCAAAATCTTACCAGGAATATTTGTCTTATTTCTAGTTAAAATGTCTCATTTTTAGTCAAGAAATCTCGTTACACTTAAAAGAAGAGTCATCACCAGAAAAATAACTTGTTATTTGACCATTTTCACCTGTTTCAAGTAAATTTTCACTTGAAATAAGTAGAAAAATCTGCCAGTGGGACAAGATTTATCTTCTCATTACAAGCAAAAAAATCTTGTTCCATTGGCAGATTTTTCCACTCATTTTAAGTGAAAATCTACTTGAAACAGGTGAAAATGGTTGTTTTTGAGTCTTGTCTTAAGTGTAATGAGATTTTTTTTTACTAAAAATTAGACATTTAAACCAGAAATAAGACAAATATTCTTGTTAAGATTTTGAGTTTTTGCAGTGTATAATAACTAGTGAAATCGATGATGTTCTGATTTGCATTTGTAGTTATTCCATATGTATTAAGTAATAGAATAATCAATACAAATAGACAGAGTAATTCCATAAATGTATTTAAAAAACAAACATTTACATTTTCCCCTGAAGCCAAGGTGTGGCGGCTGCCATACCTTGATATACCCAATTGACGCCCCTGCTGAGTGGGGTTTCAAACACACCTCTTCAAGTCCCACCTTCCCGCAGTCAAATGGGAAAGTTGAGAGAGCAGTTCAGACAATAAAAAACCTGCTGACAAAAGCACAGGACAGCGCTGGTGACCCGTACCTAGCACTGCTTGAATACTGGAACACACACCACTGAGTGGGGTTGGACTCACCTGCTCAGATGCTCATGGGAAGAAGGCTCAAATCAAAGTTACCTGTGACAAAGACATTATTGCAGCCAGCTTTCTATAAAGATGCCAGGAGCCACCTCGTCAATAGACAACAGAGACAGAAACAATACTTTGATCAAGGAACCAAGACACTGTCTGACCTCCAAGTTGGTGAAAATGTGCGGGTTAGACAAGGCAACAATTGGGAAGAACCAGCCACTGTGGTAGAGAAACACATTCAGCCCAGATCATACATTATCAAAACCACAAGAGGAGAAATGTACAGGAGAAATCGCAGACACCTGCTCAAAACAAGAGAGACTTCATTTCCAGTGACACCTGGTGACATCACACCAGAGCACTCGTATCATGTGGAGCAAAACACTCTAACAAGTGCTGATCTATGGGCAGAAATATGTGCCACTAGAAACTGAATTTGAATAATTTATATTTGAATTTGAATTGCTCAACTTGAATAATTGCATTAAAAAACTGAATCTGAATCACATAATTTGAATTTGTATTGTTTAATTTGAATCATTGCATTGAAAAACTGAATCTACATTCAGTTCTCACAATTCAAATTCAGTTCCTGCAATTCAATTTCAATTTTACTGTGCCAGACATCCGGGTCTTCCGGAGGAAGAGCAATCGAGTGCAGATACAAAGAACTCCTTTTCACGTAGCCTACTATAACCTCTATTTTCTTTCAATGATATAAACGACCAATGGGAGCTAGATATTTCGAAACCTATTGTGTTTTCTCCATTCTGTGTAAAAAGTGTAGATTTATATCATGCCGTTTTGTAGAAAAAGTTCTGCTGAGGAGTGTGTGAAGATTTGCGGCAACGGGTGAAGCCTGAATTATGGTTCTGCGTTAAATCGACGCAGAGCCTACGCCGAAGTGTAGGCAGGATGGAAACGGCAGAGCTGGCTGCAAACGGCCTCCACCAGGCGGCTGCATCTGGCCCGTCTGCAGGAGTTGAGTCGGAGTAGCAGCTGGAAGACAGTGGAGGTGAGACGCAGAGGGCAAAAGGAGGACCAGATCTGTTTGAAATGAAACTCACGGCTGGAGACTTTCTTTCCCAGGACAGGAAGTGTTCTTCCCCTTTGCTGCCTTGAACCCTTGTACTTTGTTCTGGTGTCTGGACGGGTAGACGACTCGCCGCTTGTCGCCATCTAACCTTCGCTCACTGAGCCTACACAACTTACGATCATTTTGGCTGCCATCATACAGTTTAGACTGGAAACGAGCAGAAAACAGTGATGTCACAATCAAGTATTTATCAGTGATCAGACACTAATGGCAGGATGAGCAATCATGTGATCACAGTGAAATTAAACAAATCTCACGTCACATACAGTCATCAATGGGTAGACGACTCTCTGTCGACGCGATGAGTCTGTCTACCCTTCTCTCTCCGAGCCCCTGGAGACTCCTGGCTTCCACCATCTTCCATCTGCCCTGGCCAGTTTCAGGACATGCTGAAATCCTGACTGGCC
Source organism: Cololabis saira (assembly GCF_033807715.1). Taxonomy (NCBI): domain Eukaryota; kingdom Metazoa; phylum Chordata; class Actinopteri; order Beloniformes; family Belonidae; genus Cololabis; species Cololabis saira. The sequence goes on along the minus strand of NC_084592.1, from coordinate 40,466,828 downwards.
ATCAGGACCATGGACCTCCTCCAGAATGCAGACGCACGTCTGGTCTTCAGCCAACCCGCTGCTAATCTCCCTGCTCTGGCTTCCAGTCGCAGCACCAAGTTCAAAGATCCGGCTTACCAAACAATTACCCAAACGGCTCCTTCCTACCTTCACTCCTTCATCCAGAGCTACTCTCCCTCTACCTTCACTCCTTCATCCAGAGCTACTCTCCCTCTACCTTCACTCCTTCATCCAGAGCTACACTCCCTCTACCTTCACTCCTTCATCCAGAGCTACTCTCCCTCTACCTTCACTCCTTCATCCAGAGCTACTCTCCCTCTACCTTCACTCCTTCATCCAGAGATACTCCCTCTACCTTCACTCCTTCATCCAGAGCTACTCTCCCTCTACCTTCACTCCTTCTTCCAGAGCTACTCTCCCTCTCGACAGCTCCGCTCAGCCAGTGAAAGACGCCTGGTTCTTCCACGGCAACGTGGCGTGAAATCAGTAACTAGACTCTTCTCCTCCATTGTTCTCCATTGTAACAAATCATGATATAAAAATGACAGTTAATATAACTGTGGAAGTTTTTGTTAACATAAAGGTGGCAAAGGTAGCGCCGAAAAAAAAAAAATAACCCCCCTCACAAAAATAAGAAAAATAGAGAAACGTATTTTCTCATCAACAAAACAAATATAAATTTTAGTAACAAAAAGTAACAAAATAACATATTTGAACCATTTTTCAGACAATAAAATAACTGAAAAAATCTGAAAAATGGTTCAAATATGTTATTTTGTTACTTGAAAAATTTAAAATATGTTTATGTAAAATATGCTTTGTTGATGTATATTGTTTTTTGGCGCTACCTTGTTCTCTATAGCTGATATAACATGAATTACTCCTATGTGGGATCAATAAAGTTCTTATTTTTGCCATCTGAGAAAATGAAATATATTATATTTGGTGCCTAACTGTTTCCCAAGTATATTAGTGCGTGTGTGAATGAATAAAAGAGACGTAAAACGTAAATTTCTTTGTAGAAAGGTGCTTTATGAAAATAAGTCAATTTACTTGTATTAGTTTACAGCGCAGAAGCGCCATGTAGGCCTATAGCTTATAATTTACTTTATAGTTAACTCTTTTATTGCATAATATGCCTTGTTGTTTACAGAGAAGGAATATATTTAAGTTTAAGTTTTGAGAGTTATTATTTTATAGTTTACGATTAAGACCTAAATTTCACTACTGATATTTGTTTTGCCTTAACGGTTTCGGTAGTTTGGGCCAGTGGGGCTTCCGTAGCAGCTGAAGGTGTGTTTTATTGTCAGTTGAAAGAATAAACGAGTGACGGTGGAGCAACACAGCGTTTTACCGTTCTGTTGACGGTTCTGTTGCCGTACTCAACCCGTAAAAAATCTCCTGTCGTCATTACCATTCATGAAGTGAGTAAGATGTTTGGTCAAAAGAAGAAAGAGTCTAAAGTCTAATGATAGTCACTACAGCAGTCTTGCCACATCCAATATGGCGGCGACGTTGACGTATCGCAGCAGCTCGATGGGGCGTCTACGTTTTTATGTCTATGGGTGAAACCAGAGCAGTGGATAAAACATTTGGCCGACGTCGCTGTTCGGTCCTGTAAACCGTCAAACTGCTGGATATTCTTATGAATAAAGGGCCGTATAAAGGTTTGAAGATAACTAATATTTCTCTCGATACCATTTTATGAAATAAAACTTTTTATCGTTACACTGTATCAAAATAAATGACCTGTTACAACGCTGTAACTTACTTCTTAAATAATGTGATTTGTGTTAATTATATAAAGAAAAACTCGACCTAAATTAATTGGTAATACTGTAGCGACCCTGCAGTTATGTTCAGTTATGTTAGTAATGTTGTCATGTTCAGATGTTCTGTTTAATGTTAAGCCTGTGGGTAGAGAACAGGTAGGGGCGGGGTAAGCACGGGAGTTGTGAGTGTGAGTGTGCGCATGCGTAGAGCGGCTGAGCGGCGCCCGTTAGGAGGCGCGCCAGTTGAACAGCTGTTGAGCGGAGTTGAACAGCTGATTGAGTAACTCAGCAGCGTTTTTGTTGTTTTGGCGTGGTTACGGCCATCAGTAACCCATTTCTGTGACAGATAATAAATCTGTTAAACTGGTTACTGATGGCCGTAACCACGCCAAAACAACAAAAACGCTGCTGAGTTACTCAATCAGCTGTTCAACTCCGCTCAACAGCTGTTCAACTGGCGCGCCTCCTAACGGGCGCCGCTCAGCCGCTCTACGCATGCGCACACTCACACTCACAACTCCCGTGCTTACCCTGCCCCTACCTGTTCTCTACCCACAGGCTTAACATTAAACAGAACATCTGAACATGACAACATTACTAACATAACTGAACATAACTGCAGGGTCGCTACAATACATTTGTAAATGCAAAGCGAAGTAATTAAGGGGCTTGTGTAGGCCAGGGGTCTCGGACTCAGTCCTGCATGTCTTAAATGCTGCCCTGCTGCAGCATATGGTGATACAAGGAGCTGTGTTGATGCAGGAAACATGTCAAACATGCAGGACTGGCCTCGAGGACTGGAGTCCGACACCCTGATGTAGGTGTGTGTTTTACCGAACAGGACCTGGACCTTGACCTGGACCTGAACAGGCCTTGGTCCAGGACCAGGCCTGTTCAGGTCCAAGACCTGGGTCAGACCTGCCCTTATTTATACGGATTTTAGTTAATTTTTTCTTGTTGTTTATGCTTCTAGCTCCTTGTTTTTATTTGCTTCAAGTGTTAATATTATTATTAAATGCATGCCTTGTCACAAGGTTTTAATTGCTCGTGGTGCTTGTGTTACTGCTGCAGATAAGATAAGATAAGATATCCTTTATTTTCTCCCTCAGTGGGGAAACTTATTTTGTTGTCAGCAGTACACTTAGCACACACATGCAGGGGAGGGGTAAAAAGACTGAAAAGTCAGAAATAAAAAATATATACAAAATATATACAAAATATGTATAATCACAGAATATGAACAGTATATACAGTTGGTTGAAAGAAGAAACGGTGCAGAAAAGGCAGGTGGAGTGTTGTGAGGTAGACTGGCAGATTGGCAGATATTGCACATCTTATATTATTGCACATCTTATTGTCATATTATTGACAGATGACAGTAAACTTCCTGAACATGTTTGTAAACTGCATCCAGAATAACTACCCTCTTCTTAAATTGCGTCTTCATTGTCACAGCTGAGAAAAACATCCAACCTAGATCTAATGCTGCGTTCCATTTACCTCGGAAGTCGGAACTGAGAACTGGGAATGACGTCACAGCCGAGTTATCAGCGTTCCAGTTACAAAGTAGGAAAACAAGATTGTAGTTCGCATATACCACATGAAAAATGTAAATTACACTATAGCAGCATATATATGCCGAACAATACTTGTATACGACTGATTTAGTGTGACCAAAACTAGAATGAAGTGCTACGAATTTTTACAGAGCTCTCTTCTACTGTTTACAACCGGGACAGCCATCTTGGAATCTGAACTCGGGGGTGGTGAAGACTCTCCTACTTTCCCAGTGGGAAATCCCACTTCGAGGGGCGTTCCAGTTGAAAATTCCGACTGGGAACTGGGAAATCCCCACTTCCGAGGACAAATGGAACGCGGCATCAGTGTACCCATTACATTTGCTTAAAACCTATTAACTGGATTCCTCTCCCTTCCAGGCGCTGGGCTCCGCTGGCAGGCTGCAGGAGAGCGGTCAGACAGCGACATCAAGTGGCAGGCAAATGACATTACATCAACAACAAAAAACAAAAACGACTTCCTTTTTATTTCAGTTTAAAACAAAAGATTATCAAAGCAGAAAAGCATTTCTTCAGCAACGCTATCACTCACATGCACTTAATTTAAATACAGAGGCTCTAAGCAGAACTAAAAAATCCCAGAGCGTCTTCATGTCCGATCCAGATGTGTTCTACAGTGCAACAAACAGCCAGGTTTGTGATCCAAGCAGGACACGAGTATCTCCAGGCCCGGAGGAATCCAGATTAGCCTTCTGGTTTATGTTGTACTGGAGTTCTCAGTCCCTGAGCAGGTTTTATTCACGGTTTACTGATACCCGCCGTCTCGGGTTACTGTGGGGGAGGGACGCCATATCAGCCCGTCTTTGTCTCTGCAGCCACCCAATCACGACTGAGAGCCTGCTCTCTCTCCCGTGAGCCCACTGCATGTTTTAAAGAGAAAACTGAGGCTAAATGTGACGGATCAGAACCAGATGTTGTCACATTGGGATATGGATGAGTTGTTAAATGTATATATCTGTGCAATGAAGTTGCGATACTTGTTTTTGAGTTGTTTTTCTCCCATTAGAGCCCATTTCTGCCCTCCGGTAAGGCAGCCATGTGACTCCACGGTGGGACACCCAGCGTACTTAAATACGGTTCACAGAGACCTCTCTGTTGTGTTACTTCGGTATCACATATACTAAAATTGGAACGATACAGAGAAGATTAGCATGGCCCCTGCGCGAGGGACCCTGCCCAATCGTCTCTGTCGGGGGAGGCGGGGGAGACGCGCCCGATTCGGTGAAATGGCGCCATCTGCTGGACGAAAAAATTCACCACAATAACAAACGGTGGATAAAACAGATCAGCGGTTCCCAACTCTGTCATCAACAGATGACAATTAGATTAGATTAGATTGAAACAATTATTTTTTCTTAATTAATAAAATGTGTGATTATGAAGGGAAATAACCAAAACATGCACAACAGTGTGCCCTGCCTGCCCCAAGGATAAAGATAGATAAAACCATAACATGGTTTATATTTAAAACCATATTAGTTATTTTATTAATATTATTATATTAAATGTGTTTCTCTTTCAGATACGTGGGCCCGGAGAACAACCAGACGACATACCTGCCAAGAATCTGTAAAGCTGCAAAAATAAATAGTATATGTAAATAAACCAGATCCTGTTTTGGCTGCTTACTCCAGTTCTTCTTGTTATTTATGTCATTTATAACAAGAACAATTAAAGGTATTCCCTGAGGGTTTTTTTTCAATGGGATCTCATCTGATCCAGTCATGTAATTAACAATCATTTCAAGTGGATAATCAAACTATATTCATCTATAATTTAACAAGGAATGAGACAAAGATTCAAAGTTTTAAAGAAAAACAAGCCACATTTATTCATACAAAAAGAAAAATAATACACACATGATAAACAAATATATACATTTATATACAAAATAAAAACAAATTATATACAAATTATAAAAGACTATACATTTATATACAAAATCTCATTTTTCTTTGTCTTTTCCTGTCCTTCCAGTCTACCACCAACGGCAGCTCTCACCACAGAGTCCTGGGTCTGAGCATCAACCTCGGGCTGCCAGCACCGTCTCCCTGATGGACACGTAGTCTCCGTGATGGACACGTAGTCTCCCTGATGGACACGTAGTCTCCCTGATGGACACGTAGTCTCCGTGGATGAGGGACCAGCGGGTCCTCATGATCCTCCCACGCGTGTGGCGGCAGGATGGAGACGGCAGAGCTGCTGCAAACGGCCTCCACCAGGACATGATGAAATCCCGGCTGGACATCAGGACGCTGGACCTCCTCCTGAGGAGGAAATGAACGAGAAAAAGACGGTTGTGAACAAATAAAACGGAAGCAGCCACAAACCACACACTATTAAGAATGCTGTTTGCTTCTCGTAATACTATACTTGACCTGGTCTTTGTACCTTTTGACCGTATAGAAAGGTAATTCTTGCCATTGTGAGAATGAGATGAACCTGCTGGACTCTACTGCCCATACTTTTTAACAACTTGTGCTTTCTATTATTTTACCTCTTTTCTTATCATGTTATTTCATTTTATTATTTACTCTTTAATTGTGTCTTGCTGCTTTTAATGTTGATGTAAAGCTCTTTGAATTACCTTGTGTTGAATTGTGCTATACAAATAAACTTGCTTTACCTCCATCATGTAGATCTTCTGCAACACTGTACAATGTTTTTGTCTGTTAAAGTCAGCTGTGAGTGTGGTGGTTACCTCAGAATCTGAGGATGTGGAGCAGGAGACCGGTGTCCAGAGGCTCTGGGAGAGTCAGGAGACAGGTTTTCCAGAGGTTTCCAGAGGTTTCCAGAGGGTTCCAGAGGTTTCCAGAGGTTTCCAGAGGTTTCCAGAGGTTTCCAGAGGCTCTGGGAGAGTCAGGGGCAGCTGGACCCGAGTGCTCAGACATGGTGCCTTTAAATCACATAAGAATGAAGGAGAGAGAGAATGATGACTGCAATAAAACACAACTTACAATCATTCTTACTGCCATTATACAGTTTAGACTGGAAAGGAGCAGACGACAGTGATGTCACAGTCAGGTATTGATCAGTGATCAGACAGTAATGGCAGGATGAGCAGGTTACAATCATGTGGTGTAATTAAACAAATCTGACGTCACATACAGTTGTTACCGGCCAGCCCTGTCCCGTTAAGGGTGTGTGTGTGTGTGTGTGTGTGTGTGTGTGTGTGTGTGTGTGTGTGCGTGCGTGCGTGCGTGCGTGCGTGCGTGCGTGCGTGCGTGCGTGCGTGCGTGCGTGCGTGCGTGCGTGCGTGTGTGTGTGTGCAGCGCAGGTATGAGAGAGACGAGAGGGTCTGCGTCGATTTAACGCAGGACCATAAATCAGCCTGTAAGCTCTGCGTCGATTTCACCGGCCCAAACTCGGTCATTTTACAATATAACGTTGGAAAAACACCACGGTTACTGAGGTCATGTTCCACCTGGTTTAACTAGTTATTGGAAAACATTGTATATGTCCTTACTTACCGAATGCGAGACGAGAATGTCGAGACGGGGAAACCCTACAAAAAGTGAACCCAGAAATTCGGGCTCTGATTGGTCGACAAATTGGAACAAATTCGGGCTCTGATTGTGATTGGCTGGTGGAAATTGGAACAAGAAATGGAACAAATGGAACAATTGGAACAAATGGAACAGAGAAGAAGGGTGTCCAGGGGGCGCGAGGATGACACGCAAATTCGTGAAGCGTTCCTCATTTTTCCTTTTGATGCGTCCACCAACTCAAATATAGTTTTATATTACAGTTGGTGGACCGTCTGAGACTGTCTGACCTGAGTTTAATCGCAGATTTTAGCTAGAATGTTCCCTCAGTTGCAAGAATCCACAATCTTTCTCCAAAGAAAAGAAAATCTTCATCCCAGAGCCCTTTTCAGAGTAAAACGTTTTGTATTTAACATCAAACATAAAACCATTAGGCTTCAGCAAAAGCTCTGGTTACACATAGACTTACAGGAAGCACAGGAGGATGCGCTAGTTTCAGATTTTGTCATTTGCCAAGAAGTAGTAAGCAGTCCCTCAACTCTAACTGTAGAATATCTGATTATATGCGTTTAACCGTTTATGACGGACCAGAGTATATTGTTACCTGCTGTAGCCATTTTTTTTGCACCAATGAAGGTCAAGTACTCAAAACCGAGTCCTATGACACCAACCACGACTCTCTATGTCAAACCATTCAAAAGGTATAACAGAAAATAGGGACAACCAATCAAAAGAAGGGGTGGGGCTAATTTTCACCAATTATGTTCAAGGACTCAATGCCGAGTCCGAGGACACCAACCACGACTCTCTATGTCAAACCATTCAAAAGTTATAACAGAAAATAGGGACAACCAATGAAAAGAAGGGGTGGGGCTAATTTTCACCAATTATGGTCAAGGACTCTATGCCGAGTCCGAGGGCACCAACCACAACTCTCTATGTCAAACCATTCAAAAGTTATAACAGAAAATAGGGACAACCAATCAAAAGAAGGGGTGGGGCTAATTTTCACCAATTATGGTCAAGGACTCAATGCCGAGTCCGAGGACACCAACCACAACTCTCTATGTCAAACCATTCCAAAGTTATAACCAAAAATAGGGACAACCAATCAAAAGAAGGGGTGGGGCTAATTTTCACCAATTATGGTCAAGGACTCAATGCCGAGTCCGAGGACACCAACCACGACTCTCTATGTCAAACCATTCCAAAGTTATAGCAGGAAATAGGGACAACCAATCAGAAGAAGGGGCGGGGCTAATTGAGGCCAATGAAGCTCAAGGACTCTATACCGAGTCCCATGACACCACCCACGAGTCTTTATCTCAAACCATTCAAAAGTTATGGCAGAGAAAAGTATTCTAGGGGGCGCTGTTGAGCCATTAGGCCACGCCCATTAATGCAAACCACGAAATATCGAATTTATCGCCAGGCCTGGCTTGCGTGCAAAATTTGGTGACTTTTGGAGAACTATCAAATATGGACCAATGAGATGAAGGGGGGGGGGGGGGGGGGGGGGCGCGCTTTTTGGCATCTAGCGTCGCCACGGTAACGCTTTTGAAAGAGAAAAGAAATGCGAGATGGAGACGCATATTTTGATGTATAACACACCTGGGTGCACTTTACGGTTCGGGCCGTATTAAAGGAGCATGAGGCTCCTTTTAAGAAATCAGACTATAGCGCAACCCTTCGCCACGACGGCCGTCGGGGGTACTGCAGCCAACAGCGAAGCCGGCACGGGAGAACCATGGATGTATTATATAAAACTGGATGGGGCGTCAAAAATGGCCGCCCATTCATTTCAATGCATTCTGCTCAGCCAGCGCATAAGCCGAAAAAATCTCTGACTTCCGGGTTTACTTCCGCATACAGCGGCCCATAGAGCATGCGCAGTTGAGTCACCTCCCATGATGCTCTGGGGCCTCCCATCATGCCCCGGGGCAATGACGCGAGTATTAATATAATATGTATTAATATAATATCTTAATTAATGTATATTATTACATGTATAGTATTACATATATTATTAATGTATTAATATAATATAATTACATAATATATATTAATATAAACATCCGTGGAATGCACGGACACGGCTGTGACGTCAGCCGTGACGTCACGCCCAGAAAGAGACTTTTCTTTGACTTTTCTGGCCGTTATAAAACATTTTTGACAGATATAAAGTCCATGACTTAAAAATATAGAATACAAAGATTAGTAATTGCCGGTGATTACAGCTGGAGGTGTCCTGTGAACAGTTTTAGAGGCTTCTCTTTTACTATTGCGGTCTATGGGAAAAAAGCTTTCTGGGCCGCATGGGATTTTTTGCTGCAGTACCGCGGCTGGCCACTGGAAAAAATCGGCGCGCCTTCTGAGTGGGAGACCCGGGGGCTGGGGAGAACGGGGAGAACGTGCATGCAGCGTCATGTGACGTCACATCCGCAGGACAGCGCGGGAAATTCCGGTCACAATTGCAGCACATTTTGCAGCACACAGCCTGTTCAAGGCAACAGAGAGATACGCTAGAGCAGTGATTCTTAACCATAGGGCCGCGGCCCACACTTGCGCCATCTAGTGGGCCGCGAAAAAAAAATCAGTTTTGTACGTGTGGGCCGCGAGGGCCGCGGGACTGCATAGCAACTCCCAACCAAATGAGGAGAAGAAGACACTCAGCTAGCTGTACGTGTAATAGTAAGAGAAATGGTGTGTATTTATAGAGAAAATCCTTCATTTTGCACAGAGTAGGTTTAGATCCGCCAGGATCAGGGATCGATTACTTGGGTCTGCGCCCAGAGCGAGCGAGCGCGGCGTGATCATTTATCCTGACGCGTCCCCGCGGCCGGGGAGGTCGGTGCCGCTCGGGCGGCGGGCTCCGTCGTTACTGCTGAAGGATGGTAGATGCGTGGGCTGACGTGTCTGCTGGACTGGACTGTTGTTCGGGCTCGCAAAAGCATCGGAAATTGACTCTGCTGCAGCGGCCAGAGAGCTGCGGTGCTGGCTCTGCCCGCTCAGGCTCGGATGAAACCCGACACGCGCAGTCCTGACAACTTATTAATGTAAATAAAACTTAGTAAGTTACTTAGTAAGTAATTAGCTTGACTCTTACAGAGATGAGAAGCCTAACAGGTGGAAAGGAAAGTTCAACCCGGAATGGACAAATTCATCCTGTTCAGTCTTCCCACTGGGACAAAACCAGTGTCTCATACGTTCAGAGACCGTGGCGTTCAAAGTGCAAAAGTGAAACGCCACTGAAACAAAACACAAAGTCTTTCATCAAACATATCCACTCAAGTCTGAACTGAAGTCACAGAAAATAAGCTGACCATCTTAAAACATGTTTGGGTCCACATACAGCTGTGAAGCAGCTTTGTCCACAATGAACGGAATTAAAACTAAATATCGTTCCAGGCTCAACAATGAGCACCTTCTCATGCATATGAGAACCTGACACCATCCAGCCCAGATTTAAAGTCCTGACAGGAGAAGTTAGAGCTCAGTTCTCTCACTGAACGACAGAAAGGCTGCGTCCCAATACTCCCCCTCGCCCTCGTTTTCTTCCCTAACCCTAAATTTTGCGCGTTCCCGTGAAGGTAGTGGTGTCCCAATTCCTCTTTTCACCTAGGGGGAGGGGGCATAACGAGGGCTAGGGGCTGAGAATAGCCCCTTCAAATCGAGGGATTTCAGATGCTGACTTGGCGAGCGAGGGGGTATGAAGATTTCCCAGAATGCTTTTCGTCGTCATTTGCGGACTGAATCAAAAAAAAAAACATGGAGGACATTTCTTGTTTTTTTGGGAATAAAATCAATATTTTGAGTTAGTTTCTGCATAAAAATGCATTTTGATTACATTTCTCGGCGCAAACCGATATTTTACTTTCATAATATTCACTCAGTGAATGTACATCATCCCTTTTTTGTCCGTTGTTCGCTAAGATCGCGCCGGAATATGGTTACGTAACCTACGTAAGCAACGCTGTAGGTTACGTAAGCTACGCCGTAGGCTGCGTCTATTTAAAGCTCGCCGACCGAGGAAAACATGCTTTGCAGACTCGTCTCGATTTTGAGCAAGCAAGCATTTTTTCATTTTTTTTGAGTCAAATGGCGAACCGCAAAGAGCAGGAGGATATTGAACCCACAAATGTAAGTATAATGTCCCATGGAATTAAAAAAATCACAGTGCTTTTGTATGTTTTAACAGTTTGAACAGTACATAGAAATACCACATTGTTTATTGTTTATTTTTAATACCAAAGAGTGAAATTACCGGAGTCAAATTACTTGTTGGACAATGTTAGAACCTGGCCAATAAAGCTGATTCTGATTCTGAGTTAACGTAAGATAATATGTGGCTGTTCATGATGAGTCGGGTAGATAACATTGCCGTGTCCTGTTAACTACTCGTTAACTCTCATATTTTCTACAAATTTGTTGTATATTTCACATTACTATAAGGCAGCAACGTTATTTGGGGGGGGTTACGATGTAATAATAACGTTGCTTGCTGCCTGTTATCATAATTCAAACGTTTTTTTTTTTTGTTGTTTGTTTTTTTTTTTTTCGAGGTCGTTTGTGCATTGCAGTAATCACATTTCATTCCAGGGACTCCGGATCAGGTCCGACACCTAATAAGCTTTAGGACTACCAACGAGGAGAATTTTACTAAGAAGAAATATGCTGCTAAACCACTGTGGGAGTGAGTGATCTAGCTATCTGCTTGCAGAATATCTGTGATGGGGTCCTTAACCATGGTATAACTGCTATTCATCACTGTTTTCTGTTACAGGAAACTCATCAAAGAGCTGGAACTGGAGGGAAAGGTGACCACAGCACAAATTGGCAAAAATGGGAAAATCTTAAAAAAAAAATATAAGGTAAGCAATGGTTATGGTTATGGTAAGTTATATTATCTGCTGAAGAGATGATGCTTAACAAAAAAAGATCCATGTAAAGTATTTATTAATAGCAAAGAGGTAATTTTTATTTATACAGTGATAATGAACCTGGTATGATGTTGTGGGTGTGTATGATAGTCCAGTCATGTGTGTAATCAACATGTGTATCCATCTTTTTTTTTATCTCAGAACACTTTGGAAGACGCCAGCACATTGGCCTCAAGCTCTGCCTCACCAGCTGGAAGAGGAAGCTGGAAGCTTCAGGCATCAGGTCCACTTTCCCCCCGATCCCCAAAAAAAAGAAACTCTCTATGCAGGACTTCCTTCAAGCTGAGGCCGCCAAAGAAGACAGAAGATGTCAAAAGAATGAATATGGACAGGTTCCTGAACCTTTTAGAGAAAATGGTGGACCAGACACCTCATCAGCAGTAGCAGCACATACACTGCAATTTTTTTTTTGTACATATTTCTGTGCAAATTTTTTTATATGGAACAGCACCTTTCTTTGTTCTGCGTGCAATGTTTACTTTTTTCTTTTTAAAAATTGTATTTGAATATAGCAAATAAAGCCTTTTTTACTGCAGATTCTCTCACTATCCTTATTTTACTATTGATCTCGTTGTACAGTTTATAATTTGAGACATTACCTTACTTTGAGAAACCCCAGAAGAGAAAACTGTTGTGTAACAAGTTTTATTAGACAATTTAAAAGTATTTCCAAGTGAGTAAAACCACACAAGTACAAAACTATATGAAGAACACATGGACAGGTTCCTGAACCTTTTAGAGAAAATGGTGGACAGGACACCTCATCAGCAGTAGCAGCACATACACTGCAAACTTTTTTTTTTTGTAAATATTTCTGTGCACATTTTTTTATATGGAATATAAGTGCCATATTAACAGCGCTACAGCTTCCTGATCAGGGTAGGGATGGAAACGAGGGGTAGGGGGAGAATTGGGACAGGCACCTGGGCCAAGTGCCCTAGATTTCAAGTGCCCTAAAATCTCCCCCTTCTTTTTTAGGGCTTAGGGAAGAAAAGAAGTGCGAGTGGAGAAAAGAAGGGCGAGTGAAGGAGAATTGGGATTGGCCCAAAGTGGGGGCATAAGATTAAGGGGAAGAAAGAAAAACTGCAAAACTGTTCAATTGTTAAGATGTGTTTATATTAATTTATTATACAAATGTGTTGAGACAATTAACAAAGAAAAGGGGAAATTCAAACTGGTAAAGAAATAAAATAAGATAGCATTTGAAAAATAAAATAAAATCTATTTTATTTTTAAGAGAAAGAAATATGTGTAATTGAAGTTACACATGTTAATGGGCAAATATGTACTTTTTTAATATAACAGTCAGATGCAGATGTTGATACAACTATGAGGCTACTTGAATATATATATATATATATATATATATATATTATGATGTTCTGGACCTTCGCTTGAGTACATTTTCTCTTAATGGACCTCTTAAAGTTGAATACCCCTGCTATACAGTGTTTATATTTAATGGGCCCCGGGCCACTCTGTACTGAAAAAATTGGGCCCCAAGGTCAGAAAGGTTAAGAACGAAAGTTACGCCTGTAACTACGGTTCTATGAGTCCCGGATGACCGCCAGGCGGTGCTGTAAGCACTGGATATCTCCCCCTCGCGCATGCGCATGTCGAGTACAATACCAACAATGTCACGTCACCCGTGACCCCTGCATGACCCCCGGAAGGGTATATCTTCCGGCGTCAGCATGGGATCGGCTCCTAGAATCTTCTCGCGAGAGCACGAGGATTCGGAGTGACCGGCAGGCCTGGCGGTCATCCGGGACTCATAGAACCGTAGTTACAGGCGTAACTTTCGTTCTATTTCGTCCCTACTGACCGCCAGGCGGTGCTGTAAGCACTGGATGACGAATACCAACAATGTCACATAGAATCCCGGTCACATACCTCACTGATCAGGGGCAGAAGGACCCGGGAGTAGAACCACGCCCAATGGTTGGGGAGTGGCGACATTGATCCGGTAAAACCTGGAGAACGTGTCTGGCGACGTCCACGAAGTCGCGGTGCAGATGTCCTCCAGAGGCACCCCCTGCAGGGCAGCCAAGAAGCTGCGACGCTTCTGGCCGAGTGGCACCTCACCCCCACTGGTAAGGGGCGGCCACTGGCCCTGTGGGCGTGCTCGACGGTGTCCACCACCCAGTGGGACGGCGCTGTCCAGAAACAGCACGCCCCCTGTTGGGGCCACCATGGCAGAGAACAAGCTGCTCCGACCGTCGCACAGGCGCGGTAGCATAAGCAGCAAGGGCCCGTACGGGGCACAAAGGGCTCGGCCCACTCTCTGCAGGACCTAGGGCAGGAACGCCACGTTCGGCCACAACATAGCCCCTGAGCTGACTGACAGGGCATGTAACTCATCGACTCGCCGATGTCATGGCGAGGAGAAAAGCTATCTCCGTAGAGAGCCACTTCAGGCCCACCCGGGCCAAGGGCCCAAAAGGGTGGAGAAGAGAGGGCACCTAGCACCATGGGCAGGTCCCACACTGCTCGGGGGTTTATATTCATGTTTATGTTCTGGTTCTCTGGAAAGGGTCTAGAGACAACATCTGTTGTATTAGACGCTATATAAATAAAATCGAATGGAATCGAAAACTGGGGCCTTTGGGCTCCTCGGGGGGGGGCAGCCTCAGAGCCCCCCTGAGAAAGAGAAACCAGCCGGCGGCACCCCACGGCGGCATTCTCAACCAGGGCATGTTGCGATGAAATGACCGCCACATGCACCCTTAAAGTGGACTGAGCACGGCCACCATCCAGGAGGGACCGAAGGGACCCCAGGATCGTGGCCACGGGGCAAAGAACAGGGTCCTCTGCCCCGTCTGCACACCAGACAGAGAATCTCCCCCACTCGCACTCATACCAGAGGCGGGTGGGAGGCACATGGGCATTCGAGATGCCAGCCCTGACGGGTTCAGGACAGCTCGACAACAATGGGTCGGGCGCCGCAGCGGCCAGACTCAGAGCCAAAAGCGACGGGGTCGGGGTGCAAAACCTGAATCCCCAGCTGGAAAAGACGGTCCCTCTGAGGGGCGTCATGTTGTGTCGCAGCAGAGCCCCCGCAGCAGTGGAAACCATGTTTCCCCGGTCGGAAGGGGGCCACCAAGAGGAGCCCGTGAGCCCTCTGGAGGACCCTCTGCAAAGGCGGCTTGCGCCGGGAGAGGAAGTCCGTCACCCGGTTCCTGTCTCCAGGCAGGAACATCGCCCGAAGGCCGGGCAGGCGAGGAGCTGTCCACGCTAGGAGGCCCCGGGACACCTGCAGCAGCTGTGCAGAGTCGGGGCCCCCTCTGGTGGCCGATCAAGGAACAGTGGACACACTGTCCGACCGACCCGGCACGTGCCTCCCCCACAGGAGTTGCAAAAAATGTTAGTGTGAAGTGCAGAGCCCAGAGCTCCAGCACGTTGATGTGGCGCGTGCGGACCCGGGAGGACTACTGATGACAGCCTCCCGGCAGGGAGGGGACAGCGCCTAAGGGCACACCCCTCAGCCGGAATGTCCCGCCTTTCCAGGGTGCAAGGGTATAGACACACACCCGCGAAACCCTGACCGGCCTGCGCCCGTGCCTCTTGGCATCCAGGCGAGGCTGTCCAGCCACATTGCAGGGGGCGTAGCGACAGCAGGCCCAAAGGTATAAGAGGGGCAAGGGTTGCCATCACGCACCTGGTGAAAAAAATCCTCGGTGACAGGGAGAGCCCGCACAGGAGCACCCTGAACCGACAACGGTGGCCCCGGTAGGCTAGCCCCCGGAACCACCGGTGACGTGCCGCGACCGGCACGTGAAACAAGCGCCCTGTAGGTCCACAGTTGCAAACCACTTCCTCCTGACCTACGCAGAGCATCTGCTGTGGTCAAGCCTCCGGAAGGGCAGGACCTTCATGTATTCGTCGAGGTCCCTCAAGTCCAAGATGGGACGACGTCCGTCGCCTCTCTTGCTGATGAGAAAGTAGCTCAAGTAGAACCCCCAGGCCGCGGC
Organism: Cololabis saira; assembly: GCF_033807715.1. Taxonomy (NCBI): domain Eukaryota; kingdom Metazoa; phylum Chordata; class Actinopteri; order Beloniformes; family Belonidae; genus Cololabis; species Cololabis saira. The sequence goes on along the minus strand of NC_084592.1, from coordinate 40,451,083 downwards.
GGGGGGTCCACCGGCATGATGGCGCTCTTGGCCAGTAGGGCGGGCAACACCTGAGCCCGAGCCGGAATGTTTGCCGGGTCTCTGACGATGGTCATCTCAACCCGGCCGGAGATAGGAGGCCGGTGTCGGAACTGCAATACGTACCCCTGGGCTAGGGTGGAAACCACCCGGGCCCCAATGAGCAGGCAGCCCAGTAACCGAGCTGCTGCCGGAAAAGTAGCTGACGACCGGCTCCGTGGCCTTAGCGCCGTCTCCCCCGGGCTCCGGACGTCCCGGGGGGGCGACGGTCGGGATCAACGCCCTGACGCTGGTGGGACGGTCCGCGCACAGGGGGGGCGAAAGTCACCAGCAGGCTGACTCACAGACCGCTGAAAGTCGCGCCGGCCGCCGTGGGCAGGCGGCCGGGGGCGAGGCCCGGGGGCCGGTGAAGGGCCTCCCGGTGTACAGGAGGCGGCCGCACCCCTGTGAAGGTACACCAGCCGCTGCCTGGTCTCATCAGCCAGGGCGGTGCGGTTCAGAGCTTCCAGGGCAGTTGCCCCAAACAGCTCCCCCGGTTCTGCCGGTGCCTGACGAAGAACCCTACGAGCAGTCTCCGTCAGGGGTGACTGCGCCAGTCAGACATGACGGCGCGTGTGCACCAGGGTGGACATCAGCCGCCCCAGTTCCCTCGTTTGGGAGGCAAAAAGCCTGTAGGGATATGTCACACATGTCCTGTGTGGAATCACCCACCTGTGCATCCTGCAGGGAGGTGGAGAGAGCCAGTAGCAGATGAAAAAAGGGTGTTCCCCAGCCGGCCGATGCGTGCCGCTGTTTCATAAGCCTTACAAATATGCCCATCAGTAACCCTAGACCCTAGAGGGGCACTTGGGATCTGGCTTCAGAGCCTCATCAGGAGCCACTATCAGTGCTGCAATGGAGGGCTCGAGGGGGGGGGGGGGGGGCAAGTGGTGGAGACCAGCCACAGCAGCGTCCTCCATCGCCGTCAGAGCACGGTCATCAGCCGGCTGTGACATCTCTCCAGCATGAGTGCAGCTCCCTCAAAAAAATCCGACGAAGACGGAATGTGAATTCCACCGGAGAAGGATTGCGCCTGTGGAAGGCGCTAGAGGCCACCTCCGCACGCGGTGCATTCGGCTGCAAGTGTGCCAGGGCTGCTCAGGGCCGAGGCACGACACGCAGAGGTCCTGGTCATCCGCAGGGTCCAGGGCGGCCATGCACCCTGGGCATGAACGCTCCATCACAGCGACCGGTGGGAGAGGGAGCGGACACGCCGCCGTCACCACGGATGTGCTGGCAGGAGAGAGGAGCGGACACGCTGCCGTTCACACGAATGTGTCGGTGGGAGCGGTCACGCTGCCGTCACCACGGATGTGCCGGTGGGAGAGGGGAGCGGACGCGCTGTAGTCACCACGTAGGTGTCGGTGGGAGAGGGGAGCGGAAACGCTGCCGTCACCACAGCGAGCACGCTGCCGTCACCACCAATATGAAGGCGGGAGAGGGGAGGGCCACGCTACCGTCAGCACGGATGTGTCAGTGGGAGAGGGGAGCGGAAACGCTGCCGCCACCACAGCGAGCACGCTGCCGTCACCACCAATATGCAGGTGGGAGAGGGGAGCAGCCACGCTCCCGTCAATACGGGTGTGTCAGTGGGAGAGGGGAGCGGAAACGCTGCCGTCACCACAGCGAGCACGCTGCCGTCACCACCGATATGCAGGTGGGAGAGGGGAGCAGCCACGCTACCGTCAATACGGGTGTGTCAGTGGGAGAGGGGAGCGGAAACGCTGCCGTCACCACAGCGAGCACGCTGCCGTCACCACCGATATGCAGGTGGGAGAGGGGAGCAGCCACGCTACCGTCAATACGGGTGTGTCAGTGGGAGAGGGGAGCGGAAACGCTGCCGTCACCACAGCGAGCACGCTGCCGTCACCGCCAATATGCAGGCGGGAGAGGGGAGAGCCACGCTGCCGTCACCACGGCTATGAGAAAAGGCAAAAATAGGCGTCTTTACTCAAAAAGAAGAGAACAATCCTCTCTCGTTTCTTTCCTTTTTTTTTTTTTTTTTCTCAAAAGAAAAAAATAATCAGCAAGGAAAAAACAATGTCACATCAATAAAGTGGGAGAGGGAGCGAAACGCTGCCGTCACCACAAATGAGCCGGTGGGAGAGGGGCGTGGCCTTCACCACGGCTGTAAGAAAGACCAAAAAAGGTGTTTGTGTTGTTTTTTTTCAAAAGAAAAAAACAATCTGCAAGAAAAAAATAATGTCACATTAATAAAGTGGGAGAGGGAGCGAAACGCTGTCTTCCCTGCGCAGATTGTGATCAGGTGTCAGGCGCAGCTTGACAGCTTACCTTCTGTCAGCTGGGCAGGGGGGCGGGGCGGGGAGACGCCGCCGCAACCCGACACCATCAATACCGCGCCGGCCACAGCTCCTTGGAGGACGAAAAAAAAATCGTTACTCCTACCTTACGGCACGAAGCTGCACAGGGCCGGCGGGTTTCTTAGAGAGGAAAAAAAGGAGCTTCACAAAGCTCCCATTTCCGTCTCGCACTTCAGACGCGCGATGCGAGAAGAAAAAAGGAGCCGATCCCATGCTGACGCCGGAAGATATACCCTTCCGGGGGTCATGCAGGGGTCACGGGTGACGTGACATTGTTGGTATTGTACTCGACATGCGCATGCGCGAGGGGGAGATATCCAGTGCTTACAGCACCGCCTGGCGGTCAGTAGGGACGAAATAGAACCCCTGCGCTAGAGTGCTCATTCTTTTTGGTTTGGTACGCTTCATCTGACATTATTACTAGAAAATAGGGGTGTAACAATATATCGTGCCACGAAATTTCGCGATACAAAAACGTCACAATACGTGTCGTGGAGGTGACAAAGTGTATCGCGATATTGGGTTATTAATATTAATCTATTGTGTTTACTAGAAACGCGCATCCGACCGCGCGGACCAAAATCTTACTCCGCTCAGAAGAAAGTAGTCCCATTTTGCGGTCCTGTTTTGAGCTCTGAACCTTTACTTATTTAAGTCTGGTGTAGAGTTAAGCCTTACCTTATTAAATTAAACCTTTTTGGGGTCGTGAGTAGGATAAACACGGGACAACTTCTGCTGAGCTCCAGTGTACTTCAATGTCCGCTCAACAGCGTAGGATTTTAGAACATCAACACAACACCTAGTGCTGTATCACTCCGCCCAATCTAAAACAGACTAACAACTGATATACTGACTAGTGTAATTATAGTCCCTGATTTACATCAGAATATAAAGAATATATTTATAAAATAATCAACCCTGAATTACCAAAATAACCTTCTTAACAAAAATAAATCTCCTCTTACACTTATAAGGTGAACATGAATCAATCTTTTTTATGATGTAAAATTGTATGTATTTATTTACTTGTATTTATTTATTCAATTTTAGTTGTTAAATTTCTGGAAAAGAAAAAAGTCAAATCATACATGAGAGAAACTATTCAGTTTGTGGCAAAATATTTGTACTTGTATGAAACTGAAGATGCATAATGCAAACCTGACATTTACTTTTAGTTCAGTTAATGGAAAATGGTTGGCCTGGCTTTCTCTTTAAAACTTAAACAGTTATAAAGCATTACAAACTGTAACAATAGGGCAAACGCACAGCATTGTCTTGTATTTTGTGTCTTTCAAATAAAAGACAATTTTTTCCAGTCATATGTTCCTCATTCAAGGTTGTTAAAAAAATACTGCTATAATATCGTATCGTATCGTTATCGTGACCTCAATATCGTGTATCGTACCGTATCGTGAGATTAGTGTATCGTTACACCCCTACTAGAAAACTTAAAACGTATACGAATTTTTTTCATAAATCCTGCCTCAAACCTGCCTCATGCTCCTTTAACTGCCGAAGGATTGGTATAAATTGCGCCAAAATTACACGATTAATTCATAATGTTCAAAATGGCCGACTTCCTGTTCGGTTTCGGCCATGGTGCCAAGAGACTTTTCTTTAAGTTGCGACATGATACAGGTGTGTACCGATTTTCGTGCATGTACCTCAAACCGTTTTGTGGGGCTTGAGGCACAAAGTTTTTTCTGTCTGAACCAATCAGATGAAGGGTGGGCGCGCTTTTTGGCGTCTAGCGTCGCCACAGTAGGCCGTCAGGTCACCCACCTTTTCGTTTCATCTCGCTCCCACGTCTGGGGTTTACATTCTTTTCACTTTAAAAAAAATAACTATTTATGTTAAGCATAGGATAAAAAGTTGAACTCGGATTTCTAGGAAGTATTTTCACAATCGTTATTTTAATAGCGGGACTCTTCCAGCGGCGCCTGTGTCGAGGAGCACTGCGGCTGCGTCACGTGATCGCGCTGGACCAATAACAGCAGCCCCTGATGTAAACAAACCTGACGTAATCCAATGTGGATGCCACCTTGTCTTCCCAAATATGTAGAAAAATACAATATAATGAGCCGAAAAGTGCACAAAAATGACTAAAACAAACAGTGTTATATGATGCCACAATGAAGATGAATTATAAACTAAAGTGAAATAATAATGTGATTTCGTTTTTATCATTGTGTATCTATCGTTCTCCTTAGACATCTCTATGCAACACTATTCCATTAATGTCACGACCATGAAATCAAGCCAAGTAATACACCTAACCTCAAGTTAATATAAAACCATTATGTATAACACATGTAAAGTATATTTATTTGGGGCTATTTCAACATATCTTGATTGAAATTAAATGAATAACAATCATGGCCCTGTCAGTGAAATGGATTTAAAGAATAAAAATTAAAAAAAATTCCTACAGATACAATAGGGCCTACGCACTGTCATTGCTCAGTTGTTTGTGGCTGCTTCCGATTTTATTTGTTCACAACGGTATTTTTCTTGTTCATTTCCTCCTCAGGAGGAGGTCCAGGGTCCTGAGGGCCAGCCAGGATTTCAGCATGTCCTGAAACTGGCCGGGGCCCTGGTGGAAGCCATGAGTCTCCAAGGGCTTGGAGAGAGATGGGTAGACAGACTCATCGTGCTCTGGCAACGCCTGCCAGAGCACGATGAGCAGAGAGTCGTCTACCCGTCCAGACACCAGGACAGACGGTCCAAGGGTTCAAGGCAGCAAAGGGGAAGAACACTTCCTGTCCTGGGAAGGAAAGTCTTCAGCGGTGAGTTTCACTTCAAACAGATCTGGTCCTCCTTTTGCCGTCTGCAGTATTTTAACAGCGTCTCACCTCCACTGTCTTCCAGCTGCTACTCCGACTCAACTCCTGCAGACGGGCCAGATGCAGCTGCCGGGTTGAGGCCGTTTGCAGGTTTTTACCCTGACTGGACTCCGAGACAGTAGTTTTTACTGTGAACTGGACTCTGAGACTGTGGTTTTTCCCGTTTTTTACGCTGAATTGAAGTCCCTGACCGCGTCTCCCCGATGGCCGGTGCTATGGGTGACCTGACCCGGGCTCCGGTACCGTTCGGCCGGCAGGCCGTCCCCCAGCTGTTCCTGTGGCTGCAGGAGCCGCACACCGAGGACAGTCTGGGCGTCCTGGCTTCACTCTGCGACGTCCTGCGCGATCCTCCTTCACAGTCCGTCAACAGGCCACACTCACATTGGGGGCGTCTTACTGCCAAGTCTGTGGCGGACTGGAAGAAGGAGATAAAAGGACGAAAACAATAAGGTTTTGTATATAAATGTATATATTTTTTTTTTATATATATATATAGTTTGTTTTTATTTTGTATATACATGTATATATTTTTTTTTCATGTGTGTATTGTTTTTCTTTTTGTATGAATAAATGTGGCTTCTTTCTCTTTCAACTTTGAAGCTTTGTCTCGTTCCTTGTTGGAAATAAGGGGAACTGTTTTATTGTTACAGTGGAAAGTTAATTATCTGTCGGGTTCTTTAATAATGTTATAAAATAATTTTGAGTTATGGCTTACTTAAAGAAAAGAGAGATGTTATGGGTGGTATTAGAGTACCACCTATTGGGTGTTTAGTGTAACTGCACTTTACGTTAGGCCTGGCAACCTCCCAACATGCTTTGCACGGGCCCTACTGTCATTGTACTGTGATCTGAGTCGACGCAGTAAAACTGGCACATATTAACAAGCTACAAGTGTGCTGTTTCATCTTTAATACACCACACACTCAAACAGTAGGCTGCATTCAGGTAGGATAGCTGTTATTGTGTTGTTTTATTGGTCAGAGCATTAAAAACACATCCTCAGAGTTTTTATGCTTTATTTGGCATTTTTAAATATGCAGAGACAGAGGGAATTGCACTCAAATGCCACATATGATCTGACTGTAACCTTTTTATTGTGCAAAATTCAAATAATCCAAGGTATCAGAACATGTGTAAAAATAAACCTGTGTTGACACTGTACTAGTTGTCCATGAGCAAACTATGAATGTGAATGTGATGGTTATTTTCATTACTTCAGGTTCCTCACCTAGTGAGGAAAATGGTTCTGATGTTGATGATGAAGAGGCTCCTCAGACACAGACTGCCCCACCTGGACCTCACCGTATGTTGTGACATTTAATCTTTCAGTCTACACAACATTATGAGTGCCTTCAGTGTAAATATCACGCAACAAGTTGTTATACTGTCTACTATCCATTTTTTTGTGTTTACTATTTTTCTCTGTACATTACTAATTTTTCTACATTTTATATTGCTCTTTTTTTATTATTTAGCTATTTATTGGTTATTTCTATTTTATTTTTTATATAAACCGTTGAGCGTGTGTGTGTTTGGCTGCTGCACGATTTAATTTCTCCTCTGGGAGATCAATAAAGTCTTCTATTCTATTCTACTTAACCTTATAACTAATCCGTTTGAATGCAATTTGAATGTTATATTCTTGCTCATATGTTATAAAATTATGCAACAATGCATTGATACATTGTAACAGTTAGCCTCACACTGATGGACCTATTTTGATGATTATTTGCAGATCTCTCACAGTCCAGAGCAGCAGGTCCAACAGCCTCATCTGAAGGTATTTCCTGGGACCCTGCAATGTAACAGGAACAGGTGCTTCCAGAGAGACTGGTACCAACAGTATCCATAGCTTGAATATTCCCAAAGCCAAGACACATCAACTGTGCAGTGCAATACAAAAGCAAGTGCTTATTGGGAACCTCTTATTGTTCTTGACTTTAAAAGTTTATAGAAGAGTGTGTTGTTGTACATAGTGTATTCTTATCATATTGTGTTTGACTTTAAAAGTTTATAGAAGAGTGTGTTGTTGTACATAGTGTATTCTTATCATATTGTGTTTGACTTATTTATCATTTATTTAAATCAATATTCAAAGGAATCATTACTTTTGACCTGTATCATTTTTTAATGATTTTACATTATACCTGATATTATCAGCAGATAGATTTTGTTGAAGAACTTTAATGTTCTACAATGAGAATAGCTCTGAAAATGTGTAACTACCATAATAGGTTGAAATGGAAGAGGAATAGAAAACTGTCAAATGTCAAAACAACAGTCTGACAATTCAATGAATGCTAACATGAGTTCTAGAATTCAATTATTATACATATGTGTAGATGTTGATGCAAAGCAATGCGATATTTACACATTTTGATCACATGCCATTCATAAAGGTTCTCCCGGTACGGCCACCCTAGTCTGGCTCTGTTTCCCATCTTGGCCACCCCAGTAAAAATGTCCTGGATACGCCTCTGCAGTCAGCTGGACGTTCATTTGTTCCTATGGAATCATCTCCAGCAGGTGTGTGAAAGTCCATCCATGGTTTACTATTTAATCTGGGACCAGGCTGTGGATCTACAGACCTCCTCACACATTTACTTACTCCAGCTTTAACAAAGACACAAGACTTTACCAACACAACCGAATGTGGAACTAACTGGCCTGAAGGGGGGTGCTATAATTAAAAATATATCTGAAAAACACATCCAAATAAAGCAACGGTTATGTGCATCTTGAGTATTTAATATTATGCTGGATTCAATAGTGTAAGTTTTTTTTATACGTGTGACTGCCTTTTTGTGATTCCAAAAAGACTCAAAACCGTCCTCCCGTCCGACAAACTGATATTCAGTATGTAAAAACTACCCAAAACTTCGTGGTCATACACTTCTGACCTCCTGTGGTCAGAAGTTGTATTGCTATTGAGGTGCAAGAAAGAATCCTACTTCCAGATTCTTCATAATTTCATCTCATCAAAAGGCTAATAACATTTTTTAAACTGTCTCAAAGTTATAGGCCAAAGACAATTAAAGGCTGTTAAAGGCTGTGTGAACAATATTTTCTGATAATTCTATATTAAAAAATAATTTGGACTATATATATATATATATATATATATATATATATATATATATATATATATATATATATATATATAATCAAAAAAGTTCCTTTTATTTCTCATTAATTGCACTCAGCCCCCATTTTGACAGAAAATAACATATAGACATTTTTGCAAATTTATTAAAAAAGAAAAATGGAAATATCACATGGTCATAATAAGTATTCAGACCCTTTGCTATGACACTCATATTATATATAAGAATGGTCCCAGAGTTGTTCCGAAGCCACTCCTTTGTTACTTTAGCTGTGTGCTTAGGGTCGTTGTCTTGTTGGAGGGTGAACCTTCGGCCCAGTCTGAGATCCTGAGCCCTCTGGAAGAGGTTTTCTGCCAGGATATTTCTGTACTTTGCTGCATTCATCTTTCTTTCAATTGCAACCAGTTGTTCTGTTCCTGCAGCTGAAAAACACCCTCATAGCATGATGCTGCCACCGCCATGTTTAACTGTCGGGATTGTATTGGGCAGGTGATGAGCAGTGCCTGATTTTCTCCACACATACCGCTTAGAGTTAATGCCAAAAAGTTTAATCTTGGTCTCATCAGACCACATAATCTTATTTCTCATAGTCTGGGAGTCATTCATGTGTTTTTGCATCTCTACTGCATCTCTGGAGCTCAGCCACAGTGATCTTTGGGTTCTCCCTTACCTCTCTCACCAAGGCTCTTCTCCCACGATTGCTCAGTCCTCAGTCCTTCCACCTCATGATTCATATTTGCTCTGACATGCAGTGTGAGCTGTAAGGTCTTATATAGACAGGTGTGTGCCTTTCCTTATCAAGTCCAATCAGTTTAATGAAAGGCTTCTGGACTCCAACGAAGGAGCAGAACCATCTCAAGGAAGATCAGAAGAAATGGACAGCATGTGAGTTAAATATGAGCATCACAGGCAAGACCATTTGATATTTCAGTTTTTCTTTTTTAATACATTTGCAAAAATGTCTACATTTCTGCCATAACATCATGGTAATAGTCCCTGGTGCAAATAGTCTTTTTGTGCCCCCACTCCTGCTAAACAAAAGTGCACATCGCATCCACACACAGCGGTACTCAAGTACTTAACGGAACCTTGTGGTTGCTCAAGAAGTTCTTGCAGAATCAGATCATTATTTGCTAAGAGCTGTATTATACTCAGAAAGATTCTCCGATGATCTTCCTGTTTTCTCTAAAAGACAAGATGAAAGTGGCCAGAGTGACTGTAACGTTGATAATTCACTCAAGTACCTGTCTCCAGTAATTGGCAGCATTTCTGGCGTCTCATTCCATGCTTGCGTCAATTCTCCCGTTTCTCTTCCACTGTTCATATATGACACACGCTCTGGTATCAATCTGAGATTCTGCATGTGAGTCAATCCAGGTAAATGTTGCCTTAATCATAATCCTCTGACCCATGCATCACTGTAGAAAGGTGCACTTCGCTCTGCATACAACCAGCACGGCTCACAGTAGGCACAGTCCAGTGTGGGCGAATAATACAGCCACGATCGCGGGAGTTGGATACCTGCCTTGGTAATGGTGGTGTAGTAGGTGTCATAGAAACACCTGTTTCCTTGCGCTGTGTCTCCGGGGAATGGTCCGGGAGTATGGGCAGAAATATGTGCCACTAGAAACTGAATTTGAATAATTTATATTTGAATTTGAATTGCTCAACTTGAATAATTGCATTAAAAAACTGAATCTGAATCACATAATTTGAATTTGCATTGTTTAATTTGAATCATTGCTTTGAAAAACTGAATCTACATTCAGTTCTCACAATTCAAATTCAGTTCTTGCAATTCAATTTCAATTTCACTGTGCCAGACATCCGGGTCTTCCAGAGGAAGAGCAATCGAGTGCAGATACAAAGAACTCCTTTTCACGTAGCCTACTATAACCTCTATTTTCTTTCAACAATATAAACCACCAATGGGAGCTAGATATTTCGAAACCTATTGTGTTTTCTCCATTCTGTGTAAAAAGTGTAGATTTATATCTTGCCGTTTTGTAGAAAAATGTATGCTTTGTATCTGCACTCGATTGCTCTTCCTCTGGAAGACCCGGATGTCTGGCACAGTAAAATTGAAATTGAATTGCAAGAACTGAATTTAAATTGTGAGAACTGAATGTAGATTCAGTTTTTCAATGCAATGATTCAAATTAAACAATACAAATTCAAATTATGTGATTCAGATTCAGTTTTTTAATGCAATTATTCAAAATAAACAATACAAATTCAAATTATGTGATTCAGATTCGGTTTTTTAATGCAATTATTCAAGTTGAGCAATTCAAATTCAAATATAAATTATTCAAATTCAGTTTCTAGTGGCACATATTTCTGCCAATACGGGAGGCCTACATGAACCAGTGGCTATTATATAGCTATTTGTCTTGGCGTCGGAGGCAGAATAATGTCATACAGTCCTCGATCTGTGCCTGTGGGCAGAATAATCCCTGACCCTTCAGGTCCGCTGGTGGGCCCAGCCGAGTCCACCAACCCCCAACTCTGAGGCTGTGGTGGCGGGAAGTCTCCTCCTGGCGCCCCAGCGATCGGGTCAATGCTGTTTCATTTATATCCTCATTTTGCTTTAAGGCCATCCTGGCTCTTTTTTTCTTTTATGCAGCATTTTTTTGTGTGGGTTTACTATACATGATGCTACGCTATTTTTGTTGTTCGTGGATGCTAACTCAGTGAATAAGCAGTATGTGCACTAACGGTTGATTTTATTTACGGGGAACGGGTTCAAGTTGATGGTCAAATGTTGATATTTCTAGGTGCCTGGAAAGTACAATCAATTGTTGTCTTTTTTCTTTTGTTCACTTTATTTTCTTGCTGAAAACCCACATCACGTCATCACGGCATCACTTTACATGACTGACAGGTAGCCTATTAAGGTGATTGGAGTATTTCATTGATAAAAACTTTTTCTTCCCTCCTTCATGGGCCCATGATGGCGTCTGGGCCAGGGTGCACCGCCGATATTTACGCCTGTGGTACCAACCCCAAATGACAGACGAGCTGAGGGAGAGAGTAACTGACCTGAGAGATAAGATGACAATGAGTCAAGTACCACCAGAATGTCTCCTAGATGATGTGAATGCAGCAATAAGAGTGAACCTGACTGCGACCATCACTGAAACCAATGAGTTGATATAGAGAACAGCAACAGGGATCCTGGAGATGTTTGGCTATTACAGTGACCTGAAGGACAAGAAAGAGGCACCATGGCGGAAACCTCCATAAGTAGTTAAAATGTATCAGTTGTTGTGGGATGATAGTGTTAAATGTTGTTCAGGAAAAGCATCCGCACATGTGTATTTTATCCCTCCAGATGTTACCGGCACACACACACTGAATAAATAAACAAACAAAAAACATAGGATTGAAAAAGGGTGTATATACTTTTCCGCATTGTTGTATGTATATTCACATTTGCAGAGTAAAATAGGCTACTTAACAAATTAAATATAAATAATAATGGTCATAGATGGTTAAAAATTGTATTTTACTCAGTGCTAAGAACACCCCTATTCTTTGAATTAAAATAGGAATACAACACTGCATTCAAACTAAACTAACTAACTCTTCGCACTATTCTGCACAACTGTACATAATATAATTGCACTGGACTCTTTTACAAACTACCTCCTTGCACTGCTGTAAATACTTCCACACTGTGAATGCTGCAATCACTCATGTATATACTGTAACTCAAATCTGTTGTAAATTATATAAACACATCTCATCTGTCCATGATATATATGTCATTCATTCATATCTGCACCTTGTAGCAATAGTTATTTATTAATCTGCACTGTGTACATACATATTTATATATATGTGTAGGCTATATATGTGTATATGCTGTACATTGTGTTTATTTCACTGCACAAGCACTTCCGGTTAGATGCTAACTGCATTTCGTTGCCCTGTACTTTGACATGTGCAATGACAGTAAAGTTGAATCTAATCTAATCTAATAAAGAAGAAGAAGAACAATAATAATAATAAGGCAAGGCAACTTTATTTATATAGCACAATTCAACACAAGGTAATTCAAAGTGCTTTACATCATCATTAAAAGCGGCAAGACATAATTAGACAGTAAATAACAAATAAAATGAAATAAAATTATGAGAAAAGAAGGTAAAATAATAAAAAGCACACGTTGCTGAAAACTAAGCGCAGTAGAGTACCGCAGGTACATATCTCATTTGCAGTTTTCAGAAAGTATTTAATTTAAGAGTATGCTTAAATACCAAATAAATGAAATAAAATGATAAGAAAAGAGGTAAAATAATAAAAAGCACAAGTTGTTAAAAATAAGGGCGGTAGAGTACAGCAGGTAAGTATTTAATTTAAGAGTAATCATTACTGCGGCCTATGAATCACAATAACCATATGAATTATAACCCAAGTTCATTTTCTAATAACTTAAATGAAAACATTTGTATAAAATCATCATTCGTATTTTTTTTTTGTTTTGTCCAAAGATAAATAACACAATGTTGGAAAAAACACATAAGAACTATGAGATAATTGTCTACAATTTTGAAATATCCACAAAATGTGCAGTGTACATGTACAGATGTTAATGTTCTTAATAATAAGAACAATAATAATAATAATATAAATAATAATAATAATAATAATGATGATGATAATAATAATAATAATAATAATAAGAAGAAGAACAATAATAATGATAATAATAATAATAATAAGAAGAAGAAGAAGAAGAAGAAGAAGAAGAAGAACAATAATAATAATAATGATAATAATAATAATAATAAGAACAATAATAATAATGATAAGAAGATGAAGAATAACACCAATAATAGTAATAATGACAATAATAATAATACAATAAATAATAAATGATGATAACCCGCTGGTTGCCCTTATTTGGTCATGTGGGCGTGTCTGAGTGTGACGTAGCGGGGTCAGAGGTAATTTCGTACATCTGCGTAGTGGTTTGGCGCCAGCAGATTTCGCGGGACTCAGCAGAACAAGAGGCTGAAACCCCAGACCCTCCGCCGCTACATCCACCACCCCTACGGCCAGGACTGTCCCGCGGTGCCGCTGCAGCGAGCCGCCGTTCCCCGGGCTGCGGTGTGGTTGTCCCGGCTGGATGCGGGCTCTCTGTCCCGCCTGACGAGGAGGTGAGGTGAGGTGAGGTGAGGGGGAGCAGAGCTCTGGGTCCGCTGGCCGGTCCCTGGTTCTGGTTTCTGGGGGGGAGACCGACCCTTGGGCCCGAGGACGGGCAGGGGTCCGGAGGGATCCGGGGGGCTTCTCACCGGCCCGGGCGGGTGTTGGTGGGACCTTCCCCGGGTGGAGGAGGCTGCTGCCCGGCTGCTGCAGAGCTAACCTCATTAAGGCTGATTTATGGTTCCGCGTTACACCGACACAGAACGATGCGCGTCGCCGCGTACTTTACGGCGTAGGCTCTGCGTTGGTGTAACGCGGAACCATAAATCAGGCTTTAGCCTGTTAGCTCTCGCCGCCTCCCGCGTGACTCCAGGTGGCTGCAAACTTTATCTCTGACAACAAACTCTCTTCAAAATACCAGATGTATGAGGTTAAAGAAGCAGGAAACTAACTCCAGTTAGTAGAGATCCTTGCAAGAGAACAATAGACTGCAGCTTTGCTCCTCAGACTGGTATTGACTCATAAACGACATTAAAAAGGGTCGAGTTTCCTCACCTTTTCTTTTTCTTTTCAAACGTTTACTTAATACCTGAAGTGTGAAAGGAATGTCTGACATGCTTTGGTTCGGAAAACACGTGAATATGATAGAAAAGCTCCCTTTTGGACCATGTGTTACAGCTCTGTTCACAGCAGCAGGTTTGCTGATTTGCATACTTGATAAGTTCCTACTTGCCAAGTACGACTGAGGAGGATGAACATCAGTCTTTCTGCATCTGCACTTGTGTAACTGATGATGTCACAGCTCTGATTATGTCACAGCGCTGCTAACAGGCAATTCAAAAACATCTTAACCCTTTATCACCTAGGTCTCAAGTTTTCTTCTGGATTTCTGTTCTTAATTTATTCATGTAATAGCTAGAGGAAGTGCTTTTGCCAATTTTGTTCTGGCAGAATACTTAATTCGGTCAATATGTGGCAGTTATTTACAATTTACTGCGTGTTGACTTAGTGTTAATTAGATTTTTTTGTTTCAGGGGGGGGTAAAACACTGCAATTCAAGATAATGAACTGATTTGGAAGTTTAAATTGGAAATGAAAACAGTATATAACATATTTAACAACTTTTTTCAGGCTTTTTTCCAACTCCGAGTTCTGACCCGGTGGACGGGTCATAATCCTCATCATTTATCTTCATCTTCCTTCGGGTCACTCTTGTGAACATTAGATAAGATGGAACTGATAAACGATAAATATGCCCACGAACCTCAAAACCGACTTTGTTCACACAAATCAGTGTTCATGGTCTAGTTGGACTGACGACGTGACGTTACCATCAAATACACGTAAACTTCTTGGCACCGGCGACATTTACTGTCACTTTAATTTTCAAGCTGGCACCAAACTTATGCTTAAATAATTAGATGTAATATGTTTTAGCAATGATGAACGTGAAAGATGCAGCATAAAATTAAAAACAGTGAGAGACGAGGCGGCTGACGCCCTTCGACGGGTCCTAGTCCTAGGTTTCTGGCAGGAAGCACAGGCAGCTCTGCCTTATCTGGCTTTCAAGCTCCACTTTTACGACGTCGCCAGAATTAGACGCCCTCTCAGTGATGGGAGGGAGGGAGGGACATCATGGGAAGTTTAAATTACTTTTTATTTAATCAAGTTTTGGAGAGCAGTTTCTAAAATATTTGAGGTTTGTTTCAGGAAAAACACATACCAAGCATATTTTTGTTTACAATCTTCTCTGCTGCTGCTCCACCTTGATGCACGCTCGCTTACATGGAGACACGAGTGCACACAAGTGCACCGCTTGCATCGGTGTGGGGTCGGGATTTGGACCGTACTTTCCTGGAGCAGGTCTTTGGTTCTGAATGTAGTAATCTTAACACGCAAAAAACATCCCGGGTCTCTTTAAACACGAAGAACGCTGAAAGTTCACGACTGCTTCACAAACCGGAACCGGAAATGCGTTGCTACCAAGCGAACCAATCACAGCCCTCTCGGTCTGCGTCGCATCGACGCATAGTTACATTTTTTGGGAGGTGCACGTCAGGCTACAGCGTAGCGGTGTACCCTACGGCGTAGGTTTAATGCAGAACCATAACTCGGCCTTAACTTGCAAGGCAGTAATGCATAACTTCCTGTGCTGGCTTGTAAAATAAAGAAGAATTGGGATTCTGTATAGATGATTTCGTCTCAAATAGATGTAACTAGCACTACAATACTTGCAGTGTGGTATAAAGTTGTGTGAAGATAAAGTTGGGTTTGGCTGGCTGGACTCTACTCTGATCTACGTCACAGAAACCTGCATGTCGTCTGAACTGGTCTCTGAATGACACATTTTTACTTGGACGGCTCTGAATCAAGGGTGACGGTTGTCATCGCCAAGCTTTTGGGCTGGACGTGACTTAAAACTCACAGATGCGTTTTCACAGTAGGTGGAGAGGCTTAGTGGCTCCATGCCATTTTATAATAGGACCCAGTGAATGGTGCCGGTTTAACAGGGGTTGGTTATAAACATCAGTAGCTTCGCTGGAAAGAAACAACACATGTAAAGAATGAGTGAAACAGTGCTCATATAAGTGAACATTATCAGCCTCTAAAAACTAGAACCAAACCAGGATGGAGAAGTTAGTAAGCCTGGGGTTTATCAAGCTGATGTGAAGAGGATTTGCATATTTTTTTAAATCTTTAACTTCTCCACCACTCAAAAGATGCCTTATGTCTCCCTTTTTTATTTGACGGGCAAATGCAACCAGATAAGACGCCTATAATGGTTCGCTGTCATTTGTGCAGCTGCTCGGCCAAAATCCAATAGCTCTGTTTCCATAATAGCTCCTTTCTTAATTCCTCACGTCTCCTTGTCTCCTTTTTCTTCATCTCGTCTTGTAAAGGCCTCGAGGAGGTGAGTAATAATGATGGCGACGACTGGGCCTCTCAGCACCAACAGCTTCCTGCCTCTGTTGGAGTCTCTGGAGGACAGCGGTGCCGGGCCGGCGGAGCAGACGGACGCCTACCTCACCATCGCCAAGTAGGTCACCTGCCTCGCTTCTGCACTAGGGGTGGGTATTGGGAAGGACCTCACGATACGATACGCATCACGATACTTGAGCCACGATACGATACACATTGCGATATCCCGATTATGCGATATCCCGATTATTATATTCTACATAGTTCACCAAAAAATTTTGAAATGCATTACACATCTTAAAATCCAAGTTGCATATATGTACATCAGATGATAGTGATGGATCTTAAAATCCGAGTTGCACGTTCATCAGATTATAGTGACAATTCATGGGACAAACTGAGTCAAAACAATGTTTTATTATAACTATACAAGCTAAAGTTACAACATATTTGTATATGTTTTTCATATTATTTACATCATATGAAATTAACATTAAATTTAGTATGAGGTTGCTTTAATTATGTGGCAAATGATAATAAACACAAGAAAGATGGGTACTAAAACCAAGGACAGGCACAGTGATCAGTCAGTATAGATATAAATCCATAAATAAATAAACCTCTGTCCATTATTTTTCATTTTTTAAGGACAGGCAATTGTGTTATATAAAAAATAAAATGAAATAAAACGTGAAATAAAACCTGAGCTCAGTGCAGGGCCCTCCCAGGGTTGGTAGAGAGTGGCAATGCCCAGGACTGTCACTTAGGTAGGAGCACTGGGTGATATAATGGGAAAAAGATCGGGGATAAAAAAAAAAAAAAAAAAAAATCGATATTCAAATTTTGAATATCGATATTGAATCGACTGGAAAAGTATCGCGATATATTGCCATATCGATATTTTTGCCCACCCCTATTCTGCACAGCAGCTGGAGTCCACCTGCAACAGCCAGAACCTAACCTTTCCCTTTACTTCCAGCCGGCTCAGCGGGGAGGAAGGCCGCCAGTTTCTGCCTGCCGTTGAAAAGCACTTTTCTCGTTTTGGTAAAGCCATCTTGGTGAGTCGTTTAGCGCTTTAGTAACGTACCATAAACGCTCCACGTGGCTCTAATTCCGTCTTAATCTCCCTGTTGAATGATATTTGTGGTTTCCAGGCTCACATAGCCAGTCCAAATGCAGACCTCAGCCAAGCTGCCTTACAAGCCCTTGGGTTTTGTGTGTACCATTCTCAAGTCGTTGCTGGAGTTTCTGGTACGTGATTCCAACCATCGGCCCGTCGCTGGTCTCAGGCTGTCGTCGCTGCTCACTCTCCTCTGTCTCTCTTTTCCAGACATCTTGGCAGCAGAAATACTGTCAGCACTTTGTTCCCTGGTGATGAAGTCCACCGACAAGAACACCTGCACTAGAGCATTATGGGTCATCTCCAAGCAGAGCTTCCCTACAGACGTAGTCACCAAAAAAGTGAGTAAACGAACCTTAAAGAGAAAGGGGGCTAGATCTTCTGATGGATGGGGATTTTTCAGATCAAGTAGGGAAGTAAAATTGAATGTTGTACCACAAACACGATGAGCAGTAGGGATGGGCGGTATGGACTAAAAAATGTATCACGATAATTTCTGGCATTTATTCCGATAACGATAAAAAAAATACCAATTCAACTCCACCTTTAACTATAAATCTATCTCGCTCTCAGATCCGCCATGTTTGTTAGCTCATTACCTTCCTTCCTTCCTTCCTTCCTTTTTTCCCTTCCTTCCTTCCTCCCTCCCTCCCTTCCTTTTTTCACTTCCTTCCTCCCTCCCTCCCTCCCTTCCTTCCTTCATTCTTTTTTCCCTTCCTTCCTTCCTCCCTCCCTCCCTCCCTTCCTTCCTTCAATCTTTTTTCCCTTCCTTCCTTCCTTCCTTCCTCCCTCCCTCCCTCCCTTCCTTTTTTCACTTCCTTCCTTCCTCCCTCCCTCCCTCCCTCCCTTCCTTCCTTCATTCTTTTTTCCCTTCCTTCCTTCCTCCCTCCCTCCCTCCCTTCCTTCCTTCCTTCCTTCCTTCCTTTTTTCCCTTCCTTCCTTCCTCCCCCCCTCCCTCCCTCCCTCCCTTCCTTCCTTCCTTCTTTTTTCCCTTCCTTCCTCCCTCCCTCCCTCCCTTCCTTCCTTCATTCTTTTTTCCCTTCCTTCCTTCCTCCCTCCCTCCCTCCCTTCCTTCCTTCCTTCCTTTTTTCCCTTCCTTCCTTCCTCCCTCCCTCCCTCCCTTCCTTCCTTCCTTCCTTTTTTCCCTTCCTTCCTTCCTCCCTCCCTCCCTTCCTTTTTTCACTTCCTTCCTCCCTCCCTCCCTCCCTTCCTTCCTTCCTTCCTTCCTTTTTTCCCTTCCTTCCTTCCTCCCTCCCTTCCTTCCTCCCTCCCTTCCTTTTTTCACTTCCTTCCTTCCTCCCTCCCTCCCTCCCTCCCTTCCTTCCTTCCTCCTGCTCTCTCCTTCCTTCCTTCCTTCCTTCCTTCCTCCTGCTCTCTCCTTCCTTCCTTCCTTCCTTCCTTTTTTTCCTTCCTTCCTTCCTTCCTTCCTTCCTTCCTTCCTTCCTTCCTTCCTTCCTTCCTTCCTTCCTTCCTTCCTTCCTTCCTTCCTTCCTTCCTTCACGTACGTAACACAGAACCATAAATCATCTTTACACAAAAACGTCATCAACAGGAATTTATAATTTTTACTGTGAGATGACAAATTCGTACCGTGGGGAATTTTTTTGACGGTTTATCATGAACGGTAAAATTTCACCCATTCCTAATGAGCAGTACTTCGCTTAAGCTCCTCTGTCCCCCCAAAGAAGCTGTTAAAAGTCACCCTTCGTTTACAGCTTGGAGAGGCAACCTCAATCTTTTCCTCTTGGATGCAAAGAATTAGTCCCGTTCCTCTGAATTTGCCTTGGATTTCCAGGAGGGAGGGATGGCCAAATGAAACCGAGGCCTCAGAGCTTGAGACGTTCTTCCTGAAGCGGAGTGATTCAAATAAGTGTCGTTGCTTGTCTCAAAACCCCGCTGTCACATGACCGATCGAAGGCCCACATCAGTGTCTTGCTGTGGTTTGGTGCTAAAGCGGCTGTATCAGATGCATTATTATTGCTCAACCATGTTGGGCTGTAAGGGGAGAGGTAACCGTGTCGTGCTCAAGAGAGGTTTCTACAGCTTCAGCTGCAGCTGCATGTTCTTGGTCTCCAGTAGGGATGGGCGGTATGGACAAAAAAATGTATCACGATAATTTCTGGCATTTATCCCGATAACGATAAAAAAAATACCAATTCAACTCCACCTTTAACTATAAATCTATCTCGCTCTCAGATCCGCCATGTTTGTTACACAAAAACGTCATCAACTGGAATTCTTTCTTTCTTTCTTTCTTTCTTTCTTTCTTTCTTTCTTGCTCATTTCTTTCTTTCTTGCTCATTTCTTTCTTTCTTGCTCATTTCTTTCTTTCTTTCTTGCTCATTTCTTTCTTTCTTTCTTGCTCATTTCTTTCTTTCTTTCTTGCTCATTTCTTTCTTTCTTTCTTGCTCATTTCTTTCTTTCTTTCTTGCTCATTTCTTTCTTTCTTTCTTGCTCATTTCTTTCTTTCTTTCTTGCTCATTTCTTTCTTTCTTGCTCCTTTCTTTCTTTCTTTCTCATTTCTTTCTTGCTCATTTCTTGCTCATTTCTTTCTTGCTCATTTCTTGCTCATTTCTTTCTTTCTTTCTTTCTTGCTCCTTTCTTTCTTTCTTGCTCCTTTCTTTCTTTCTTTCTTTCTTGCTCATTTCTTTCTTTCTTTCTTTCTTTCTTTCTTGCTCATTTCTTTCTTTCTTTCTTTCTTTCTTGCTCCTTTCTTTCTTTCTGTCTTTCTTTCTTTCTTTCTTGCTCATTTCTTTCTTTCTTTCTTTCTTTCTTTCTTGCTCCTTTCTTTCTTTCTTTCTTTCTTTCTTTCTTTCTTTCTTTCTTGCTCCTTTCTTTCTTTCTTGCTCATTTCTTGCTCATTTCTTTCTTTCTTTCTTTCTTGCTCCTTTCTTTCTTTCTTGCTCCTTTCTTTCTTTCTTGCTCCTTTCTTTCTTTCTTGCTCCTTTCTTTCTTTCTTGCTCATTTCTTTCTTTCTTTTCTTCTTTCTTGCTCCTTTCTTTCTTTCTTGCTCCTTTCTTTCTTTCTTTCTTTCTTGCTCATTTCTTTCTTTCTTTCTTTCTTTCTTGCTCCTTTCTTTCTTTCTTTCTTTCTTTCTTTCTTGCTCCTTTCTTTCTTTCTTTCTTTCTTTCTTGCTCCTTTCTTTCTTTCTTTCTTTCTTTCTTGCTCCTTTCTTTCTTTCTTGCTCCTTTCTTTCTTTCTTGCTCCTTTCTTTCTTTCTTTCTTGCTCATTTCTTTCTTGCTCATTTCTTTCTTTCTTTCTTGCTCATTTCTTTCTTTCTTGCTCCTTTCTTTCTTTCTTTCTTTCTTGCTCCTTTCTTTCTTTCTTTCTTGCTCCTTTCTTTCTTTCTTTCTCATTTCTTTCTTTCTTTCTCATTTCTTGCTCATTTCTTTCTTTCTTTCTCATTTCTTGCTCATTTCTTTCTTTCTTTCTTTCTTGCTCCTTTCTTTCTTTCTTTCTCATTTCCTTCTTTCTTTCTCATTTCTTGCTCATTTCTTTCTTTCTTTCTTTCTTTCTTTCTTGCTCATTTCTTTCTTTCTTTCTTTCTTGCTCCTTTCTTTCTTTCTTTCTTGCTCCTTTCTTTCTTTCTTGCTCCTTTCTTGCTCATTTCTTTCTTTCTCATTTCTTTCTTTCTTTCTTTCTCATTTCTGTCTTTCTTTCTCATTTCTGTCTTTCTTTCTTGCTCCTTTCTTTCTTGCTCCTTTCTTTCTTTCTTTCTTGCTCCTTTCTTGCTCCTTTCTTTCTTGCTCCTTTCTTGCTCATTTCTTTCTTTCTTTCTTGCTCCTTCCTTCCTTCCTTCCTTCCTTCCTTCCTTCCTTCCTTCCTTCCTTCCTTCACGTACGTAACACAAAACCATAAATTCGACTTTACACAAAAACGTCATCAACGGGAATTTATCGTTTTTACCGTGAGATGACAAATTCTTACCGTGGGGAATTTTTTTGACGGTTTATCATGAACGGTAAAATATCGCCCATTCCTACTCTCCAGCCTCGAATACTTGAAACTTTCTCAGCAAAGTTAAGTCTGGTTTATGCTTCTCCATCAACTGGAGGTGCAAAAGGAACGTAGTCACCTCAACTTTGTAGTTTGCGTTTCAAAGATTTGCACTTTCAAACGTTTGCACTGAGGTCTTTACCTCAGCAAGTACCGCCAGTAAGTTCACCGTCAACACAATAAGGCTCCGAGTGCCAGAAGAATCCTTTGTGAAATGACCTGAAACTTGCTGGTCGACTGTTTACCTTCCTGTTTCACTATTTTATTGGCGAGGCTGACTGTTGGAGCTAACTGATTAGGAACAGCAAGTCATGCGAGAAGGTGGTCTCCCTTTAACTGAGTCAAGCTGAAGGGACGAAGCAAAGAAGCAAACTGCCAGAAATGATGCAGTGCAGCAGACCAATCGCAGCTCTTTTGGTCTGCGTTGTCGTCAGAACGTTTTGAAGGTGCGTGTTGGACGATGGCGAGGGAGCTAGA
Source organism: Cololabis saira (assembly GCF_033807715.1). NCBI lineage: Eukaryota > Metazoa > Chordata > Actinopteri > Beloniformes > Belonidae > Cololabis > Cololabis saira. The sequence goes on along the minus strand of NC_084592.1, from coordinate 40,429,094 downwards.
TCCATGTCGACTCAGAAGCTCTGCATCACATCTGCCTCAGTTCAGAAGAAGCAAATATCAGGCTTTGGAAGGAGAGCTGCATGAGGCTTCACCTGCCCATCGCCACCAGGTCTTAGTACCAACAGATGCTGAAGAAAGTAATGCTGGACCCCAGTGGATGGGCGTTTAACCAACCAGAGAAACAAACCTAGTGACTCAGGCCACCTGGTTTTACCACATCTCTGATTACGAACTCCCGATTACAAAAGCGAGTCCAATAGTGTGACCAGACCAGCAACTTGGCCAACTCGGGAAGTTGTCTGGTGTGAAATTGGATTTATAAAGATCCATAATTAGGTAGCCAAGTAAGTATCCCAGCCTTTTTTCAATGTTTTTTACTAGTGATGCACCGATTGTTCGGTAACCGAAATTGTTCGGCCGAAAATGGCAAAAAAACGCTTTCAGTGTTCGGTGGAATAAGTGGGAAAAAAAACGAACAATTAATAAAGGCATTGTAATATAAGGAAATAGACTGGTCGCTCCGTAACTGTTGCGCACAACATAAATCGTATCGCCATCTCTTTCTTCTAACTTTATGTGCGCGGCGCAGCACGTTGTGTCGCATTAAATGTGGTCCGGGCGTGATACCAGCTGGTGAAATTAAACGAAAAAAAATAAATAAATAAATAAATAGATTAATTGTAATCGTTAATTTTAATCGGGTAATTTCATAACGGCAATTAATCGAAAATCGATTAATTGTTAACATCCCTATTTGCAATGAATGTTCTGCTCAAATATCTAGAGGGGGCACATCTGCAAAGTCTTTCAGCACTACAAGTTTGATTTATCATTTGAAATGATAAAAAACCCTGAGCGCTTTAATGCATTTTTATTGTTTTAAGGCCTATGTTACGAAGTTCAGTCAGTTAAGCCTAACGTAAGCTCAAAGATGGCCAAAAAATGTATTTTGCTAATTTATTTATTTTAAGTTATTGTTCTCTGCTGGTATAATGTCTGCTGGAGTATTTAAGAAAGGCTGGGAAATTAAAAAATGTTCAGTTTTTTATGTTCAACAAATGTTTTCTACCTTGTAATTTTGTAAACGATTTTTTTCTTTTAAAAGCATGCCTAAATCAAATTTATTTGATTTATGCAATGTTGAAAAAATTGGCAAAATAAATGAAAAACTGCGAAAAACCATGTTCGGTATTGTTCGGTATTTGGCCAAGTGTTTATTATTTTCGGTTTCGGTTTCGGCCACAAATTTTCATTTCGGTGCATCACTATTTTTTACACATTGTTTTGCAGAAGTAGCCACTTGAATGAACATCCTCCAAGGGTGCTGATTGTTTCTTGGAGCACCTGTGTGGTGAAAGCTGACGTGTCTTTCTGCCGCCCAGGTACCGGCGGTGCTGACCTGTCTGGAGAGCGTGTGGAGCCGACAGGACATCCAGTCTGTGGTGATGGAGCACGAAGCCTTGAACGTTATCATCAGGTGAAAACTCGTGTTTTCTAAAGATGTGGTTCAACCCAAAGCTTGTGGGGATTTCTTTAGCCCCGGGGATTCGGAGGATCAAATCCAGCATCCCCTTCATCCCCGTGGTTCTGGTTCTCCCTTCGCTGTTGCAGCTCCAAAACTTTGGAACAGCCTGCCTCAGCAAATCAAACAGGCCTCCTCTCTGTCTGTTTTTAAATCTCTTCTCAAAACCCACCTTTTCTCCTTAGCTTTTAACACCTAGCAAGACAGTTGAGTTTATTTTATCCTTTTATTCAGATTCAGAGAACTTTATTTATCCCCGGGGGGCAATTGCAAGACAACTGAGCAGCAAGACGTTGAAAAAATCAAATAGAATAAAATGAACAGATAAATAAATGGGGCATGTTTCGTTATGTACAAAAAAATATATATAAATATAAGAATTTCAAAAAAAAAATTACAATAAAGTGACTGTAGTGGTATAAATAAAATATATCCCCCTGGAGGGGAGCCACTGAAATGCGGGGTGAAGTATGTGGGAGGGGTCCTTGATGATTTTATCTGCCTGACTGAGGGCCTGCTGGTTGAAAACCACGGACAGAGTTCTGACCGGCAGGCCGCAGTCTGTTCCTGTTCTGGATGCTGAGGGAGTGGAACCAGCAGGTCATGGAGAAGGTCATGATGCTTTCCAGGAAGGCATAGTAAAAAGTCATCATGATGTGAGTGCTGACTCTAAAGGAGTTGAGTTTCCTGAGGAGGTACAGCCGTTGGTGACACTTCCTGAGAATCTCCTCTGTGTTGGTGGAGAATTTCAGGAGGTTGTCAAAGATGGTGCACAGGTATTTGTACTCGACGACTACTACCTCCACTGGCTTCCCGTGAATGGTGGTGGTGACTAGGGGTGGGGAAAAAATATCGATATGACAATATATCGCAATACTTTTCCAGCCGATTCAATATCGATATTCAAAATTTGAATATCGATTTATTTTTTTATCCCCGATCTTTTTCCCATTATATCACCCAGTGCTCCTACCTAAGTGACAGTCCTGGGCATTGCCACTCTCTACCAACCCTGGGAGGGCCCTGCACTGAGCTCAGGTTTTATTTAACGTTTTATTTCATTTTATAATTTATTTTTTATATAACACGATTGCCTGTCCTTTAAAAAATGAAAAATAATGAACAGAGGTTTATTTATTTATGGATTTATATCTATACTGACTGATCACTGTGCCTGTCCTTGGTTTTAGTACCCATCTTTCTTGTGTTTATTATCATTTGCCACATAATTAAAGCAACCTCATACTAAATTTAATGTTAATTTCATATGATGTAAATAATATGAAAAACATATACAAATAAGTTGTAACTTTAGCTTGTATAGTTATAATAAAACATTGTTTTGTTTGTCCCATGAATTGTCACTATAATCTGATGAACGTGCAACTCGGATTTTAAGATCCATCACTATCATCTGATGTACATATATACAACTTGGATTTTAAGATGTGTAATGCATTTTTAAATGTTTCGGTGAACTATGTAGAATATAATAATCGGGATATCGCATAATCGGGATATCGCAATGTGTATCGTATCGTGGCTCAAGTATCGTGATGCGTATCGTATCGTGAGGTCCTTCCCAATACCCACCCCTAGTGGTGACTGCAGCAGCCAGATCCCTCTGTCTGCTGGAGAACCACCATCTCTTTGGTCTTTTATTCTTTATTTTATTTTTTTTATCTTCTATTCTATCCTTTTTATTCACTTAACTTATCATGACTGTTTTATTTATGTGCCTGGTGTTTTATGGCGTTTTGTCTTCCATTTGCCTGTCCAGCACTTTGGACCATGTTGGTGTTTTTAAAGTGCTTTATAAATAAAGTTGACTTGACTCCCGGCTGTTTGCAGGATGCTGGAGCAGGTGACGACCCCGATGGGCGACGCGGCGGTGCAGTGGGCCAAGCTGGTCATCCCGCTGGTGGTGCACTCGGCCTCCAAGGTGCGTCTGCGGGCGGCTGCTGCCATGGAGATGGGCATGCCGCTGTTGCTCAGCAAACAGATGGAGGTGGCGGCTGTCATCGAGCCCATCATGTCCTCGGTGAGTCTCTCTCGGACTGTCGTTCACCATCTCTGGAAGAGCGCTGAAAAAGAAACTTCACAGACTTGTGTGCGTTTGTCCACACAGAAACTGATCCCAGAACTACAGAAGCTCTTCATGTCCAAGAACGAAACCAACGTCCTGAAACTCTGGCCTTTATTTGTCAAGCTGCTGGGGAAGGTAAAGGGTTGGGGTTTGTGGGTCTGAAGCTTTCTGCTAATTAGGGATGGGCGGTATGGACTAAAACATTTATCACGATAATTTCTGGCATTTATCACGATTTAAAAAAAAAAAAAAAAAAAAAAAAAAAAAAAAAAAAAAAATTCTTTCTTTCTTTCTTTCTTTCTTTCTTTTTGGCTCCTTTCTTTCTTTTTGGCTTCTTTCTTTCTTTCTTTCTTTTTGGCTTCTTTCTTTCTTTTTGGCTCCTTTCTTTCTTTTTGGCTCCTTTCTTTCTTTTTCTTTTCTTTTTGGCTCCTTTCTTTCTTTCTTTTTGGCTCCTTTCTTTCTTTTTCTTTCTTTCTTTTTGGCTCCTTTCTTTCTTTCTTTCTTTCTTTCTTTCTTTTTCTTTTTGGCTCATTTCTTTCTTTCTTTCTTTCTTTTTGGCTCCTTTCTTTCTTTCTTTTTGGCTCATTTCTTTCTTTTTGGCTCATTTCTTTCTTTCTTTCTTTTTGGCTCATTTCTTTCTTTCTTTCTTTTTGGCTCATTTCTTTCTTTCTTTCTTTTTGGCTCATTTCTTTCTTTCTTTCTTTTTGGCTCATTTCTTTCTTTCTTTCTTTTTGGCTCATTTCTTTCTTTCTTTCTTTCTTTCTCATTTCTTTCTTTCTTTCTTTCTTTCGTAAAATATCGCTCATCCCTACTGCTAACACGCAAAATAGAACTTATATTTAGATTCAATTTCCTTTTAATCCCAGTTTGAGCTCGTAAAGCTGTCTGGCATTTATGAACCTCAACAAACGGAACGTTGTTTTAACAAGCGAGACATTAACTCGGGCTTCTTCTCAGCTGCTGCACAGAGGCGGCCCCTTCATCAACTCTCTGCTGCACCTGGAGGAACTGGGTTTCCGCAGCTCCTCCCCCACCATCAAGAAGATCGCCTTCATCGCCTGGAAGAGCCTCATCGATAACTTCGCCCTGAACCCGGGTGAGTTCAGCCCCTCCAGGACGACCCGCCTCGCAGCTCCTCAGCGATACCGTTCAGTCATAAAAGTCAAGTGTCTGTTTTTCCTTTGCAGACATCCTGAGTAGCGCCAAACGTATGAAGCTCCTGATGCAGCCGCTGGCATCCATCCACGTCAGGACAGAAGCTCTGATGCTCACCAAGGTGGAGGTGTGGTGGTACCTGGTGGTGCAGCTGGGATCCAACCTGTCGCCCAACTTCGACCAGGTCAGTTCTGGTGGTTCTGCCTCTCCGCCGCATCTCAGACAGTCGTAACGTTCCTGCTGCCAAACAGAAGCCGTTTTTCCAGCGTCAGGTTGCAGCAGCTCCTCTCTGGTTCCCTGCAGAACGCTCTCAGGCTGTTCCACCTTCAAAATCCAACATTTGTCTTTATGTTAGTTACTTCTGGCAGCCACGTTACTTGGGTTGGGTTGACTTTCAAACAGCAGTTGGTCAATTCTTTGAGCTTTGATGTGGATGCGCCGCCTGAATCATGTGACCTTGTGTGTGTGACGGTTACTGCTAGGGTTGCCACCTTTCAGAAATAGAAATAAGGAACACCTGATTTCAGCAGCGCAGGAGCCAAAAAAAAGCCCCAAAACTTCATAAAAATGTGTTTATTTTATATGAAAAAACAAAACACTTTGATTTAAAGTTTAAAGTGCTTTAATAGCATTGAACTTGCATGACTGTACAGACAGCTAACCATACTAGCAACTGAAATATCCTCCTATGCTACGTATGTCCACATCAGCCCAGATGTAATATAGCCTACAGGTGAAGAATATGGTGTAAAAGTTAATTTATTTCAATAATTCAACTAGAATATGGTGTAAAAGTTAATTTATTTCAATAATTCAACTAGAATATGGTGTCAAAGTTAATTTATTTCAATAATTCAACTAGAATATGGTGTAAAAGTTAACTTATTTCAATAATTCAACTAGAATATGGTGTAAAAGTTAACTTATTTCAATAATTCAACTAGAATATGGCGTAAAAGTTAATGAAAATACGGTACAAATCGTGTCCCGTATTAGTTCAATACGGGACGCAACATTTTTTTCTCAAATAAAGGACAATTCCGTATTTTACGGGACGGGTGGCAACCCTAGTTACTGCACAGACACCGACACCGACATTCAGTTAGTTGATGTCACCAACAACACGGAGATGGAAAACGCAGTACTGGTGACGTTTATCAGTTGTTATGCAGCCAACGTCTGTATTTGACAAAACTGAATCTGCCTACATGCAGGAGATAAGCTCTTTTATAAGAACAATCTGCAGCAGAAGTTGGATGTCACGGATGGTGATGCGATGCGCTTGCATGGTGTAATATGGATGGAAATCTCTTCAGACGGGGAGCTCAAATGCTCATGTTGATGCTGACTAGGGCTGAACGATTTTTTTTAAATCTAATTGCGATTTTTTTTTTTTTTTTTTCCCCTCAATATTGCGATTGCGATTTAATATGCGATTATTTTTTCCAAGGTCCTGTTCTCATGTATTTTTCAACTACACAAGCAATAAATCGGTCTGTTTTATAATAAACAATGTCAGATTTATTTAAAGCACAGATTACAACAATAAAGAAAACAAATCTGTGGCTTTACCTCTTTAACACGTCTACACACGAATGTTATTGGTCGTTCTCTCTGAACCCAATCACACGACACTAAACCAGGTTAAACTTGAGCTAAAACGAGGCGTAATTTAATAGAAAAACACAAAAAAACTCCCACAGGGAACAAAAAAACCTTCCTCACAGAGAACTCAGAACTTCTTCACAAGTAACTCAAAAATCACTCAAAAATAACTGGCAGCCCCGCTCTTTAACCTCACCTTTGATGAGCTGCAGGCTCAAAGCGCGGCTCCACTGTCCGCCGGCGCACGCTCGTGCTCGTCGCCGCGCCGACTCCGCGCTCATATATTTAATACATTTATAAAGCCCATATATTTATAAAGCCCCGCCCGGCCGAGCCCTAACACCGAGGCCATGGTAGATTTAGGTTACGCGGCGCTGTGACTTTCTTTCCCTGCCGGCTCTGCTCTTCCCGCTCTGCTCACTCGCACATTACGTGACCAGATCACGTGACTGGTGAAATCGCAGCCTTTGCGGTAGGGCTGGGCGATATCGACCAAAAGTCATATCTCGATATTTTCTAGCTGAATGGCGATACTCGATATATATCTCGACATTTTTTCTGTGCCATAATTGGGGTTTCCCCCAAAGCATTATAGCATAGCATCTCTGTTAGCTTCATTTTTTCTGAGGCAAACCCTTAAAAAAACAGTCAGTTTTAATACAAAGCCTCGTGCCAAATGTCACACAGGTTCCTTTATTAACAGAGGTCTGCACAATATCAAAATGTATAAAACAAATGAAATAAAAATAAACTGCCTGCATATATAAAATAAAAATGCTTCTTGAATAAAATAAAACAAATATCCCTTTCCTGCATAACAATTAAATTAAAATACACTGTGCAATTAATACAATGTAGACAGTAACAGGCAGACTTTTCCACTGAGGTTGACAGTTGTGCAAATAACAAAACATTTGTGCAAATCTCAAATAAAACATTCAAGTCAATTTGTCACAAAATAAGCTATATCAAAATCATAAAAAAAAATAAAAGAAATTTATTTTTTTTAAATCGATATAAACGATATTGTCTCGTACCATATCGCGTTTGAAAATATATCGATATGTATTAAAATCTCTATCGCCCAGCCCTACGCTGAGGGTTGTTGTTCCTCGGCATGTTTGTGAAAGTGACTTTTTAAAGTTCCCTGCATCTGAAGTCTGACTCCTGTGTGTGATGTGATTGAACCTCTGCAGGTGTCTCTACCTCTGCTCCAGTCCACCATCGGGTCCGACTCCTCGTCCGTTCCCGGCACTCCTTCCCGATCCGTCACCCAAAACGGAGCGGTGGCACCCAGCACCCCAAAGACGGGTAAGACCTGACCGCCCGCTCGGCCTCCGCCCGCTTGGCCTCCACCTGATAGACCTTTGAGCTGTCGTGTCCGTCTTCTGCAGGCACCAGTTTTAACGCCTCGGCCTCCACGCCCCGGATGAGTCTGAACTCCAGCCTGCACGTTTCCTCCACCTTCCCCTCCATCCAGCTGCTGGGCCTGGAGATGGTGCTGCACTACGTCCTGGGCCCGGAGGTCGTCGTCACGGCAGCCAAGAACAAGGTCACCCTGAGTCTGGGTGGGTCCGAGCTCCACGTCGTTGTTTTCTCGTCCACAGCGGAGCAGCGACGCTGCCGCGGCGCTTCTCATGTTTCACACATCGGTTTTTTGTGTTCTGCATTCCCTCGGTGCTCCAGTGTTGAAGACGCGTTTCCGTGCACTCAATAACCCTTTTAAAACCCGAATATTGGCAATAACCCGAATTTGCACGGCCATGTAAACACCATTAACCCCTTTGAATAACCCGAATTTGCTCATATTCCGGTTTTTAAAAACCAGAATATGACCCCTGGGTTACTCCTTTTCTAACCCGAATAATCGGTCATGTAAACGCCAAACGGGATTTCCCCATCAAACGGAACATGAATTTGTTTTCTGCGCATGCTCTGTTCACAAGGAATCCTGGTTTTTGAGTCCAGGAAGTTCTTCTAAACACGGAGAAACGCAAGACCACGCCACACTTTTGGAGTGAGGAGGAGACTAATCACTTCATAAATGTAATGAAGGATATGAACATTTTGGCATTTGTAGACGGTAGAAAGTACCGGGATAGGGAGATTTACAAGAAGGTGAGCGAAAAGTTGTGCGAAACAGCATTTGTTTTGAATTTGGATACAGGAAGAGGAAGCGGAAAGGACGCTAATTGCATCATCACGTTCTCCGCGCGTCGCTGGTTTGATCCATATATCCCAAATGATTAATCACCATGTAAACGGAATATTCTGAATGTTTCAGTAACCGGAATATTAGCAATAACCTGAATTTTGACTGCATGTAAACGTAGTCAATGAGGAAGGTTCCCCTCGCTGGCAGCGCTGTTTCGGTCCCGCCCACGTCCCCCATCTCCTCGTCATCTTATTCCGGTCGTCACCCGGGTGTTTTGAAGGCTCCAGTAGCTCCTCCTTAAAAGTCCCGTCGTCATGGTTACTCATAACTGATGTTAAACACTTAAACAAACTGTGATGTAACACAACATCCAAACCGACTTTAAAAAAAGTTTCAAATTGCTTTTTATTCATATTTTGTATGTATTCGTATTTGTCAAAGTTTTCTCATGAAATGGGTCTGGTACGTCCCCATTAACAGGCGTTACCACCGGTACAGAACATACCAGACCAATCGCATCGCGGCTTTATGTGCTCATTTATACACGCGTACAAGAGCCACAGTTCAGATCAGCTGACATGGCTGCAGAGGTACCAGTGATACTGGGACCGGCACATTTTTACTGCAACGCCGACGGCAGTCATCCCCCGGCGTTCCCACTTCACCTCAGCGTTTCCATCCTACGTAACACGTTGTTTCTATCTGAGGCGGTTTCTACGGCGTCCACCAAAATCAATTAAATTTGGAGGCCATAATTCCGGTGTTGCCATGGTAATCGAGCCGGGTCCTTTAGTCGGTCTTAGATGTCATCGTTGAAGTATTTGACCTGAGCGTGTCGATGCATCAGATGGCGTAATGAGGCAGAAACAGTGCTTAAAGGAGCCGTCTGTAAGAAATGTCCAAAACTGGTACTGCAGTCACTTTCAAAATATTGTTGAGCGGCGTGTACCCTCCCCCTCCTCCCCCCGACCAGAGGTTGCCAGGTAGGCTGCAGAATGCAGCAGGAACGTAGGCTGCCATGGCTGCGATAATAGATAATAGAGCCGAGCTGGCAACCCGGATGCCGAAACAATACTGACTTGGTGATTGGGAGATAGGTGGAGGGTGGAGCTTCAGGCCAAAACAAAAAAATGACAACATAAACATCAGTTGAGGGCTGCAACTCCTCTTTTTAAACTGGAATATCCTGGCTTGAGTGCTGTTGTCAGTGACATAAGTATTTGAAATGAACATGATTTTTAAATGTCTGTTGACATATCGGGATCATTTTATGATTCGTTTTATTATTGCTCTTACATACAGCTCCTTTAACCGTTATCATCTTTACAAATGAAATGTTTGATGTCCGCAGAGCCCCTGAAGCAGCCCCTCCTCACCAGCGCTCCATCCTTCAGCAAGCACGCCGCGGTGCTCATCTCCAACGTCAGAGACGGCTTCATCAACGTCGGCAAAGATGCTCCAGGTACATGTCGGCAAAACTCCACCTGAAGTTAGATTTTTTCCTTCATAGGAAGTTGGGAGGCAACATAAACGCTCAGCTCGCTGGGATGGAAACAGCTGTTTGATGTTTGTTGTTAAATCAAACCTGGTGACGGACTTAGAAACGGCTGTCGGCTGCGATTGAAGCTGCTTTTAGGCGACTGAAAGAGCTGCTCGTTAAGTGGGCGGAGGGTTAAACGGGCGACATGTTTTGATGAGTCTGAAGTCCTGATAAAGTATCATCCATGTGTCCTCAAAGGTCAAAACAAGGCAGAGCAGTTCCCTGGAACAACATCACAGACACAACAGTTTTATCTCTGACCTTCACGTTGGGGAGTTGAGTAGAAGAGCAGCCACGGGGGGGGTTGTGTTAGTTCATGTTTACGTTCCAGTTTAAAGTGTTGGACAGGTGTCTGAACGATGCTCACAGCCGCAGCGTTTAAGGCGGAAAATAAAAGTAAAGAACTGTTTTACGGGTTGTGTTGGGATGAAACCAGTGATGTGACTAGGGCTGGGGATCGATTCAAATGTCAAGAATCCATTCTATTCCGATATTGATTTGGGTTAGTGTTATTAAAACAGTTTTTGAGCTGTTGCATGAATTATATGACTGTATTATGCAAAATATTACTACTAGTATTATATTAAGATTCAACAGCAAGTATTGCAGCTAATGATGCTGTAAGGACCAATCAGCTCCCAGAATGCTGATAGAACTGCTTTCAGAAACATCGTGTGGGTCAGAATTACCAAACAGATCCAGGGAGGAAACAGAGACGGATGAAATCGGTTTTATTTTTTCCCACATTACGTTTTTATTTGTTCCATTTTCGGTCTATTTTGGTTTTTAATTTTTGAGCATTTGGTTTTTATAATTTTTTGCAAATGTAACCCCAAGACAGTATATAAAGTAATTAAATAGACAATTTATGCAATTATAACCTAACACTTTAATGTTTTCATACCTTTAAACATATTTAAAGGCAAAAACATGGCACCAGTTATTCTAGTGTCCAATAAACATTCCTTTTTTGGGGATAAACAAAAAAATAACCAGAATTTGTAATGTAATGATGAAAAAAAATACAAATAAATAAAAGAAAAAACCCCCCCCAAAAAAAAATTTAAAAAAATCGATCTTTAGACGTATGAATCGATTTTTAGGAATTAATATGAGAATCGATTTAGAATTGGGAAATCGATATTTTCAACACAGGCCTAGATGTGACCCCTCAGGAGGGGTAAATGCTCACGTTTGTGTGTTTGAGTTGGAGCTCCATCTGATGTCGTTTCTTGTCCTTCCTCCCGCAGAGTCTCTGTTGACCGTCATCTGGACAAGTCTCATCCGCTTTGTCAACCTGACCATCGACTCTGGTAAGAACGGACCGTTTTCTACATTTCCTCAAATTAAATTCAGGACTTTCCGGGGCCTCTGTGAACGTCTTGAAACCCATTTAATGTCACCACTTTGATGAAATGATCACACTGCTGAGCAAAAATAAGACGTTTGTTGCTCTGGATCAAGCTGCAGACTCCGTCCAGCCTCGTCTTTCACCATAAGAGGTTTCTCCAGATACGGTGCAGGAACCGTGGGGAGGAATTGAGTTTGAGTACATAAACCACGTCTCTGGGAGTTGACTTGTAGGAGAGGATCATTGGAAGATGACGCTTTAAGGACTAGCTAAACCGGATATGGATCAACTCTCATTCAAACATACTTGTGATTAAGTTTCTTTTTTTTTCTTTATTATTATTATCCTCACATCTTGCATTACACAGCTGGTGTACAATTGGTTTACAATTATTGTCAGGGAGAAAGAAAAACATCAGCATGTCAAAACATAGCTGTTGCCCTATAGTTGTGTAATGTTGAAAGAAACAAAACCTGCGTACAGTTATATTTTTTAAGGAAAAACGAACAAACAGAACTAACTAAAGACAAAAAAAAAAAAAAAAGCTACAATGATGAATCAAAACGGGATGTATGGGCTTGTAACAGCGACTACATTAGGTTGTAGGGAGACCAAACTACAATATTATAAGGGTTTGGATATACACACACATGAATGAATGAATGAATGAATTGTTTATTTCGGTTACATTACATTATTTGCAATTCAAACTGTGTGTGTGTGTGTAAATGACAAAACACTTTCATACAAGTTTACACTCATCAGTTTCACACAAAAAATAATAATAAACTCTGTAACCGAAAAAGGAATAGGCTGAAGCCAAAGCTTATAATTGCCTACCCTGTACTTTCCAACAGAAAACCCAGATTATCTGCAATATGAAAAGAAACAAAAAGAGAAATTTCCCTTTAAATTGTTATGCTTAACCAAATTATACTCCAATCATTTAGCATTGTAATCCTTAATTATTTTACTTTTCAATATTTTTTTTAAAATTCAACAGAGATTTACACAGTTTCACTTCATCACTAAGTTGATTCCATAATTTGACTCCCAAAAATTAAACACATCTATATTTAACATTAGTCCTCACACGACATCTTTCAAAGACCCACAGCCTTCTTAAATTATAATTTGTTTCTCTTAATTTAAAGAAATGCTGAAAACAAGCAGGAAGGCTATTATTCTTAACTCGAAACAAAATTTCTAATGTTTTTAAATATACAATATCTATGAATTTTAATATGCATGACTCTACAAATTATTTATTAGTAGTGTCACGATAAGAAACTTTATTTATTATTCTTACAGCTCTTTTCTGGAGTTTAACTATAGGGTCTATATAAGTTCTATACGTATTCCCCCAAACCTCCACACAATATGTCATGTATGGCATGATAAGAGAGAAATACAGTATGTGCAGACATTTTTTTATCCAACAGATCCCTTGTTTTGTAAATTATACCAATAGATTTAGATAATTTCTGCTTAATATAATCTATATGTGACATAAAATGATGTACGTATAAAACGCATAAAACCTGGCAGTCCTTCAAACCCACAGGGAAATGACCGAGAAAGTAAGTGAGTGGAGACAAGTAATTTAGTTTCTAGGGAATTGTGCTTGTGATGAAGTTTCATAATGCGTACGAACATATGAGGTCATACTGATTAGAAATATAGAAATCTGGTCCTGTGGCGGCTGCTCTGCTGCCGGGCTCCTGCAGTGTTGGGTCCGGCCTTCCAGCCCCACAAACAGCACCCTGAGGGGTCCAGGCTCCGTCACCTGGGGGGGGGACCGCAAGGCTCCGTCCTCCTCCCCTACCTGACCCACTCCCACCATAGTCATCATCATCAGTTTAAGTCTGTAGATCTTTGTTGTCTGTGAAGAGACGATGACGCTGAGGGGCGTGTCCCCGATGATGAGGCTCTTCTCTCATTGGACAGACTCTCATCTTCCAAAGAAGCCAATCTGAGACATTGATGGTAGTTTGTTGTGGTTCTGTCAGTCGGCAGTAAAAAGGAGCGCCAGGGCTGCGAGGCGCTGACGCTGCTGCTCCAGGCGCTGCAGAGCATCGTCGCCTCGGAGGCTCTTCCTACACACAGAGTTCTGGTGAGTTTCACCGGGAAAGTAGTGGCGGTACAGTCCAGACGTCCCGGCATTGTGAGACTGCAACATCTTTTTCCTTCAGATCCTGTTCGAGGCCACAGTGAAGAAGATTCCTCCGAGAGTTCTTGGCTCCGCGTCCTATCAAGTCGGGAAGATGGACGTGCTGAATGTTGGTGCCTTCCCTCTTTTTTTTTTTCTTTTTCTCCCGTCTTGTCTACAATTGTTCCTGTTGACGGTGTTGCTTACACCTTGTTTCCTCCCTCAGGGAACGCCGGCCCTGTTCCTCATCCTGCTGCTCTTCAACAGCAGCATGCTGCCGGTCTTCACTGAAGACGAGAGGTGGGTTTGCGCTGCAGCGCCGTCGTTGTCTGCTCACGACGGCAGGGTCGTGATCTGGCTCGCTGGCAGAGTTTGAGCCCGCCCTTTTTCTTTTTCTTTTTTCCTGGCAGTCAAGCATGTGGTATTAAACGTTGTGGTAGCTAGGCCTGTGTTGAAAAAATCGATTTCCCAATTCTAAATCGATTCTCATATTAATTCCTAAAAATCAATTCATATGTCTAAAGATCGTTTTTTTTTGTTGTTTTTTTTAATTAAAAAAAAAAAAAAAAAGTATTTATGTTTTTTTTTTTTTTTCATCATTACATTACAACTTTTGGTAATTTTTTTTGTTTATCCCCAAAAAAGGAATGTTTTGTTGGACACGAGAATAACTGGTGCCATGTTTTTGCCTTTAAATATGTTTAAAGGTATGAAAACATTAAAGTGTTAGGTTATAATTGCATAAATTGTCTATATTTCGTTACTTTATATATATATAGTCTTGGGGTTACATTTGCCAAAAATGCTAAAAACTAAATGCTCAAAAATTTAAAATCAAAATAGACCGAAAATGGAACAAATGAAAACAGAATGTGGGAAAAATAAAACTGATTTCATCCGTCTCTGTTTCCTCCCTGGATCTGTTTGGTAATTCTGCCCCACATGATGTTTCTGAAAGCAGTTCAATCAGCATTCTGGGAGCTGATTGGTCCTTACAGCATCATTAGCTGGAATACTTGCTGTTGAATCTCAATATAATACTAGTAGTAAAATTTTACATAACTACGGTCATATAATTCATGCAACAGCTCAAAAAACAGTTTTAATAACACTAACCATAATCAGTATCGGAATCGAATCAAATCTTGATAATCGATTCTGAATCTTAAGAATCGGAATCGAATCAATTCTTCACATTTGAATCGATCCCCAGCCCTAGTGGTAGCATTTTAGTGAACTGCAGGTTGGAGCAGCGTCTTACCTGGATGTTTCTGCAGGTTCTTCCACTGCCTGCAGATGCTGGTGGGCTGCGGCCTGTCAGGCCCCGCCTCCCCGCTGGCGTTCGCCGAGGCGGTGCTCGGCGCCGTCAGCCGCAGCGCGGGGATTCTGCAGAACAAGGAGCGGCTGTGGAGGATGTGGAGCGTGATGGTCGCCCCGCTCACCGACAGCGTCACGCAGGTGGGGGAGCTTGATCAAGCTGGAGTCAGACATGAACAGATGCCTTGATATCAGTACACTAAACACAATTTCTGTTATTGATTTTTATTCGGCTCCTTAAAAGCGTTTGACTTGTGCCGTTGAAGCCTTACATGGAGCCAATGATAACGAAAGGACTTCCGGACTGACGGCGGCATACGCTGCGGCCGTGTCCCGCCCTTCATGAAAGTGAAACGGGTTTCTATCGATCTTTTAAACCACAATAACGTCCTTTTATTGATGACTAAGTTGGACTTGCTTGAATGGAGAGTGTGTTGATGACCAGAAAAGATTGTTTGGTTTATTCTATTCCTGCTGAGACTGACAGTTACGTAGCCTACATGATGTCATCTGTCAGAAACCATTAAACACAAATATCACACACGTATCCAGACTTGATACTAGGAATGGGCGATATTTTACCGTTCACGATAAACCGTCAAAAAAATTCCTCACGATAAGAATTTGTTATCTTGCGGTAAAAACGATAAATTCCCGTTGATGATGTTTTTGTGTAAAGCTGATTTATGGTTCTGCGTTAAATCCACGCACAACGTACGTGAAGGAAGGAAGGAAGGGAGGAAGGAAACAAGGAAGGAAGGAAAGAAGGAAGGAAGGAAGAAAAGAGGAAGGGAAGAAGGAAGGAGAGAGCAGGAGGAAAGAAGGGAGGAAGGAAGAAAGGAAAGGGAGAAGGAAGGGAGAAAACAAGGAAAGGAGGAAGGAAGGGAGAAAAGAGGAAGGGAAGAAGGAAGGAAGGAAGGAAGGAAGGAAAGAGGAGAAGGAAGGGAGAAAACAAGGAAAGGAGGAAGGGAAGAAGGAAGGAAGGGGAAAAAAGAAGGAAGGAAGGAAGGAAATGAGCCTGAAAGAAAGAAAGAAAGATGAATTCCCGTTGATGACGTTTTTGTGTAACAAACATGGCGGATCTGAGAGCGAGAGATTTATGGTTAAAAAGATGGAGTTGAATTGGTATTTTTTTTTATCGTCATTTTTATCGTTAGGATAAATGCCAGAAATTATCGTGATATATTTTTTTAGTCCATACCGCCCATCCCTACTTGATACCACATACTTTGGAAGTTATTAGCCGAGGGGAGTTATCGTCACGGCGATGGGGAGGCTGAGTGGTATGCAGACCGGGCAGACGGCTGGCCTGGGGGCTCGTGCTGGGTTTTTTCTTTGCCATCAACCCATAGAAGCCACAGGTTTGTGTATTGTAGATTTCAGGTTGCCAAATCAATGCTGTCAATGATCTACAAAAATATTCTTGACATTCTCGTCCCTCGTCTGCAAGCAAAGGAATTTTCTCTTTAGGAGTATTATTTTTCTTTTTAAATCTTTCAGGTTTTTGTTGTTTTTTTTACCCAAGGAAAACGCAGATTTTGCAGCTCGTGTCCTTTTGCAACAGTTATGAAATATTTATGTTTCAGCCACGTCAAACTCTTTCCTTCACCGCTGCAGCTGTGGAGTTTATTTACACGGAGGCATGTGCTAAAACATACGACTGTAAGAAAAGCTCCAACTCTTAAGTAGGTTTTTTTTTTTCTCTCTCCTTTCTTCCCCGTTTCTGGAAGACGGCACTGTGACGCGGAGCTACGCCTCTGCAGCTCAATGGCGTCGGGTTCTTCTGCAGCCGGGGACGACTGAGATGAAAATGGGCTCGGTGACCTCACAAGAGAGCTCACAGTCACATGGCTGCTCCTAGTTAGACCACAACTTGTCTTGGATTTTACCCGATCATACTGCCGCTGGCGTTAACTTGTAGATGCAATACCACGTCTGACCACACGGGGGCATATTGATCTGCTGCGTTGAGTCACTGATGGTACTGATGATGATGATGAGTGTCCAATAAGACACTTTGTCCCGCTGGAGGAGCAACTGTGTCTGGCTGGACTTTGTTGTGATAGCCTGCCCCGTGTGGCCACAAGTGGAGCTACAACAACAAAACAATCTTATGTGGCACTTTTCCACTAGTACCTACTCAGCTCTACTCATCTCAGCTCGGCTCAACTCGGCCTGGTTTCTTTTCCATAACAATTCAGCACCTGGAGCAGAAGTAGGAGGTTGGAGTGAAGCTGCTGTGACGTATTTGATTGTGGGATCTACACGAAAAAGACAACACTAAAGATGTAGAACCTGGAGGAGATGATATTTGTGCTGCTGGGTCTGTGGCTTGTGTCAATATCAAGTTAAAAAATGAGAGAGAGAGAAGCTTCAAGCAGTGACACTTTTGAATTTTTATTAGTTTATCTCGGTGCTGCTGAAATGTCCGCTGGAGCCGTAAGCAGCTATGAAGTGACAGCTCCTGGTAGATCAGGTCGTTCCTTATCGCCCGTCTAGATCCCTATTTAATTCTCTCCTCAGCACCAGGTTTATGAACATCTGCACCTCAGAGTTGGATCATGAAACAGACTTTTGTGCTGCTGTTGCTCGTCGAATAAAATGAACAAGAAGCTGCCTGTCAGAGTCTCTTTCTCTGATGTCACATCCTGACTCAGACGTCTGACTCCAACCCCCCAACCAATCGGTGGCCTGTAGTGTGATGATGTCAGATACAGCCCGACTCAGCCACTTAGAACCTCGGCAGAATAGTTACAGAAAAGTATCTACTCGGCACGCTAGACCCCTAGTGGGAAAGAATCAAGGCGAGTCGAGTCAGGCTGAGCAGGTACTAGTGGAAAAGTGCATTTAGTTCCAGCCTCAAAACTAAAGAAGAAATAAAACCAATCATTTATGTTTACTCATTCTCTTTTCCTTTTTTCTCTTCTGAAGTCCAACGAAGTGAACCAAGGAGACGCTCTGGAGCACAACTTCAGCGCTATGTATTCAGCGTTTATGTTCCCCGTCACACACCTCCTCCGTGGCTCTGAGCTCCCGCAGGTCGGCCTCCTCACCGCCGCCGCACATCCAGCCCTCCGCCGCCGCTGCTCTCAGCGAGGCGAGCAACGCCTTTCTGACCTGCGTGTCTTTCAGGTGACCCAGAAGTCCATGCTGTCCTCTTGGTCCAAGCTGTACAAGGTGTTCGCTCGTTGCTCCGCCCTGGTGGTCACGGCCGAGGAGAACCTCTGCTGCGAGGAGCTCTGCGTGAAGATAGCGGCGGCGGTCGACAAGGACGCATTGGCGGTGAGTGAGTCGGAGCTGAAGCGTTACCGTGACTACCACGAGACCACAATGAGCGGTTCTGAAAAGGTGGATCAATCCTGCAGGTCCCGTCAATGCTGAACGCCGTCTCCAGCTTCCTGCAGGTGATGGTGGAGTGCGTGGACTTCTCTCCGTTCACGCCGCACTTCCAACAGAAGCCGAAGTGTAAGAGCTCGCACTTATTTCACATCGCATGCAGAGTGAGAGGAGAGTTCACCCTGTTTTTTTTTGTTTTTTTTTGCTTGCCTTAGTTTTTATTATTTGTAACATGTTTCTTTTTATTTAAATCTGGTTCTCTCATTGAGATATCTGTTTTTCTGGAAAAACATGGCTGAGAAAGCAGTATAAGAGCCAACACACAAGTGTAGCTGAATAAACAGATGACACAATCTGCTTACTACACGAAGCATCATAGGATATTACCACATTTGAACAAAATTACGGTAGCCAATTCTGTTAAAATGTGGTGTATATGACATGAAAAACACTTGGGTGAGTGTGGCAAACAATTAAAATAAACATAAACAGGAACTCGCATGAGCTTAAAATTTCAAAAAGTACGGCTTTGTGGACGAGTTCCCCCTGTTTTAAAGAGATTTGTTTCCTTGCAGCTCCTCACACTCCTGGGAGCTGGACACGGAAGCCCAACAAGGTTCTGGGGAACCTGTCCACGCTGCAGTCCCTGCTGGTGCAGTGTCTGCAGGTGTACGTGGCTGCCCCCGAGGACCACTCGGAGGGGACGGGCTCCGCCCTGGTCTCCATCCAGTCCACGCTGTTCACCAGCCTGGCCCTCACCGACGCGGTGCAGGAGGCCCTGAGCTCTCTGGTCCAGCCTCTCGCGCTGCTCTGCAAGCAGGCCGCCGGCCAGTCTCCCAAGTTCACCTTGCATCTTCTGGGGAAGGTGCGCCCTCACTCGGACCGGCACGCAGACTTGCACACGTTTTGTCTCTTTTTTTTTTTTTTTTTTTTTTTTTTGAAATTCTCTTTTTATTTAGAACAGCAGTATTCCAACTTACACATTTATGCATTCAATCTTTAAACTTAAATGATTCTGTCCCTACTGTCCTCCAGGCATTTTTTATGAACAGTAATTGAAAACACTAACAGAAAAATAAAAAATAAAAAATAAAAATAAAAAAAATAAAAATAAAAACCAGGGAGCGCACCCATGTTTACAGTCATTACATCACATAAAAAAATAGTTCACATGAAATCGGATGTGATTGGTTTCACATACTCAGTCCATTTGGACCAGATCTTATAAAATTTTCTTTCTCAACCTTGAGGGAGGAAGAGATCTTCTCCATAACATAGATCTCGTAGATGATCCCAATCCAGTCGTCGATAGTGGGGGGTTCTACTTTCAACCATTTCCTTGTAAGACATTTCTTACTGGCTGTCAACAGTATAGTCAGCAGTTTTTTGTCTTTTCCATTCCACGTTTCGAACCTTATGTCTCCCAAAAATAAAGTTTCACAATTCCAGTGGTGTAAAGTAACGAACTACAAGTACTTCGTTATTTTACTTAAGTAAGATATTTGAGAATTTGTACTTTTATTGATACTTTAATTTTTCTGTACTTTTACTTTTACTTCGTTACATTTTCAAGGAAATAATCGTACTTTTAATCCGCTACATTTAAAATTGGACACGTCGTTACTCGCTACAAATTAAAGAACAGCACAGCGGAGGCTGATTTATGGTTCCGCGTTACACCGGCGCAGAACTACAGCGTAGGGTACGCGGCGACGCACACTCTACGCCGTTGCCTACGGCGTAAGGTGTGCGTTGATTTAACGCGGAACCATGAGGCGGACGGGAAGGAAGGGGGGCGCGCGAATATACCGAGAAGGAGCCGCAGCTCCCGGGAGAGTTGCGCCGCAGAGGCGGGCCGGAAGGCCGGAGGAACCGCCGTCGCGTCGAGTACCGATGAGGACTGAAGCCTGAATTATGGTTCCGCGTTAAATCGACGCAGAGCCTCGCCGTAGGGTACGGGCCCTGCATTGGTGTAACGCGGAACCATAAATCAGCCTTGAGCGGCAGCCCACGCGTGTCCATGCGCACCATTCTTTGATTCCACCCCTTCTAAGGTGGTTTTGGCATTTAAAAGTTAAAAAGTCTCATCCTTTATCAGCTGGGGCTGCTTAATGTTGTCACTGCATACTACAGGCTGGGGGGGGGGACCTGTCAGCGGGGCCAATGGGGTACAGCAGCAGTGATGAGCAAAGGGAGAAATTAAAATGGGGTAATGGAAACAAACACTAAAGGGGTCAGAATAATATCACCATTATTTAGAGTTGTAAGCAAATTCTTGGATTCTTCATTTCTTTGCAATCCTTTTGAAAATAATTTTGTACTTTGAATTTTGTACTTTGTACTTTGTACTTTGTACTTTGTACTTTTTACTTTTTACTTTTGTACTTAAGTACATTTTAACCCATGTACTTTTTGTACTTTATTATATTTAAGTTGAGGTACTTTTATACTTTTACTTAAGTAATTTTCTTAATCGGTACTTTTTACTTTTACTTAAGTAATTTTCAAGCAGAAAATTTGTACTTTTACTTAAGTACAATATTTTTGTACTTTTTCCACCTCTGCACCATTCAAAGGCATGGTTACATTAAAAATATTCTCCACATGCATCTGTATCTCCTTCCAAAAAGGTCTTATAACTTGGCAGTCCCAAAAAATATGGAAGTGGTTAGCTCCTTGAGACCCACATAGTCTCCAACAGGCATCCCCGCTGCCCTGATATCGTTTTTGAATGGGTGTGATTAAAAAAATCTTGTAATACTTTTCCAACAGAACTCCCTCCAAGTATTTGACCCAGTTGAAATCCATTGTAGTTTTGTCTCTTTTTTGACGCTGCAACCGTTCTCCCTCCCGCAGCTGGAGAAGCTTCTCGGCGAGATTCTCAGCTGCCTGCAGACGCGCTCCGCCTCGGCTTACGACGACGAGCTGCTGGCTCTAGTGTCGCCCCTGCTGTGTGTGGCGTTTCCCCACAAGAGCAAGATGCTGCGCGCCTCGACCGCGCAGTTCTGGAACGCCACCTTCGGCAACGCCGTCAGCCTGACGTACCCGGAGCTGCTGAGGTGACGTTCTGGCAGAATGCCACCCGTCGTTGGCAGCGTGTAGGTGACTTTGCTGCAACATGAGTGTCGCTGTTTGCCTCACACAGGCCGGTGCTGAGCCAGGTGAAGCACAAGATCCCCATCCTCCTTCCCGGCTTCCAGGTGGTCAGCGGCCCCCATGACTCCAGTGAGATGGACTCGGTGAGTGGCTGCGTATAGGTTGCTTTTAGTCTTGTAGTCCATGGGCAAGACCAGATATCAGTACCACTCAAGGCGACCAAACTTGCTTATGATTTTTGAAAAGATCCATGTCTATAGATGATATTCTGGTATAATAACCCTTCGTGAGTGGCAGCTGGATCATAGTTATCAGCTCATGAAGTTCAGAAAATTACATTTTAGATGCTGGTGCATATCCTGGTTTAGACTAATGTACAGGAAATCTGTCAATGTTTCACAATATTGTCTTTGGTATCATTTTAAGCATTCATTCAAGCTAAGATGTGAATCTTTCTGACCAACATAGAGGTCACTGCAGCTCTTTAAACTATAAACAACACACATTTTTACACAATTTTCACCTAAATGATATACCTGTACTATCTTTTATCCCTGTGTTATCTAGGAACAACACAGACACAAAATACAAAAACTGGAATACTCATAGGAGCATAAGGATTCAGGAAATGTATCACTTCTTAGCTTGAATGAATGCTTTAAAGGTCCCCTTTAAAATGATACCAAAGACAATATTGTGAAACATTGACAGATTTTCTGTACATGAGTCTAAACCAGGATATGCACCAGCATCTAAAATGTAATTTTCTGAACTTCATGAGCTGATAACTGATACAGCTGCCACTCAGGAAGGGTTATCATACCAAAATATCATCTACAGTCATGGATATTTTCAAAAATTATAAGCAAATTTGGTCACCTTGAGTGGTACTGACAAGTGAAATTTTGGGCTCTGGCCCATGGACTATTGTGCTGTGATTTGGGCTTCGTGCAGCCGTCTGATGATGATGATGATGATGATGAGGATGATGATGTGTGTTCAGAGCGAGAGTTCCCAGCTGGAGACCAAGCTCAGTGGGATGCCCGTCTCGTCTGCCGGGAAGAGAGACTCGCTGCTGGGAAAAGCTGCTGAGCTCATCGACAAGAACTCCACGAGGTCCCCCAGGCCGGTTTCTGTGAGTTTCCCATACTGCCCCCTGCTGGCCCGATCCACGTGCAGGTTGCATCCTCCCTTACTGTAGACTCACACCGAAAGTGTCAAAAATCGCCTATGGTGGATCAGGACGGCTGCATCGCGCTGCTTGCCAAAGCCTGTCGACGCCTGCAGTGGGCGGGGCTTCAAGCTGCGCTGCAGAATTGGAGGGAACAAAGTGCATATAGTCTACACCAGGGGTCGGCAACCCGCGGCTCTAGAGCCGCATGCGGCTCTTTAGCGCCGCCCTAGTGGCTCCTGGAGATTTGAAAAAAATGTTTGATCTTTTTTTTCTTTTTTTTCTCCCTTTTTTCTTTTTCTTTTTTCCTTTTTTTCTTTTTTCTTCCTCTTTCATTTCCTTTTTAATCTCGACATTTCGACTTTTTTCCTCAACATTTCAACTTTTTTCTCGAAATTGTACTTAAACATTAATCTCTAAATATTGACTTTCTTCTCTAAATTTTGACTTTTTTCTCGACATTTCGACTTTTTTCTCGACATTTCGACTTTTTTCTCGAGATTTAACTTCAACATTAATCTCAAAATTTTGACTTTTTTCTCGACATTTTGACTTTTTGCTTCTCGACATTTTGACTTTTTTCTCGCCATTTGCCTTCATTCTAAGGCTTATACAAGACTTTTCATTTTTTGCGGCTCCAGACACATTTGTTTTTTTTGTTTTTGGTCCAATATGGCTCTTTCAACATTTTAGGTTGCCGACCCCTGGTCTAGACTTATCTATATATAGCTGCACATCTTCAGTTTCCTATTTCACCATGGATCACACTTTGGGAAGCCTTCTTTAAATTACGGCATTATTTCTGCATAGATAAGAGTGATTTTGATGCTCTCTTTAACAAGTTTGGGTGGGAGCAGATTTGGTCATACTGTTTAAACTGTGTTTTGCAGTGATTAATAAGCACGTTTTTTTTATTATTTTGCGTGGGATCGATGTAGCAAATAAAATAGTTGACACTATATCATCAGTTACGTGTTTCACATGAGCAGAGTTCAGGTAAAAACAGCAGTCAAATCAGCAAAAATGTCAGTTTGCTCGATAAAATATAAGAATTCCTGATAAAATAAGTTTGTTGGTGCACAGCTATGCTCCTGTACGCATGTGAATGAGTTAGGGCTGTGCGATTAATCGATTTTAAATCTAAATCGGATTTATTAATCAAAATCGATGTTAAAAAAGGAAAATCGGAAAATCGATTTTCCTTTTTTGCAGCTGGCTGCATTACATACAGAGCTCGTCTAGTCATCTTTGTTTGGTCAAGAAAATTGTAAATGTTGTCACTTTACTAAACTCAAGGAGGATTTACAGTATCTTTCAATTGCACTTCATTCCCAATAGGGAAATTTGTTTGCTATTTTTCTTTAAAAATAAAGATAAAATATTTTAAACAATTTATTCCATTGTCTTTTGTAGTTTTACCAAAAAAATCGAAATCGAAATCGAAAATCGGGTTTTCAGAGAGAAAAATCGGGATTTTATTTTTGTCCAAAATCGCCCAGCCCTAGAATGAGTGTACGTTTGTGAGTACATGAACGTACACTCTGCATTGAGGCTTCTTGCTTCGGGAATCCCGGTCTGTGATTGGACACGGCCTCGCCGTTGCCGCTCCTCATTTGCATAAAGTTGAGACTCTCTCAACTTCAAATCGACGCTCTGGATGCCTCCAACGCCTCCGTGGCCTCCGACGCCTCTCGCAGCACGCTTTCATATAAAATGAATGGCAGCCGGACGCCCGTGATGATTTTGGTGTGAATCCACGGTTGGTTAAATGCCAAAATAATCCCTGATTTATTTGGTCAACTCTCTTTCTCCCCGCAGACAAAGCTGGACTTCAGCTCCCCCAAACCCCTCCGCAGGGAGGTTCTGGAGGAAGAAGCCTCCATCGACTTTGTCTTCATCCCTCCTGAGGCGAAGGAGCGTGTCCTGACCGAGCACCAGAAAGAGGTCAAGAGAACCAAAAGGTGAGGCATCTCTTTTCCTGTCATCGTGTGACAGTGGGGACATGTTCGGGTGTTTAACGTGGATGTTTTTGGTGACGTGGCAGGGTGGACATTCCTGCCATGTACAACAACCTGGACGCTTCTCTGGACACGACTGTGTTCAGCCAGTACACACAGAGTCAAGAGGACTCGTCGTAAGTTATCCTGCATGAATCAGCACAAGTTCTCCGTCCGAGGTTCAGAAAAACTGCAACATCTTTTTTTCTTCGTCTCACAGGGAGAAAACACAGACAGAACAAGCCGCCGGTGTTGCTGAAGAGGTACAAACTCACCTTCAACACAAACGGCTGTTTTTATTTATTTTGTTAAAAAGTTAATCCTCTATTTTTAATTAATATTTTTGCTTTTAAATGAATCAAGAGAGGAGGCCAATACATCCTCAGGGCAATAAGGACATCTTTTTTACATTTTTTTTTTTTTAATTGTGCCTTCATTTAAAAAAGAGACGGGGGTGGATCAGCATTAACCGTTCCTTAGGATTTAAGAGGCTCAGATGCAGCCGGGCGCTGCTCATGGTCAGCCCGAGAAAAAACGATCAGGAGTTAGGACCTTCATAAGATGTTTAGTTAGCGTGCTAGTATGGAGCATCGGGTTTGTGTTAATAACAATAATAGAATTTATTTATAGGCGCCTTTCCAGTGCTCAAGGACCCAGCATGTAATGTTAAGATAAACAATGAAACCATAATAACAATACCATAATATACAACACAGAGCCAACAGGGAAAGACATCAGCAATAGTCTGTTTTATTTATATATATATATATATATATATATATATATATATATTAGGGGTGTAACGATACACTAATCTCACGATACAGTACGATACACGATATTGAGGTCACGATAACGATTCGATACGATATTATAGCAGTATTTTTTTAACAACCTTGCATGAGGAACATATGACATATATTTTATTTTATTGTATTTGAAAGACACAAAATACATAAAAATGCTGTGCGTTTGCCCTATTGTTACAGTTTGTAATGCTTTATAACTGTTTAAGTTTTAAAGAGAAAGCCAGGCCAACCATTTTCCACAAACTGAACTAAAAGTAAATGTCAGGTTTGCATTATGCATCTTCAGTTTCATACAAGTACAAATATTTTGCCACAAACTGAATAGTTTCTCTCATGTATGATTTGACTTTTTTCTTTTCCAGAAATTTAACAACTAAAATTAAATAAATAAATAAAAGTAAATAATTACATACAATTTTACATCATAAAAAAGATTGATTCATGCTCACCTTATAAGTGTAAGAGGAGATTTATTTTTGTTAAGGTTATTTTGGTAATTCTGGGTTCATTATTTTATAAATATATTCTTTATATTCTGATGTAAATCAGGGACTATAATGACACTAGTCAGTTTATCTGTAGTGATTAGTCTGTTTTAGATTGGGCGGAGTGATACGCCACAGTACGGCACTAGGTGCTGTGTTGATGTTCTAAAATCCTACACTGTTGAGCGGACATTAAAGTACACTGGAACTCAGCAGAAGTTTCCCCGTGTTTATCCTACTCACGACCCCAAAAAGGTTTAATTTAATAAGGTAAGGCTTAACTCTACACCAGACTTAAAAGTTCAGAGCTCAAAACCCCCCCAAGTCCCGTGATCGGGACCGTAAAACGGTACTAGTTTCTTCTGAGCGTAGTAGGATTTTGGTCCGCGGGTCGAGGCGCGGTCGGATCCGCGTTACTAGTCAACATAATAGATTAATATTAATAACCCAATATCGCGATACACTTTGTCACCTCCACGACACGTATCGTGACGTTTTTGTATCGCGAAATTTCGTGGCACGATATATTGTTGCACCCCTAGTATATATATATATATATATATATATATATATATATATATATATATATATATATATTATGTATAAATTAATTGAAGTAGACCAAAAGATCCTGAAAAACCTAGACATCATGCTGCGATCCAAAGAAATTCAAAAACAAAGTAATTGAGATCTATCAGTCTGGAAAAGGTTACAAAGCCATTTCCAAAGCTTTGGGACTCCAGCGAACCACAGTAAGAGCCATTATCCACAAATGGCGGAAACGTGGAACAGTGGTTTATCGGCCTTAATCTCCTACATGTCACTGGAAATGCCTTCTTAGTGAATATGAGTGTTTTTCTGCTGGTAACCATCGGGTTTCATCTGGTTTCTTTCAGGTTAATCAGAAAGAGGAGGGAATGGACAAAGATGCCGACGTTCTCGACAAGGAGACACAAGACTTTGCCAGCCCTAAAGAAGAAGTGACAGTAATCAGCCCCCCGGAGAACGTCACCTCCAACTCAGCCGATGCTTCTGTGGAGGATCATAAAAACAGTGCGGCGAAAGCAGAAGACGTGGACACGGAGGCCAAAGACGACACGAGTCCCAACACCTCCAACGCTTCGGATTTGGTTTCCGGGACTCCCCAGAAACACAACAGCCGGCGCCAGTCGTTCATCACTCTGGAGAAGTACACGGAGGCGAAGCCCGCCAGCCCCAGCGGTGCGTTCACTGGTCCTCTGGCAAAGACCTCCGACAGTCAGAAGAACTCCAGCACCGTTAAGACGTCCTCCCCTGAGGCCGCCTTGACGTCGGCGGGTTCGAACTCGCAGGAATCCGCTCAGACAGGACAGACGATCCCTGCCAGCGACGCCCCAGACTCCCCTCGGAGGCCTCGAGACTCCAGGTCCAACGGGGAGCCTGTGAGGCTGATAGAGAGGCTATCAAACGACTCGACGGAGGAGGACGAGGACGCTATCCCCGACACGCAGACCGAAATGGAGAGCAACGTGGACGAGGAGGAGGAGGACATGAAGTCCTCGAGCCAGGAGGAGGAATCTGAGTCGATGCTGGATGATTCTCAGTCCTCCCTAATCCAGACGGCTCCAGATGAAGTGCGGCGGTCTGGCCGCCCGAGACTCCGACCGCAGCTCCCTGGGGAGGACCCCGAAGAGCGGGAGGCCAAGTACACCCACTTAAAACGGAGACACTCTGGAGAAGACGGCAAGGCTGAGTCGCTGAAGACGACGGAGGCCGGCATGAGCACGAGGAGCAAGCAGGCCACTGAGGGGAACAGGCTGCGGACCAGGTCTCAGGGAAGCCTGAACGAGTCCGGCCAGAAAAGACCGGTGGGCAGGCCGCGCAAGAAGGTCCGGCTCTACAGCAGCTCGGAGGGACTCCTCCTCGAGAGCAGTCGGAGGAGCGGCAGTGACCTGGAGTCCAGCCAGACCGACGTCAGGTCAGACACGGGCTCCGATCACGACAGCCAGTCGTCCGTCCGGAGGCGCGGCCGCTTAAAGAAGCCATCCCTGACCAGCGAGACGCCCGCAACAAGCACGGAGGAAATCAGCCGAACTGTCGGGGACGACTCTGCAGCTCTGGTCGACAAAGAGGAGCAGCCAGAACCGGACGCTCAGACTGTAGTGGCTCCCCCACAAACGGACAGCAAGCTGGAAGAGGTTCAGCCTCAAGAGAAGCACGGGAAAGATGATGAGGAGCTTCAGGAAGACTCTGAAATTGCAGCGTCGCCTTCGTCTCAAACTGAATCCCTAGAAAAGGAAGATTTTCCGATGGTCACATCTACTCCAGCTGACATTAGTAAAGATCAAGCGACGCCCAAGCTGGAGGCGATCGGAGATCCCAACCCAGCCGCAGACACGATGGATGAAAACCTCAGCCAAGACGACTCTCAGAACCTCAGCCAAGACGACTCTCAAACCACGCCTCTGTCTTCTGACGGCCGGACCAAACGGAGGTCCAGAAGAGTCAAGGCGTCATCTGAAGAGTCTCAGGACAAAGACGGCAACGCAGAGTCTACAGGACCACGGAGGAGGTCTCAGGCTTCGACCCCCGTCGCTCTTCCGGAGGCTGGAACCAGAGGCAGACTCAGGAAGAGCAAGCTGCAAGACGAGACGCCAAAGTCTAGATCAACCCCCAACAATTCTCAGTCGCTAGATGAGTCTGAATCCTCCCAAGGCCGGGGCAGGTACTCGCGACGGAGGTCGCAACAAACGGACGGCATCGAGTCTTCAGAGTTGGAAAACTCTGAGTTCCAGGATAAGTTGCCCCCTACTAAAAGGCGAGGGAGGAAGCCCCGGGCGTCTCTGCAGAGTCCCCCTGCCCCCGAGTCTCAGGAGCGGCGGGCCGATGAGGAAAAGCTCGACGGTTCTCAGACGGTCGACATCCAGGGTTCGGAACCGAAACCAGACACGGAGGAGCCATCGGAGACTCAAGGTCTGCAGGAATCGCAGCAGGTTGCAGGAAACGTTGAAGAGCAAGGAAAGGACGGATCGCCAATGGAGACGGAGACCCGTACCGACGCAACCTTGGAAACCGTTAGCGATGACACTAAGGAGATCGATGGCGCCGACGCGAACGAAAGCGCAGAGTCGCCCTGCAAGCAAACGGATGATGAAAATGTTTCCTCGCAAGGCGCGGAAGTGCTAGACTCCGTTGAGCCGGACGACCAACAAATCCTGGAGCCGCGTTTGTCGGCTGGCGAGGCTCTGGCATCCCCCAGCAAGGCCCTGGCGTCCCCCAGCAAGGCCCTGGCGTCCCCCAGCAAGGCCCTGGCGTCCCCCGCCGAAGGCCTGGCGTCCCCCAGCAAGGCCCTGGCGTCCCCCAGCAAGGCCCTGGCGTCCCCCAGCAAGGCCCTGGCGTCCCCCAGCAAGGCCCTGGCGTCCCCCGCCGAAGGCCTGGCGTCCCCCAGCAAGGCCCTGGCGTCCCCCGCTGACGCTCTGACTTCCCCCAGAGGGGAGATAGAGGAACCGCACATCTCCGAGGTGTCTGAAAACCAAGCGTCCGGCGCTGCAGAGGCGGATGCTGAAGAGCAGGCGTCAGGACCAGATCCAGAGCACCAAAACCCCTCAAATGTCCCAGAGGAGAACGCAGCCCAAGAGGAGGAGCCACAGAAGCAGATACCAAGTGCAGGTTTTACCGAGGAGGAGGAACGACCCGCCTCGGCCCGGGTCCCAGAGGCCAGCGCCGAGGCGGATGTCGCTCCTCTGCAGGAGGACGACGAAGACGGTAAAACCATGGCGACGGCCGAGGCTACTTGCAAGGACCAGTTGGGCGAGTCGTGGTCCACACCCGCGGCCCAGGACTCTCCAGTGAAGCAGACGGGCCTGGAGACGCCAACGGGGCCGGATGTTGGTGAAAGCCCGAGTGATGGCCGGTCCCGAGGAACCTGGTCTCCCTCAGCCTCACCGTCCACCAGCATCCTGAAGAAGGGCCAGAAGAGGCCGCTGGAGGTGGAGACCATATCGCCTCTCGTCAAGGTCGGACGGCCCGCTGACTCGGCTCCAAGTCTTGAACAAAAATGCTTCTTTTGTGTGTAACTTTGTTTTCCATCCTTTCAGTCCCGGCGCGTGTCTTTCGCCAATCCAATCCACCACCAGGAGACGGCGGACGACATCGACCGCCGGAGCCCGGCTGTCAGGACCAGCTCTCCCAGGAGGTCCAAAGGCGGCAGCATCCCTCAGCTGAAGGTACGCGTGACTCCGGTGGCGTTTGACTTTCACTCCAACCCACCGGGTTCTGACGTTTTTCTGGTTCTGATTCCAGCTCATCACGACTCCTCCGACGAAGGGCCTGCTGAATCTGAGTCCCAGACATCTGCACAGTCCAGGCTACAGGAGCTCCAAGAAGTGTCTGGTAAGTGGGCGAGGGCACCTCCTTTCCTTCTTGTTGAAGACGCTTCACCCTCCACCCAGAACCCGTCTCCAACAGCTAAACTAGATTCAGTTTCCTGCCGCATGGTAGAGCCCTGCGCGGGACTGTTTTCTTCATCCTGCTCCTGCTGCATTTCTGACCATTACCGCCCGCAACGTGTGTGTAACACTCCCGCCCGCACCCGCAAAACTCTGAGAATTCATTCAACATTATAATTGTGGATCTTGGCCACCTGACCTAAAGTTGGATGCAAATCCATCATTGTCATCATCCACAAGCTATTTCGTGTTTTGCGCACGCATCAATTATGGGATTGAGGTTATAGCAACGAGAGTAGGCTGCGAGTGGCTTAAATAACAAAAAATAACATAAAATAAACGTTTTTTTTTTTTGTTTTTTTTTATTGATCTTTTTAGAAGAAACAAGATACAATGATAACATGGAAACATGTAATCAAAAATATGCATTATACATTATACATTGTCCCTTTTTTTTTTTTTTTAACAACACACAAAACCGAACTAAGGAACAGAGTCTCTGTAGCGTTAAATAATAAAAAAACAGATGAGCAAGAAATGATCAAAGGAGGAAAGTAATGAATGAGCAAAAGTGCATACAAAAAACAAATGCAGTGGTAAATGCAAATGCCCATCGCTGATATCCCATTAAATGGAAATAAATAAAACATAAAATGCAACATAAATAATAATAATAAAAAACAAATAAAGGAAATGAAAAGAAAATTAAGGGAGGGGGGGTCAGTCGGTGGGTAGAGTCTTCAACGCGATAAAGTGATCTATGAAGGATTGCCATTTATGTGGTGTCTATTAGTGATGGAGGGAACAGATGATTCTTAGTAACAGGTGTATAGGCGGATGGAGAAGCAAATTTAAAATGGCGCCTAAACTGTGACCAAATCTTAAGGGAGGAAAGTACCACAGGGCTATTTGTAAACTTAGAGGGATTCAATGGTAAAGAGGAGGAGAGAAGGGCCATTACAGAGGATGAAGAGAGTGACTGAGCCTCCAATCTGCACCATAATAACTCAGGAGACTGAAGCCAATAAATTAATTTGTGAATATGCGCTGACCAATAGTAAAGCAAAAAGTTTGGTAGTGCTAGACCCCCATTAAATTTAAATTTTTGGAGAAGCGAATACCTCACTCTGGGTGTCTTACCGGCCCATAAAAAGTTGGAAACAATTTGGTCAAGTGATTTAAAAAAGATTTTGGTAGAAATAAAGGAGTGCATTGGAACAAAAAAATTAAAATTTAGGCAATACAGTCATTTTCACTGTGTTAATTCTTCCTATCAGCGACAATGGTAGGGAGTTCCACCTCTGTAAGTCCGCCTTCACTCGAGTTACCAGTGAGGAAAAATTAGCGGTGAAAAGAGAGGGCAGAGTGCAGGTCACATTAATCCCTAAGTATCTAAAGCCCAACGGGCTGAGTTTAAAGGGGATATCAGATTGTTTGAGTTGTAAAGCAGAGGTGTTTATGGGGAAGCATTCACACTTGTGAAGATTGACCTTATAGCCGGAGAAGGATCCATAATTCTTCAACAGAGATAATATTGGTGCAATGCTGGTTAAAGGGTCAGATACATATAAAAGGAGGTCGTCTGCATAAAGTGACAATTTGAGTTCCACATTGGACCTAGAGACTCCGCGAAATAGAGGAAGAGTTCTTAAAGCAATTGAAAGTGGTTCGACGGATAGAGCGAATAGCAAAGGGGAGAGAGGGCAGCCCTGTCTCGTGCCACGTGATAATGTAAAATAAGTGGAGTAGTTGTCATTGGTGTGAATGCTGGCCTGAGGGGAAGTGTAAAGAAGTCTAATCCAAGATATAAACCTGTGTCCAAATCCAAATTTATGAAGTGTTGCAAAAAGATAGTTAAATTCGACACGATCAAATGCTTTTTCAGCATCAATCGCGATAACAACTTCAGGGTGTGGAGAAGAATCTTTAGAGAGAATCACATTTAGAAGTGTACGAACATTATAAAAGAGCTGGCGTCCCTTGATGAAACCATTCTGCTCCTCAGATATGATGCTAGGAAGGATCTTATCAAGACGAATTGCTAGTGCTTTGGCTAAAATTTTGACATCCACATTCAGTAAAGACAAGGGCCTGTAAGAAGTGCATGATTCAGGGTCCTTGTCCTTCTTCAAAAGGAGGGCAATGGACGCCTGCATTAAAGAGGGAGGCAATGAGCCATGATCAAGGGACTCATTGTACATTGAGAGTAGAAGGGGGGCTAATTTGTCTTTGAATTTTTTGAAAAACTCAGCGCCGAACCCATCGGGACCAGGGGCCTTGTTGCTTTGCATAGCTTCAATGGCGGCAGCAATTTCTTGCAAGCTGAAAGGAGCATCGAGGCCATTAGCCACATCCAAATTAATAGTAGGGACAGTGATATTATCAAGAAAGGAGGTCATTTCTGCTGTGTCAAGTGGAGATTCTGATTAATAGAGAGAGGAGTAGTATGACTTAAAAATTGTGTTGATGGCGATTGGATCGGTGGTAAAATAAACAAAGTTAATGAATGAAACAAATTAATTTAACAAATTAACCACTTGGCCGTTACATTGTCTTCAAATATCTGACTTGCTTTGTCTTTGTTTTGTAAAGACCTTGTTTGAGGTTCTTTTCCATGTCATTGATTTCCATCTTTTCGCTAGACTACATCCCGATCCCGCAGTGTTTTTTTCAGCCACCCGTTCCCGCCAGCAGCAAAATTCAAACCGCCCGCTCCCCCCCAGAAATCCCAAGGCAGCCCTCTACTGCGTGGTGCTGAGAGTTTACAACGGACTCGCTGATTATTGAAACTTGAAGCGTCTTTCATTAGTTTGTGTCTGGATGACTCGCTAAACTAAAGGGAACCTTGTTTTGTTTTTTCCCTCCAGATTTCTGAAATGGGTCAGGAGCCCCGGGCCGTCTCCAGGGACTGCGTCTACCCCGCCCTGGTCGGCTGCTCGGCGCCCGTGGAGGCCGTGCTGCCTCAGATCTCCTCCACCATGTGGTGAGGACGTCACACCCGTCACAGTTTCTGACCCTGCTTGAAGCTGAACCGAGTCCTTCTAACCAGCTGTTGTGCTGATCCGCGCAGGTCTCGGGGGTTCGGGAAGCTCGTCCGGGCTAGAAACATCAAAACGGTCGGCGACCTCAGCGCTCTGACTCCCAGCGAAATCAAGACACTCCCCATCCGCTCCCCAAAGGTTCCCAACGTCCGGAAGGCCCTGAAGGCCTACGAGCAGCAGGTAGCGTACAGAACCACGACCCAAACCCAAGTCCAGTTCATCAGAATGTGTTTAACGTTTGCTATATATATTGCTGACATCCTGCCCCCCCCCGACCCCCTCAGTGTCTGCTGTCTACATCTGTTCATATAGTCATCCCTGTACTGCACCAGTTAGCCGTTGTGTCTGTGTCTCTCCTTTCCCTGTTCTTCATTCTCTCTGTCTGTTTTCCTGCTCTGCCCAGCTGGCCTCTGGCAGGAGGGTCCCCCCTTATGAGCCTGGTCCTGCTCAAGGTTTCTTCCCTCCTAAAGGGGAGTTTTCCTTGCCACTGTTTGGCTTAAGGTTTTTCTCCCACTAGGGGAATTTTTAACTGCCATTGTTTATGTTTATGTAATAATTGCTCGGGGATCATGTTCTGGGTCTCTGGAAAGATCCTAGAGACAACTTCTGTTGTAATAGTCGCTATATACCGTATTGGCCCGAATATAAGACGGGGTTTTTTGCATTGAAATAAGACTGAAAAAGTGGGCGTCGTCTTACATTCGGGGTCTAGACGTTATACTCATTCACAACGCTAGATGGCGCCAGATATCTTTAAAGCGAATGCTGAACTTAACTTCCCAGGGCAAAGCAAACCCCTGTCACGAAGAAGAAAAATAAAAATAGCAGTAGCATGAAGAAGAAAAATAAAAAATAGCGGTAAGAAAGAAAAGACAAGGAAATAACAGAAGAGATAACAGAAAATGGTGAAACGTAGCGACAATGTGGAGAAAAGTGGGTCGAAGAAGTTATGATGCAAACTTCAAGATCATGATTTGAATGAGGCAAAATAACATGCTTTTTCTCTCAAATATATTGTTATAATCATTTGTTTCAGATGTTGTAATTATTTTCTGTATAAAAATTTAATTTGGTGTTAAAAAAGTCTTTTTTTCAAATTTGAGTCTTGAAAAAGAGGGGGTCGTCTTACAATCAGGGTCGTCTTATATTCGGTTCAATACGGTAAATTGAATTGAATTGAACTCTGTGATCTTGCAGCGTAAAGGGCGAGGAGGAGACGAGCTGAAGAGCTTCGATGAAACGGAGATGATGACCTCTGAGCTGGACGAGCCTGAGCTTCCTCCCAACCTGGACGAGGAGGAGAAGCCCTCGGGAGAGGTGCATGGTGGGTAAACATGCACGTTGCTCTGCCTCCACTGCCCAGCTTTTCCTCCACGGGTGTGTAAGTGTATCTTCTCTGTTTCAGCTGCGGCGCTGGAGGACGAACCGCCGTCTGCAGATGTGAAGCCCGACCAGGACGCGTCGGAGGTCGGGCCTCCAGACGGGCTGGACGGAGACGGCAGCAGACTCCAGGAGGAGCCGCAGCGCGAGGATCTGCCGTCGGCGCTGGAGGCTCTGACCTGCCGCGTGACGCCGCTGGAACTCCGGCGCTGCTCGCCGCAGCAGCTGGGGGAGATGCACGCGCAGCTGGGCGGAGCCATGGGCCGCGTGGTGGAGGAGCTGCAGGCGCGTCTCTGCGGCGCCGAGCTCAAACACTGATCGTACCTCAGACGGACCTGTCGACTAGGACTCTTCAGAGCCGCCGCGTTTTTATCCCCGTGCCGCTGCACGTGTTTGTGGTTTTAACTGTGGATGTGTCGGACTTTCCTCCGCGGCTCCTTTTCCCCCTTTTTTTTTTAACCGGAACCATTGCGCAGAGGGCCGTTTTTAAAAACTCTCAAAGGGAAGCACAGTCACACCTTCACGCAGCAGCAGGACTTTTAAAGCGTCGTCTCCACACGAGTGCCATGTTTTTTTTTTCTTTCTTCCACCTCCCGAGGAGTGACGGAATCACACGTCCACCCTTTCCCCATGTCTGTACATACGCACCACTTTCAGTCCTGCGCCTGTTTAAGGCTGTTTACAGCGCATCAGTGTTTTTGTATATTTGTAGTATTTCTTAGTTGCAAACACCTTTTACATCCAAATGAAATGTCCTATTGCATTTGTATTGTTGTGAACAGACTGGTTTGGTCTGCACTGCAGCCTTTTTCTGGTTTTAAATACTTAATAAAACAGAATTGATGAACTTATTTCATGTTTCCTTGCGTGTTGCTGATGCGCTCGGGTCCAGTTTTCCAGGGGTTTTTCTCCGTCCTCTGCGCGTCACCGGGACCCATGGCAGCGGAGTAATCTTATTTAAAGATGCATTTCTCTCCACTTCTTTACCTTTATGCACATAAATTGGATGAGTTGTCAAATGAAACGTGGTTATCAACATTTAAATGACCCTTTTCTGTTACGAGACGAAACCCAATGTTTTTAAACTATCGTTTGTCAGAACTTTTTTTTCTTTTTTTAAATAAAGGTCAATAGTTCACTGGGAACAAATCTACCCTTTCAGGTCATAAGAAGATGAAAGTCCTCCCAAAAACTGAATCAGAATAAAAATTATTTCAACCATGCAATTTAAATTTGATAACATGTCAGTTTTATAAAATCAATTGATTAAATTCTTAAATATCCCAATCTTTTGTAACATTGATTCTGTTTTGTTTTTAATGTTTTACCATGAAGAAATTAGTGCTTTATGCATCAGTCTAATTGAGAAATGGTGAGGCCTCATGGGAAGCTAACAAATACGATGAATGCAGGATTATATTCTGTATAAACTGATTAAAAAAGAAAAGATTATAATGGACATTTTTGTCATTTTAATTAGGTTATTAACTTTTAAATGTTAAACTTTTTTTAAACAATTTCATATATTCAAGTTGGTAAATAAAGGGTTAAGATGAATAAAATAATTCAATATTTGGTAGTTTTAAGTAGGATTGAAGTTGACAGAGATTTAAGCACAATAAGTTAGAAAAAGATATATTTTCCCAGCAGTACGGAAGGGGAATCAAGAAAAGTCAAGTTTCCATGACGACGACTTCACATTAATAAATGTTTTTTCTTTATTTTTTCTAGTTTTTCCAATATGTGCTTCCAGGAGTTGCAAGAAAGTGAATCAAAATGATTTTGAGTGCGTTTTTACACTATTTGTGTACTGAAGTCATTTGACAAAAAATATCAGCTCAAGTTTAAATTTGGAAAAACCTGAACTGGATTTATTAAAAACTACAATATTCTCGTGGAGACGTTGAGGTGCAGAATATCATGTTGCATTTAGGCGGTCAGGACAGGCCGGGTGGTGCTGCTGGAGGCTGGTTGGCTATAATGCCTCACTTCTCAAAAATGACCTTAAAAAAATTCTCATGAAATAGTCTGGTACCATTCACGTTCACACCCACTTCGATCAATGCAGAGCGTACCGAACCAATGGAAATGTGGCGAGGGCGGGCCTCTTGCGATGACTCTTGCAGGAGTGTCGTGATCCAAAACAATCAAGATTGCTGCAGAATTGCTATAACTCCTTTTGATCAACACATTTTTAACTGCAACATCAACAAAAGAAGAGTTTTTCTACACCATTGCACAGCCTTTCGACAGAAATATAATCTAAGAGGCCGGTTCTGCTGGGCCCGCCGGTACTGCAACCTGGGAATCAAAGCTGGATCACAGAAACCAGACTAATTCCTTGAATGACAACTCTGGTCTGAGAGGCTGAAGACTTGACTGTAGTCCCTAAAAACGTCCTCTCTGGCATCACTGCGGCGCTTGCGAGCCATCGAGGAGGCTGCAGGCTCACTAGTCGTGTTTCCATTACCCCCTTGATCTGTGCTAAACCCAAATATAGAAAAGGACATCCTTCAATGGAAACACAACCACTCATACTCCCCCTGGTGTGTTAATTAGCGTGGACTTAGGCCCAATCCCAATTCTCCTTCACTCGCCCTTCTTTTCTCCACTCGCACTTCTTTTCTTCCCTAAACCCTAAAAAAGAAGGGGGAGATTTTAGGGCACTTGAGATCTAGGGCACTTGGCCCAGGTGCCTGTCCCAATTCTCCCCCTACCCCTCGTTTTCATCCCTACCCTGATCAGGAAGCTGAGAGCCAAAAGCTGTTTTAATTTCAGCTGTAGCGCTGTTAATATGGCACTTTATTAAGTTTTAATATTTTTTCAGGTATAATTGTAACCTTAAGATCCCCAACCGGGGCTCAGTTTATCCAAATAACGCCTGTTAAGAAATTTGACCCGATGTTTTCGGAGATGAGAAGAGCCGCCGCCCCCGGGGAGCAGCCTCAGCTCACAGCCCGAGAAGAGACGTGTCCGCCGGGTCAGGCTGCTCCGTCAGCCCCGGGAGAGACACTCTCTCCCGGGACGCAGCTCTGTTGAGAATCACGCCGGCTGAAATAAATCATTTAGGAATATGTTGGTTTAATAGATGAAATCTAACAGTTGTAGCTACGCCTGTTAAGAAATTTGCTCCGAAATTTAGAGATTTCTGTCTGCCGGGTCCGGAGCTTGGGTCCGCGTTAAATCGACGCAGAGCCTACGGCGTAGGTTGCGTAACCTCCGCCGTAGGATCTGCGTTGGTGTAACGCGGAACCATAAATCCCTTTATTCTGGCGTGATCTTCCGCAACTTTATCTGAAAGTGTGTAAATTACCCAGATAACAGCTGGATTACTTTGTGGTTTCTGAAGACTATTATATCAGAAACATCCAAAACAAATCTGACGAGTCACAGGATTATTTCTCTCTATTTCTCTGAGACCAGTCTGCCTGTTTGCCTTCGGTCGGCGAGTCAAATCGACGCAGAGCCTCTTTTTTTCATACCCCCTCGCTCGCCAAGTCAGCATCTGAAATCCCTCGATTTGAAGGGGCTATTCTCAGCCCCTAGCCCTCGTTATGCCCCCTCCCCCTAGGTGAAAAGAGGAATTGGGACACCACTACCTTCACGGGAACGCGCAAAAGTTAGGGTTAGGGAAGAAAAGGAGGGCGAGGGGGAGTATTGGGACGCACCCTTACAGTGGGTGCTCTGCTTTCCTCTAAAGTTGCTTCATTCCCCTGAAAAGTAGCAGAGCCATCCTTTCATGCCTATGTACATGTCTCCAACCACGCCCACCTGTGAGCAAGTAAAACCAGTTGTATTTCGACCCGAACGCATCAGGGACACTTTTATCACTTTTTATCACACTTTTATCACTCCAACCACTAGTAATACAGTTGTTTTTTGATCAGAATCTGTCATCCCAGTCTCAGACTGACGAGAACTAGCAGCAGAAGTCATATTGTCACAGTTTTAGCTTCTCTTCATTGGCTAACTATAAAATCCTGAGTCTGGTTCTGTCAGAGGTTTGTTCCTGTTGAGTTGTTTCTTCCCCCAGTCGCCTGGTACTTGCTCAGGATGGGGGATTCCTGTATATCCCAGAAGAGTTTTGATGCAATCTGTCGGTTTCTGTAGCAAACCAATAATTAATCATATTTTATTGGCTTTGTATTCATTAACTGAACTAAGAAGTGCGTTGAAATGATATTTGTAGCTATGTAAATGAAGCTGAATTGAATGTCAGAGTGTACAGAGACACACCCGTGGGTGCCTTACGTCACAGATTTAAATCAAAAGGGAGTAAGGACTATTTCACTTAATGCAAATCTCATTTAAAGCACCTAGAAAACTCCACGTGTTGTCATTTCTGTGAGTATATCTGTCAGGCCACTGGTGTCAGCAACAGTTGCGTTCAGGCTGAACGGTAACTGGTCATTTGGTCATTTGTGCAGTTGTGGTGAAGTGGCTGCGTCTCGCTGCCTCCTCCAGCCCCAGGTCTGATGAGCAAGCTTCTCTCTGGCTCCGCGCTCAAGCAATTATCTGATTATTTCTGCTGAGCGCTGCCAGTGCTCGCATTTCCCCTCTTGATGGAGACGGGTCGGCCTCCGCGCTGAGCAGACTGGACTCCAGCTCTGCAGGACCGGCGCGTCCAGAGGAAACGGCACCGAGGTAAGACGCACGGCACCGTCCGGGACGCATGTTCAACCCAGATCCGCATGCCAGGGGCTTCGGACCGGGATCCTGTCGGGGTGGACGTGTCCACCACCTCCACCAGAGGGCTGGACCTCAGCCTGCTTATTGATGAGTCAGGAAGACAATCATGGACTGGATGGTTGCTTAACTGTCAATGTCCATGAAATCAACGTGGATCTATTTGCTTGTTATGTTTAAATCTGCATGAGTTTATTGATAAGAAGAGTGAGATTACACACACACACACACACACACACACACACACACACACACACACACACACACACACACACACACACACACACACACACACACACACACACACACACACACACACACACACACACACTCCTGCCAGGATTTAACCCCAAGTTTGATGGGGATGCTTGTGATGCATGTTTTTGCTTGGCGGGCGTGTTCGCTGTCAGAGCGCTTACGCTGCACTTTAACGCCACAGATTGATCTATTAAGGCCACAGTGGGTTCATTTATGGAAAAAAAACCTGAGCTGTAAATCTGTCTGGAGCGAGGGGGAGGTCTTGAGCCAAACGCGTGCACAGTGCACGACTGTAAGGGGAACAGTTTCTGCATCCGACCGCCGGGGGTCCGACACCTGACTTCACGGTTTTAATCCTCAAGCCATCGTTTTGTTTTGTACCCGCAGGGCTGCCGACTTTTGAGTTTCCCAGGGAGAAGAATAAAAATGTGGATATGATTTTAAAGAGAGAGTAAAACTTGAAAGGGTGGTTACCAGAGGAGGTCTCGACCAGCCGTCGTCATTAGTTCCTCTTTCATAGTGAGGACTGGTCTGATTCCTCTGGACTCCACTTTGATTTCCTGTTGCATAGTTACTAAATGTGACAGACGCTTTCCTGGTTAGAAAGGGTGTAGAATCACTTACCCTACCTTTAAAGGAAAGAGGCCAACAACATCACTGCAAAGTCGAACACATTTCAAAACGGATTCAGGTCAGACCTCTAAAATCAAATCTCAAGTTAAACGTTAAAATTCAAGGTTAAAATCAACTAGCTTCAATTCTTAGGTGATAACCCGTTAGAGTTTAAGCACAAAGCTCTTTGTCATCCAATATTTCCTTGTTTGTAGGGCAGCAGACTTTACAAAAGAAAAAGAAATGTGCTAGATCTTTGCATTGATGATTTACAGCTTCTTCTTCTTCCTTTGTTTTTTCTACAAGTTACATGTATTAACCACTAGCATCACTTGTGATCAGGTTCCTCAGTTTAAACCCCGTTGAACCCTCAGCTGCAGTGAGCTGGTATTTACAGTAGTACTCTTCAGCGCGTGCCAGGTCCTGCAGGGTTCAAGATGTTGCAAAGTCTGCACGAAGAGAGATGTGGGCTAGGCAGCTGGCATCCAAACCATGAATGCATTACTTAACGAATCCATTTAATTCCTTCTTTACCACGATGTATTAGGTCTGGTTGAACCCTAGTAGAAACTACAGAATAAAGACTAGTAAGTGTTTAAATGGATGAAGTTGAATTAATTGTTTTTTACGGGTTCATTCTCGTTCATACAGCAACACTGCAGATTCACTGGCACTTAAATTAAATAAGATGTGGGCAGCAGAGGTCAGAGCCCAAGAAAAATGACGACATATACAAATTAATATTGATCATTAATTGTTATCAGACAGTTTGGCCTGTTTTTTTTTAATAGCGCCAAACAACTGGATGTGTGATGAAGCTACAAATTCAGACTGTACAAAACAATTAGCATTAGCATTAGGTCATGTGAACCCACGGTTTCTGAAGAGCACTTTTGAAGCCCGTTTTTCTTCGTATGGGACGCCATGATGCTGGAGAAGTTGATGGGAACACTAGGGTTGCCACCCGTCCCGTAAAATACGGAATTGTCCTTTATTTGAGAAAAAAATGTTGCGTCCCGTATTGAACTAATACGGGACACGATTTGTACCGTATTTTCATTAACTTTTACACCATATTCTAGTTGAATTATTGAAATAAATTAACCTTTACACCATATTCTAGTTGAATTATTGAAATAAGTTAACTTTTACACCATATTCTAGTTGAATTATTGAAATAAATTAACTTTTACACCATATTCTAGTTGAATTATTGAAATAAGTTAACTTTTACACCATATTCTAGTTGAATTATTGAAATAAATTAACTTTTACACCATATTCTAGTTGAATTATTGAAATAAGTTAACTTTTACACAATATTCTAGTTGAATTATTGAAATAAATTAACTTTTACACCATATTCTAGTTGAATTATTGAAATAAATTAACTTTTACACCATATTCTAGTTGAATTATTGAAATAAATTTACTTTTACACCATATTCTAGTTGAATTATTGAAATAAATTAACTTTTACACCATATTCTAGTTAGCTATATTCTACATCTTGGCTGATGTGGACATACATAGCATAGGAGGATATTTCAGTTGCTAGTATGGTTGGCTGTCTGTACAGTCATGCAAGTTCAATGCTATTAAAGCACTTTAAACTTTAAATCAAAGCATTTTGTTTTTTCATATAAAATAAACACATTTTTATTCCGTTTAGAAGTTTTGGGGCTTTTTTTTTGGCTCCTGCGCTGCTGAAATCAGGACGTCCCTTATTTCTATTTCTGAAAGGTGGCAACCCTAGGGAACACGCCCACCGCATGTCAATCAAAGTTAGCTCCTTTAGCTGGACTGGAAGGGTGAAATACGAAGCTGAGCTGAACAGCTGGCAGCTTGAGTGAATGTAAACTAATATTAACCACTATTGTACATTAGCCTGCGCTGAGCCGGCCAACGGCGTGTTCCAGCCGCTTTCCCAGATCTGTTCGCCCCACTTGTGGGGGACACGGTGCTGCGCTGTACGAGGAATAAAAGTTTCCAAAGCACTAGTCAGAAAACCTTTAGATGCCGTCACGTTCACTTCCTCCAGTTTAGAAGTACACCACATACAATCAAGTCTGCCACATCAGTAAAACATACTACCAATGCAGTGAAGTATACAGTATGTATACTCAGTACTCGAGGGGGGATGAGGGGGGATGGCATCCCCCCCTGAAATAAAAACGGTCAAAATCATCCCCCCTGTAAAACTGCCATCCCCCCTTTCCATCCCTTATGTCATTTCATCAATGAATGTGGTTTTACTGCTATTTCAACATTTAGAGTCATCACCAGAAAATAACACCAGAAAAATAACTTATTTGACAATTTTCACCTGTTTCAAGTAAATTTTCACTTGAAATAAATAGGAAAAATCTGACAATGGGACAAGATTTATCTTCTCATTACAAGCAATAAAATCTTGTTCCACATGCAGATTTTTCTACTTATTTTAAGTGAAAATCTACTTGAAACAGGTGAAAATTGGTGTTTAGTAAATAAAAGGAGATTTTTTTTACTAAAATGAGACATTTTAACTAGAAATAAGACGATTATTCTTGTTAGGATTTTGAGTTTTTGCAGTGATCCATTTTACTTATCCTGTGAAGGACAGAGTCATATTGATAAGTTCAGAAAACTGTGGGTTTTTTTTCAGCACAAATTATCTGTCCCCATATGATAAAATCCACCACCGCCCCTGATTTTTTTTTTTACAACTCGAGTACTGTGTATACTGCCATGTATAGGTAGTATGCACTGCAGTACATACTGTACTGTATACTCCACTGTGTAGGTAGTATGTACTGCAGTACATACTGTACTGTATACTCCACTGTGTAGGTAGTATGTACTGCAGTACATACTGTACACTGTATAGGTAGTATGCTTTTTTCAAATTGGCTGCAGTCTCATACCCGCCTCACTCAATTGACCACACAAATGCAAGCAGAAAGTAGACATTCTTGTCTACTTTCTTTAAAATCAATACTTGGAAACCAAGACCGAGCGATATCTGTCATAAATGCATCACACACTTGCTGAAGAAACATGCTTCCGTCACGTCTTATAGACATGCAGTTGTTGCAGGAAAAGAAGAGATGCTGTCTCACCTGGTTTTAGGATGGACTGCCTTGCTCAGTGGCCTCCAACCAGCAGCTTCCTCTGTGACCTCCAGTGAGTACTAAGACACACCTAGAGACTATTTGTCTTGTAATCGACGCTGTGTAACTAAACCCAGTACTCGAGTTGAGGGGGATGAGGGTGGATGGCATCCCCCTTGAAGTAAAAACGGCCAAAATCATCCCCCCTGTAAAAATGCCATCCCCCCTTTCCATCCCTTATGTCATTTCATCAATGAATGTGGTTTTACTGCTATTTCAACATTTAGAGTAATTACCAGAAAAATAACTTACTTGACCATTTTTACCTGTTTCAAGTACATTTTCACTTTAAATAAGTAGGAAAATCTGCCACTGGGACAAGATTTTATCTTCTTATTACAAGCAAAAAAAAAAACTTGTTCCACTGGTAGATTTTTCTACTTATTTCAAGTGAAAATCTACTTGAAACAGGTGAAAATTGTTGTTTTTTCCAGTGATGATTCTTGTTTTAAGTGTAATGAGATTTTTTTTACTAAAATGAGACATTTTAACTAAAAATAAGATAAATATTCTTGTTACGATTTTGAGTTTTTGCAGTGATCCATTTTACTTATCCTGTGAAGGACAGAATCATATTGATAAGTTCAGAAAACTGTTTTTTATTGTTGTGTTTTGATGTATTTGATGTAATCCCAGTGGATATTTAAAGCTTACAGAAGGCTGCAGTATTTTTGCAGGTGTTTTGGTCATTGCTATTATTTGTAATATATTATATTATTTGTAATCAGCACAAATTATCTGTCCCCATATGATAAAATCCACCATCCCCCCTGAATTCTTTTTACAACTCGAGTACTGACTAAACCTGAGCTAAATTGAGAGCCCGTGTGTGACTGTTGTCTGCAGGATCTCTGCTGAGAAGCGGCAGGTGGTCGTCGTGGACGTGCCAGGTCTTCATCCCTCCTCCTCTTCCTCCTCCCATGTTTCC
Organism: Cololabis saira; assembly: GCF_033807715.1. Taxonomy (NCBI): domain Eukaryota; kingdom Metazoa; phylum Chordata; class Actinopteri; order Beloniformes; family Belonidae; genus Cololabis; species Cololabis saira. The sequence continues at coordinate 40,384,836 of NC_084592.1, read as the reverse complement.
ATCAATCAAACGCAAAGCAGAGCTGATGGTGACAAGTTTTCTCTGTCTCTCTCTTGCACTAATAACTCTGCTTTTGCTGCAACAGGAGAGACTTTCCTTTGGTTTCTGTAGAAAACACAAGTTTAATTGTACAAGTTTGGCTTTTAATATTGATTGTTTTCAAAATGCAGATTTTTCCGTGCACAGAAACAGACATGCATGAACTCACACTAGCTGATGGTGTTTGACTCTCCAGGTTGACATTACTGAACACGTCACAGGAGCTAAAGGAGCAAAGGTGCGATTCTTGGCTCAGAGCCGTTGTTCTCATATTGTTGTTAATAACCAGCAGCACAGAGCGTACTTCATGTTGTTGCTGTTTACAGGGCTCCCGAGGACCCAGAGGAGCAAAGGTACAGCGTTAAACACTTCTACTCTTTTCTTCTGGACATATAAAGGAATAAAAACTGATGAAAGCTGTTCATTTCAGGGTCAGCCCGGCATCATGGGTCCAGAAGGAGAACCAGGACTACAAGGTACCCTAGGACAAGCAGGGGAAAAGGTGTGCACGCTTGTCTTTGATTGCGATCCAGACTTAAATGTTTAATTTATAAACAGGCAGCCGGCCAGAGGTACAACCTAACACCCTCCTCCCGGGCACGGACTCGCCTGGTACCGGGGGAACTGGTTGCTTTGATAATTCCAGTCGTTTTTTTAAATACACAAAGTCTAAACATGTACAGTAGTACTCCAAATAAAAAAAAACACCAAGCTGCTTCATCACGTAAATACGGAAGAGTATTAGGGCCACTTAAAAAAAATAAAAAGAATTCTGAGAAAAAAGTCAGAATTCTGACTTTAATCTCAGAATTCTGAGAAAAAAGTCAGAATTCTAGGCCACTAAAAAAAAAAAATAATAATTCTGAGAAAAAAGTCAGAATTTTGAGAAAAAAGTCAGAATTCTGACTTTTTTCTCAGAATTCTGAGATTAAAAAAAGTCAGAATTCTGACTTTTTTCTCAGAATTCTGAGTTTAGAGATTAAAGTCAGAATTCTGACTTTTTTCTCAGAATTATTATTTTATTTTTTTTAGTGGCCTAGAATTCTGACTTTAATCTCAGAATTCTGAGAAAAAAGTCAGAATTCTAGGCCACTAAAAAAAAATAATAATAATTCTGAGAAAAATGTCAGAATTCTGACTTTTTTCTCAGAATTCTGAGTTTAAAGTCAGAATTCTGACTTTTTTTTCTCAGAATTCTGACTTTTTTTCTCAGAATTCTGACTTTTTTCTCAGAATTCTGAGTTTAAAGTCAGAATTCTGACTTTTTTCTCAGAATTCTGAGATTAAAGTCAGAATTCTGACTTTTTTCTCAGAATTCTGACTTTTTTCTCAGAATTCTGACTTTTTTCTCAGAATTCTGAGTTTAAAGTCAGAATTCTGACTTTTTTCTCAGAATTCTGAGATTAAAGTCAGAATTCTGACTTTTTTTCCTCAGAATTCTTTTTATTTTTTTTCAGAATTCTGACTTTTTTCTCAGAATTCTGAGTTTAAAGTCAGAATTCTGACTTTTTTCTCAGAATTCTGAGATTAAAGTCAGAATTCTGACTTTTTTTCCTCAGAATTCTTTTTATTTTTTTTAAGTGGCCCTAATACTCTTCCGTACGTAAAGACACCGACACCAGCGACGCCAACTAAAGGCTACTGAGATAAGAGCGCAACGCCCCCAGCAGACTAGCTGCTCTGTGACCCAAAAACTCCCCCGGACCCGTAGCTGAAGAACAAACTAGACGACTTTACTGTCTCGAGGCCAACGCTGAAATAAGTCGCACCTTCAATTGTGCGCCATCATGATCCATCCAGGAATGGGGATGACTTTGGCTCGCCCACAGCGTTTCAGTCACGGGTTAAGACATCCAGAACCTTGAAGCTTAAATCTTAAAATAGTTAATTAGGGGTCAAATATACTTGATAGATCAGGTTTGAACATAATTTAAAACAAAGCTTCTTCTTTGTTTTTGGCTTTTCTTTTTAGGGGTCACATCTGTTCCCATCTCGTCTTCTTCTATCACACCAACCGTCTTCCTTCATCTTCTCCTCAGTCTTCTTTCTCTCCTCCCTGACAGCTTCATCTCCAACATCCTTCCATCTCCTGCTGGTGAAACATTCATATTGTGGTAGTTATGTTGGAGTTTGAAAGTTCACTATTTAATCCTAAATTGTTCCAATGTTCCTGCTCAAATGTTGTGATGGTACTTGTGCAGACCCCAGAGTGGCGCCTGGAGGCAGATGTGATAGCAAAAATAACCCATCTTTTTACTTTATTACTGTTATCTCCGTTGAGCTATTCTCTCAAGAACCTGTTGTGGCTCTTGCTGCCTCTGCAGTCTGTAATACACATGCTGAAAGACCTGTAGTCTCATGATAAATTCCCCCTGCTAACTTTTTTTTCCAACACTCACTCACGCAATTAAACCATCTCAATGTCCATCTTCTCGTACTTCTCGTGCCTCCAAGACGTCTTGGCGCCCTGGCTTTTCCTCTGACGTGCTTGTTTTTTAAACCGTCCTCGTCTATCCCAAAGAAAACCCCCAACATCTTCCGCTCTGTTCCCTGTCTCCTGGACGGTGACGTGGTCTCCAACGTCAAACACGTTATAATCTAGGTGATGCAAATCTAAGCAGAGATAAAACTCTAAAAGAGCGGGGAGCCCCTCTGCAGCTCCCAGGACATCCCACACCTCCACAGGTACATCCAGCTTGCTCAACAAAGCCTAGAACGTTCACTGTTTTACAATCTTTTTTTTATTTACTTGATGAATTAAGGCGTGCTAGAGAACTCAACGCAGTATAATCTGAGGAAGCACATTAATACAAACAATGAAGTCATTCCCAAAAGAGAAAAAACTCAACCGGACACCGTTCGATACAATAAACAGCCACGACTGCACAACCTAGAGTAAGGAAAAGCTGGGGCCACAATGAACTTCATCTGACTGTTATTTCCTCCTCTTGGGGACACGTCTGGACTACATGCGGCCCAGTCCCGAACCAGTATTCTTTTGTTCCTCAGCTCCGGACCTTTATATCTTTGATCTGAAGCAAACGGTGCCCATGTAATCAAGGAGAACCAAAAGAAACCCACTGATACGGATTTGTCGGTCCTTGCACTTCACATGAGTGATGGTCCATCTGGGGGTTTGGAGACCACATGTGTGCAGTTAAAATGCATGTTCCTTTACTTTCTGAAATGCCTTCCAAACTCTTTTAATCATTGTGCGCTGTAAAAGGAGAAATATGCAAATCCATATCTTTGTGAATTTTCTATTTTGTCCCAGCTTATTTGGATTTAGGGATATAAAACATGTTTGCTCTTATCTTACATGACTAAAATGCTGAGTATTTTCTAACCAGAGCTGATGTGTTCACAGGGAGAGAAGGGTGACAGAGGCTGGAGGGGTCTGTACGGAGACGTGGGGACCCCGGGGATGATAAAGGTACATCTAACCTGGGATTGTTATGCTGCAGATATCAGATATTTGACGGCCACTCTGGTTATCGATGACCCAACCAGGGATCACCAGACAGATCCATCTCCTTGACCCAAAGCCTCTAGTGTTTTGGCTCTTTGACTCTGTGATAATGCCCAGGGGCCTCATTTATAAAAGAGTGCGTAGGATTCATACTAAAAGTGTACGTGCGCTCAAAAGCCGAAAATGGCGTGCGCACCAAAAAAATCCTGATTTATAAAACCGTGTGCACGCACACTTGTACGCAATGTTTGCTTTATAAATCACAGTCCAGCTGGAAGGTTGTGCACGTGAATTCACCTCATATCCCGCCCTCTACACGCCCACTTCATACCATGAATGGGCAATGCAAAGTACGTGATGACTGTATTTGCATATAAATGAGCCTGCTGAGCATGCGCAGCGGCTTCCTGCAGTCTGTTTCTGCTGTGCGTCAGGACGAATGAGACATATGTTATCCTGCTAAATAATTTAGAAATATATTTTGGTCATTTTTAAATAATACCGTATTTTAACGACCGTACGGGCGCCGTGTGGAAAGGCGCACCCTCAGTTTTGTGTCGGCGCACTGACCGAAAAGACGCTGTCTACACACACGGAGCACCGCCTTACAACAACTCACAAACGCACCGCACAACACACAAGCATACAAGTGTGCGTATTTAAAAATAAAGCGGGAGCAAAACTTAGTTTGATTGTACTTTATTCAAGTTATTACATTAATCAGTTGTCAGTACTCAGCGTGTCGGGCTTCATCCTAGCCTGATCGCGCTGAGACCGGGATAAATGATCAGCACAGCGACGGGCACCAGCCCGCAGCTCTGGCCATGCTGAGCAGCCGAGTCACTTTCCGATGCCGGTGTTCTGCCGAGTTGTCCTACCTCCACCAATCGTCCTACCCGTAGGATGAACAGAAAACTGTATATGCACCGGGATGGCGCAATTCCGGTGGGTCGGTCTGTCTAACACTGGACCCAGTTCAGCACATAGATCCAGCACTTCTCTAGGGAATCAAAATCGGCTTATTAGCCAGTCATCATCATGGGCCAGGAAATCTTCATGGTCCCTACTCTCTCCATCCTGATCCTGCCATTTACGTGATCCTCAAGCAGTGCCAGCGCATCCATTGTGCAGCATTATGCACGACTGTCACCACGCAATGTATATTCTTACTCAGCAATTAGACTGATTGTTACACACTTTGTCACGATAAATAATCATTCTGGTGCTATTCACCACTCCATACCATTTGAAGATGGAAGTATGATATATGAACGTATAGTACCTACTACAAATACCTGCGTAATGGCTCACTTACGGAACACATAGATCTATAACGCCGCCGGCTTGGGTGTACATGGATCTATAAGTCTGATATGTGATGACATTAAAAGTATGACATGAATCTGGCTTCATTTCACACCTCACCGCCTGCGTCGATATCTTCAAAATGTTCGGGCGCTAGCGTCAGGGTTGGCGTAAAGATACGCACATTTTTCCGTTAGTTTTTTTTTTTTAATCCCAACCTTTGCGTAGATTCTAGAAGGTGGCGTGCGCATCTTTCAAGCCCTGTTTTGTGCGCACGCACGCTTTATAAATGAGGCCCATGTTCTTGTTCAGAAGACAGGAAGACCTTTCTTGGTTCTTTAAGACTTTTCAAATCTCATCTGAAAGGGTCCGCCAGTTCTTCCGGACTGGAGGGAGTTTCAGGAGTATAAGATGTGAGATTCACTGAAAAAGTCAGTGATGTTCACATACTTGAGCCCAACGACGAGGTTGTCTTTTATCCACCTCTTGGAAGTGATCTTTGCTTTAATTGTAGAAATCTGGCTGCATCTTCTGTGTCATTGTTTTTTTTTTTTAAACTATGAACCATGTCTTCCTTCTCTGAGCTCCAGAGAAAGTGGTGCAAATTATTTTAACATGGTTAAAGTTGAAATATGATGATGATAACTCCTCACACTTGTGCATGTTTGTGTTCGCAGGGCAGAAAGGGCCACAAAGGCTTCGGGGTGAGTGACGGATGCGCCGCTTCAGCTTTGTTTTTTAAACCAACACATTTGCTGATCATTTCCCCATTTCTTTTGGTGCTTATTTTTATTAATCAAAAAGGGGGATAAAGGTATGAAAGGAAAGCGAGGCCTCCGTGGAGATAAGGTAAGGATTTCCTGTCTTTTTAAAAATGTAATTGCAGCTTTAAAGCGTGCTGACTCATCTCGTGTGCGTCTGCAGGGTGAGCACGGCATCCCTGGAAGGTCCGGACAGAAGGTAAAAGATCTGCTGATGCACCTTAAAAGGAGTTGAAGTACTGTGGGAGTGGGAAGAAACTGTGATGGTGTACTCTGCACTGTTTCAGGGCGACCCGGGTCAGTGGGGCGATGCGATGAGGGGGGAGCAGGGATCCAGAGGAGAGACGGGAGCAAGAGGGAGCATGGTGGGTAATGGCTTCACATCACGCTGTGGTGATGCTGAGAGGTTTGTTTCATCGGCCAGTTTATTGATGACTGTTTTCAGGGGTTGAAGGGATCTCGTGGACCCACTGGAAAGCTGGGACGTCCTGGTCCATCAGGACTGCCTGGTTCCACCGGAAAGCCTGGGCTCGCTGGACAAGGTTTGTGATCGCAGGATGGGTCCGTTTAACTCACTCCTTGGAACAGCTTTTTATTTTTAAGACTTTCGCCTACTGGTGAAGCCTGAACAGAAGAACCCTAATGGATTTGGGAAATGCAGCTGACTAAATCGCATATAAGCATTTCCGTTACCTATTTTCATACCCATCAGGTGTTATGTTGAGTAATCATGCCGCCTGTTGTCCAGTGTTTGTCCTCCCAGGCCTTCAGGGAGACCCAGGAAACAGAGGTCCAACGGCCGCCTGCAGCTGCTCAGATGTTCAAACCACACAAACACCACCGGACAAAATCCAGGCGGTCAGTCCGCGATCACTGAATGAAACACAAAATGTAAAAAGAGTTCCGGCGGCCGACTGTTCTTTTGTCGCTTTGCAGGTGTTTGTTGCTGACGGAGAGAAGGAGATGAGACGGCTGAGGGCAGAGAACGTGATGGTGCTGCGTACAGACAGAAGAGCTCTTTACATCTATGCCCAATCCCAGTGGATCAATGTGCTGGTAACCATGGCTACGCACTCCTCACAGAAAAAAGAAATATCTTGGGATGATATGGATACGATCTAGAAAAAGAAAAAGAAAGCTGGTAGACTATAAATCCAAGACAGTCTGAGATTCAGGTCCTGCAACCAAGTCCAAAAAGGGTCAATAATGAGGCAGTTTAGAGCGAAAATTGAAAACTTTTGTTATTTTTAACAGATGAAACGAAAAGAAACCTTTCATGGATACTTTGATGAGTCTGTTAGGAGAAGATTTTACTTTACCAATATGTGAGAAAATCAATGAAATGTTTAAAAACATTGTTTCTCAAAGAAAATTTAAAAGGATTTGAATATTGTCCTTACTTACTTACGCCGTTACTCTGACGGGTTCCTCTGTAACTCCTTGCTTTTCAGACGATATTCCTTGTAACTCCTCTTTACTCAGACGGTTCTACTGTAACTCTTCATTTTTCCGACGGTTCCTCTTGATACTCCGACGGTTCCCTTGTAACTCCTTGTTTTTCCGCTGGTTCCCCTGTAACTCTTCGTTACTCCGCCGGTTCCTCTGTAACTCCTCGATACTCCGACTGTTCCCCTGTAACTCCTTGTTATTCCGACGGGTTCCTATGTAACTGCTCATTTTTCCACTGGTTCCCCTCTAACTTTTTGTTACTCCGCTGGTTCCCCTGTAACTCCTCTTTACTCAGACGGTTCTTCTGTAACTCCTCGTTCTTCTGACGTTTCCTCTGTAACCCCTTGATACTCCGACGGTTCACCTGTAACTCTTCATTACTCTGACGGTTCCTCTGTAACTCCTCGTTACTCCGATGGGTTCCCCTGTAACTCCTCGATACTCCGACGGTTCCCCTGTAACTCCTCATTTTTCTGACGGTTCCTCTATAACTCCTCGTTACTCCAACGGTTCCCCTGTAACTCCTCGTTCCCCCGATGGGTTGTAACTCCGCGATACTCCAACGGTTCCTCTGTAACTCCTTGTTACTTTGAAGGGTTTTTCTGTAAATCCTTGTTACTGCGACGGTTCCCGGTTCCCCTATTACTCCTCGATGTCCTCGATCCAACCAGCCTGTTTGTTGTTTTTAGAAGAAATGGCAACTTGACAAAACTTTGCGGTCCCAAATTTTGTTTGGGATGTGTTGCAGACCTGAAATGCAAAGTGATGATAAAATCTATCTTGATATCTGTTAGGAAATCAAAGTCCATGTTAGAATTCTGTCTTCTTTCTTTCCGATTTGAGGTTTTATGGTTTTGTTTAGACAGAAATATAACTCCTCGTTACTCCGACTGAGTTTAAATTCTGTCGTCACCGTCATCATCCTCCTCCTCCTCTCTTCTGTGTTTCTCCTCTGCTCTGGACCAGGAGAACCGCAGACACCGACTTCCTCTGACATTCAAGCACGACTGATGCACCGGTGCGAAAAACAACAAATCAGATGCGCTCAGTTTGTCCGTCTGCAGGATTTTATTTATTCTTTTGTTTTTCTACAGTTTTCTGGGAGTCCCGACTGAAGATTTCTGCGTGTCCAGCACCTCATGTCCTTTTACCGTTTACTCTGCTCTCTTCGTCTCAGCACCTCTGCCGTTATGTTTGTTCACTGCTGCTGTTGAATGTTGCTGCAAAAACATCAGAACCAGCTGCATGAAGTGATCCGTTTGCATTCAATGAGCAGAATGCATGTATGTGAATGTGCAACAGGGAAGAAGTTTGTACATGATTGATTGAAAATAAAATAATCTGAAGACCTCATTAAGAACTCACTTTAATGCCTTTAAACAGTTCAATAAAAACACCTCACAAACCAGATCCACCGGATTTGTTTATGCAGCCACAGACGGGTTTCCTCTTCATCCATTTATGACTGTTTATGTTGGAATATGATCAGAACGAGTGATTTATTGAGGAATTGAGATACGAATGGATGGACATCTTAAACTAAATTATGTTCAACTTGCCTCCAACCTCACCGGGAAATTCCTGCTGCGCTTTTTTTCTTTCCGTGTGATGATATAAAACATTTCTTTATTCATTTTGCTTCTTTTTTGTTTCAGTGTCATCTGCTTCATTTCTGTTTTGAGTTTGCATCATTTTGTGGGAACTTTTTATCACTGGCGGTTCTAGGATTTTTCTGAAACAGGGGCCATTGTGGGGCCAAATGTAACCTTCAGGGGCCAACAGTATTACCACCATTTTCATCCAGAAATAGCGCTGCTTGACTGAACATCGATTGGCGACAATGCAATAAGCATTATCCAGCAGGTGGCTGTAAAACGTATTGACTGACTGAAAAACAGGAAACATGCATCAAGATGACTTGCCATGCCAAAAGGCTGTGACATCCAGTGTTTTATATCTATGGCTGGAGTGTCCATCAACTATACACTAGGTTACATCCCTGAATACTTGATTCCCTGCCATTTAGCATCTTCTGGACTATGAAACAGCTTCTGGTCTGTGGAACTAGTGTGAAATTACTGTGGACTGTGTGCCACAAGGCTGGGACTCATTCTTGAACCAATTTGATTCCATCATAGTCTGACTGGCTAAATGTATTTACCCATCATAGCCTTATTGTAAACCATTTTTCTATTCAAAATGCCATATGACCGTACCAATTCATTTATTTTAATACATAAAACACAAATAAAAACTAGATCCATATGGCATCATTACCTACAGGGATTACAGCTAAAGTTGAACATACTTAACTATATAGGCTACTTAATATTTGTACACTTGTACAAATTACTAAGTCTACTTCTTGTATTTATTAGCAGCTGTAGGCATTTGGGTACTAAAACAAGTTAGAACTTCGGTAGACCCTTAAACTGCTTTTATCCTCTATGCAATCTCAATGAATGCCATTTAATGTCATTAACAATACATTGTAGTCAGGGCTATAAATTAACTTTTTTCTTCATCACTAGCCAAGTTTGACTGGTAGATGTTAATTGTACAAGCTAAACATACAATCACTATCAGTTGTTGTGCAACTCAGGTAGCTTGGCTGTCCAGTTATCGAAGGCTATTAATGAATATTGTTAATAATTATTAATAATTAATAAAGTTGACTATTTATCAAATTGTATTACCAAGATGATAATAATTCTCGTAGGGGCACCACTCCGGGGCCTTACTCCGGAGAACTAAACAGCAGAAAATCAGTCTCATATGATTATGGTTTAAGTATAGTAGCCTATAATATAATTGAAGGAGTGAGATCCGAACACTAGGCTCTGTCAAACAAATCAATTTGTGACCAAATCTTGCATGAAATAACAACCACTCATTAAAAATCAATCAGAATTTATTTACATACGGGTATCAAAGATGATAAACAAATACCCAATAAATCCCGATGGCAGAACTTAAGTATCATAAAACCATTAATTAACTAGAAAAACAACAATCAATAAAAATGAAATGAAAGTTAAATGCATGGAATGAAAAAAAGAAATCAAAGCAATAATAAAAATGATATCACGAACATGTACGGTTTAAAATATTGTGGCTGCATAAAGATGGCTGCGTTTTTTAAAGATGGCGGGACTGTAACCACGCCACGTGCAATTAGACCGGATGTTACTCCCGGTGTTTTAAACGTGACTACTGGCGAAACGGCACCACCAAATGAACAAATAACCGTAATATGCACACAGTAATTTCATTAAACATAAATTCAGGTCTACACCAGTGACTGATCGCCCAGACCGCAGCTCACGCGTCCTCGGGAGTCCGGACCTGAAGCTGCAGGCTCCGTCGCCTGCGGGCGGAGTCCTGCCGGGGGGTTCCTGGCGGGGGTCCTCAGTTTCTGCGGCCGCTCGGTCTCTCTCCTCTCCTAACTCCACAGAAAAAGTGAACAGTGTCTGGAGAAACCTCACACCGGCTCTCTGGTCCTGACCGCGTCCTCAGAACACCGCCTCGCTGCGCACGGGGGGCCGGTTCCTCCCTTCAGAACGTCGGCTCGTCCCGTGTTGTGTCGCCGGGCTGCGCGAGGGCCTCGCGGTCCAAAGGCTGGAGCTCCGGGCGGGTTTTGGCTCCCGGAGCGGTCGTCCTGAATGGAAGACAGGGCTTGGAGAAAAAGAAAGGAGTTAAGGCAGGGAGACAGAGTCCAGAGCGCAGCGCTCTGGGATCGGACCTTGCGCCCGGTCAGTGCGGGCCTCGACGGCTCCTTGAAACCCCTCCCCCCACATCTCTTAAAAGCTGCTGGACAGCAACGCGCGTCCAGGATCGTTGGCTGAAGAGAAGAGAAGAGAGAAGTCTCGTGCAGCACGGAGTTTTGTATTTCCGCGCGCTGCGATGACGTCATCAGTGCCTCGCTCGGGATTGGGTGCGCGTCGCTCTCAGGCGCCGCCCCATCCCGCAAGGCATGCTGGGATTGTAGTTCATGGCACGGCGGCCATTTTTGGAGGCACATTACAGCCGATTTTCAGCTGAGCAGTTTCAAAGTTGAATACACACATTCACAAAATGTTCATATATATTTATAAGTTCAGAGTTCACATGGGCATATGGGCGACCCCAACACAGTCAAAGTGTGTAAACTTTCTTTTTTACCAGCCAAACTGAATTTAACCAGCATTTGGCCGTGTTAATTGGTTGGCTAGTGTTCATTTAGAGCCCTGGTAGTACTGTTCGTGGCCATCTGGTTTTGCCTTATCTGCTACATCGTTTTTACTCTGACCTGGTGAGGAATGACTTGCACTAGTAGACTGGTACTGGAGTTGTTATTGACCGTCGTCCTGTGGCGCTGGTGCCTGCCAACTTGTGCTGCTACAGTATCTCCCTGACTTTCAGGCTTTCTTTTGATAAGAAACTGAGCAATTCCCTGCGTCTTTCTTTTCATCCTCTCTGTCTCAATACCCGACAAACACGACAGTTTACGATTAACACAGAATATGAATCTCTTAATCTTTGAACAATCAGGTCAAAGTGCTACCCTAACAACCAAATTGCGTAATTGTTATGGATTTCTTTCTTTGAACCCGAGCGCACGACACCAGACAGAGTTAAAGGGGACCTATTATGAAAAACATGTTTTTTATTGCTTTAACATATATGAAGTGGTCTCCCCTCACCCTGCCAACACAGAATCGGAGGAAATCAACTAAATTCTGTAGGGTCTGTTCACCCCGCCCGGCTGAGCCTGTAGAATATAAAAATAATTGATAATCCAATAAACCTACGTCCAAGTTTTTCTAAGTGTTTTAATCCCTTGGTCCAAGGTTCAAAGAAAAAACACAAGTCCAAGTTTTGGCTGGTATCCGTCCACAAAAATACTGTGAAGGTTCTTTATTGTAAAAAAGTACAATCCAAAAACAATTTTCACAGGAGAGTGGTCTGCTCACGGTCCCAAAACACTCTGAAATTTTATCTCCGAAACTACGGCTTTTATAGGGAGATAAGAGACATATGACAATAAATGCATTATTTTCACCATACCCATCTGTTCCTACTACTTTGAAGTTCTTGTTTATGTTCCCTTTATCATCGCTTAGATAACTGCCACATATGAACCTGAAGCTTTGGTGCTCATTTACAATCATCTTCATTATTTCGCCTCTTACTTGCTTCGCTTGCAGTTCACTCAAGGTCATACCCTCCTTTGTCTCTCCTTTGAGGCACAGAGCATTTTCCCAGCACCCTTTTCCTCCTTATTTTTTACTAGTCTAAATGATTAAATGAATATATATAAAAATGATTATATATATAAAAATGGTTATATAAAAATGGTTATATAAAAATGATTATATAAAAATATCCACTACAATCCCCCCTATGAACCTAAAAGGATCATAACTATCCCACCTATTTGACCTTACACAGTCCTCCCACTAGGGGTCCCCTAACACAACACAACAACATTATAAGGTAAAAGTGTTTTCAACATTAATATACCAATAAGTACATCTCACAGTGATGGTCACCATACAAAACACTTCCCTGGCTGCCAAAGTGGCGGCGAGACCATAACTCTGAACCATCCCAGGACTAAACCATCCCAATGGTACGATGACCAGTCACTGTGGGCCTCTTCATCAGCCGACCCTTGCAGACATGGCCAGGGAAACTTGCCCTCAACACCACAGTGTTGAGTGGTAAACCCTTGCCAGGTGGCAACGTCAGCATAACTTATTACAACAGTTTATGAGTAACACACAATTCATAACAACATAGTGAGCATGCAATTCAAACCTTTAGTGAATAATTGATTATATCGGCACACACCAAACCATGTCTATTCTGTGTTCACAGCTAGTTACTATTGGTTTGTTCTAGGGAAAAGTCCCTGGTATTCTAACGAAGAGTATTCTTCCCACTTCATTATTTTCGCCCTTCTCCTTTTTTTTTTGTGTGTGTTTTTTCTTTGTTATTCCAGCTGCCTTGCCCGTCAGGCAAGGCCAGCCTCTAAAAAAATTAATAATCTGCCCTTACAGGCATCCTTATCACGCCCATATTTCTAATAGGCCATCTACCGCACTCTGGGGTTAACTCCCCTATTACTCCAACAGTCATATTGTTATATAACAATACACTAATTCACAGTTCTTATGAACGAGTGAATACATCATATGACCAGACACCTAGTCTGGTTTTTTTCATAACCTTTTAATCATTATTTATAGGTAATTATCAGTTAGGTCTTTTTCATAAACTTTTAATCATTATTTATAGGTAATTATCAGTTATTCTTTAATCACTTATCCCACTCTCCACCTGACATCAATCATCACCATCCATGTTCCATTATACATTTCATTAGTTCATATCCAAATCCCGCCCCCCTTTGTCCTTATCTTTGTCCAACTGGGGTGGGTCGGTATCCCCCTCCTTCTCCGTATCATTCTCCTTACTTGTCCCAGCCGGAGGCAGCTGTTGCCCCCTGACCTGACAGGTCGCGAGATGGGAGTTGTGGAACATCCGCAGTTGAGCCAAGTCCTGTCGATAGAGTTGGAGGTCGATTCGCAGTTGATCAGTCTCTCTCTGCTTGACCTGTCGTTCCAGCTCATGTACAGCATTCAGCCTGTCGAATTCTCTCTGCGTATTATGCCGCTCCATATCTTGAGCCGCCAACATCTCTATCTTCTCGTTTTGCATAAACCGTTTTTCTTGTCTGCACTCCTCATGTACCCCTCTCAGTATGTCTTCATGTTCCCGATCGACCCGACGGTGCTCAGCCTGTACCTGATAATGAAGAGTCTGTAGTTTATCATGAGCAGCCTGCAACTTGTCTTTGTCTTCTTTCATCACGTTGGCCCTATATCGATTCTGATCTAACTCCCGAGCCATCTTTTCACGTTCTTTTTGGTTGACAGTGGCACGTTGCTTGCGTTTCAGGCCGTAAGCATGGGTCCTGATCTTCTGGACCTGCATACGGGTCGCAGGCGTCAAACCCGCTATCAGAATCGAATAAGATTCTGTGCTCAGTTTGCATATATCATCGCGGAAGTCTATAGGGTCCACATAATGTTCAAGACGATAGGGCAGATACTTTCCAAGACGATCCCTGTCCCCCAAGTTGGTAGGGAGGTGAGCTGGAAGGATCTCTGACTGGTCTGCTGCAGCTGGCATGGCGTGGATTTCCGGTAGTAGTCCTCGATCCGCTGGGTCCTCTGGACTCACTGGGCTGGGCCTCGGGATGGAAGCTGGTCTCGGGACAGCGGGTGGGTCAGCCAACAGCCCCAGCAGCTCCCTCGTCGGTGATGGTGGTACACCGTACCACTCCGGTCCCCATGCCGATCTCCACTCCGATCCCCACTCCTGCTGCTCCAAGCTTCTCCCGTCCAACAGCTGCATGCTCGTACCCACGTCTGGCTCCGACTCGCCTTGGTACCTATATGGGACGAGAGGGCTTGCATCCACAGACAGGTGTGTTCCTACGGGTGCATGCTTGTTGTCCCTTCTGCTAGACTGTTGTCTCCTCCTATCCTCCTCGGAGGTAAAGTACTCTTCAGCCATTCCCAAAGTCTGTGATGGAGACATGGTGGTTTTAGTGTGATTATTACTTCTTATTTTTACACATGCATATATATATACATCTATATACTTATTACTTATCTTAATTTGGTGTTATCTATTACTCCCTACTTATTTACAACCCTAACTTCGTGAGGAGCAGACAGCAATCTTTCTACTTAGCCCATCTTCCCCCCCCAGCCTGTGTGGCTAAAATACTTCTGACCCGGACTGAAATTGTACCTGTAGTACCGGGAATTGCCCTGTCATACTTATAAAAACACGGGATATCAGGAAGCGGAGCAGAGGTATTACGCAGCAAATTACCAGCAACACCACCAGTACAATTCCTCCTATTATCATTCCTGCCATTTTCAGATATCTCAGCCATCCTAACTTTCCGAACCAGTCCCAAATGCCTGTAATTTGTGTGTTCCAATTGGAATTTTTTACATGTTCATCTCTTAACCGTTTCATTTCTTTTAGGACTCCTGTCAGGCTACCATTGGAGTCGGTGTGCATCGGGATTAGGGTGCAACATTCTTCCCCAATTATATCACAGACCCCCTGATCCCCTGCCATACGTGTTTCTATCACGAACCGGTTTTGCAGAGTCATCATTGATGTTGCTTGTAACTGTTCCTGTACTAACGACATCGCTTTTATAGTGAAATTCATAAACCTTTGCTGATTATACCAGAGGAGATTAATCCATCGACTATTTCGAGCTATATATTGGGCATTTGTGATTGTTCCTATTATTAGAACCGATCCCATTACCCTTCCAGTCGATATCCAAGAGGATGCTATTGCTGTTTGGTCCTCTGGTACTCCTAACGGGACCTGGTCCCATGAGATATAGACCTCCCCTGACTTTTTCCAATCCCATCCTCCTCCTTGATCGGAGTTCTGAGTGTCCCGTTTAGTTATGCGGCGATTTGGACTGGCAACTGATTGTGGTGTAATTAGGGATAACTGTCCTGTTAACATTACTGGAGCACATATACCTGTCCAGTTTGCCGGTAATTGTGCCATCACTGTGTCATTATTCTCGCAAGTCCAAAAAATATCCCCTAAGGGTGTTGTTCCGTTATCATAACTTGACAGTGTATATCGACCTACTGTTGTTTCATCTAATCGATGTATTACTTCCCCGTTGTGTGGTACTACTTGTTTACATTGAAGTCGGGCTTTAGGGCTAGTGGAGCAGACTTTGAATGCGTACGCCCCCCACCCTATTGTTGCTAGACTGCAATTTATCAACCCTTCTGCATCCGTCATTATTGGCGACTCTCGAACAACGTTTTCCAATTCTTTTCCCCGTACTATGCAGAAGGGAAACACTAGAGCCTTAGGTTTATGTACTACTGGAGGAAGCATCTGAATCATTTCATGATCCTCTTGGGAGAGTTTTCTAGGACAAATTTCCCTATCTTCTGACCATTTTCTCCGTCCTGCTGCCATGGACATCACACATTTAGTAAAACATTTATTTACGTCACCACACTCCCCTATCCTACTTCCTGGTAATATCTGGAGTTGGGGTAATTTCTTTGCATTATAGCAGGCAATGCAATCTCGTTTCTTCTGTTTTTTAGCCGTATACATAGTTTTTATCGAATAGTTTACCCATTGATGAAACAAATTGGTGTTCCATTGTGAAGTTTTTAATGTATTCAAATCCCTCTTCTGTCTTTTGTTCATTAAATCTATTTTACTTCTAGCTTCCCCATTGGTCATTTTTTGTCCTGTTTGGATGTTTTTGCATATTGTTTTAGTACATTTCACGCGTATGATTGCTGACCCCTCCTCACGACACTCCATGCTTTGGGGATACCCCAGCCAATGCTTTCCTACTGATTCGGCCTTTGTTACTATTTCTTCTGCTAATACATAGTCATAAATATCTGCTTTAACGTACATTACATGCTTAATTTCCCCATTGTCTTTTTCTATTATTCCTTCATGCATAGCTAACGTAGTCATTGCTAGTGCACATGTGTCCAGAGTGTATTGTGAGTTACGTGTGTTATGGTTAGTATTGTCCATTATCATAATTTCCCCCCTTGTTAATCCACACAGGGTTAACATCAACATGCAATTAGTCCAAAACTGGGGGAAACCAATCCCGCCTTGGACAGGGCGGACAAAGAGACGCTTGCGGCCCCAACGAGCCCGGGGCCGCTTCCCAAGGCGCACAAGATGAGGGTTATGCACGGGGCAGGCCCTCTGCTGGACCTGCCACAGTGTTAATGCGTAGCGGACCGTGTTCTTCAGCTGCCAATAGGCCCTCTTCAGGTGACCCCCGAGTCGCAGGATCCCCTGCATCACTATCAGGGTCGCCCAACCCAACAGGCGTAACGGCAGCAGCAGAACCCGCCAACCCCCCGGTCTGCAGGTCCTGCTGTCGGCGGGCCGACAGCCGGGCGGACTTTCTCCGTTCATGCGAAGATTTGGTGCTCGAGGCGGCGGAAGAGGCGCTGGAGCCGGTGGCCAAAGGGCGGTTCTGCGCCGCCCTTTCAACATGCTCAGACTCCGACGGTCCTGGGAGGCGTCCAGGTGTGTCAGGAGGTCTATGTCGGGTGCAGTGGTTTTTATGGAACCAGAAGGGCCTACCTTCTACTTTCAACGCTGTGGGGGTAGTAAGCACAACTTTAAAGGGTCCTTCCCTGCGTGGTTCGTTCCACTGTCGTCTAAACACGCGTATAAACACGTGGTCACCAACGTCGACGTCCCGAATGTCAACCGGAATCTGCGTCTCGTCCGTGCCGAGGGCCTCTTTCACCTGTTGAAACACAAGTCTGTGGATTTGAGTCAAAGCACGTAAATAGTCACCCATTTCCCGTTCCAGTTGTGCAATCGCAGGCCCTTCCATGGGTCCCCGGGTCTGTGGGAGGGGCATGGGACGACCTGTGAGCATCTCATGAGGCGTGAGGTGGGTTAGTCGGTTGGTCTGAGACCGCATTGCCATCAAAGCCAAGGGTAGAGCATCTACCCAAGTCAATCTCTCTTGACAACCAGCCATTATTTTGGCGATTTTGTTCTTCAATACACCATTGGCCCTTTCCACAGACCCCTGCGACTGCGGGTGATAAACACACCCAAACTTCTGCTTGATGCCCAAAACCTTGAACATCTCCCGTATCACCTTCGACACAAAATGAGGGCCGTTATCTGATGATATTGTATCAGGCATACCAAACCTAGGAAATACCTCCCTACACAAAAACCCAGCCGCCTCCCGATGGCCGGCATTGGAAGTGGGACAAGCCTCAATCCACCTGCTAAATCTGCAGACAACAACGAGCATATACCTTTTTCGTTGCACCCGGTCAATCATGTCCACATAATCTATAACAAGGTGTCGAAACGGACCCTCCGGCACAGGAATGTGAGCTAGCGGTCGAGTGAAGCTCTTACGGACATTGTACTTTGAACAGTGAGGGCACCTAGCGAGTTCCCTGTCAACCATAGCTGTCATATATGGTGACCACCACACATCACGCAGTTTCCTGATAACCTGACTCTTTGAACAGTGATCGGGCTCATGCATGATTTTAATGGCTACAGGCAGTAACGACTGTGGAAGCACAAAACGACCTTGACAATCCCGCCACAATCCCGGATACTGGTGTGTGGTCTGGACCGCCCCCCTCTGCACCCATAAGCGCTTCTCCGCCTCTGAGACCTTGTCTTGTGCCTCCATTAATGATGTCAGGTTAGTTATTGGCGCACAATCTTCCTCAACCACCATCAGTCCCTGTACTACCTGGCCCGTTGCTTCCTTTGCGGCTTCATCAGCTAAGTTGTTACCTCTTGTAATCAATGATGTGTCACCCTGATGAGCTGCACACTTGACTATGGCTAACGCGGTCGGAAGCTGCATAGCCTCTATTAATTCAACCAATGCTCGTCCATGGACAACCGGGGTGCCATCTGTCCGTACAAACCCTCTCTGTTTCCAAATGCTTGCATTTACATGACAGACTCCATAGCCATAACTGCTATCCGTATAGATTGTGGCCTTTTTGTTAGCCGCCAACTTACACGCTGCTATCAGTGCCTTTAGTTCTGCTAGTTGGGCGGAACATGGTTGGTCCACACTTACCGATAGCACCTTTGTAAAAGTGCCATCAGGATTTAGTTGGACCACACCATATCCAGCCTGGTTCCCCGCCACACCCCTGATGCATGACCCATCAACGAATAGGGTCATATCTGACGGAATTGGGTGATTATACAAATCGTCTCTTACTTTCATGAAGGTGTCCGTCTCCCTGAGACAATCATGTGGCTCACCTTCCGTTGGCAACACCATTCTGGTAGCTGGATTAATTGTAGTACATCTTAGCACAGTCAGGTCTGGTCCTGAAAGCAGGATCTCATAACCTGTACGACGGGCTTGGGTTAGCACAAAGCGTGGGCTCGTGAGCATAGCATGCAGCTGATGAGACGTGTACAAAAACACAGGATGACCCATTGTAATCACAGAAGCCTTTTTATATGCAAAAGCGGCAGCAGCCAACCCTTGATAACAGGGAGGCAGCCCCTCCTCCACACCATCTAGCTTAGTGCTATAATAGGAAATTGGTTGTTTACCGATTGGAGTCTCCTGCATTAAAACTGCACATGCATACCCTTGTTTTTCTGCCACATACAAATGGAATGGTTTGCCATAGTCTGGATTGGCTAGAGCCGGGGCAGCTTGGAGATCTTGTTTTAGCATAAAAAATGCTCCCTCTGCCTCGTCAGTCCACTGCAACCGAGCCGACTGCTGTCCCTGACCCGCTGCTCGGATCAAAGCTCTTAATGGGGCAGCCTTAATCGCGTAATCACACACCCAAGGTCTACTGTATCCTGTCATCCCCAGGAAAGACAACATGTGACCAACAGTTTGAGGTTTTGGTATTTCACTTATGGCTTCTAGCTGGGACGGTGCAATTTGCCTCTTGTCCCCGGTTAGCTGTCTGCCTAAATATTCTACTGTTGTCTGACAAAATTGTAACTTTTTCTTGCTCACTTTGTGACCTCCCTCTGCCAAGGCTGTTAATACAATGAGAGAATCTTTCTCACATTGCTCTTTGGAGTCTGAACAAATCAGGATGTCGTCCACGTACATTAAAGTGGTCGACTGCACATCCAGATGGCTAAGATCAGCCGCAAGTACTCGATTGAAAATGGACGGAGAGTGCACAAACCCTTGTGGTAGGCGGGTATATGTGTATTGTTGGCCTTTATAAGTGAAAGCAAATAAGTGCTGAGACTCTGGATGAACCGGAACGCTGAAAAATGCTGAGCACAGATCTATTACCGTAAACCACTTTGTTCCTGGTGGTATATTAGATAACAACGTGTGTGGGTCCGGTACTATTGGCATTTCTTCAGCCACAACATTATTGATTAGCCTTAAATCATGCACTAGCCTATATTCGTTCCCACCCGGTTTCTTAATGGGGAAGATTGGGGTATTGCATGCACTTTTTGTTCTTACCAGAACTCCTGCATCCACTAATCCTGTTATAATGGGGTCTATGCCGTCTATTGCATCTGCTCTTAGGGGATACTGTTTTTGGTATGGTAATCTAACCCCGGGTTTTAAATGGAACTTTTGTGGTTCCGCTGATTTTACCAACCCCACATCTGTTTTATGCTGGGACCACACTTGCAATGGGACCTGTTCTAATAACGCCCCGTGGCCCTCGGCCTGTACCATATGGGTGCTGTCCTGTCTAGCCACCATAACCCTTTCCGCCAGTACTTCGTCTGCTAATGCAAATGTAATTTTGAAATATAGTCCATCTGGGGATATACTAATCTGGGGGCAATCAGTGGGTGTCCAATCCTTAATCTGTTTTGCGGCTGTAATCATGGTGCCTAAATCGTGTGATTCAAATGAGTCAGCGATCAGCAAAGTCACATGGGGCGTGGAGTTGGGGACTTGGAACCATTCCGTAAGGTTTGCTTGTTCAAAGTTCACAACAGCAGCTGCCCCCTGGGGTCCGATTATAATGTCTTCATATCGGATTATTGTTGCTTTATTGTTCACGCACTCATCCCAACTGTTCTCAAACTCCTCATGTACAAGGTACCGGTCGTAGAGCATGGTACAGTGAAGTGGTAGAGTTGGTTCTCTAGACGCGTCGTAGTGATTCATTACCAGTGGTCTCCACGCTTCCCATTGTTGATGAAGAAATGACGTTGGCGTTGTTAGTTTCATCCAGAACACCTGGGCCTTCTGGTCATCAGTTGTTTCCTGTGGACATTCTGCAGAAGCTATTAGTGGCATCATGGGAACAGACATATTTTCAGGTTGATCTTCTGCCACTTCGAAAAATATTCCATCTGGTGTACATTTGATTTTTGCGTTGAGATGGCACAGCACATCACGTCCCAACAGGTTAATGGGCGTATCTGCCGAGTATAATAGAGAAGTGTGAATTGTTTTTTCTCCTATTTTCAATGGAACCGGTTTAGTTATGGGTATTATTTGTGTTTTCCCAGAGAAACCTACGGTCCTAACTTTCGAGGCCGAGAGGGGAAGGTCGGCTCCATCACGCCCAATACACGTAAACGTCGCCCCTGTATCTATCATGAACAGGTGCTTTTGGTTATATATAGTCACATTTATGGTGGGTTCGTTTTGCGGACGTTGTGTTAACATGGGTAACATTTCCTCCCCTCTGGGTTTCTCTGGGCCTCCCTATTGCCAGTAAGTCGCCGGGCCCATCCATGGTCCAGTCATCTGGGGATTAGGGCCCGGCTCTGGAATGGGAGATCTGACTTCAACATTTTGGGTTCCCATCCATGGGTTGGTAGGGCAATTTCTCTGCATATGTCCCTGTTGTCCACATCCCCAACATTGGAGTCTTGGGTGGAATTGAGGTGCAGACGAGGCCGCTTGTGGTGGTGGTATTTGTCGCCCTGTTGGAGGTCCTCTAGGCTGTCCTGCAGGCAGGCTCCATCTGTTGTCCCGTCCTCTTCCGCCTGCAGGTGGTCGGTATCCGCCCCCTTGATTAAAGTACACTTGGAGTGGAGGTACCATCTGGGTCTGGACCTGACCAGTAGAGGATACTGCAGGTGTAGTGTTGGACCCTGCTGGTGTTTGTCGAGTGGGAGGCACCACCATAGTGGGCGTGATCATGGGTGCTTGCGTAATGCTTCCACCAGTAGGTCCTCCTCCTGCTTCCGGGGCCGCTATACTGACGGCCGCCTGAGGCTTAGGCTTCTCTCGTTCCTTCTTGTTTCTTGCCAACTCACCAATCTGTAGGTGTGTCAGCTTATTCGCCAGCATCCTTCCTTCTTCCTCAACAGCCTGTTTTTCAGCCCGGTACAAGTTTATGAAATGAATAACATGCTCTGCAAACATCTGCCATTCCATCTTCATTAACCCCACCACTCCATTTAATTTGTTCTGCACATCTTTTGGCATAGCATTCTTCACATACAGCATAAACAAAGCTTTTGATGATTTATTGTTATCCCATTCACTCCCAGTCTCATCTTTCCATTTCCTCTGGAAAGAGTGTAAGAACTGGGCCGGACTGTCATCATCTTTCAGCTGCATCTTCTCCAGGTTAGCTGGATCCATGGTTGAAGGGAACTTAATTCTAAGAGCACGCCATACATTGGTCCGTATTCGGTCGAACGACACTCTGTCATGAGCGTGGGTGTTCATCATGCCGTCATAACCAGCCATCCTGAATACGTCCGTTGTTGCAGCATGGCCTGCAGTCTTGACCAGCAGCGCTTTGATGTCTCCGCCTGCCAGTTTGATGCCTCCTGTCAGTTCTTCCAACCGTTCGATCCATTTGCCTGCACCATCTGTCAATGGGGTTAATTTACCTGCAAGCGTAATTAGATCCATAAAATTCCAAGGTTCGTAACGAAAGTCATTGTTGGGTCCTTTTGCCAACAGGGGAAAGGCTCCGCTAATTGATGATGTCGTCTGATGTGGATCTGATCTCGTTCGCAGAGTCATAGGGTGCTCCGTCTGCTCTCCATCCACATGTACTTCTACATCATATGTGCAGCTTGACGTCACCTTTGGATAAACTTCATCCTTGTTCCTGTTCTGGCGCCGAGTCTGACGTCTCTGGCTGTCACACCCGCTCTCATGCTCTGAGTCATCTGAGCCTCTTCCTCTCGTGATTGGACCCGTCTTCCGTCTGCCGCTCTCATGCTGTGAGTCATCTGAGCCTCTTCTTCTCGTGATTGGACCCGTCTTCCGTCTGTCTGGATGTTTGATTAACTTTTTTTCCTTTGAATCGCTGCACTCTTGGTCTGATTCATCAGTAGTACTGTCATTCGGTTGTTCTGACTCCTCCTCTTCATCTTTCTGTCTGCCTGTGGTTTCTGCCTGCAACAAGGGTTTGCCTTTCCTGCTGTCCTTCTTCAATCTTTCAACCTGCAGCAACTCTTCCTTGTCCAGAGCTGTCATTTCTCTCCACCTTTCTCCCTGGTTGGTGTGTGTTGGTTTATATGGCTCCGCTTTTACTTTATTAACACGCCTGGGCACCGCAGCCCGTACTTCTCCCAGCTCCTCATCCAACTCATCCACCCCGTTATTCGTTGTGATTTTTAATTTCCCAGTAATTAATCCTCCTGTTTTTTTCTATGCCGTCTAAATCACTTAGTACGAACTGTCCTGATTCATCTCGATTGTACGGTGGGGGTCGATAGTCTGTGTTATTGATGGGTTTCTTATTCGCTTCGATCTTGAAGTATTGTAACACGTCATATTGATCAGCGTCCTTCAGCTTTCGGTTAATATGAGTCAGTTCGTGTTTTTTCCTTTTATTACGCAACTCCACGTCCACCTCATCACAGCATTTTGCGCTGAAACTGCCTTCTAGTGGCCAGCGATTCTGCCCGGCGGTCATCTTATGCCATTTTTTCATGCATTGTGAAATCGTTCGTTTGTTAGATGGGTGCGTTATCATTACTATATCCTTTGGAGAGGGCTTGTCACCGTGTTTAGTCGCAGTTGTCCCCATGACTGCACAGTTCACAGTATCCTTTTTAGGTCTGTACCCACCCTGTCAAAAACCCAAACTTCCCTTCTTTTTATTTTATTTTTTTTCTATTATCCCCTTTATTTTCACCGACAATAATATATATGTATATTGTCCACTCTGCCTTGCTCTTAATCAATGCAGACCTTCTTATTTTATCAGCGATTCTATACTTAATGTTTGGCGTCAAGAATTTATTTCGCTTCTATCCTTTAATTAATTTATTTTGCTTTGTATTGCATCCCTAATTGTTCCATTAATATTCGTCTATGTTCTACCCTCTCAATTCATTCCATTATATATATATATAATTCCATGTATTCACACAGATCCTCTGTGCTAATATTTATATTTCTATTATTTAGTTATCTAATCACACTATCTATAGCAGGATTCCACAGTCTTTCCGTCCAATCCTAGTTATGTTCTTTCAAACGTATTATACATTATTATATGCCATCAGCGGTTTTCACAGATTTCTCCGGCCGGTGAGAAACATGTGAAACTATATATAAAAAAAAAAATCTTCAAACGCTCCTCAACTCTCCGCACCCCGGAGAGAGAAGGAAAAAATAAAACCACTTTTCAAACACTAAATAGCAACTCTTTTAAATCATAATCTTCTTCACAACTTTAAATACCAAAAGCTTTTCCCAACACTAAAACAAAAACTCATCTCTTCACAACTTCAAATACAAAAACTTTGTCCAACACTAAAACAAAAACTCTTTTAAATCATAATTTTATAACTTCCAATCCCAAAAACTTTGTATTCCGAATCCCAAAAACTTAAATCATAATTTTATAACTTCCAATCCCAAAAACTTTGTAGTCCGAATCCCAAAAACTTAAATCATAATTTTATAACTTCCAATCCCAAAAACTTTGTAGTCCGAATCCCAAAAACTTAAATCATAATTTTATAACTTCCAATCCCAAAAACTTTGTATTCCGAATCCCAAAAACTTAAATCATAATTTTATAGCTTCAAATGCCAAAAACTTTGTATTCCGAATCCCAAAAACTTTTTCAAACACTTAAACAGCAACTTCCGTATAAACACGTTAAATCAACCACTATTGTTTAAATCATAATCTGTTGTATACATTCCCAGTGGTACTTTTTTCCACAGACCCAAACCTCAGAGCAGGTACTCGGAACTGATTCTGGGCAGGTACTTCTTTCCCGTTCTGTTAGAATTATACACACAGCCGATAACTAAAATTAAAAATCCGTGCCACACCAAAAAAGAAAAAAAACAAATAAACTCGAAAACTTTTTTATAACTTCAAATCCCGAAAACTTTGAACATCAAATCCCAAAAACTTAAATCATAATTTTTATAACTTCCAATCCCAAAAACTTTGTATTCCGAATCCCAAAAACTTAAATCATAATTTTATAACTTCCAATCCCAAAAACTTTGTAGTCCGAATCCCAAAAACTTAAATCATAATTTTATAACTTCCAATCCCAAAAACTTTGTATTCCGAATCCCAAAAACTTAAATCATAATTTTATAACTTCCAATCCCAAAAACTTTGTAGTCCGAATCCCAAAAACTTAAATCATAATTTTATAACTTCCAATCCCAAAAACTTTGTAGTCCGAATCCCAAAAACTTAAATCATAATTTTATAACTTCCAATCCCAAAAACTTTGTAGTCCGAATCCCAAAAACTTAAATCATAATTTTATAACTTCCAATCCCAAAAACTTTGTAGTCCGAATCCCAAAAACTTAAATCATAATTTTATAACTTCCAATCCCAAAAACTTTGTAGTCCGAATCCCAAAAACTTAAATCATAATTTTATAACTTCCAATCCCAAAAACTTTGTAGTCCGAATCCCAAAAACTTAAATCATAATTTTATAACTTCCAATCCCAAAAACTTTGTAGTCCGAATCCCAAAAACTTAAATCATAATTTTATAACTTCCAATCCCAAAAACTTTGTAGTCCGAATCCCAAAAACTTAAATCATAATTTTATAACTTCCAATCCCAAAAACTTTGCATTCCGAATCCCAAAAACTTAAATCATAATTTTATAACTTCCAATCCCAAAAACTTTGTAGTCCGAATCCCAAAAACTTAAATCATAATTTTATAACTTCCAATCCCAAAAACTTTGTAGTCCGAATCCCAAAAACTTAAATCATAATTTTATAACTTCCAATCCCAAAAACTTTGTAGTCCGAATCCCAAAAACTTAAATCATAATTTTATAACTTCCAATCCCAAAAACTTTGTAGTCCGAATCCCAAAAACTTTTTCCAACATTAAAACAAAAACTCATCTCTTTAATATCCACAATTAAAATCTCCGTACCATGGAGAAAAGAGAAAAAATAAGACCGAAAACTTTTTTAAACACTCTAACAGCTGCTTCCGTAAATAACATTAAATCAACTACTAATATCTATTGGCCATATTCATTCATCCATATATTCTAATTTTGTGGAAAAACACCAGCCAACACTGTCTATTAAAATTTATTAATTTCTTATAGGTTCTTTGGGAGGGGAAAAAAGCCGACCGTTTCTGACCGTTCTCTCATCCCCCAGACTCACGGGGCGAGGAGACTTTCAGTGAGCGCACGCCGCGGCTTTACTGAATAATTCTTCAGCCCGGTTTCTTAGCCCGACCCGGCGCGGAACCCGCTCCCCCGCAGAGGCGCGCTTTCTCCGCGGAGGACAGCCCCCGCCTCGGGTCAACGCCACTATATATATATTTTTCCAAGGAAAAAGTTCCCTTTTTTTTTTTTTTTTTTTTTCCAAATTCCCTTTATTTGTTTTTTAACACCGCGGGGCGTGTGATCGCTTCGCCGCGGAGCGGGGCGGAAGATATCCTGCCCTTTTTTCTTTTTCTTTAATTATTATTTTTTCTAAACCCCGTCTCTGTGTCTAAAAAAGGCGGGGCGCTGCGCTCCCTCCTCCAGCTCGCCTCCCCGAGAGAATGAGAGAGAAAGAAAAAGAAAAAAGAAGGAAGAAAACTTGATATTAATATTTTTTTCCTACCTTTCTCTGCGTATCAGACCGTAAAACCGGCCGACAATTATCCTCCTCCTCCTGTATGTGGCTCGCCAAAATGTAGAATATAAAAATAATTGATAATCCAATAAACCTACGTCCAAGTTTTTCTAAGTGTTTTAATCCCTTGGTCCAAGGTTCAAAGAAAAAACACAAGTCCAAGTTTTGGCTGGTATCCGTCCACAAAAATACTGTGAAGGTTCTTTATTGTAAAAAAGTACAATCCAAAAACAATTTTCACAGGAGAGTGGTCTGCTCACGGTCCCAAAACACTCTGAAATTTTATCTCCGAAACTACGGCTTTTATAGGGAGATAAGAGACATATGACAATAAATGCATTATTTTCACCATACCCATCTGTTCCTACTACTTTGAAGTTCTTGTTTATGTTCCCTTTATCATCGCTTAGATAACTGCCACATATGAACCTGAAGCTTTGGTGCTCATTTACAATCATCTTCATTATTTCGCCTCTTACTTGCTTCGCTTGCAGTTCACTCAAGGTCATACCCTCCTTTGTCTCTCCTTTGAGGCACAGAGCATTTTCCCAGCACCCTTTTCCTCCTTATTTTTTACTAGTCTAAATGATTAAATGAATATATATAAAAATGATTATATATATAAAAATGGTTATATAAAAATGGTTATATAAAAATGATTATATAAAAATATCCACTACAAGCCGTCCAGATCTGTGCATTTTCGTTACGTAAGCAAAATGCAAACCACGCCTCGGTCTCCTCCGCTGTTGAAACCACGCCCACAACTAACTCCGCTGGCCGGAGCGTCCACCATTGTTCAGAAGCGGCGACTGTTTCTAGAGACAGTAGAAATTAGGTTTTGCATCGACATTTACCCTCATAAAAGGATCAGTACGGACCCGGCAACTGCACACGAGTCAGCGGTAAGTGGTGTTTATTTTTTATGTTATTTATTTTTGTTTACAAGTATGATCTTTGCATGGGCTAAGTATTTAGCTTAGCTCCGGTGTTACTCTGTGTTACGGAGCTTTATTAGTACTGTAATAATTTTTTTTTTCTGTTTATGGTTTCAGATCTTCCAAGCAATGCACCTGAAGTTGTTCACCGACACATTCAGAAGATGCACGTCCTTCCTTGAGCCAGCAATAGTGCGTACATGTTATTTATAGCCATACAACTTTTTTTTTTTTAGTTTTATTTTTCAACAATAAAGTTGCCATTTATTAACATTCAGTGTTGTGATTTATTTACAGTTAACATGATTCATTTGTCTTGTAACATAAATGAAATGATGAGGAATCGCAGTAAATAACTGGTGTACCTGTTTAGAATTCAATTAAAACTTCCTGTGTGAATTAGTGTGAAGACGAGGTGACCCGTTCCCTCTTCAGGGAACTAAAGTCTGATTTATGGTTCCGCGTTACACCAACGCAGAGCCTACGGCGTAGGGTACGCGTCGATTTAACGCAGAACCATAAATCAGGCTTTAAGATCCGTTCACACCCTGTCATAAATGCATTCGAGCGTCCGACTATCACGTCGAGCTGCGTGACATTGGACGCTCTCTGTCCGCACTGAAACCGTTACACTCGCGGCCAGTTAGGACAGTCCAATACAAAAAAAATAAATCAAATGGAATTGATTTTGTCACTGAAGTTCGATCGCATCGCATGGGACACGCTTTGTGTACGCAGCCGCTGCTCTTCAGCCCGGAGCGAGGCTTTGTTCCCTCCCCTGCTACACGTAATTCAGGCAGCCAATCAGCGCAGAGCCTCATTTTCATAACCTCCCCTCCCCTCAGGATCACTCACAGAAAAGGAGGCTAGAAGCGGTAAAACTAAAGACATGGCTCACAGGCTGAATTTCTGATTCATCTAGAAAAAACAAGCTTTCGATTGTTTTTAAGACATTCAAGGCCTGTTTAAAATATACATTAGATGCCATAATAGGTCTCCTTTAAGCCAAAAACACAGCGTAGTTTAATTGTAAACCAAAAAAACTCCCACAGGGAATCCACAGAGAGATGTACAAAAAAAAACTCTCTGTCAGTGCTTCCTCTTTGAGCAAGGTCGGTTGCATGAGCAGTCTGTGCATTGGCATACAGTCATACTGTGGCAAGGTGCGTGCCACGGGGGCCCGACCGAAGGACGGAGAGGACACAGAGTTTCGTTCAGACCCTTTTATTTCTCACCCAAAACGTGCAGAAACACACACAGCTCCTCAGCAGCAGCCTCCTCCTGAGTCTCTCAGT
This sequence comes from Cololabis saira, assembly GCF_033807715.1. NCBI lineage: Eukaryota > Metazoa > Chordata > Actinopteri > Beloniformes > Belonidae > Cololabis > Cololabis saira. The sequence goes on along the minus strand of NC_084592.1, from coordinate 40,355,978 downwards.
CCTCTTTATCAAGGCTGGCAGGTTGGAGAGGCTGATGGGACACACCTGTGTGATTGCTGAGTGGTTGCAGCCACTCCAACCTGCCACACACCCCCAACGCCAACCTCGAGCCGGGGTCTGTCCGGCCGAGCATACTCCCCCCCCCCGCCCCCTCGGAGCGGGAGAGGAAGCCCAGAACCCCCCGGGCCTTCCTGGTCGGGGGGTCGTCCTCGGCGTCGGCCTGACCTGCGGTCCCGTCGTGGGGGTCGTCCCCGGCGTCGGCTCTCCCGCCGTGGAAAATGCGCTCGGGGCCGGGCCCATGGTGGCCTCGGGCCACACGGCGCGCGCACGACCGCCTCCTTCCCCTCCGCGACGCAGCCCTGCGCGGGCTGCTGGTCCGGCCCCGTCTCCGCCGTCGCTTGCGGCTGCGCCTCCACAGCCGCCTTCCCAGCCAACGCCGCCTCCGCCTCCATCTCCGCCTCCGCCCCCGGAGCCGTCGCCTGGCGGCCCGCAGCTTCTGCCTCACGGCCTCCCAGCTGCGGCGCCACCAGCGCTGCCGCGGCAAACCTCAGACGGGGTGCAGGGATGGGCCGCTCCGCGGGTCCCGCCGCCTCGGGAGCCGTCGCTTGGCGGCCCGCAGCTTCTGCCTCCCGGCCTCTCAGCTGCGGCGCCGCCAGCTCCTCCCGCGTTGCTGCGGCGGCCCTCAGACGGGGTGCAGGGATGGGTCGCCCCGCGGCCACCAGGGCTTCTATCGCGGCCAGCTGCCGCTCGCCCTGGTCCCGGAAGGCGGCCGCCATGCCCGCCATGGCCCGGGCGAGCGCGTCCAGGGCCCGCTCCATGCCCCCCCCTCGTCCGTCCTTCGAAGCCCCACGTTGGGCGCCAGTGTGGCAAGGTGCGTGCCACGGGGGCCCGACCGAAGGACGGAGAGGACACAGAGTTTCGTTCAGACCCTTTTATTTCTCACCCAAAACGTGCAGAAACACACACAGCTCCTCAGCAGCAGCCTCCTCCTGAGTCTCTCAGTCCTCTTTATCAAGGCTGGCAGGTTGGAGAGGCTGATGGGACACACCTGTGTGATTGCTGAGTGGTTGCAGCCACTCCAACCTGCCACACATACAGTACAGTCTATGATTAGGGCTCAGGGGCCTCTCTGGCGTTATGAGCTGTAATAAAAACCAATGCACACAAACATACGTGTCATCTTAAATGTTATAAATGCTTTGGTGAGTTGGTTCGGTTGATTTCCATGTTGTTAAGAGTATGGAAGTGTAGACTACAATATCTTCAGATCCTACTTAAGAAATAGGGGCATCTTGTGTTCTGTCTGTGTTACTACAACGCCTGCAAATAACCCGGCAGGGTTTTGTATACAATAAATTAGTGTAAAATCCATCTTCCCAGGGTTTTTCTTCATACCAGAGAACATAATAGAAAGTTTAATCCGTAGTTCAGAATCATCAGAGTGGTGTGCACCCGTTTATGAAGATCCCACTCTTTTTTCCATCCATCCATCCATCCATCCATCCATCCATCCATCCATCCATCCATCCATCCATCCATCACCTGGGGGATGCAGGAGTGTGAGAAAAAAAAAAGCCTTTTTGGTAGGAAGTTTTCACCCTAATTTACTCCAACCCCTTGCCAGACAGGAGTATTTCAAGCAGTTTGTCATACCTGTAAAGGGACTTCAGGAATCTGTCTTGCCTTCCTCAAGGTCTTTGAGGAGTACAGGTCTTGGAGGGGAAAAAGGGACTGAGGCATTCACCCTCTCTGCAGAAATAATGATATTCTGCAGCCTGCATTTGTCTTTGCAGTTGCAGCACAGTAGTTCACCAAACAAGGATGTTGGTGGTGAGGATGGACTCAGCGGTGGCAGCGTAGAAATGAACCAACATTATCTTTGGCGGTTTAACTTTCCTCAATTTCCCCAGGTTGTAGGTTACACCCTCTTTTGTTCCTTCTTTATGAGGGAGCTGATGTTCAGCTGTCACCTCAAGTCCTGGGTGATGATGGAGTCCAGGAAGCAGAAGGTCTCTACATTGTCTATTTGAGAATCATACGGGGTGATTTGAAAGTGTGGGCACACTCTTCCTGCAGTCCTCACCAATCTCACCGCTGTCTTTAAAGCACTAAGCTTCAGGTTGTTCCCATGTGCCCTCAGATGGTTAGTCTCCCACTGGAAGCTCACTAATTTACTACATTAATAAATACATCTGTTAATCTAAATCAGATTCTGATAAAAAAAGGATGGGAGGAAGATGTGGTTTCTTTGAAAACAAGTACATTTCACTGTGGATATATTTACCATATCTTAATTTCCACAAGATTCCCTATTATTTTAAAAGCTTTCTGACATTTTTATAAAGGGAAAATAATCAGGGTTTCACATTTAATGCATTTAAAACTCATTGTAAATCTACAATTGACAGTTTACAGCATACAATCATAATGTCATTTTATACCAAATATTTAAGTTGTATGACACGTCAGTAAAATGAATTACAGTAGTTATGTGTTAATCCAACAGAAGTTTCAAGGTTCGTTTTGCTTCTGTATCCAGATTATCAAACATTGTATCTGTAGTAATGACTTTGTTCCAAGTGTAAACAAGCCTCACAGTCCAAATCTTCTATTAAAAAGATCTGCATTAAATTATACTGTATTTTAATATTAGTGGATGTGTTACTGTTCAGACTGTTTTATTGTAAATTTACTTTCACACTGTAAAAACATTGTATTATTATTGTATCGTTTACCTAAAGCAGACACAAGACGATACATTTTTGTAACTAAGAGTTGTTTTATTTTTTTAAATGTAGTTAATTCATCTCTAAAACAAACATGTATCAGACATTTTTATTTTTTATTTATTTTTATTTATTTATTTGCACATAAAAAAAATATACAACCGCCAAAAATTCAGACAAACAGTCTGAATTTTTGGAAACAACAAAAAAAAAAAAGGAAATACAATGTAACAGAAAAAATGTGCAGGAGGAACCAAAAAAACCCATAAGGGCATGTCGAGTGGTCCTCCTATAATGAAACAAACAATATCTACAGAGATATGTAAAACATCGGACAACTAAGGAGAATAAGCTAAATTACTAGAAAAACAGGAATCTGATGAGGATGTGCAGAGAAGTTCTGGAAATGAGTTGATATATCATTACTAAGCATTGTAGTTGTCGGAGTTTGTTGGTGGAAACAATGGGGTGACCTTAGGTGGTGGACCTGCAGTAACCTGATCAACTGAAAACAGCGGCACAGCTGGTTTACTTTGTACTGGCTTCAGCTTGGACTGTGAACGATAGTCTAACGTGAGAGGGTGGATAACCGCAGTCGTAGGATCCAATAGAGAAGCAGCCTTTTCCAACACCCTTGTGTCCGGTGTCAGAGGCCCACTTGACACATGTCGTTCTTTTCCATGTGTAGAAGGACAGACATTGCCATCCTTTCTTTTCTGAAGCTGTTTTGGCTGATCCTTGGAGCTGGTTAGTGGATTTGCTGAAACCACTGTGCACTCACTTCCCTGCTTATTTAATGTTGGATGAGGCCTCAGTGGTCCAGTGATTTTTTTTGGTTTATCTTTTAAGATGTCGTTATCCACAATCTCATATTCAGTTAAGATGAAATGTCGGGGTAAGGAAGAAGGATCCAGCTTTAGTATAGATTCCCAGTTCCTATGGGGATGTGTAGTCTTGTGTTTATTAGTAGAACATTTATTATTTTTACCCTCTACCTCCATGTTCTTTTTATCATTTGAGCAGAACAGGGATGGCATTGATTGGCCTTGGACTTTCTTGGGAGCTGAATTCACATACTGATCTTTCTTTCTGGTAGCTTTTAGTTGGGCTTTGATAGGACTAAGAACATTGCAGAGTGTCTCACCCACATTTCTCTTGGGAATCTGGGGACTTCTGGGATCTTCTTTGTCAGAAGACTTCAGCGTAGACTTTTTTAGGGAAACAACATTGTGTTTCTTTTTAACACTTGCATCTGTTTGCACTGGAACCTGGCCAGGATTCACCTCCTGAGAGAAATGTATATAGAGATATTGATAAATTGCACCTATTAATAGAAATAAGAAAATAACATTTGGAGAGGAGAATACCTGCAGGGAAATTTGTTCAGGTTGATGCGGTGCATAAACCACAGGCACACATCCTTGAGCCCAGGAATCTGGAGTTGCTGGCATAGGCTCTGAGTCTTCTGTTTTAGCTAATTCTCCCTCTTCATCTCCTCTATCCAGAAACAACATCTGCTGCTCTACCGTCTGTGTGAGGTAGCTCTTGATCCGGAACAGTGTGAAGGGAATAATCTTAATAGAGAAAATGGAAAGTGGAACTAACAATATTAGTATAGAATTATGTAAGGATAAAATGCGGGAAGAAATATTTTATTATTATACATTCGTTCATGAGTTTCAGTCAATAATATATACAAAATTAGCTTAAATTTAAAAGAAAAACCTTATACAACATTTCAGTTTTACCTGTCTTTCAATGTCCACTTCATAACAGCGGTCCATGACTGTAGTTAGCAGTTCATCCATTATCTCTGCCGCTGTTTCATCTGCATCCTCCTGGATCAACATATTAGTCCACTGGAAAATGGAAAGAATGGAATAACATGTTCCTCTTTCTGTTTTTTTTTTTTTATAATTTTTTTTATATTTTTCTCCCCCATTTTTCTCCCCATTTCATCACCCGGTGCTCTACCTAAGTAAACGTCCTGGGCATTGCTCCCTCTACCAACCCCGGGAGGGCCCTGCACTGAGCTCAGGTCTCCTCCTTAGCCTGAGGAGTGAGCAAGCCGCTTCTTTTCACCAGACAGGGTGGGGTTTCTCTGGCCGGATGTAGCTCGTGGAAGGATCACGTTATTCCGGCCGGATCCTCCCCACCCCGTCTGGCAACCCGGCTGGCCAGAGGGGGCATGTGTAGCCCAGGACTTTTTGTGAATGTTTTGTTTGCCAAGGGAACACAGGGAGAACATGCAAACTCCACACAGAAAGGCCAACCCCACCCATGGTGTGGTCACTGAAGTCATGGGGAAACTTAACACCACTCAGCAGCACCCACTGAATCGAACCCAGGACCTTCTTGCTGTGAGACGGCTGCACTACCAGCTGCACCGCCGTACCCCCATTATATTAAAAAGTAAAACCTTATACAACATTTCAGTTTTACCTGTCCTTCAAAGTCCATTTCATTACAGCGGTCCATCACTGGAGTTAGCGGTTCATCCATTATCTCTGCCACTGTTTCATCTGCTTCCTCCTGGATGTGGTTACTGGATGGAGTAACATTTTTTTTCTTTTTCTTTTTTTTCTGGTCATGCTCTAGACGTTTGGACTTGTGTGAAGACATCTCGGCTCAAGAGGCTTCTTAAAAACAAAAACAGAGACATTCTAAGACCAATGTTTGTGATGAAAAGCTTCATGTAATAAATGTTTAATCAATTCCAATGCAGTGAACAAGGAACATTATGGTGTATTGACCAGGTTTCATGCAGCTGTGGACTTATCTTATATTAAACATCAGAGACAACGGTTGACATTTGAAACTGTGGAACGAATATTATACTATAATCACAAAACCCAATAGTACAACGAGACATAGGCCTACAACAAAACATATGACTCACCTATCGTGTATTTGTTTCAATGGTTGATCATATATGTAGCTTAATAAAACGATTTAGGAAACTATCCGTGGACTTTGATTCTTTGAAACAAATACTGTTTGTTACTGATCTCCCGTTGCTAAAGGCAGATTTATGGTTCCGCTTACATCGACGCAGAACCTACGCCGTAGGCTCTGCGTCGATTGAACGTTTAGCTTTGGATTTAGCGTCGATTTAACGCAGAACGATAATTCAAGGTTAGTTGTATCTCAGTTAGTCGTATCTATTTACTGGAGAATCAACACTGTGTCCATTGCATAAGGACTTATGGGACGGTAGTGATTGTTCCAGGTATTAGTCAAACCCTCAGGTGTTACCATGGAAACTGAGTTATGGCTTGTTAAAAAACTTTGTAACTTACCAGGTTCCAACGGCTGCAAACGAGAGATTAAATAGTCCGCTCAGCCACGGCTTGTTATAAAACTAATGATTTCAACTGAAAACATTAAAGCATGAATAACTGATTTAATATTTATGTTTTTTGGCAAGTGACCGTGGTATAAGCGGGATAATGCCCTTGTTCTGTCAAATTATCCTACCCGGCGAATGTCCTACTTTGCGTCACTGCGTATGCGCACGAGTCAACAGCGTCGACTTGACTAAAACAACACGGAATCATCCTACCGATCATCAGCTGTTTAAGAAGAAAACTGTGAAAACGGTAAGAATTTAGTGTTTCCTGCAACCAAATTGTAGTTTTTTTTGTAGTTTTTCATGTTTGCGTGCGTGTCGGCTAGCCTTTGCATGACTTTTGTTAATTGAATATAAACTACCGTGTTGCAACGCCCTATAAGAGATGTAAATATGAGTAAATAGTAGGGTGGGGTGTAGTGCAAAAATAATAATAGTAATAACAATGGTAATACTACTACTACTACTACTACTAATAATAATAATAATAATAATAATAATGCATGTATTGCTGTCATATGTTATATATAATATGTGCATGATATATAATATGCTATAATATAATAAATAATATAATAAGTCTGTCTGTCTGTCTGTCTTTGTCAGAAACCTCTTCTCTTCTAGCTCCTGAACCATCGTCAACCAGGTAGTTCCTCGACCTATTATTATTTATTAATCTTATTTTTGCATATCCTAAATATTATAGGTTTACTGTTATTTTTTGGGATGATTTCTTATTTTGGTTTATATATTCTATGAAGCGCTCTATTTACCAGTGCTGAGAAGAGTGCTTTACAAATGATTAGTTACGTTACCTGAATATCTGACTATATATATGACTAGATAGATTATTACCAAATGAATGTCCTCTTCTTCCAACTTGGTGACTATGTGAATGTGGATAATAACACTGCGTTTCAGTTTGCAGAAAACTTCATCACTGAGGAATCCACAGAGGTCGTCACCACAGCTGAGGCTGATTACAGGAAGCAGATTGCCTGTAGCTGCTACAAAATCCGGGTCAGTGTAAAAATGCTTGGATAATCAGTTGCCACAATGTGGTAATTACAATGACTAATACAATGACATAATAAAGTGTACTTTTGAATACACATTTCATAATAGATGCTTGGTAGGTGCTTGGTAGGTGCGCATGCTACAAAATGTAGAAATGTAAGAACAACAGAGATGCCTACACTGCTGATTGACGGCTGAATGATTGGAATGGTAAACATTTTTATAAAAGAATTATAAATGTTTTATGTGAAATGACTTTATGAATGTTACATTTTTTAAATTGTATTGTTTCTGTTATGTTGTTTCACTAGGTGCAGTGTGGGACATGTCATCGGTGGGCCCATTTGGAATGCGCCAAGTACACCGACGAAGAAAATTACACCTGTCCAAAATGCTTGTGATTGAATAAATGCAGAATAAAAAAGGAATGTTTAATGGCCAGCAGTGTCTTTGTGGGTCTGCCCCAATCACAATTCCAGCTTCCTTTACCAAGGTTGCTGGTTTTCTACTGCATCTTCATTTTACCCCCAACTACTACCCCACCCCTCATATCCACTGATATCCAGTTTTTATGCACAGGTTGATTTGTCACATGGAGACTGCTGCATTCAGATGAATCTGAAAATCTGATGAATATGAAACTTTGTATAAACCTTTTCTTTATGATACTTCCTGGGAATGTGCATTTACTTCTTTTCAAAAAGAAATTAGTGATAAAAAATAGATATATGTAGTTTGAAAATGTATTGAAACACAACAAGGTGAGATACAGGCAGTTCTATTCGCATGCGTGTATGTGACAGCATGATCTGACGGGGTATTTTCATCTGCCATATCGTGCTACATGATATCTATGTGCTGCTACATAGATAAATGCAGGTAGGATGATTTGACAGATGAAAATACCCTGTGAGATCACGCTTCTACATAGATAAATACAGGTAGGATGATTTGACAGATGAAAATACCCTGTGAGATCAGGCTTCTACATAGATAAATGTTGATGTCTATGTAGAAGCGTGATCTGACGGGGTATTTTCATCTGTCAAATCATCCTACCTGCCAATATCTATGTGGAAGCGTGATTTGACGGGTTTTTTAAAATAAATAATTTTTTTAAAAATCGTCTATTTGCATGAAAAAGGTTTAAAAAAAAGAAGAAACCGAGATAAAAGAAACGGGGATCGTATGGTAGTATTTTCTGCCGAGGTAGGACACCTCGGCAGAGAAGTCTGTCATTTCATCCTACGGGTAGGACGATTCGGCAGAACACCCTTCGAGGTGAACATTAACATAAATATATGGATTATCCCTTATTCCAAAGAAGAAAAAAAAAATGTTTGAACAGCCTCTTCCAGAAATTGAGAATCTGCTTGTGGAAATTTGAAGCCCACTACTAATAACTGAAAAAGTAATATTATGTATTATTGTTATTACACAGGTGGCTCTCTCCACTAACGACCCAATATAATGACTGTTCACATTTGTAAGTGCTACTCATGCCACGATTGGAAAAGAAAATAACGTAGCTCGTATTATTATATACTGCCTATAATAATCACTGCCATGTTCCCTGGAGTTATTTAGTATTTTAGTTAGTTAGTTAAAGAAGTCAAATGTTTAAGACTTACTTTGTGCGTTTCCTCTCCCTCGTAACGTCTCCGGTTGCCTAGCAACCAGGTACGCGAGGATGACGTAACACGTAGAGGTGCGTCGTCTCTCTGGCAGCGGAGGACGCTGCTTTACTAAAGCCTAAATTATGGTTCCGCGTTAAATCGACGCAGAGCCTACGACGTAAGCTACGCGGCGACGCGCAACGTATGGTGTGCGCCGCCGCGTACCCTACACCATAGGCTCAGTTATGGTTCTGCGTCACACCAACGCAGAGCACACGCCGCAGCCGTGACGCCGTGCGGAACCATAAATCATCTTTAAGGAACAAAAGGAACAAATCACTCTTTTTACAAAATTGGATCGACAAAAATATAATTTATATAAAAGACTTATTTAACTACTTAGTTACGAAGATTTTCTCTCGCAAAAAGCATTCCCTATCAAATTTAGAGAATTTAACTTAGTAATAAACTCCATTCCCAGCGGAATAGTAGAATTAAGGAAAAGCTATAAAAAAATAGAAACAACATACAACTATTAACACTCTTTATATCCATGGTATTGATATTTTGTGTAAAAAAAGTGTACTAATAAACATATTGTGGCGGACACAATAACGGACCTCGCACCCATCAGGACTGTATGGAAGGGGGCGTGGTCACAAGCATTTATTTGGTTGCTTAGCAACGTGTGTTAGTTTACAGTTGTCAACTGACAGTTCTTTTGGTCAGTTGGATTCCGCTGTCACGGAATAAAGACGTGTTTTACCAACCTCTGGAGTCGAGCCTCATCCTGCCACAATATCAGAGAATGTTTTTACACCACGAGGGAAATTCTTTTTGAATGCTATTTTCGTGGATATTAATTGGCACAAGGCGTGGCTTGTTCCTTTCAAATTCTGTTACAAACAAAATCAGAGAACTACATTTAAAAATACTACATAACATATACTGTACCCATCTAACACATATATCTCAAAATTCCTTGACATGGATAACAAATGTAGTCTACCTTCTGCAAAACTGAACCTGAAACTGTAACTCACTTGTTTTATGGTTGCTCATATAGCAGCATATTTTGGAAATAACTTGAAAGCTATATACTATGTAAAACAACACATAATATTGAAGGGAAGAAAATTATCACTTATTTTGATTTCAAAGAAAAGAAGTTATGCACTATTGTCAATCTTTATATTAGGAAAATAAATTTCACATCCACAAATGTAAATTCCAAAACTCTTCTCCATTATTTAAATAGTTTTTGATTGAAGTCGATTATTATCTCAAGTCTCTTAAATTAATTACAAATGAGAAATGTATATCAATGATGGATATCCATTCTGAGATTTTCAATCATTAAGCTGTCACAAATATAATTTTCATTTTATGCAAAATATTATAGTCTGTCACACCAAGATTTTGTTTCTTTTATGCATGTATTTATTTTTTCTTTTTATTTATTTTTTTTCTAATTTTCTTATTGTTGTTGATGATGCATGACTGTGCTCTGTGCTGCTGATGTTGCATGTTGATGGTGAACGTTTGTAACAGGAACTCTCGTTTCAGATGTCGTTATGGTGGCGAAGTGAGAAACATCCTCTGCGTTTAGTTCTTACTTGGACTCTGACGGACCACTGTTGGTCTTTATGCACAGCTTTGAATTAAAAACTGGGCTAATTAGCAAAAGTGAGGCTTGCTGCCAATCAAAAGGCCATGTATCACCCCCGCACAGTTGCCACGGAGACTGCTCTTTGAACCAGGACGTTTATGTCTATTGCTGCTTCACAGATGGACATTTGAACAAGAAAGTCAGTGGAGACCAACTTGCTTTAAAGCCCCTAGTGGTCAGTCAAAGTACTGCCACTTTTCCAACTTCTGTGGTGGCGTTTGGAGACGACTCATCTTTATGATCAAACTCAGATAAAACTATCAAAGAGTTACAGGAGCTAATCTCTTTAGCCCCCTTGAATAGATTATTTGAATTAGCATTTCAGGTTTTATCGAAGTATTTTCGGAGAAGTTTGTAAATAGGTTTGTTACCTTTGGATATGTCGTCTCGCGGGTCCAGTATATACTAATACCCATTTACGTGTGTAAACACTGTTTCAGATGTGCGGCGACCAAGATCCCCCCACGACATCCAGAGGTTTGAGGAAGTCGGGGCCACTTCATTCACCCCTGGAGCTTCAACTTCCCCTATGACCTCAGCTCCAGTAATTAGTCAGGCCCGTCCTAGAGTCCACAGACACAACCTGCTGGCGGAGTTGAGAATAGGGTGGCCACCTTTCAGAAATAGAAATAAGGGACGCCCCGATTTCAGCAGCGCAGGAGCCAAAAAAAAAAGCCCCAAAAACTTCTAAACTGCATAAAAATGTGTTTATTTTATATGAAAAAACAAAATGCTTTGATTTAAAGTTTAAAGTGCTTTAATAGCATTGAACTTGCATGACTGTACAGGCAGACAACCATACTAGTAACTGAAATAGCCTCCTATGCTATGTATGTCCACATCAGCCCAGATGTAGAATATAGCCTACAGGTGAAGAATATGGTGTAAAAGTTAATTTATTTCAATAATTCAACTAGAATATGGTGTAAAAGTTAATTTATTTCAATAATTCAACTAGAATATGGTGTAAAAGTTAACTTATTTCAATAATTCAACTAGAATATGGTGTAAAAGTTAACTTATTTCAATAATTCAACTAGAATATGGTGTAAAAGTTAATTTATTTCAATAATTCAACTAGAATATGGTGTAAAAGTTAATTTATTTCAATAATTCAACTAGAATATGGTGTAAAAGTTAACTTATTTCAATAATTCAACTAGAATATGGTGTAAAAGTTAACTTATTTCAATAAATCAACTAGAATATGGTGTAAAAGTTAATTTATTTCAATAATTCAACTAGAATATGGTGTAAAAGTTAATTTATTTCAATAATTCAACTAGAATATGGTGTAAAAGTTAACTTATTTCAATAATTCAACTAGAATATGGTGTAAAAGTTAACTTATTTCAATAATTCAACTAGAATATGGTGTAAAGGTTAATTTATTTCAATAATTCAACTAGAATATGGTGTAAAAGTTAACTTATTTCAATAATTCAACTAGAATATGGTGTAAAAGTTAATTTATTTCAATAATTCAACTAGAATATGGTGTAAAAGTTAATTTATTTCAATAATTCAACTAGAATATGGTGTAAAAGTTAACTTATTTCAATAATTCAACTAGAATATGGTGTAAAAGTTAACTTATTTCAATAATTCAACTAGAATATGGTGTAAAAGTTAACTTATTTCAATAATTCAACTAGAATATGGTGTAAAAGTTAATTTATTTCAATAATTCAACTAGAATATGGTGTAAAAGTTAATGAAAATACGGTACAAATCGTGTCCCGTATTAGTTCAATACGGGACGCAACATTTTTTTCTCAAATAAAGGACAATTCCGTATTTTACGGGACGGGTGGCAACCCTAGTTGAGAAGCTCCTCCGAGTCTTCCCTCCACCACCTGAAGACGCCCTGGCCGACTCCAGCACGCCACCATCAGTGCCTGCCGGGAAGCGTTGCCTTGTCCACCTGAACCAGCTGACCCTTCAGGTGGGGGTTTTTGTGTCAGTGACCACAGAGGTTACAGTTAAGAAAGACAACAACTTTACACCATTTCATCAATTTTTTTTTTTACTCATTTATTTTAAATGCAACAGCAGTTTTGAAACCGGTAACAGCCATTCGTGCTGCCGCATGTGTCCCGGAGCAAGACGCTGATCAGTTTCAGACCGTACGACGTTCTTGAGTGTCTCTGAGACACACCATGACGTGGGCAGTGGGCATCTCTCGGGTGAATCCTCCCCCTCGAAACATCATCACAGAACAGAGTTCGTGTAAGAGACCATATCCTAAACACCGAAAAATAAACGTTGCTACTTCATAAACAAACAGTTGCACATTGAAAAAATCAGAAGTGGGGCAGTAGATTTACATGTCTGGTGTCTGTGCTGCACGGGTGGTGACGTGGGGATGAAACGGGGGGGTGGGAAGAGCTGCACGAGTGATGGACCGATGTCTGACCCAGACACGGGGGTTCATGTTTGTGTAGGTCTGGGAGGATGTTGGGATGGAGCAGCCGGCTGATCTCATGTGGATTACAGGTCTGCTGGACTCGGCTCAGCGTCTTCTTCTTGGGGTTTTAACTGTTCGTTGACACCAGGTTGTGGTTTTAAAGCGCCTCTGTTAGCTCCAGCCGTCAACAAAAGGCCCAGATGGTTATAAACGTCCATCAGGGGTCCTCAGATGCTGCAGAGAAGCGTGTTAAACAGGACTGATGGTGCTTTCACCCACATTTGGGTGGAGTGAGGCTTGAATTTTTGTTTTTCCCCACAACCGTGAAGTCCCAACGGACTTGTTGGATACTGTGACCTGTAAACATCTGGTCTCCAGTCCCTCAGGGAAATAAAGCAGAGAAGACTAAAGCTCCATCAGTTGTCATAAATGATTACGGCACGTCGGCGGTGCGTTAAATGTTAACTAATGGCCAGCAGGGGGCGCCGCTGCCATCACATCTGTGGAGACGATAAAAGAACTTCTGATTTAAGCTGAACTCGTCTGTCATGACGCTCATTCTGTAGATTGTGTTTATATTCAGAGTAGGGCTGTTCGATTAATCGATTTTAAATCGTAATCGCGATTATGTAATTAGAACGATGTTAAAACGTGAAACTCGTAAAATCTATTTTTCACTTTTTTTAATTTTTTTTTTTACCTTGTCTGCACACATATTAATGATTGATGGAAATACCTCTCAATACCTGCGACAAGTGCCCCATGGGAGAGGCTCTTTAGTGTAGGAGGGGCCGTTGTAACATGCCACCGGTAGACCGGCTCGTGTTCCTTGCAAAAAACTTGCAAATGTGAATATCAAATGTAATGACTGACATTACACACCTCTACCTCCTTCATGGGTTGCATTATTATTTAGCATGCAAACACCCAGTTTAGTTTAATTAGAAAATGTCTTGTTTTATTTAATTGGAAATATAACTTACTGTATGTTTGCAAGTGCTGATTTGCTGATTTTTTTTTTTCAGAGATAAAACTTTATATTTTATTATATTTTTTAAAACTTTTTTTCAACTTATTTTACAGAGCTTTGCACTTTATTCATTCATTTTTGGTTTAATAAGAGCAAAGTTTGCACTTAAAGCCCAATGGGGCAAATGTTCAATAAAAAAACAGCATATTTGAAATAATTTCTTTGCCTTTTGTCAATTCACAAAATAATCGTAATCGAAAATCGAATTTTGAGAGAAAAAAATCGAGATTTTATTTTTGGGCAAAATCGAACAGCCCTAATTCAGAGTAAAATAAACTTTAATGCAATGTTTGAGCCACGGCTGGGTTGGTACTTCATATTAGTTGGATCCGCTCGGAACCTCCTGTTAAAACAACCAGGACTCTTTATCATCTTTGGGTCTGCGTACTGAACGAGTCCGTACCGACTGCTGCTGCGTACGCCAGCGTTTTCAGACCATGTGACTTTCAGAGCTGGACAGTCTTTGGGCTGTTCAGACAACAAGACTCGCCCTGGTGACGACGCGCGATCCGTCGCTGACAGAATGGGGCGTGACTTAAGTAAATGCGAAGGTAAATGAGACGTGAACACCTCCAGAACAGGCCCGAGGGAGGACGAAGGGTGCAAGTTGTCTGAGCGATGCACAAATGACAAAAGGTGAAGAACACGTGTAAAGGACTGGATGAGCACAGACTTTAAAAACGATTGTGGTCTGGCTGTGGCGGGCGTCGGTCCTGGTTCGGCGTCCTGACCTCACCTGCCATATTCCAGCCACGCCCTCTTGACATTTGGCTTATTCAACATCCGTCTGCAGTCTGCAGCGGCCCAGCCACATTTTCAGGCGTCTCTGACCCCAACTGCCTGCTGATTAGCCGCTGGGCCCGTATCCCACAATGCAACGCAGAACTGCAGCGGTTGCAGACAACAGTAAAAGTCCAGACTTTTCTCCCAGCGGGAGGGATCTGGAGCCGGCGTACCGGGCCAGGAGCCCCAACCCAGCTGCTCCGTCGCCACATCCAGACCCAGAGCTCACGTCGTCCGCCGCTTCCGCGTTTCTTTGAGCTGTCCGAGCTCGGTATGTGACACGGATGGAGATGGATCCTGAGCTCAGGCTTTGAGTAATGGGCGTGGGAAGTTTCCGCTCATCTCTGAGCAGCCTGGGATGCTGGCGTGTTGGGTGGAGCGGAGCGGTCTCGTGTTTCAGGCACTTATTCCCAGAGCAACCCCTCGGGCTCCTCTGATCACCACAGATACTAAGTTCACAAACACCTTTAATAACTGAGGAGTAAAGTCTTTGACGGCTGACGCAACGACAAACACGTGATGGGTTTATCAACAAGCAAACCGACAGCGGAGCTCCCGTCCACCGCCCGCCGGACCGACCCAGAGCACCGGTGCGGATTCAACAGACCTCCGCCTCCGTAATCCACGGAAACGTGAGCGGCCTGCTCACCAGTAAGGCTGACGTCCGGTTAAAGGAGGCTCCAGTCAAGTCTGCGTCAGGTCCACGTCTGGGACGCAGCGGGGAAGGAAATGCACGGTGGCACGTTGGCAGAGCGACTAACACTGGTTCAAGAACTCGGTTCTTCTCTACGTGGAACATGCGCGACCCCGGCTGTACCTGCAGAGGTGGACAGAGTACTCGACCCCAGTTGTAACCCAGGTCATATAAATATTTACCTTTGAGATACAAATGTTCTTGAGCATGTGGAAAAAAATTCATGTAATGTGAGTTTTATTAAAAAGGAAACATGCATCTTATTTTGAAATTCCCGGAAGTGGAAGAAAAAAACTCCGCCGTCTCCGAAAAAGACGATTTGGAAAGAAAGACGTGAGAAACACGGAGGTGATATTTTTCTTTGTTCAGAAACTTCCAAATCGTCTTTTTCGGAGACGGCGGAGTTTTTTTCTTCCACTTCCGGGAATTTCAAAATAAGATGCATGTTTCCTTTTTAATAAAACTCACATTACATGAATTTTTTCCACATGCTCAAGAACATTTGTATCTCAAAGGTAAATATTTATATGACCTGGGTTACACCGTACTTGAGTAAGAGTACAAATACTACTGGTCAAAATTTACTCCGTTACAAGTAAAAGTAGCTCAGTCAAAATATTACTCGAGTAAGAGTAGAAAAGTACTTCCTTTTAAAGGTACTTAAGTATCCAAAAGTAAATGCTTTTAAATTTACTTTAAGTAAGAGTAAGAGTAAAAGTAAATTTCTTATTTTCCACATCTGTAAATTACTATATTTTTTCTAAATTAATTTAAGGATCTTTTAACTCTTGTTTCTGAGAATTAACTCTTTGAAACCAGCTGCACTGATGTGCTGCTTTTAGAACCACAATGTTATATAAAACCTGCTGTCTTGACTTGTTGCGGCTCTGTCTTGACAAACGCAGGCTACTTTGGCGGTATCGTTTTGAGGAGGCTTGACGTATTTCCGCTTTACGTACATCCCAGTGGAGAGCGTGCACTGTGATAGGTCTCCTCCTTTGACAAAAACAGCTTGTGTCCAATAGGATTTTAGGGAAGTTGACAAAAACAGCTTGTGTCCAATAGGATTTTAGGGAAGAAGAAAAAAAGAGCAGACCTGAAAGTAACAAGTACATTTCAGCCTTCCTAGAAATTTACTCGAGTAAAAGTAAAATATTTGTCTTGGAAATGTATTCAAGTAAGAGTAATAAGTACCAAAGAAAACTAATACTCAAGTAAAGTACAAATCCTCTGGATATGTACTTAAGTACAGTACTCAAGTAAATTTACTCCGTTACTGTCCACCACTGTGTACCTGCTCAGGTTTCCTCTCAGATCTGAAAACATGCGCGTTTGGTTCATTGGTCATTTGTCTGCAGGTGCCGGTCCTGGCAGCCGGCTTTGAGCGGGCCAGAACTGACAGCTGGATGTCCACACGGAGAGGGAAGGGAAGACATGAAAACTGGCTCCCTCTCTGTCGATCCTACGTGCTGCAGTTGAGCCGTAAAAACTGGTTCAGAGCGGAGCGTGTACTCGATCCGAGCACAGCTTCACTGCATCTGCTCCATCGCTTAAAACGTTTATGCATCATCACCTGTTCAGTCATTAACCGATCAGCTGCGATGCCCTAAAGTCAAACAAAAGATGCTCAGGTGAGGCGATCCAAACATAAACTGCTAATTTGGCATACCAATATTCTTTACAAATAAAAAAAAAAAAAACAGACCCACGTCCAGTCAAACTCTCATCGGAAGCTTCTTAAAATTTAAAATAATTATAACAATTTCTTTCCAGTATTAAATAATCTTATAAAAAACACACAACCTCACACACACGCCACACACACACACACAGAGAAGACTGAAATAATGGCATTGCTCCCTCTAGGATTGCCCCGCCCCCCTCCAACCGTCAGTTCATAATATACACGTCTGTACACGTCTCCTCCTGCTCACTCCATCATCTCCATCACCGGTGATCAGCGGCGCTCCTTCATTGGCCGCAGCTCCATGCAGTACCTGTGATTTTTGCAGCAAAACGTCTCTGTTGCCATTCAAGTCTCTTGTTTCAATGCAAAGCTGCACAGACGTGAAAAAAAAGCTCACAAGGGCTTTTTCCTGCTTGCTTGCTATATACATATATATATTATTATATATATATATATATTTGATTCATGTTGGATTAAACATGTACTGATAACGATGGTCATAATGAATATTATTAACAATCATACTCTGTGATAAAGAATAGGAAACACAGCTCGCTACTTGCTTGGAATCCGAGGTTGGAAGTTCGAAAGTGAGAAGAGACGGACAAAATCGAGACAGACGTCGCTTTTCTGCTTCGTCTGCAGGAAGACGGGGACCTGAATCGGTCAGTTCTGTTCTCTTGAGCGGCGGCCTAGCGTCCGCGCTCTCTCTACCAGTCACTGGTCAGTTTGGTGCTTTGGTCCCGTTTGGGGGGCGCGGGAGGCGGCCTCGCCGCAACGTTGCATAGCCTGAGATGTTGGCGTGTTTGGTGGAGTGGATGTGCGTGTGGTGGCGGGACAGAGTCTGGGAGTGTCCCCTGGTGGCCCTGCTGCTGCTGCTGCTGCAGCAGGAGCTCGGGGGGCGGCGGCGGCAGCAGCGCCATGTCGTCCATGGTGCCCACGTGGGGCTCCATCTTGGTGGAGATCAGGTGGGAGGAGGAGGTGAGCGAGCTGTGCCGCGACACCGACTTCCTCTTGAGCGTGCGGTTCAGTCCTCCAGGAAGTGAGGCTTGAACGCCAGGGAGCCCGGGGCCGCGGCAGATTTGGGGGAGGTGGGGGGGACGGGGGGAGGAGGAGGAGAGGAGTAGGAGGACAGGGGAGGGAGGCGGGTCTGGGAGAGAGGCGGGGGGGAGAGGGGCAGAGACATGGTGGTGTCGTACTGGGCCGTGTTGCTGCCCGCCGGTTCAGTGTCGGCAGAGGCCCCGCCCCCTTTTTGAGCGAGCCTTGTTTCCATGACGACGAGGACGAGGAGGAGGAGGAGGTGGCCGACGCGGAGACGGCTGCATCTGGGCTGGGGTTCACCACCGCCACCTTCGGGGGCTGGTGGAAGTCCGACGGCGGAGGGGGAGGGGGAACAGCTCCGAGTCGCTGGGGGGAGGCGGGAAGTAGTCGGGGGACGAGTCAGGTGGGCAGTGGGCTGAGTGCGGGGAGGCGGCGGCGGGGGGCGAGGGAAGTCCGGGGGCTGGGGGTGCGGGCCGCTCTGCAGCCCCTGCAGCGCCAGCGGCAGGTTGGACAGGTTGAGCTTCCCCGGCTTGGGGAGGGGGGCGGGGAGCGCCGACTCTTTCGCCGGAGAGCCCGTCGCCGACGAGGAGCTCGACGACGTCCCCGTCTGAGCGCCCTGCTGGCCGAACTTGCTCACCAGGCTCTCCACCTTCTTGGGCTTCTCCTCCTGGCCGTCCCGGATGGAGGACGCCCGCTGGGGGGCGGGCGGCCGCGCTTGCCGGATCCGTGGAGGAGGTGGAAGGCGACTTCTTGATGGGGGAGCCCGTCTTGGAGGAGGAGGATCGACGAAGAGGGCGGAGGTGGGAAGTCTCCCAGGGAGCCGTGTCGGGGGGCGGCGGGGGGAACTCGGGGGACTGCGGGGCCACGACCCCCCCCGGCTGCCACCTGGGTTTGGCCTTCACCCGCGGAGGAGACTGAGGAGCGGAGGAGCCGGAGGCCGAGGAGAGGCGGGCGTTTCCCGGGAACTGATTGACAATCTGTTTGACCAAAGAGGAGGTAGCAGCTGCGATGGAGACAGAAGAGGAGGATGCAGACGAGAGAGATGGCCAGGTTCTTGGAGGAGAGGCTGTGCTGCTTCGGCAGAGTGGGGGGGGGCTGGTTCGGGGAGTGTTCCGTGGAGAATGCTCTGCTGCTTTTTTGAACGGGCCGTGTCCGGTCTGGGGCAGCGTCGGAGACACGGGCGAGAGGGCGATGGGGGGAGGAGGGACCCGAGCGCTTGGGAGCGGTCTGTGGAGGAATACCCGCCGCTGTCTTGGGAGGTGGCGGGGGGCGCGCGCGGGGGACAGGGGCCGGAAGAACCTGCAGCGAGCCCGGGGGAGAGAGAGCTCAGCAGGGGGGGGGAGGAGGCGGAGAGGTGCCGTCGGCGGACTGGCTGAAGTCGTACACCATGTTGGGAAACTTCTGCGACAGGAACTGCTGCAGGCCCGAGTTGGAGAGCTGAGGGTCCGGAGGCAGGGGGCGGCGGCATCCCGTTGGCTTCCAGACTCTCCGGTAGAGGAGGGGGAGGTAGGGCGGCTCCGGGGCTTCCTCCTCCAGCGGGGGGCGGCGGGGAGGAGGATGCAGGCTCGGCAGCTGAACTTCAACGCGGCCATGGCCGAGCCGGGAGCCGGCGCGCTGCGGTGGGAGGGAGGCGGGTGGGGACGGAGGGGAGGAGCTGCTAGGCGCGGGGAGGGTGTTGTAGTTGGGCTTGCTGGACTGGGGGGGGATGGTAGCGGAGCTGGCTCCGGGCCTGGAGTCTGGTTCTGGTTCTGTGAGGCGGTCCAGCGTTCTTGACGTAGGAGCGGAGGTCGGGCCGCTGTGGCAGGAGGCCTGGGCGTGCGGGGCGGGTGGGAGGCAGCCGACGGGGACGAGTCGTCCGACGGGCGCCAGGGCCGTCCGTGTATCTGCTCCGGGAGGGGGGAGTCTGGGGCTGGGAGAGCGGAGAGACTGGGGGGACAGGTCGGGATCTCATGTGATTGGTTTTACTGATCGTAGTCGATCTTCATCACTGCAGATAGAGGATAGTGAGGGAGAATGACAGACGCTTATGTTAAACGTGACGAGAAACAAAAAACGGGAGCGAGACACTACAACAGCAATCGAGTCAGTCAGAGAACGGTCAAGCAGCTTCAGTGTAGGGCTGGGCGATATGGACCAAAAGTCATATCTAAATTTTCTAGCTGAATGCGATACTCGATATATATCGATATTTTTTTCTGTGCCATAAATTGGGGTTCCCCCAAAGCATTATAGCATAGCATCTCTGTTAGCTTCATTTTTTCTGATGGCATAACCCTTAATTAAAACAGTCATTAGTTAATACAAAGCCTCGTGCCAAATGTCACACAGGAACCTTTATTAACAGAGGTCTGCACAATATCAACATGTATAAAAACAATTAAAATAAAAATAAACTACCTGCATATATAGAATAAAAATGCTTCTTGAATAAAATAACAAACAAATAACCCTATTCCTGCATAACAATTAAATTAAATACACTGTGCAATTAATACAATGTGAGACAGTAACAGGCAAACTTTCCACTGAGGTTGACAGTTGTGCAAATAACAAAACATTTGTGCAAATCTCAAATAAAACATTTAAGTAAATTTGTCACAAAATAAGCTATATCAAAAATCATAAAAAAAAAAAAATATTTAAAATAAACAAATATATATTTTTTAAAAATGATATAAACGATATTGTCCCGTACCATATCGCGTTTGAAAATATATCGATATATATTAAAATCACGATATATCGCCCAGCCCTACTTCAATGACAAACAGGTTTTATCTTCGAGGTCACTTCACCAAACTTCAGGCAAAAAACAAAAAAAAGGATTTACGGTCTGAACAAAGTTTTAGTCTGCTGGTCACAGCAGTGTAGGAACCAGGGAGGCTCAAATGGATCAAATCTGTGTTTAATTCAGATTATTTCAATGGTTTATTTGTTTCTATTTGCGCCTCAATGAGGCAGATTCAATTATTTCTCGCCCCTCTCTCTTGCCAGCAGCAGAAACGTGAGGAAAAGTACTTCTGGGGGGGAATTTACTCCTCCAGGAACTCCAGAACCGTGTATTTGGACCACTCTGCTGCGTCCGAATGGACCGTTGTTCTGCAGCATCTCATCAGACTCAGACCTCCTGGCGTGCAGCAGGGAGCTAGCAGCAGGTGCTCCCATCACGCGGCCCTAACACAGTCCCACCGGGTTCTAAACCCATCCGGAGCATTTCCACCAGTGTCAACGAGAACTGGTCGGGACCGGTCCGACCCGCCAGCGTTGCGTGGTCGTCTGTGCAAACGTTTGCCGGTGAGAACATTCCATCACACCACGGAGTTAGGGAGAAACTCAGCGGTACGGCTGCAGCCATTTAAAACCGGGACGGATCAGATCAGTCCTGCCGGTCGGGAATCAATGAAAACAGGGTTTTCTATGGAGTAAGATAACTTCCAAAAAGATGTGTCCATGTTATAACTATTCGTATTCGTAATGATAAACATTTGTATGTAAATAAAAAAGTTGTACCCAAAATTCTGCTGTCACACACGAGTCTGACAAATTATTAGGGTTAGGATTGTTTTTATGCGTTTGTTTTTATTATTTATGCTGAGCCAACTGCCACATCCAATATGGCGTCAACGTCGCCGCCATATTGGATGTGGCAAGACTGCGCTGTAAACTAATACAAGTAAATGGACTTATTTTCATAAAGCGCCTTTCTACAAAGAAATTTACGTTTTACGTCTCATTTATTCATTCACACATGCAGTAATATATTTGGGAAACAGTTAGGCACCAAATATAATATATTTAATTTCTCAAGATGGCAAAAATAAGAACTTTATTGATCCCACATAGGAGTAATTCATGTTATATCAGCTATAGAGAACAAGGTAGTGCCGAAAAACAATAAATAACCCCCCTCAAAAAAAAATAAGAAAAATAGAGAAACATATTTTCTCATCAACAAAACATGTTATTTATTGTCTGAAAAATGGCAAAAATAAGAACTTCACAAGACTTTGCACTCACAGCTTTTAGATTCATACTCACATAAAAACAATCCTAACCCTAATAATTTATCAGACTCATGTGCGTGACAGCAGAATTTTGGGTAAAACTTTTTTATTTACATACAAATGTTTATCATTACGAATACGAATAGTTATAACATGGACACATCTTTTTGGAAGTTATCTTACTCCATAGTTTTCATTCATTTAAAGTTAAAGTTCTGGTTCTTAATCCACTCAGATTCATGTATTTCAGGGAAAAAAACATGAAGCAGAAGTTAGAAAATGAAACTCAAATAATAAATGTTTTCGATCAACAGATTTAAAAATGTATATAATTGGTCCTAAAACACGAGTAATAGCGTTTGCTCAGTAACGTGATGACAGGTTTAAACGGCTGCAGCCAAACCCTCAACGTGCTTGTTACATCACTTCCTGTCTAACCTCCACTCCCCCCTCCTCCTGCACACAGAGGAACCGCCATACGTCCCTTCACCCTGACCGCTGTAGGGAAGCAGAGGGGAATCATGGGAAATGCAGTCTACAGGTGAACAAAGCAGTCACTCTGGATGTGTGTGTGTGTGTGTTGTGTGTGTGTGTGTGTGTGTGTGTGTGTGTCCGCACCGTCTCCTTGCGTTCCTCTCCTCCAGGCATCAGAGAAGATGGAGCTGACCACGCTCTGGGAGCGGGTGTGGCCTGACGACGTCATCTCCGATACGCCGCTGTCCTCTGGCTGGAGTGGTTGGACTGGGACTCTGAGAGCATCAGCGTACAGGTTACAAGCGCTCGTGTCTACAGAGACGCTACAGACAACGTGCTTACTGATGGTTTTTAATAACCGGGCCTTAAATCTGGGACCGACCTGGAAGGCTGGACGAGCTGGATCCAGACTTGATGGAGGACGAGGGAGAGAGAGGACCAATCGTAAGCCGCCTCCGATCTCCTCATCGCTTCCTGGAAGTTGACGTACAGCTGCTTCCCATACTGACAGACGGACGGACAGGGAGGTTATTTTCATCAAAAGGCCGGACATTGTTTTGCATCTGTGAGCTGATTTTTTTTTATTTTGCAGACTTGGGTTTTGTATATTTGTGTATTCAGTCAGTTTTATAAACACATCCGTGCACTCTAGGCCTGTGTTAAAAAGATCGATTCTCATATTGATTCCTAAAAATCGTCTAAAGAGCGATAAAAAAAAAAAAAAAAATGTTTTCATCATTACAACTTTTGGTACTTTTTTGTTTATCCCCAAAAAAGGAATATTTTGTTGCACACAAGAATTACTGCTGCAATGTTTTTGCCTTTAAATAGTTTAAAGGTATGAAAACATTAAAGTTTTCAGTTATAATTGCATGAATTGTCTATATTTCTTTGCTTTATATACTGTCTTGGGGTTACATTTGTCTTGGTTTTTACATTTACAATGTTAAAAACCAAATTCTCATAAATGGGGAAAAAATAAAAGCAAATTCTTTCGCACGATGTTTCTGAAAGCAGTTCTATCAGCATTCTGGGAGCTGATTGGTCCTTACAGCATCATTAGCTGCCAATACTTGCTATTGAATCTCAATATAATACTTAATATGTTGCATAACTAGACAGTCATATAATTCATGCAACAGCTGAAAAAATAGTTTTATTAACAGTAACCCAAATCAATATCGGATCGAATTGGATCGAATCAAAACATGATAATCGATTCTGAATCTTAAGAATCGGAATCGAATCGATTCTTGATATTTGAATCGATCCCCAGCCCTGGTGCACCTCTGACAGATGTCTTGATGCGTAATGTTTCGCAGACATGCGGGGGGGTGTGCAGATCTATTCAGCTGCTTTGCAGGCGACGACTAAAGCTGCTCTGATCTCCAAACACACCCATCAATGAGTGCAGCAGCAGATTATCGCAGCGTCACAAACGATCAGAGCAGATAATTATCAGGACTCCATGATTCACTAACAAACCAGGCTCATGACACGATTACCTGGATTACGTGGGCCCTCCTGCTCAGTTACAATGATTAATCGGGTCTCACGCCAGGTAATCTGCACCCAACGATGGCTGACACCTAAAGTCTGGTTGGGTCTGTTCTGTGTTTTCAAGCAGAGGACGATTCCTGGTTGGAAGGAAGAGGGAATGTGCTCAACGTCTGCCGACCAGAAAACCTTAAAGAAAGCTCCAGGTCAGGGGTGTTTCCCCACCGATGCTAAACGCAACAGCGAGATGACATATGTACAAGCAGCAGGTGTCGCACTGCAGCTGTTTGACTAAACGAAGGTTTGTGAATTTGATGACACCGCACAGCAGCTTATTTTACGTTTCTGTGCAGTCAGGAACAACAAAACAAATGAAGAAGAAAACAGTCCTTCGGTCACTTTTAACGTGGCATTAATACTTTCTGATAGCGGCGCTGAATAAATTCACAAGTGGAGGATCATCTTCCTTCAGAAACAACTGCCCCATCCTCAGCAACTATCACAGCCTCGGCAAGAGCAACATTTAAGAGTTTGTGCAGCAAATTATGCAATAAGCAGGCAAGTGTGAGTCAAACTTAAGTAAAATCTGTCTACGCGACTCATTTAAGTCATTTCTGTAAGTAAATGTTGTACTTTGAAAGGAATCTCCCATAAACCCTGCAACAGAGCCAGGTGTACATGTCACGTGTGCATATCTGTGAGGCACGAATCACTGCATCTGATTTGTGACACTTAACTTCAGATGATGTTCATGTGCATGAGACAGCATAATCACCATGTTTCAGAAACATTGAAATCTTGCAGTCAGTACTCGAGTTGTAAAAAAGAATCAGGGGGGATGGTGGATTTTATCATATGGGGACAGATAATTTGTGCTGATTACAAATAATATAATATATTACAAATAATAGCAGTGACCAAAACACCTGCAGAAATACTGCAGGAATGACATAGCAGCAGTTAAATGCAGCCTTCTGTAAGCTTTAAATATCCACTGGGCTTACATCAAATACATCAAAACACAACAATAAAAAACACTTTTCTGAACTTATCAATATGACTCTGTCCTTCACAAGATAAGTAAAATGGATCACTGCAAAAACTCAAAATCTTAAGAATATTTGTCTTATTTCTAGTTAAAATGTCTCATTTTAATAAAAAAATCTCATTACACTTAAAACAAGACTCATCACTGGAAAAAACAACAATTTTCACCTGTTTCAAGTAGATTTCACTTGAAATAAGTAGAAAAATCTGCCAGTGGAACAAGATTTTTTTTGCTTGTAATGAGAAGATAAAAAAGATTTTTCTACTTATTTAAAGTGAAAAGGTACTTGAAACAGGTGAAAATTGTCAAATAAGTTATTTTTCTGGTGATGACTCTAAATGTTGAAATAGCAGTAAAACCACATTCATTGATGAAATGACATAAGGGATGGAAAGGGGGGGTGGCAGTTTTACAGGGGGGATGATTTGGACCGTTTTTATTTCAGGCGGGATGCCATCCCCCTCATCCCCCCTCAACTCCAGTATTGATTGCAAGCATGTGTATGAGCTCTCTAAACTACACCAGCTACTGGGTAAGTTCAAACGTGAGCCGACGTCTAGACATTCAGTTTGTGCAGACAGTTCTTACCTTTGCGATGCGAATGCTGTTGATCCATTGTTGGAGGGTTCTGATGTCATCACAGCACAAGTACTTGATGTACTGGGACTTCTTCTGGATCTGAGGGTGCTACACACACACAGAGGAGCCATTATTTAACCCACAGGTGTCGTTACCACCCGCGACCACTAGATGGCGGCAGCAGCCCCTCACCTTCAGCACCATGCAGTAGTCTGTCGGGGCCTTGTACTTGCTCTTGTAGTCCTGCCCGAGGTAGACGTTAACGTGATCCAGCTGCAGGAAACACACCAGGTCTCTGGACGCCTGTGAGCACACACACAAGCTTCACGTTAGTCTTCTAGACTGCAACCGTCTCTGCGGCCGTCGGCTCTCTCGTGTCACACCTTGGGTTTGCCCTTCGGGACGTAGTAGATGCCGGATGCCCTCAGCAGGAAGTAGCGCTTCTTCCACGACTTCTTGCCGTCCTCTTTCAGCCACAAGACTCCCTCCATCTCAGGGACAGAAACCGAGGTGCCCCCAAAACACTCCTGACACACAAACACATTGTTTCACTTCCAGGACGACTGATAAAAAAACCCTCAGATTGATCTAATGCTTGTTTCTCGTTCATGTTCATCAGCTCTGGTTTTAGTGTAAAGACTGAGATGAAATGATGCACGTGAGGGGGTGTCGCACAAACTCACCTCCAACAGAGCTTCCTTGTTCCTCTCGGCCATCTCACACGTCTCCTTACGCCCCAACAAATAGTTCTGCAGCAGACAGGGGGAGGAGGACGCAGGTCAGTCATGTCCGTGGATTTTAACTCCAGCACCTGTGTGTGTGTGTGTGTGTGTGTGTGTGTGTGTGTGTGTGTGTGTGTGTGTGTGTGTGTGTGTGTGTGTGTGTGTGTGTGTGTGTGTGTGTGTGTGTGTGTGTGTGTGTGTGTGTGTGTGTGTGTACGCTAGGAATGAATGATATTTTACCGTTCATGATATACCGTCAAAAAAATTCCCCACTAGGTAAGAATTTGTCATCTCGCGGTAAAAACGATAAATTCCCGTTGATGATGTTTTTGTTTAAAACTGATTTATGGTTCTGTGTTAAATCCACGCACAACGTACGTGATGGATGGATGGATGGAAGGAAGGAAGGAAGGAAGGAAGGAAGGAAGGAAGGAAGGAAGGAAGGAAGGAAGGAAGGAAGGAAGGAAGGAAGGAAGGAAGGAAGGAAGGAAGGAAGGAAGGAAGGAAGGAAGGAAGGAAGGAAGGAGGAAATGAGCCAGAAATAAAGAAAGAAAGATAGATAGATAGATAGATAGATATGAGCCACAAGGAAAGAAAGAAAGAAAGAAAGAAATGAGCCTGAAAGAAAGAAAGAAAGAAAGAATGAAAGAAAAAAGAAATGAGCCAGAAAGAAAGAAAGAAAGAAAGAAAGAAAAAAGAAATGAGCCTGAAAGAAAGAAAGAAAGAAAGAAGGAAAAAAGAAATGAGCCAGAAAGAAAGAAAGAAAGAAAGAAAGAAAGAAAGAAAAAAGAAATGAGCCAGAAAGAAAGAAAGAAAGAAAGAAAGAATGAAAGAAAGAAATGAGCCAGAAAGAAAGAAAGAAAGAAAGAAATGAGCCAGAAAGAAAGAAAGAAAGAAAGAAAGAAAGAAAGAAAGAAAGAAAGAAAGAAAGAAAGAAAGAAAGAAAGAAAGAAAGAAAGAAAGAAAGAAAGCAGTGTTTGTGTAACAAACATGGCGGATCTGAGAGTGAGATAGATTTATAGTTACAAAGATGGAGTTGAATTGGTATTTTTTTATCGTCATTTTTATCGTTATCGGGATAAATGCCAGAAATTATCGTGATAAATTGTTTAGTCCATACCGCCCATCCCTAGCGCACGCACGTGCGCATCTCACCTGGGGGTTTTTGAACAGGGCGTACTTCTCGATGCGCTCGGTGAACATGAGCTGGTTCTGGCTGTCTCTGGTCCAGTTGAGCAGGTTCTCCACCAGGTTCTCGTGATCCTCGAAGATCCGCTCTGCAGAACGAGACGTTTGACTTCAGTCAGATCAGAACACAGAAATAAAACAATGCCTCTCTCTCAAGACGCTCTTAAAAGGTGAATCCTGTGAGGGATAACCTGAATGACCTCCAGCCTTTCAACAGTTTGCCTTTAAACAATGTAAAGGATGCTTCTGCTGCTGGAACAACTTACTCGGAAATCATAAACGGGTGATTTTTGGCGGGGGAGTGATTGTTAAATAATGACCAAAAGTTCTGATGAGCATCCTACACAGTCTGTACATCAGTCGAGATAGTTTCAGTTTTATTTTCAACTGTACGTCGTCAAACATATGAGAGACAGAAACAGAGTCACGGAAAGTTACCATGGTAACAGTCATTAAACTAATTTCAAGACTAAAGGAAGTATGTGAGAGTGGTGTAGGTGTGACAGAGGAGTTAAAGGTGGAGGTGGGACTGCAACAGGGGCCGGCTCCTTGTTTGCTACGGTGATGGACAGACTGACAGACGAGGTTACACACAAGTCTCCATAGACCAGGGGTCGGCAACCTGCGGCTCTAGAGCCGCATGCGGCTCTTTAGCGCCGCCCTAGTGGCTCCTGGAGCTTTTTCAAAAATGTTTGACCTTTTTTTTCCCTTTTTTTCCTCTTTTTTTCCTTTTTTTCTCTTTTTCTTCTTATTTTTCTTTTCTTTTTTTTCTTTTTTTTTCTTTTTTTCTTCCCTTTTCCTTTCCTTTTTAATCTCGACATTTCAACTTTTTTCTCGACATTTTGACTTTTTCATGAAATTTTGACTATTTCCTCGACATTTCGACTTTTTTCACGAAATTTTTACTATTTCCTCGACATTTCGACTTTTTTCACGAAATTTTTACTATTTCCTCGACATTTTGACTTTTTTCTAGACATTTTGACTTTTTTCTCGAAATTGTACTTCAACATTATTCTCGAAATTTCGACTTTTTTCTCGACATTTCGACTTTTTCATGAAATTTTGACTATTTCCTCGACATTTTGACTTTTTTCACGAAATTTTGACTATTTCCTCAACATTTTGACTTTTTTCTAGACATTTTGACTTTTTTCTCGAAATTGTACTTCAACATTATTCTCGAAATTTCGACTTTTTTCTCAACATTTCGACTTTTGTGCATAATGCAGTGCATAATGAAAACAAAATCTGCCCCCAGTTATAACTAATATAGAAACATGCAGCATGTGTTGCCTTCATTCTAAGGCTTATACAAGACTTTGAATTTTTTGCGGCTCCAGATATATTTGTTTTTTGTGTTTTTGGTCCAATATGGCTCTTACAACATTATGGGTTGCCGACCCCTGCCATAGACTGATGTTTGCAAGCGACGTTGTGACCTGTGGTGAGGGCAGGTGGAGGAAAATCTACAGGTGGAGGTCTGCACTGGAAAAAAGAGGGATGAAGGTGAGCTGAAGCAAGACGTGTGTAGATGAGAGAACCCAAGAGGAACCCAAGTGGAACGGTGAGGCTGCAGGAGGCAGAGATGAAGAAGGATGCAGATTTTAATGACTTTGGGTGGAGAGTCCAGAGCAACGGAGAGGGTGCAAAAGAGGTGAAGAAGCATGAGTGATCAGGTTGGGGCAGATGAAGTGAAGCGTCAGGGGTGATGAGTGGTAAAGTATCAGCAAAGCCTGAGAGGGAAGGATTCAACCTTTTCATGATAACTCATCAAAGAAAAACAGTAAAACTCTCTGAAATGTTAAAAAGAGAAAGAAGTGTTTCCATGGAAACAGCATGAACAGAATTTGAGGTATTGGGGCTAAAAGATCTTAAAATAGCTCTTCAGTGAATAGTAGGGGGAAAGGCTTCAGTTTGCTAGTGAGCATGGGGACTGGACTGTGGAGCAGCAGAACCAGGTCATGGTCCAGGTTCACCCTGGTCCAGAGCGGTGGGTGCACGGTGGTGAGGAAGCAGCAGGGGTGTCATTGGTCCATCACGCCCAGTACTCGAGTTGAGGGGGGATGAGGGGGGATGGCATCCCCCCCTGAAATAAAGACGGTCAAAATCATCCCCCCTGTAAAACTGCCATCCCCCCTTTCCATCCCTTATGTCATTTCATCAATGAATGTGGTTTTACTGCTATTTCAACATTTAGAGTCAGCACCAGAAAAATAACACCAGAAAAATAACTTATTTGACAATTTTCACCTGTTTCAAGTAAATTTTCACTTGAAATAATTAGAAAAATCTGCCAGTGGGACAAGATTTATCTTCTTATTACAAGTAAAAAATCTTGTTCCACTGGCAGATTTTTCTACTTATTTCAAGTGAAAATCTACTTGAAACAGGTGAAAACATTTTTGTTTTTTCCAGTGATGAGTCTTGTTTTAAGTGTAATGAGATTTTTTTTTTTACTAAAATGAGACATTTTAACTAGAAATAAGACAAATATTCTTGTTAAGATTTTGAGTTTTTACAGTGATCCATGTTACTTATCCTGTGAAGGACAGAGTCATATTGATAAGTTCAGAAAACAGTTTTTTATTGTTGTGTTTTGATGTATTTGATGTAAGCCCAGTGGATATTTAAAGCTTACAGAAGGCTGCATTTAACTGCTGCTATGTCATTCCTGCAGGTGTTTTGGTCAGTGCTATTATTTGTAATATATTATATTATTTGTAATCAGCACAAAATATCTGTCCCCATATGATAAAATCCACCATCCCCCCTGATTTTTTTTTAAAACTCTCATTTGGTCCAAAAGCGTGACCTTAAGATCCTGAGCCAGTAGGTTTGTCCATCAACAGATCTATTCTCCCCGATGTCATGGACCTGTTCCAAGATGACAGTGCCAGGATCGATCGGCTGACCTCCATCCCATCATGTTCCAAACAGCCGGAGCTGTTCAACACGTGTTGTGACTGAAGAGACCAGAAGTAGCATGTAATGTGTGCAATGATTCTTCAGACGTTAACTGTGACGTCTGAAGTCTCCTCCGATGAGCGGCAGTGACGTGTTGAAGGTTACGGTGCAACAGGAAGTCCGAGGACTGGTGCTGCTGGCGTGTGTGTGTGACAATCCAGGGCAGACTGAAATCCTGCTGACCTGCAGCTCTGCCTGCAGAAATGTGAGGAAGATTGAGCGAGCTTCTCTCTCTCTTTCAGAAAGCTGCTGTTCGCCAGAAGCCCTGAAGATGTAGGTTAGATCACATGCATGACTGCACTGGACCCACACACACACTATGTGTGTGTGAGCGTGTAGTACAGTGTGTGCTGCACACATCTTACCCCCGGAGGAAAGAGTTTGTGTTCATGTTTGGCCTCGTATCTGCGTCCTGAGTCACTGCTGGACATGATTTCACCGAACACGAGGAGGAATTCAGCCGGCAGCGTCCTCGCCAACACGGAGGCACCAACACACCTGGATGCCTCAAACACGCTGCGTCACCGGGTTTTAGTCATAATGGACTCATCAAGTTAGGTTGTGAAGGAGATTCTGTTGCTATGTCACATCTGGATCAGCATTACAACAGCGATAAATACTCCCTGCACCTATGAGTTATTGATGCAGCGCCCTGACCCACTGATCATCTGACAGGCATCAATAATTGATTTAATCTGCAGAATCATGTAATGCCCTCCAGCTCAGACTGAAGACAGCAGACGCACGACATCGGCAGCGACAGTTTTCAAGGGAATTAAGGGGCAGCACCACTGATGGCCACTAGATCAACCTCCAAAACCTCTCTGGCTCAAGGGCTCTGTTCAGACCTGGCATTGACCTGCACCCTGAGGAGCCCCATCTCAAGCACATGGTGCATTTCCACCCGCGGGAGTGATGGGCTCCGACCTTCCCTCTATACATGTAAACAAACTTATTATTTTTTTACTTTTATTGTGGTCGTTTACAGGACTGTCTCAGCAAATTAGAATATTGTGATAAAGTCCTTTATTTTCTGTAATGCAAAAATGTCATACATTCTGGATTGATTACAAATCAACTGAAATATTGCAAGCCTTTTATTATTTTAATATTGCTGATCATGGCTTACAGCTTAAGAAAACTCAAATATCCTATCTCAAAAAATTTGAATATTCTGGGAATCTTAATCTTAAACTGTAAGCCATAATCAGCAATATTAAAATAATAAAAGGCTTGCAATATTTCAGTTGATTTGTAATGAATCCAGAATGTATAACATTTTTGTTTTTTTAATTGCATTACAGAAAATAAAGAACTTTATCACAATATTCTAATTTTCTGAGACAGTCCTGTATGCACAAAACCAACCGAGTTGACATTCGACTTAATGATGCTGATTTATTGGGTGGCCCCTGAATCCGTCCCAGGAAGCTTTTTTGTCCAGAGTACGAAGAAAATATTAATTTCAATCTCTTAATCGCATTTCAAAGGACGCATTTTAATGCCAAGTCTGAACCGGATCAAGGAGACCCCCATTCCCAAATTCTACATAAATCTGTTCTCCCAGTGAATCACACAGGACGGGGACAGGCTCATCAGTATTTCAGGCTTTTGGTCCTGTTTTGGTTTAAAACTCTTTCTGAGGGTCTCGGTCTTACTAGATTCACACCGACTAGAGCAGGGGTCGGCAACCCAAAATGTTTAAACAGCTATATTGCACCAAAAACACAAAAAACAAATATGTCTGGAGCCGCAAAAAATGAAAAGTCTTGTATCAGCCTTAAAATGAAGGCAACACATGCTGCATGTATTAGTTATGATTGGGGGAAGATTTTTTTTTCATAATGCGCTTCGAGAAAAAAGTCGAAATGTTGAGGAAAAAAGTCTAAATGTCGAGGAAATAGTCAAAATTTCATGAAAAAAGTCGAAATGTCGAGAAAAAAGTCGAAATGTCGAGAAAAAAGTCAAAATTTCAAGAAAAAAGTTGAAATGTTGAGAAAAAAGTCAAAATGTTGAGAAAAAAAGTCAAAATTTTGAGAAAAAAGTCGAAATGTCAAGATTAATGTTGAAGTACAATCTTGAGAAAGAAGTCGAAATGTTGAGAAAAAAGTCAAAATTTTGAGAAAAAGTCGAAATGTCAAGATTAATGTTGAACTACAATCTTGAGAAAAAAGTCGAAATGTCGAGAAAAAAGTCAAAATTTCGAGAAAAAAGTCGAAATGTCGAGATTAAAAAGGAAAGGAAAAAGGAAGAAAAAAAGAGAATAAAAGGAAAAAGAGAAGAAAAAAGAAAAAAGAAAGAAAAGAAGAAAAGAAGAAATAAAAAGAGAAAAAAAGAAAAAAGAAAAAAAAGAAGGGAAAAAAGGAAAAAAAGAAAAAAAAAAAAGAAAAAAAGTAAAACATTTTTGAAAAAGCTCCAGGAGCCACTAGGGCGGCGCTAAGGAGCCGCATGCAGCTCTGGAGCCGCGGGTTGCCGACCCCTGGACTAGAGTGACACAAAGCAAGCAGGAAGACTGGTCCAGTTTGTTTTAAACCAACAAAAGGTTGTAGGCGTCAAAGATGGTCCATTAACCTGTTTTGTACAAGTTGATAACTTGTTTAATCCGACTCTGCTTGAATACATTTGCTCTTGAGGAACTTTACTCACCCATCTGCAGCTCAGAGATGGTTTCCACCAGCGACCAGTCTGGACTATAACCACAGTGAGACTTGTCCAGCAAGCTGTCCAGAACCTGAGGACAGGAGACGCCAACATGACTACTGCAGCTACCAGTTATAGTTTAACGAGGGCCGTCCTTGATTATATTAGCTGGTGGGGGCCCCCACCAAACAAGGCATGTGTTGAACATCCCAGTCGTAGATCAACTGTTTTGACTGTGTCCTCCTATGGAGCCAAATCAAGGCCAAAAGTTTTGCTAATTTGAAAATAAAATTTGAACCTGAAAATTGTTTTTTACAGTTTCAGTTTTTTGAAACTGTAAAAAACAATTTTCAGGTTCAAATTTTATTTTCAAATTAGCAAAACTTTTGGCCTTGATTTGGCTCCATAGCCTCCCAGCCTGTGCGGTTTGTCACCAACACAGGCTGGGAGGTTCAATGCTGGCGAAGAGCGCTGAAGTCGGCGATGCTCACGGCTCAACATCTACAAAACTGTTTCTGACCAAACACAACTGTTCTTCCAACTTACAGGACTGTCTCAGAAAATTAGAATATTGTGATTTTCTGTAATGCAATTACAAAAACAAAAATGTCATACATTCTGGATTCATTACTAATCAACTGAAATATTCTAAGCATTTTATTATTTTAATATTGCTGATCATGGCTTACAGCTTAAGAAAACTCAAATATCCTATCTCAAAAAATTTGAATATTCTGGGAATCTTAATCTTAAACTGTAAACCATAATCAGCAATATTAAAATAATAAAAGGCTTGCAATATTTCAGTTGATTTGTAATGAATCCAGAATGTATGACATTTTTGTTTTTTTAATTGCATTACAGAAAATAAAGAACTTCATCACAATATTCTAATTTTCTGAGACAGTCCTGTAAACATGCAGCTCAGGATGGTTATCAATGATAAAGCAACACCAACGGCAGGGATGCAGAGGTCGTACCTGTCTGACCGTCTGTCTCTCGTCCACCATCATGGTCTTTGAGCTCTCGTCTGACAGATGGACACGAATCACCAGCTGAAGACGAGGAGAGCGACAGTTTAGAGTCACATCACTGCAGAGAGACAACTGTTGGGTTTGTTTTGGATCACAGAGACCAGGAAACACCAAACATCCTTACGGAGAGAAACTAAATCTCTACATTGGCGGTACTCCACCACGGGATCCAGAGTAAAGGAACCAGATTCGCTCCACTTGATTTTCTGGACGCAGCAATCCTGCGCTGCAATAACAGAGGTTTTATTTGGTCCAGATTTACACTCTGGCGTAGTTTATTCCTCAATTCTGAAGCTCCATATTGGATGAAACTAAATCAAGTTTGGTCATTCAAAAACTATACTGTTGAGAAATGGAGCCGCATTAAAAAGTTTTCTCTCTAGAGTTGATGCTTTCTTGTTGGTGGGGGTGGTTTATTTTTTTATTTTAGCTTATTTGCTGGACATTGATACAGCTTCTCCTGTCACCTTCTGTTGTTCTGCTTAAGACCCCCCCCGCCCAAAAAAAAGGCCAGGTCCGCTTTGATTAGCTCTTTTTTCACTCATTTAGATGCTTTTGTGTTCCATTTCGTGCTATGAACAAAGTTTGGTTGAAGCAGAACGAAAAAAATTATGTTTAAGGTTATATGTTTATCATTTAGAGATCACAATAAACTGTTATTGCATGAAAACATCTTAAAACTAAAATCCGTTGCATGACAAAAGATTTATAACTATATTTTTTCCTCCTCTCCCATCTCTAGTCCCCACAACTCTCCAGTGGACGTATCAACAACTTGATGAAGTCTCGATGCAGACTTTGAAAAAGAAAGTGTGGAAGATGTTCGGCTGCTTCCCAACTACAACCCCAGGAGTTGGACGCTGTGTTGGACGCTGTGTAAAGAAAAACAGAACCCAACGACCTGCAACGCTCTTCAACTTTTCATTTTTATTGCTAACAGAACATAAAACGACATCAAATGTTGAAACTGAGACATTTTACCATATGATTAAAGCAATATTAGCTCATTAACGATGTGATGCAGCAACACAGCTCAACGTTTACTGGTGTGTTCCCGTCTGATGCAGGACTCTCACCGTGTTCTTCACTTCATGATGCACCAAACTTTCTCTGTTGGTGAAAGTTCTGGACTGGTTTCAGGCCGGCGCGGCACCCGGGCTCGCTGCTGTGATGGATGCAGAGCGTGGTTGAAGTTTGCAAGGATTGGAGCTGGTAAACCTCGATGCACTTTTCAGCAGTGATGGAGCCGGTCCAGATGTGTAAGCCGTCCACGCCGTGGACGCTAATGCCCCGTACCATCAGACACGCCGGCTTATGAACTAAGCCCTGATAACAAGCTGGATGTTTGCTGTGCCCTGCGGTGTCCGTGCTTTCCAAAAGGATTTCAAACTGATTCATCAGACCACCGAACAGTTTTGCATTTTAAGTGAGCTTTGATGCTGAGAAGACGGTGGCGTTCCTGGCTCGCGTTGACGTTTTGACCCGTGTTCACAGACAGGAACCTCTGCCAGTGTTCCTCAGGCCGTGCAGTGATTTCCAGCATCCTGCTTTGGCCCTTGAGCACAAGCACTCCTCATGATTCTCTGAATCTTTGGATGCTCGTAGACGCTGTAGATGCTGGGATCTTCAAAGTTGTCGCAATTTCACATTGAGGCGTCTTTTTCTTGGAATTCTTCCACAAGTTTTTGACTCTGCTGCCTCTAATAAATGCCCCAGTTATGTTACTGACCTGTTTACAGTTGACCTCACTGTTTGGGAAATGCTCCTCCGGTTGTCGTCGACTGCTCCAGCTACTTTTTCAGCCTCTTGTTGTTCCTGTTCCAACAGTTCTTAAATGTGTTTCTTCCATCAAATTCCAAAAGGAGCTAATATTTTCCATGAAAATGGCAAAATGTCTCAGTCTCAACATCTGATACGTGTTATTTTCTACTTTGTTTGGTTTGCAAATCGTTGCATTCTGTTTTTATTGATATTTTACAGACTTTTTTCCAGCTTTTTTGGGGGGAATCGGAGTCGAACGCAAGAACACATGCTGACAAACGGCGAGTCTTTTCATGTGGTGAAGATGTTTTTAAAGTTCTCAGATCACTGAGGAGGAGGGAACAGCTAACAGCACAGTCAAATGTGATGTGAGGCAGCTTATTGGCTTGTGATCATTTGTTTTGATGAGCTTTTCTTAAAAACCTGCTGAGGGTTCTTTGAAAAAAAACAACTGTCCATTGAAATCTTTTATTTTTCTGAAGAATTTAGAAATATTTGAACAAGATAAACTTTTCATTTGTTTATTTATGAAAAATGATTGTCTTTGCGCTTAACTTTATCAATATCTAAGAAAAGGAATGACAGTGTTGCATCAGGTTTGGAGACAATGGCACACAATGCCATCTTTTCTGTGTTTGAGGGACGGCCGACTCCAACTCTGACAGATACAAGCAAACATGTTATATTTGTTTGGGCTTTTTTGATCTGAAAACATCTTTATTCTGTCATATCATGCTGCATTTAGCTGTAGCCTCAAAGTGGGTAGCGCAAAGCTGCATGACTGATTTCTAAAGAGGCACACCCCAAAAAGGGGGTGGAGCTTCGGGCCTCTCTAACCAGAGCTGTGAAGTCATGGTTGAAAACGGCTGCTGTACTGTATCTGGTATTGCTGCTGAAACACGTCACGGATATTTAATTAAAGCATAAGGAAATTATTTATTTGTGAATGTGTCAGTCTTAAAGGAGCTGTATGTAAGAGCAATAATAAAACGAATCATAAAATGACCCCGATATGTCAACAGACATTTAAAAATCATGTTCATTTCAAATACTTATGTCACTGACAACAGCACTCAAGCCAGGATATTTCAGTTTAAAAAGAGGAGTTGCAGCCCTCAACTGATGTTTATGTTGTTATTTTTTGTTTTGGCCTGAAGCTCCACCCTCCACCTATCTCCCAATCACCAAGTCAGTATTGTTTCTGAAGCTCCACCTATCTCCCAATCACCAAGTCAGTATTGTTTCTGAAGCTCCACCCTCCACCTATCTCCCAATCACCAAGTCAGTATTGTTTCTGAAGCTCCACCCTCCACCTATCTCCCAATCACCAAGTCAGTATTGTTTCTGAAGCTCCACCCTCCACCTATCTCCCAATCACCAAGTCAGTATTGTTTCGGCATCCGTGTTGCCAGCTCGGCTCTAATTATGGCAGCCATGGCAGCCTACGTTCCTGCTGCATTCTGCAGCCTACCTGGCAACCTCTGGTCGGTGGGAGGAGGGGGAGGGTACACGCCGCTCAACAATATTTTGAAAGTGACTGCAGTACCAGTTTTGGCCATTTCTTACAGACGGCTCCTTTAAATAGTTCTTACTTGTGGGGCCTAAAAATGAATGAACTGATACAGTGGGCGGCTCTTAATATGGTTAATTTTACATAATGTTTGAAGATTAAAGAGTTGTTGGAAGCTTTGAGAATCAGAATCATCTTTATTGGCCAGGTTCCAACATTGTGCAACAAGGAATTTGACTCCGGTTATTTCACTCTTTAGGCAGTAAATAAACAAATGTGGTACTTGTTGACATGAGCAGGATCATTATCATCACGCACGCACGCACGCACGCACGCACGCACGCACGCACGGTAGGCAGGTAGTCCCATGTGTTCAGTAAATCCAGGTTGTTAATCTCATCTCTGGGATTGAGACTTAACTTGCAGTGGTCATTATGCTGAGTGCTGTGTGCGGTTGGTTGTGTGTTGTTTGTGTGTGTGTTGTTTGTGTGTGTGTGTTTAGACCCCAGCTGTTATTGACCAGAGCTTTCAGTGTGGCGTAACACTGACCTGACCCAGAAAACCGAGTCCTCCGGACACGTGGCCCCATGCACCGCCAGCGGTCCGCCACCACACACACTCACACACACACACACACACACACACACACACACACACACACACACACACACACACGTCTCCTGAGTGCGTGCAGCAGACTCACCTTCTTCACCTGGGCCTCCTTGATCTTCTCCAGGGCCACTCGGATGTTGTCTGCCTTCAGCTTGGCAGCCTGCTCCTCCTGCACACAGAGCCAGAAGAAAACACCCATGATGCAGCAGCAAGTTTAGCCTCTCAGAGCTGCAGCCCGGCCGCCTACCTGACTCCTCCAGCAGGAACTCATGGCGTATTTCCAGTTGATTTGTCTCAAACAACACTTGTGTGTCTGCTTCACATCAAATTTAAACTGAAGTGACGAAAAACAAATCCCCGAACTCGCCGCTTCAGAACAGCAACCAGTGCATTTTGGGTCGGATTTTTAATCAGGCTTTGTCCTGCTGGGTTCTGGTCATGCTTACAGTTCCCTGACTACAGGAGCCGCTGGAGTGCGGCCGGCGGTGCGAAACGTGCATCTCCTCCCGCTCCTCTTCTCGAGCATCGTCATCCTCTCCGAATTATTACGACTGCAGGAGAACGAGATTAAAGCTCGGACGTCACACGTTGGCTGTTGTCTCGCTGAAGGAGGATTATCCCAAGTGACGACGCTTCAGCTGGACGCCCGAGTTTCTGCCAGCGCAGCAGCCGCAGCTTCTCCCGGCGTCACCCTGCACAAGTGAGCGGTGTGCCCACCCCCAACGGAAAGAGGTAATAAAGTGTGACGAGGCAGCGGGGGGGGGCTGGATGGATGGATGGATGGAGGCAAAAACATCAAGTCTTCCAGCGGATAGAAGAGCGCGGATGGGAACAGTCCTCGTCTGAGCGGTGACGGAGCTCACAGCGAAGGATGCTTCCACATCCCGTCACGTCCTCCCGGCCCGGCGAGACGGAGGGAGTGAGAGGAAGAGGAGGGGAGGGGAGGGGAGGAAGGATGGACAGTGCGGGGGAGGGGTGTTGTTGCAGTGCCAACTTGCACCCACTGATCTCTTTATCTCAAGCTGCCGTGCCCCTTCCTCACAGCTGTCTCCTCCTTTCTTCCCAGTTTCATTCTCGCCTCTTCGCCGTCAACCTGTCTGCATTCGGATTAAAGAAGTCTTAACGCGACCGCCGGTGTGGCTGAGTGCACGCACACACACACACACGCACACACACACACACACACACACACACAGAGGGATCTGTGTAACAAACGAGCGAAAGGGCAGAATGAAATGAATATGACCAAGAGATTAGCAGCCAATCTCCTTATCAACGTCCCCCCCAAATAAACCCACAGAAGTACACACACACGCACGCACGCACGCACGCACGCACGCACGCACGCACGCACGCACGCACGCACACACGCACACACACACACACACACACACACACTATTAAGCCCATAAACAGCTCAGTGAGATTGTTTTTTTTAAATATCTTAACCAGTGAAAGAATTTGATCGGCCTAAACTAATATTTGAGAACAAAATTAGTTCATGATTATTTTTTTTTAATGAAAAGGGAAACGGACGAGGGGATTTGCTAAACGATGCTGTGAATCCTGTCCGCACGTCTGATGCTACAGGTGGCTTCAAGCACAAACCTGGAGCACCAGCGAGTCGCTTTTGAACCTTCAAAACCGTTAACGCAAAATATTCCCTGGGAAAAAACTGCGTTCTTTTTTTTAATATTCTGCATAATAATCTTTAACTAATCATATAAAGTCCTACCTGGTTATTAACTCCAGGTAGCGAAGGTTACCCGTGCGTCAGCCCCGGTTCCCTCTCGCTAACCCAGCAATAGCTGAAGTGGCCCGTTACAGAACCAGAAACCAGATTATTTCTAAGTACGAAGGATTTTGATTCTGCTTTGGCAGACAAAGGTAATGAATTTAATATAATTTATAATTATTTATTTATTTATTTATTATAATTTAATAAATAATTAATTAATTTATAATTTATAATATATTTATAATTTAATTAAATATTAAATATTAAATATTTATATATTTTATAATTTATAATTATAATTTATTATTATTTATAATTATAATTTATTATAATTTAATTTTCACAATGAGTTTAATATCATTTTGACTGATAAGAGACAGAAACCAACCTGAAAGTGTGTTTATTTCTCCTGTAAAGTTTGACATTCAGCATTGAGGGTTTCAGTGGAAAAGACTCACTTTTTTAGCCTGCCTCTAGTGGTCCTTTGAGGAACTGCATGTTAGGACGCCGACGGCGTCAGTTTATGAGCCCTTCGTGTACTCTGCTATGTGTTTCTTCACCCCCGCTTCGTTGCCATGGCTCCTGGAGCTCCTCCTCCTCTTTGATGTTTCAAGAAGCACCGTCGTATCGTTGAGGACGAGGAACCATTGACTGCGTTTCCATGCATCAATAACCCTTTTAAAACCCGAATATTGGCAATAACCCGAATTTGCACGGCCATGTAAACACCAATAACCCCTTTGAATAACCCGAATTTGCTCATATTCCGGTTTTTAAAAACCTGGGTTACTCCTTTTAAAACCCGAATATTGGGTCATGTAAACGCCAAACGGAATATCCCCATCAAACGGAACATGAATTTGTTTTCTGCATGTTCTGTTCGCAAGTAATCCTGGTCTTTTGAGTCCAGGAAGTTCTTATTAACACGGAGAAACAAGACCAGGAGGAGACTAATCACTTCATAAATGTAATGAAGGATATGAACATTTCTGCATTTGTAGACGGTAGAAAGTACCGGGATAGAGAGATTTACAAGAAGGTGAGCGAAAAGTTGCGCGAAGCAGAATTTGTTTTGAATTTGGATACAGGAAGAGGAAGCGGAAATGACGCTAATTGCGTCATGACGTTCTCCGCGCGTCGCTGGTTTGATCCAGATATCCCGAATGATTAAGTACATGTATACAGGGATAACCCTGTTTGCTCACGCATGGAAACGGAATATTCCAAATGTTTCAGTAACCGGAATATTTGTAATAACCCGAATTTTGACTGCATGTAAACGTAGTCACTGAGGCCATCTTCAAAACTGCATATCACACCATTGATACATACTGATTTTGCAAAACTTTCTTGTAAAATGTGGAAAAATGCAAAAAATTTGAAAAAGTATGCAGCTGACCAGTCTACTTCAGATACCGTATCCCATAATGGACTGTGAAGCCACAACCGCCAGGATAATTCAGCTCAGAATAATTTATTAGTCCCCGAAGGGAAATTAATGGTTACAGTTGTCATGATACAAGGCTCTTCAAAGAGGCTTAAATCATGAGGCTGTAACTGTTAAAAGCATCACTCCGCGCTGCCGTCTGCGTCACCAGCTGGTTTAACTTTTACATAAACTCTGATGCTTTGTTGTAATGATTCAAACACTCACAGAAACATTTATCGCCACACGGCTCCATGACTGAGCAGCAGCAGAGTTAGAACCAGACTGGGGACTTGGAGGGATCCACGCCAACACCCCCCCAAAGAGCAGCCGCTTTACACCATCAGAGACTCAAAAGGCTCGTTTCCACTAGCGGGAGTTCCGGGTAAACCCTCCAGACAGGAACCCTAACAGGGCCCAACGTCTCCTTGGCTCCTTCAGCTGCTGCGTTTCCACTACACCAGGGGTCGGCAACTCGCGGCTCCAGAGCTGCATGCGGCTCTTTAGCGCCGCTCTAGTGGCTCCCTGGAGCTTTTTTAAAATTGTTTGACCTTTTTTTTGCTTTTTTTTTTTGCTTTTTTTCTCTCTTTTTCTTCTTTTTCTTTTTTCTTCTTCTTTTTTTCCTTTTTTCTCTTTTTTTCTTCCTTATTCCTTTCCTTTTTAATCTCGACATTTCGACTTTTTTTTTTCGACATTTCGACTTTTTTCTCGAAATTGTACATTGATCTCAACATTTTGACTTTTTTCTCAACATTTTGACTTTTTTCTCGACATTTCGACTTTTTTCTCAACATTTCGACTTTTTTCTCGAGATTGTACTTCAACATTAATCTCGACATTTCAACTTTTTTCTCGACATTTCGACTTTTTTCTCAACATTTCGACTTTTTTCTCAACATTTCGCCATTTGCC
Source organism: Cololabis saira (assembly GCF_033807715.1). Lineage (NCBI taxonomy): Eukaryota > Metazoa > Chordata > Actinopteri > Beloniformes > Belonidae > Cololabis > Cololabis saira. The sequence goes on along the minus strand of NC_084592.1, from coordinate 40,313,847 downwards.
TTCATTCTAAGGCTTATACAAGACTTTTCATTTTTTGCGGGCTCCAGACATATTTGTTTTTTGTGTTTTTGGTCCAATATGGCTCTTTCAACATTTTGGGTTGCCGACCCCTGCACTACACTGTAGCGCCACACAACAACCTTTGACTGAAAAAATAGCGGCGACCACCAGGTGGCGGTAATGCTCATTTGTTGCAGTTTTCAAAACGGCCAGCAGAAAAATGAATAGAAGAAGAAACAGATAAACAACGGATGCTACTTGCTTTTCTTTTAAAACGTACACCGCAGTCGTAGTGATTCAGATTAAAAGAATCCCCCCCGTTGGACCTCTATATTGCTGTAATATGACATCAAGACCTGAACTGACTCATCGGTCCATCCATCGTTTTTTCATGTAATCTCCAACTTCATCATGCTGTAAATGTTTTTCAGATTTGTCTTTTTGTCTATCAATCAATACACAAGCTACTTCCAACCTGTTTTCATTCTTTATTTCAATTCAATTCCCAAATTCATCACTTTAATACTAGGTCTGCAAACAATCTCCATCCCACCTTTTTCAGGACTACTTTTTCCCAATTTTCAGTTAGATTCAGAGGTTCCTCTTTATTGGAACATCTTACCACTCAATATTAGAGAATGCTCAAGCACAAATAATTTCAAAAAACAAATCACAACTTTTTTGCTAACCCAGCTTAGCAAAGTTTAACAACTAATTTCCAGAACTTCTCTGCACATCCTCATCAGATTCCTGTTTTTCTAGTAATTTAGCTTGTTCTCCTTAGTTGTCCTATGTTTTACATATCTCTGTAGATATTGTTTGTTTCATTATAGGAGTACCACTCGACAAGCCCTTATGGGTTTTTTTTGTTCCTCCTGCACATTTCTTTCTGTTACATTGTATTTCTTTTTAGTTGTTTCCGTTTTTTCTACATACTATTTGTCTGAATCAAATTACTCGTAGCAAAATGTCTCTGGTCAAAATGCTTAAATGATTTGTGTTCACATGACTGAGGGCTGAGTTCCCACTTTTAGACTACCCAATCAGCAGAGACCCCCCACCAGGTAGCCCCTCTTCGCCGAAAAACATCCCTCTCCTACGACAGGGCTGTTTTTTGGCCCCGTAAAAGGTCCCTGAAGGCCCCGTTACAGCGCTACTGTTGCTGGTGATGGAAACGTGTGCACACACGGCCCCCGGCCCCGAAAAATCTACCCGGAACTCCCGCTAGTGGAAACGCGGCTAAACACTCACATCTTCCCCTGGTTATATCCACGTTCTTAGAAAGGTAAAATCTGTGTTTAATTAAAATGGGGTACGGATGATATTATCATCATCCACAAATATAAAACTACAAACAGAAAACGCTGCGTTTCATATCAACCATCACGATTGCCTCATCTGCCCCCCCAACCAGGAGCCCCAGCTTCCATTTCCATCTCAAACATATTCAAGCTGACCTACATTATTAAGAAGCTAAAATTAGACCCCCCCCCCCAAAAAAAGGGAAAAATCTGGATGTCTTTGAAGTCAGGAGCAGTGTGTCCCCACTGAGCTGCCGTAGGCTCAAAACAACTGATGTGAATTACTGTACACAGCAGGAGCAGCAGAACTGGGCCAGCAGCGTGTGTGTGTGTGTGTGTGTGTGTGTTGTAACACTGACACATATAGAGTTTTCTGTGTGCAGCAGAACCCCCCCCCAACACACACACACACACACACACAGCTCCAACTTGAAGTCTCTACGGAGAGCAGATAATTACACCCTCAACCTAATCACTGCTGCAGGAATTAGACCGGACCCAAAGCTTGTAAGCTCCTTGAATTCTCGGAGCCATCACGCCCCCCCCACCCCAATTTAATCTGGAGCCGTGAATTAAGACTAAATCATGTTTTTCTGGTTTTCATTCCTAACAGCAGAGTGGTTCAGATCCTGAATCAGGGAAGCCAGCGCTGCTGCAGGACGAGACCTGATCAGGCGTGATCCGGGCCTGAGCCGCGGAGGTAAAAGCTGGATTTTACAGCCGACGGCGGCAGCAGCAACGGCAGCGGCAGCAGCTGCCTGGACACAAATGGATCTTAATCTGCATCCATTCATTTAATTTTGATCCACTGGGCTCAGACTGATGTCCAGAGCTGGGGATCTGCCGTCACTAAGAGGACAGGGAAGTCCAAAGACACAGTGCCAAAGGGAAAAGTCCCCCGAGTCCTGGCGATATGGGGCGCACTGATCAGATTTAATCAAGCTGCAGATTACTTGATCTTAAACTTTCACAGCCCAAACGACTTTAATGGGGCTTGCCGTTAAAGTTGAATGCTCTCTTTTAAAAAGACATCCAAAGCTGAAATCTCCGGGAGAGACGGCCCGCTGCCTGCCAGCTGTTGCATCTGTGTGTGTGTGTGCGCGTGCACAAGTGCTTATGTTTGATGCCACTGGGAATCACCCTCTTCTCTCCAAGAGGATTATTCCTCCAGCATCCCTGACATCCAATCAAAGTGCCTTTACTGCTTTATCATCCAATCAAGTGATGACAGTGTCGATCCAATCAGAACACAAATAAAAACAATTTAGCCCTCTGTCATTAAGAACCCTGCAGATTTAGCCGAGGAGTAACTTTACAGTCGCCGAGGTAAACTGTGGTCCAGCTTAGGGTTGCCACCCGTCCCGTAAAATACGGAATTGTCCTTTATTTGAGAAAAAAATGTTGCGTCCCGTATTGAACTAATACGGGACGCGATTTGTACCGTATTTTCATTAACTTTTACACCATATTCTAGTTGAATTATTGAAATAAATGAACTTTTACACCATATTCTAGTTGAATTATTGAAATAAATGAACTTTTACACCATATTCTAGTTGAATTATTGAAATAAGTTAACTTTTACACCATATTCTAGTTGAATTATTGAAATAAGTTAACTTTTACACCATATTCTAGTTGAATTATTGAAATAAATTAACTTTTACACCATATTCTAGTTGAATTATTGAAATAAATTAACTTTTACACCATATTCTAGTTGAATTATTGAAATAAATTAACTTTTACACCATATTCTAGTTGAATTATTGAAATAAGTTAACTTTTACACCATATTCTAGTTGAATTATTGAAATAAATTAACTTTTGCACCATATTCTAGTTGAATTATTGAAATAAATTAACTTTTACACCATATTCTAGTTGAATTATTGAAATAAGTTAACTTTTACACCATATTCTAGTTGAATTATTGAAATAAATTAACTTTTACACCATATTCTTCACCTGTAGGCTATATTACATCTTGGCTGATGTGGACATACGTAGCATAGGAGGATATTTCAGTTGCTAGTATGGTTGTCTGTCTGTACAGTCATGCAAGTTCAATGCTATTAAAGCACTTTAAACTTTAAATCAAAGCATTTTGTTTTTCATATAAAATAAACACATTTTTATTCAGTTTAGAAGTTTTGGGGCTTTTTTTTTGGCTCCTGCGCTGCTGAAATCAGGACGTCCCTTATTTCTATTTCTGAAAGGTGGCAACCCTAGTCCAGCTACGTTCATGCTCCGAGCAGCAGCTGAGCTTAATCTGTGCAGCCCGTTTGGACTCGGACATGCGGTCAGAAGTGTACATTTTAAATAAAGCGGCGGGTCCCAGGACAGGCCGGCGTCCACCTGCATGTCAATCAGAGAGCCACAACAACCATCAGCAGCTTGTCCCATTATCTGCATCGATCGGTGTTGGTCCGCTCCAGGCTCGCCGGCTAAGCCTCATTACTGCTGCTGGCTCGGCTCCAAGCGCTCGTTAACAAGCACGCTGAGGCCGAGGCCACGTCGAGCCGGGTAACTCCTGCTCAGCTGAGCCCCATGATACCCGGCCGCAGCTCTAATGTTCAAGTATTGCTAGGGCTGGGCGATATATCGAGATTTTAATATATATCGATATATTTTCAAACGCAATATGGTACGAGACAATATCGTTTATATCGATTTAAATTTTTTTTAAATTTTTTTTTATGATTTTGATATAGCTTATTTTGTGACAAATTGACTTGAATGTTTTATTTGAGATTTGCATAAATGTTTTGTTATTTGCACAACTGTCAACCTCAGTGGAAAAGTCTGCCTGTTACTGTCTACATTGTATTAATTCCACAGTGTATTTTAATTTAATTGTTATGCAGGAAAGGGATATTTGTTTTATTTTATTCAAGAAGCATTTTTATTCTATATATGCAGGCAGTTTATTTTTATTTCATTTGTTTCATACATTTTGATATTGTGCAGACCTCTGTTAATAAAGGAACCTGTGTGACATTTGGCACGAGGCTTTGTATTAAAACTGACTGTTTTTTTAAGGGTTTGCCTCAGAAAAGATGAAGCTAACAGAGATGCTATGCTATAATGCTTTGGGGGAAACCCCAATTAAGGCACAGAAAAAATATCGAGATATATATCGAGTATCGCCATTCAGCTAGAAAATATCGAGATATGACTTTTGGTCCATATCACCCAGCCCTAAGTATTGCCATGAAGTACTGACAAACAGCAAATTCTTGCTCTGAAAACTAGATATTTTCCAGATCTGAAAAACAGACACTTTTATCTAAAGCGACTAGCAACAGAAGAATACAATCAAGCCACAGTGACACAGATCACAAAGTTAGTGCAGCCAAGACAACGTCCAAGTGCAGGTCAGGGAGCTGAAGAGACTACGGCGGGCGGGAGGCTTCTGGAGCGTCTGACCACAGGTGACTTGCTCCACCAGAGGAACCACAGGAGAACGGCCTGGATTGGTAGCCCCGTGTGGAGAGAGGGCCAGGCCAGCTGGAGGTCTTGTGATGAACACAAGCTCCCGAAAGCCCTAGGTGAACGAGTTCCCAGGAAGAGGTGGGGACCCTGAGAGCACCTTGTAGGCAGGTGTCGGAGTTCTGGAGCTTTTATGGTGATCTGATCTCGCACAAGCTGTTAGGCCGGCTAGGAGGGCGTTGCAGGGACTGTGGTGGGATATAACCATTAGGGATGGGCGGTATGGACTAAAAAATTTATCACAATAATTTCTGGCATTTATCCCAATAACGATAAAAATGATGATAAAAAAATACCAATTCAACTCCACCTTTGTAACTATAAATCTATCACCACATTCAGTCTTTGGAGCCCCCAAAACACTGCTCTAAAAGAATACTAAATGCTATTAAACTACACCAATTACATTTAATTGATAAAAACCAATTAAATGAGTTACACCTGTACTGCAAAACTGGAATGACTCAAGCTCCTCGCTCTCAGATCCGCCTTCCGCCATGTTTCTTACACAAACACGTCATCAACGGGAATTTATCCTTTCCTTCCTTCCTTCCTTCCTTCCTTCCTTCCTTCCTTCCTTCCTTCCTTCCTTCCTTCCTTCCTTCCTTCCTTCCTTCCTTCCTTCCTTCCTTCCTTCCTTCCTTCCTTCCTTCCTTCCTTCCTTCCTTCCTTCCTTCCTTCCTTCCTTCCGTACGTTGTGCGTCGATTTAACACAGAACCATAAATCCGGATTTACACAAAAACGTCATCAACGGGAATTTATCGTTTTTATCACGAGATGACAATTTCTTACCGTGGGGAATTTTTTTGACGGTTTATCGTGAACGGTAAAATATCGCCCATTCCTAATAACCATGGCCTGGAGTTGAGTCAGATAAGATCTTTTTATTTGTTTGCAACAGAGAGCAAAGCGCCACGGAAAACGTGGTCAGAGAAGGATAACTGTTTTTTTCCGGTTGAAATATCACTTTCAATTTCTTTTGGAGGAATATCTGGTTGATTTTAGGAGTTACTGTCTGTCTCTCATGGTCTAAAAACACCCAAAGTAACTGGATGGCGTCTTTCGGGAACTTCTGTCCACTTTATGACACTGTGTCGATGGATTATAGGAAGAGGAAAGCTCACGGCGCTCCGGTGGACATCACGTCAGAGAGGACTAAGAGACCCAAGAAAGTAACGACGGAAGATGCGGCAGAAAAAAGCGAGCGTGGGACAGTTACAAAAGCGATTTAACCTCATTTCAAAGTTGACGTCAGCATCATAGAACTGCAAAACCCCAGTCAACTGCATGCTGTTGTACGATGTTGCGAGACCGAGGCGACTGACGCAGTGAGCTAATGTTTCAATCAAATTATCTGATGCGTGACCCTTTAACCACAAGCGTATACTCTCACTGCCCAACTCTGATGCATGGAACCACGTACAGGTCCAGCCCCGGGCTGTTGGACTCCACCAACCCCCAACTGAGGGACAGATTTTCCAGGTGTGGGATCCAGTTTGGTGGATCCTCCTTCGACGAACGGAGCAAGACCCCGGCAGGCCGAGCAGCAACAGCATCTGCAGTAATCCAGATTACACCGCTGATTTAGGAAGGGGACCCCTGGTGGTCGGGACATGGATCCGGTGGATCAGTGGATGGACAGACTACGTGCAAATAGTAATTCCTCAAATTCTCGCCCTGAGAACCATGAACAGGTCAACGGTCAGAGAATAAAGAGGTTCTGTGTGTTGACGGGGAACAATTAAGGGCATTATTATATTAGCTTTTCATGTCACGGGCATCATTCCCAGTTCTATATTGAGTATTTGACAGTGAGCCAATGAAAGATGTTAACTCATCGCAGTTGGACCTCTGGATGTGGCGATTTCATCCCCATGGAGACATTTGGGAGTAATCTGAGCATCCAGCAAACTCAATACCTGCGGCACTCTGGCCCAGACGTGACAAATGCATAAACCAGTCTTTTAACGGATGCTCCGGATGTTGGGAATACTCTGCAGGTCAAAGAAGGCGGCTTTAGGGAGGTGATCAATAGGAGAATTAAAACATAAATCCTGGTCAGAAATAACTCCAAGGTGGGCCGCTCGGTGGTGCAGTGGGTTAAGCAGCGGCTCATATACTGAGGCTACAGTCCTCCTGCAGCGGCCGCAGGTTCCAATCCCGGCCTGTGCACCTTTGCTGCATGTCGTCCCCATTCTCTCTCTACCCTTTTCCAGTCTGCATCTTCAATAAAGGGCCACAAGAGCCAAAAAAAAAAAAAAAAAGAAATAACTCCAAGGTTCCTTGCACTAGTGCTGGAAGCAGAACAGGGCGGTTAAAACTCAACTTCCAGCACTTCTGTCTCAGAAGTAAAATAAAACTAGAACCCGGGCTCATCTCGCCCCCAGCGACTCTGGGCCTTGGATTGTTGCAGTTGCTCTTACTATTGATTAGGGCTGGGCGATTTTGGAAAAAAATAAAATCCCGATTTTTTTCTCTGAAAACACGATTTTCGATTTCGATTTTTTTGGTAAAACTACAAAAGACAATGGAAAAAATTGTTTCAAATATTTTATCTTTATTTTTAAAGAAAAATAGCAAACAAATGTCCCTATTGGGAATGAAGTGCAACTGAAAGATACTGTAAATCCCCCTTGAGTTTAGTAAAGTGACAACATTTACAATTTTCTTGACCAAACTAGACGAGCCAGCTGCAAAAAATCGATTTTCCGATTTCCTTTTTTTAACATCGATTTTGATAAAAAAATCCGATTTAGATTTAAAATCGATTAATCGCACAGCCCTACTATTGATCAGTAGTTCATTCTTTGGTTCCTCCAGAACACAGTGGGATCGTTCTGGACTGATTTGGGTTCACAGAAGCAGACACACAAGTTTTGAGCGTTACACTTACCTTACGCACATTATTCCACCAGCGTCGACGTTGTTGCATGTAATGTTGCAACATTAAACCATAAGTGAACGCCGTTGAAGCAGCACGATCACACAGGATGGGAAGTGTTTAGTTTCAGGTCCGCTCAGCCCGCTTGGGGCCACAGTCGGGCTTTTCTGAGTTAATTTGGTCGTATTTGTGAAACCAGCGGCAACAGAAAACCGTTCAAAAATTCAGAGGTATGAATGGAGGGGGCGGAGTGAACTAAACGAGTCCTGTGTGATCGTCTCCTGTCGGCCGGTGCAACATCACGTCCGAGGCGCTTTTATCACACATGCAGTTTGCTTTCACCCAGGCCACTTCGTCTCTGAGGCAAAGCCGTCGTGCTTTTGTGGTGAAAAGGCCTCACTTGGGTGAAAGCAAGACAAGTCTGGCATCACTGCACACACAGGTCGTGTTAAGGACTCCGCAGACACACCGACAGAAAACTAGTTCAACTGATGCATCACACAGATGGAGCTTCGGCGGGGACGAGTCGGAGCAGGACACAGAGGGGGAGGTGGAGGGGTGGAGGGGTGCATCGTGCACGGCTCGGGGTTCATGCATAAAACAGTGACGGAGAGGAGGGGGGGGGGGGCGCCGGCATGCGGGAGGAGAGGTGGATGAAGGGCGTCACCTTGGTCAGCAGGTGGGAGGGTTTTCCTGCTATGTTTCTCAGAATCAGAGAGGTCTCTTTGTCCAGATACGAGTGCTTTAAAGAGAGACAGACACAGAGTCAGAGACAGAGAAAGAGAGAGAGTTCCTGTGAATTTATGTGCTGCTGCAGGGATCGATTGGAGGTGGCAGTTTAGCAGAAAGCTGTGCGGTGAAGCAGAAACAGCAGCGCCGATGAAGCGATCAGAGACTGAAACCTGTGAAGAGGAGCTGACGTCATGAAGCGATTACAGAGCTGGCACCCTGAAGGACGGGAAGGAAGGGAAGTAGCACACTGAGAAGAACCCTTTCACTTTAAAAGACTTAGTAACGGTCTGTAATTTGTTTTCATGTGCAAGTTATTGATGTCTCCTCTCCTGCTGACAGCACGCACTTCTTTCACAATTTAACCAGAATCTTTTACCGTCCTAATCTCATCAGCTGCATGGGAATGAGACAGAAAGCTGGAACCTGCTACGGAGCATCTTTACTCTGAGTGTCATGTACATTATCCTTGACAGATAAATGAAATAAGTACAATAAATTAAACAGTAATAAAACATCACTTTCTCCTAGGGCTGGGCGATTTTGGACAAAAATAAAATCCCGATTTTTTTTCTCTGAAAACCAGATTTTTGATTTCGATTTCGATTTTTTTGGTAAAACTACAAAAGACAATGGAATAAATTGTTTTAAATATTTTATCTTTATTTTTAACAAATTTCCCTATTGGGAATGAAGTGCAATTCAAATATACTGTAAATCCTCCTTGAGTTTAGTAAAGTGACAACATTTACAATTTTCTTGACCAAACAAAGATGACTGGACGAGCTCTGTCTGTAATGCAGCCAGCTGCAAAAAAGGAAAATCGATTTTCCGATTTTCCTTTTTTTAACACTGATTGTGTTTAATAAATCCGATTTAGATTTAAAATCGATTAATCGCACAGCCCTACTTTCTCCATATTTTCATCCAGACTGTATAAGAAGAACTGGACAACCCCGTGACATCCTCGAGAGATATTCTGAAGAGCGGATTTATGATGCTAATCAATGTTCCTTTACTTTTCATTCCGATCAAATCTGTGCAATAATTCTCAGTTCAGGTGTCGCCACCAAAGTGATGTCCAGTGCGAGCGCTGCCTGAGCTGAAATGAGGACCAGCAGGTCTCCACCCGGATCTGCCGCAGCTGCCTTCGGGTGGGGAAAGCTGCGAGTCGCGGGTGAGTGAGCGTGGGTTTGTGGGCGGCGGAGACCGCCCTCTTGATTACACACACATCGCTTCAAATCAAAAGACCCTACAAACGAATCGCACCACCGCGGTGACGAAGGTGAGGCGGCTGGATGAAAGCGGCAGCGACGGTCTGATTATCACAGACTAGGGCTGTTCGATTAATCGATTTTAAATCGTAATCGCGATTATGTAATTAGAACGATGTTAAAACGTGAAAATCGAAAAATCGATTTTTAAACTTTTTTTTTTTTTTTTACCTTGTCTGCACACATATTAATGATTGATACCATATTAATGATTGATGGAAATACCTCTCAATACCTGCGACAAGTGCCCCATGGGAGAGGCTCTTTAGTGTAGGAGGGGGCGTTCATGCCACCGGGCATCCCTCAAGCCAGATGCGCTAGACCGGCTCGTGTTCCTTGCAAAAAACTTGCAAATGTGAATAGCAAATGTAATGACTGACATTACACACCTCTACCTCCTTCATGGGTTGCATTATTATTTAGCATGCAAAGACCCAGTTTAGTTTAATTAGAAAATGTCTTGTTTTATTTAATTGGAAATATAACTTACTGTATGTTTACAAGTGCTGATTTGCTGATTTTTTTTTTCAGAGATAAAACTTTATATTTTATTATATTTTTTAAAACTTTTTTTCAACTTATTTTACAGAGTTTTGCACTTTATTCATTCATTTTTGGTTTAATAAGAGCAAAGTTTGCACTTAAAGCCCAATGGGGCAAATGTTCAATAAAAAAACAGCATATTTGAAATCATTTCTTTGCCTTTTGTCAATTCACAAAATAATCGTAATCGAAAATCGGATTTTGAGAGAAAAAAATCGAGATTTTATTTTTGGGCAAAATCGAACAGCCCTATCACAGACCGGTGTTAAAAACAGTCTCAGGTTTTCCTCCGTGGCCTCGCTGACTCGCGCTCATGTGACGTGCAACAGTGGACGTTTTAGTGGAGATAACAGGTTCAATAATTCAGGCGCTGGTGTGAAGTCACCTCAGCTTCAAGGTTCAGTCTTCCTACTCGAGGCCATCGGGACGCCAGACAGACCTTCATTCATGATTCATGTGCTCAGTCGTTTACTAGTTTCTCTCTGTCTCGCACGACGTCCACATGGCGAGCAACATCTGCAGCACGCCGGATTTCTGCAATCCCACACTTCATCCCGACCACTCCGGGACCACGAGTTTATCGTCTTTTCTTGAAAGCTCCCAAGATCTGCTCTCCGTTCTCAAACACCATCCCCTCTCATCGTTAATAATCTCAGACGTTTGTGTGCGTGCGTGTGCATGTTCAGTCACTGGAAATCACTTGATCGAAAGCATTAGTTTTCTCTTGCTGGCCGCAGATTAAAAATGATATTTAGGTCAAACACTGATGCACGGAAACGATTATACTCAGATTTTCTGTTCCGCCACGATCCGGCCGTGAAACGTTGCTGGAACGCTTCCCTTCTGTGGCGAGTGGCGACGAGGAAAAGTGGCTGGTTTTCTGCAGAAAGCTGGCGTAAAATATGATGGGGATGTTCGTCTGAGTCTCAACAACAGACACGCAAAAGGCGGTGAAGCTGAAAACACACCGCAGTCGAGGAAAGACTGAACCCCTGGATTTAGCAGCTGCTTCCAAGTCTGTCCTCCGCCGGTGGACAGACACCCTTGAGATTTCCTCGCCATGACGGCGAATGGTCTAGACCAGGGGTCGGCAACCCGCGGCTCTAGAGCCGCATGCGGCTCTTTAGCGCCGCCCTAGTGGCTCCTTTTTCAATAATTTTTCACCTTTTTTTCCCTTTTTCTTCTTTTTTGCTTCTTTTTTTTTCTTCCTTTTTTTCTCTTTCTTTCTCTTTCTTTTCTCTTTTTTTTCTCTTTTTTCCTTTCTTTTCTTGTTTTTTTTTGCTTTTTTCTTCTTTCTTCCCTTTTTTCTTCTTTTTTTCTTCCTTTTTTTTTCTCTTTCTTTGTCTTTCTTTTCTCTTTTTTCCTTTTTTTTCTTTCTTGTTTTTTTTTTCTTTTTTCTTCTTTCTTTCCTTTTTTCCACTTTTTTTTCTTCCTTTTTCCTTTCCTTTTTAATCTCGACATTTCAACTTTTTTTTCAACATTTCGACTTTTTTCTCAACATTTGTACTTTTTTCTCGAGATTGTGACTTTTTTCTCCACATTTTGACTTTTTTTCGACATTTCTCCTTTCACCATTTGTCTTCATTCTAAAGCTGATACAAGACCTTTCATTTTTTGCGGCTCCAGACATATTAGTTTTTTGTGTTTTTGGTCCAATATGGCTCTTTCAACATTTTGGGTTGCCGACCCCTGGTCTAGACCGTGAAGAAATGAGGCAAGGCCCATATCATGATGCTCCCGCCGCTGCCGAGACGATGAATTTGTATGAAATATGGAATGAAACGGTACTTTAAGGGCCGTGACGATGAGCGAGTCAGCATCGTGGACAAGCCGGTAACCGCAGGGATGTAAATCATATATTTATATTTAAAATATCAGGCAGCCTCCTGTCTGTTCAGCTGTTCTTCAGTAGAAACGTGGAGCTAAAGAGTGCAGGAGCCCCTCTCCATCCAGAGATGCTGCGGCCTCCTCCGCCCTCAGCTCCTGTTTCAGTCGGCAACGCAGATGGTCGTCTCTGGACGCTAAAGATCCAAACCGCAGCACTACTCAGACTCGAGGGATCACATCCTGGGGGAGTGCATTTCTCCGGGAGAGGCTGATCCCACATCTACAGGACACTTTAGGATTATGTCCCAAATTGTGGTTATTTTTACAACCTTTATTAGCCACCGAAGTGAGCGCGCAGAGGTTAAAACGATTCTCAGAGTCCCAGTTTCTAATGAAGCGGACTCGTGGGAGCGGCGCCCGGGGCCTCAGCACTCCTCTTCCTTCTCCTCCTCTCTTCTTCTCTGGATTTGCCTTTTTAGCTCTCGGTGCTCTGACCTTTTCTTTTCATCACTGCCTTCTCCTTTTATCATCATGTTATTCTGTTGACTCACTCGTCTCATTATCCCAACTCCCATCATTCCTCCCCTCTTCATCAGTTCATCTCTCAGGTTCGCAGCGCTAACCCACTTTCCCCCTCACTGAGCAGGGCTAGCGTTCGTGCTGCAGCTCATTCGCTTAAATTCCCTCAACAGGAATAAAACAGATGCCGAATTTCAGCTTAAACGCTCTTCACTTCTTTAAAAAGAAGAAAACAGTTCTCCTAGATTTTTATGGCCAAATGTTACGTATTTTGCCTTCTAGGACAGAGAAACAAATCTTTCATCAGAAGAAAAGAAAAATAGCTAGTTAGTAGGAATGGGCGATATTTTACCGTTCACGATAAACCGTCAAAAAAATTCCCCACGGTAAGAATTTGTCATCTCACGGTAAAAATGATAAATGGTAAAAATGGTTCTGCGTTAAATCCACGCACAACGTACGTGAAGGAAGGAAGGAAGGAAGGAAGGAAGGAAGGAAGGAAGGAAGGAAGGAAGGGAGAAAACAAGGAAAGGACGAAGGAAAGGAAGGAAGGAAGGAAGGAAGGAAGGAAGGAAGGAAGGAAGGAAGGAAGGAAGGAAGGAAGGAAGGAAGGAAGGAAGGAAGGAAGGAAGGAAGGGAGAAAACAAGGAAAGGAGGAAGGAAGGGAGAAAAGAGGAAGGGAAGAAAGAAGGAGAGAGCAGGAGGAAAGAAGGAAGGAAGGGAAAAAGGAAGGAAGGAAATGAGAAAGAAAGAAAGAAAGAAAGAAAGAAAGAAAGAAAGAAAGAAAGAAAGAAAGAAAGAAAGAAAGAAAGAAAGAAAGAAAGAAAGAAAGAAAGAAAGAAAGAAGGATAAATTCCCGTTGATGACGTTTTTGTGTAACAAACATGGCGGATCTGAGAGCGAGATAGATTTATAGTTAAAGAGGTGGAGTGAATTGGTATTTTTTTTTTTATCGTCATTTTTATCATTATGGGGATAAATGCCAGAAATTATCGTGATACATTTTTTTGTCCATACCGCCCATCCCTACTAGTTAGTAAGCAATTTGTTGGTCTTGAGATGTTTTAACAGTTTTATCAGTCTGTGAAGGGTCACGAGAACATTTACTGACTATCTGGAGTTCGTCGGTCTGCAGAAAGATTATTAAAGAGTGGAGCAAATTTGTGAGAGTTGTCGGTCTTTCCTGAAGTTCTGATGGTGCAGTCTCCACAGAAGTCCAAAAACAGTTAAGTTTGCACATTAAATGTCAACGTTCACAGCACAATTTAGAAAAGATGGATGCTTTAGGTTTCAAAGCTGCTTTTCTGGAACAAAGATAGAAAAGTTTGTGAGAAACCAAACACATCGTATCACCTGTCAATCACAGCGGTGGAGCGGCGATGGTTTGGATTTCTTTAGTTTTTTTTTAGTCACGGTACCGTGGGAACTGTAACCAGTGAGCTGACCGTGCCTGGAGAGGAAGAGGTTCTGAGGTGCAAAGGTCCAGTCAAAGTCCAGAAATGCTGCGGCGGTTCCTAAAGAGAACTGTGTGCACGCAAACGTCTGACGTCATCTCAAGTCCCTGCTGGGAAAAGTGCTTCTACAAACTACTGCTTCTGCATTTTGTCTTAGTTCAGGATCAGATCAGCCGTGACCCAGTGAAGCTTGTCATGTCTGTGTTTATCCGACCTTGGTCAGGCCGGGTGGGTCCAGCCGGGTCCGGAGAAGCCAGCAGAGTTTCTGGATCACGCCTTTTCTACCTGCATGTTGGAGTTTTATCCTCAGATGTCAAAGTTGTGATGAGTAGGGGTGGGCAAAAATATCGATATGGCAATATATCGCGATACTTTTCCAGCCGATTCAATATCGATATTCAAAATTTGAATATCGATTTTTTTTATTTTTTTTTTATTTTTTATTTTTTATATTTTTTATCCCCGATTTTTTTTCCATTATATCACCCAGTGCTCCTACCTTAGTGACAGTCCTGGGCATTGCCACTCTCTACCAACCCTGGGAGGGCCCTGCACTGAGCTCAGGTTTTATTTCACATTTTATTTCATTTTATAATTTATTTTTTATATAACACAATCGCCTGTCCTTAAAAAATGAAAAATAATGGACAGAGGTTTATTTATTTATGGATTTATATCTATACTGACTGATCACTGTGCCTGTCCTTGGTTTTAGTACCATCTTTCTTGTGTTCATTATCATTTGCCACATAATTAAAGCAACCTCATACTAAATGTAATGTTAATTTCATATGATGTAAATAATATGAAAAACATATACAAATAAGTTGTAACTTTAGCTTGTATAGTTATAATAAAACATTGTTTTGACTCAGTTTGTCCCATGAATTGTCACTATAATCTGATGAACGTGCAACTCGGATTTTAAGATCCATCACTATCATCTGATGTACATATATACAACTTGGATTTTAAGATGTGTGATGCATTTTTATATTTTCGGTGAACTATGTAGAATATAATAATCGGGATATCGCATAATCGGGATATCGCAATGTGTATCGTATCGTGGCTCAAGTATCGTGATGCGTATCGTATCGTGAGGTCCTTCCCAATACCCACCCCTAGTGATGAGTGACGGTTTCCAGAGGTGTTCTCGAGTCAACAGGGATGGATGTGACGACACAATCTGCCTAAACGTCACCAGTGTTTTGTTGTTTATGTTTCATGTTTTAATGCCTTTTAACTTCCAAACAGGTTGTTAAATCTTCATCCTGAAACTGTTAAAGTTAAATCACTTCCGTGAAATGCATGTAATCAGTTTTAAATCTGCCTGAAACCAGTGGAAGCGCGCCGGGAATCATGGGAACAGAAGCTCTGGTGGGTGTTTCCAGCCTCCGTCTGTTCTTAGCATGGGTTAACGTGGGTTGTGTGTTCGTACCTCTGTGCTGGGATGACTCTGAGCGGCTCCTTCGCCCGAGGCCTGCGGGCCGTCCGACTCGGAGCGGAGGACGCTGTCCAGCGAGTCCATGGAGGAGGCCGAGTTCACCGAGACGCCGGACGCCGACGTGACGGATGAGCGCGAGGAGTGGACGATCGACCGCGCCTGGAGAGGAAGGATAAGACGGAGAGCAGCTTCAGCATCTTCACGTCAGCCGCCTGAATCCCACGAGATAAAAACAGCCTCAAACCCGCCTGACGGAAGGCGTTTCAAACACACGAGAAAAGCATAAACGGGTTGAGTTGATGAACTGCAGGTTGTAATTTCAGAAAGCAGGAATTAAAAGAGACAGAGGGAAATTAAATCAAATGTAAAATGAAGTTAAATGGAAAAAAGGCTCAGAAGCAGTCCAGAGTGAAATAAGATGTCAGAAAGATGTTGGAGAATAAAAACCAGAGGCTCAGAGAGTCTGTCCGGAAATAAAATACACTTTTACTCTTTTTTAACTCTGTTTTTATTGGCTGCAGATGATGAAAAATGCAGATTTTTGTAACTGGAAGTCATTTATTCAAAAGATTTTCCATTTCAATAAATGATTTCTACGACGGAGTATTAGGGCCAAACTAAGGCAAAAAAAATTGGAAATTACGAGAATAAAGTCATAATATAATGAGAATAAAGTCGTAATGAATAAAGTCGTAATATTATGAGAATAAAGTCGTAATATTATGAGAATAAAGTCGTAAAATTACGAGAATAAAGTCGTAATGTTGTGAGAATAAAGTCGTAATAGAATAAAGTCATAATATTATGAGAATAAAGTCGTAAAATTACGAGAATAAAGTTGTAACATTACGAGAATAAAGTCGTAATGTTGCGAGAATAAAGTCGTAATATTCTGAGAATAAAGTCGTAAAATTCTGAGAATAAAGTCGTAATGAATAAAGTCGTAATATTATGAGAATAAAGTCGTAATATTATGAGAATAAAGTCGTAAAATTCCGAGAATAAAGTGGAAAAAATTCCGAGAATAAAGTCGTAAAATTCAGAGAATAAAGTCGTAATGAATAAAGTGGTAATTTATGAGAATAAAGTCATAATATTATGAAAATAAAGTGGTAATTTATGAGAACTCTAACACGAAAAGCAGTCTTCTCCCTGTGTTAAAATGAAGAATATTGATCATCTTGTGAAGTTATATTTATATATTTATAATAAATTACAACTTTATTCTCGTAATATTACGACTTTATTCTCATAATTTTACGACTTTATTCTCATTACATTATGACTTTATTCTCGTAATTTCCTTTTTTTGTTTTTTTGTTTGGCCCTAATACTCCGTCGTAGATTTCCAATTGATGTGTTTGATTTTTGTTCTTTTTAATTAAAATAAATCATTTGGATCAAGTTTAAATTGTTGACACATTTCTCTTCATGAAGTGCGACACTTGGAGGAGCCGGCGTCTACCTCGTGCTCGCTGACCGTGCCCACCGATCCCGTGCGCCGGTGCTGGCGCGGGCACGAACCGGGCCGTCGCATCGTGGCTGACGTGTAGGAGGAGGCGGAGCTGAGAGAGTGGGAGGAGCTCTGACGCGCCGCTTCGTCCATGCTGAGAGACGCCTGAGGAGGATGGAAAGACGGATGAAAATGACAGACTTACCGAAATAGCACATTTCTCAGAAATACGAGGAGTCTGAGAGCATCTGCTTTTACTCTGGACCACTTCCTCTGATCTGATAAAAGTAATCGGTGCTCACGCCGACGACATGCACGCGCATAAACCTTCAAATCTGACCTAAAATGAGACAAATGTCGCATAAAAGTATAAAAACGTTGCTCGTGGTCGTCTGTACGGTCATGTTTGTCTTAAGTGCTCATTTTCCAGAGTTTATACAGCAATCCTTATGTTAAATTTAATACCAATTTAATACCTTTTTCACTACCTTCAGATTTTTTTTAAAAACTGTCACAACATTAAGTGTTAATCACAAACCTTTTAACATTAATACAGATTTTGACCTATAGAACACTATACAGAACAGATTTATAGACTCATTGATGTTGACCAGATGTTTCACATTTATTTCACTTTGTGAATGACAATAAAATAGACTGCTTAAAATGTAAAAGGTAAAAAATAATACCAATTTTAAAAAAAATAATACCTCTGACAGTGAATTTAACACTTTTAATGGCCTTAAATTTGGCAATTTTCATTTATCACTTTTTAATACTTTTTAAAACCCCGCGGAAACCCTGTTTTCCCTTTTCGGCGTTACTTTTGTGCAGCAGGAACAAAATAAACAGCAGCTGACTGCAGTGGGGAGGAAACGACATCCCTGGATCTGGTTTCTGCCGCTGACACGCTGCAGAAACAACGCTAGGCCTCCAGCTCAGACAGATGACTATTTGCAGACGTTGATGCTCTAACCCCTGACCACTTGGGCAGAACTGAGCCTAAACAGTTACAGGACCTCATCGGGCTGCTCCGCATGAGGCTGGTGCTTGATCTTTGGCTCATCTGAAAAGTGATAACATTTTCTTTTTAAACCCAGCCGTCAGGATTCACATGTAACCAGAGGTGGACAGAGTACTCGACCCCAGTACTTGAGTAAGAGTACAAATACTACTGGTCAAAATTTACTCCGTTACAAGTAAAAGTAGCTCAGTCAAAATATTACTCGAGTAAGAGTAGAAAAGTACTTGCTTTTAAAGGTACTTAAGTATCCAAAAGTAAATGCTTTTAAATTTACTTTAAGTAAAAGTAAGAGTAAGAGTAAGAGTACACATCTTATTTTCCACATCAGTAAATTACTATATTTTTTCTAAATTAATTTAAGGATCTTTTAACTCTTGTTTCTGAGAATTAACTCTTTGAAACCTGATGTGCTGCTTTTAGAACCACAATGTTAAATAAAACCTGCAGAAACACCAAAAACAAATCAAATGAATGGGATCATAAGAGGACAGCAGATGATGCAGAGTTTATTAACAATCATGAACTGAAACCAAATGAACCTGCACCATCCAACTAAGTCTGGATCCCCCTCAAACACCACTGCTTTACAAAAAACTACATCTCTGCTTCCAATAACAATAATGTCTTGACTTGTTGCGGCTCTGTCTTGACAAACGCAGGCTACTTTGGCGGTATCGTTTTGAGGAGGCTTGACGTATTTCCGCTTTACGTACATCCCAGTGGAGAGCGTGCACTGTGATAGGTCTCCTCCTTTGACAAAAACAGCTTGTGTCCAATAGGATTTTAGGGAAGAAGAAAAAAGAGCAGACTTGAAAGTAACAAGTACTTTTCAGCCTTCCTAGAAATTTACTTGAGTAAAAGTAAAAATATTTGTCTTGGAAATGTATTCAAGTAAGAGTAATAAGTACCAAAGAAATCTAATACTCAAGTAAAGTACAAATCCTCTGGATATGTACTTAAGTACAGTACTCAAGTAAATTTACTCCGTTACTGTCCACCACTGCGTGTAACCGAGTAGAAGATGCGAGAACACGTCAGAAACAAGATCCCCCTGGAGGTTTATTCTCTAACACCGGCTCCTGCAGACGACTGCAGCTGGCCCATTTCCGCCTGAAAACATATGCAGACCACAAACTGGTGGTTTAACAAGTCCTGGTCCAAATATGACAGAAATGCCTCAAACTGTTGTCGAGACTCCAGAAAAGCTCCTGCCAACATGGTCCCGCTCCTCACATAAAGTTAACCTCTTCAAGTCAGACAAGTAGTCAGCTGCTGCTAATGTTTCACTGTTGACGTCTGAGGAAGGGAAGAAGGATCCAACACACGTCCGAGCGCACGGGACGGGAATGGAAAGTCTTATGTTTTTACTAGGGCTGGGCGATTTTGGACAAAAATAAAATCCCGATTTTTCTCTCTGAAAACCCGATTTTCGATTTCGATTTCGATTTTTTTGGTAAAACTACAAAAGACAATGGAATACATTGTTTAAAATATTTTATCTTTATTTTTAAAGAAAAATAGCAAACAAATTTCCCTATTGGGAATGAAGTGCAATTGAAAGATCCTGTAAATCCTCCTTGAGTTTAGTAAAGTGACAACATTTACAATTTTCTTGACCAAAGATGACTAGACGAGCTCCGTCTGTAATGCAGCCAGCTGCAAAAAAGGAAAATCGATTTTCCGATTTTCCTTTTTTAACATCGATTTTGATTAATAAATCCGATTTAGATTTAAAATCGATTAATCGCACAGCCCTAGTTTTTACGTAAAATAACATTACAATGAAACTACACAGCATTGACAGGTGATGAGAAGACTAATGTAAAGACGCACCACAGCCCCACAACACAGCTGATGCCCAAGGCTAATGGTCTTAAGGGAAGTAATCCTGTAACACAATTACATTTAAAAGATAATAGCAAGCAGCATTAACTATTTTGATATCTTCCAGTAAGGTTTCCACCCACATCACGGCATTGAAAAAGCTCTTCTTCAAGTAAATCAATTTAATATCCATTTAAAGACAGACGGTTTAAGTTTAGCTGGATGTCATTGCTTTGTGTGACAGAGTTGACATCAACATATTAATGGACAGACTGGAAAACAGGGTGGGTCTTTCTGCCACAGCACTAAACTGCTTTAAATCCTATTTAAAAGACAGGGATCATCTTGTATTTATAGGCCGTTCTCAGCAAACAAAAGTAAGGCGGAGTTCCTCAGGGCTTTATTCTGGGGCTTCTGTTGTTACACGCTTCCACTGGGTCAGGCTACGCAAAGCAGCAAGATATGTTGCAACAGTTATGGAGATGACATTCATTTGGAAAATTATAAGAATTTCTTCAGTGGCTTGAACAAATAACTAAACAATAACAAAAATAAAAGTAACCGTCAGTTGAGTTGAATGTTTGCATCCAGCTTCAGTTTGCATTATTGAAAAGCCCACAGTAAGCTAGCTCTGGGTGTCATTATTAACTCAAATTTGAATTTCAGCAGCCACATCAAGTCAGTGATGAAGTCAGCCCACCACCATCTTAACATGTCAAAGCTCAAGGGACAAATGCACTCGAGTGATTTAGAGAAACTGGTCCATGCATTCATTTTTAGTAAATTACATTATTGTAACAGCTTTTTCACAAAAAAGAAACTAAATAAAATGACCTGACAGCTGACTCTGAATGCTGCTGCTCCGGTCCTCGCCGAGACCAGTAAAGTGGATCATGTCATCCCATTTTTGAGCTCCTTACTCTGGCTTCCTGTCTGCCTAACAGTTGACTTTTAAATAATCTCAGAGGTTTATGAAGCCTTAAATGGCTTAGCGTTTGGATTCGTTTTAATCCCGTGAACCTCCCAGGCACTCATATCATTTGAAACAGGTCTGCTTTTCATCCATCGAGTTAGGACTCGTGAAGGAGGGGCTGCTTTCAGTTGTTATGCTCCACATTAGGGATGGGCGGTATGGACTAAAAAATGTATCACGATAATTTCTGGCATTAATCCCGATAACGATAAAAATGACGATAAAAAAAATACCAATACAAAAAGTGTAATTAACGGGAATATTTCTTTCTTTCTTTCTTTCTTTCTTTCTTTCTTTCTTTCTTTCTTTCTTTCTTTCTTTCTTTCTTTCTTTCTCATATCCTTCCTTCCTTCCTTCCTTCCTTCCTTCCTTCCTTCCTTCCTTCCTTCCTTCCTTCCTTCCTTCCTTCCTTCCTTCCTTCCTTCCAGGCTCATTTCTTTCTTTCTTTCTTTCTTTCTTTCTTTCTTTCTTTCTTTCTTTCTTTCTTTCTTTCTTTCTTTCTTTCTTTCTTTCTTTCTTTCTTTCTTTCTTTCTTTCTTTCTTTCATTTCTTTCTTTCTTTCTTTCTTTCTTTCTTTCTTTCTTTCAGGCTCATTTCTTTCTTTCTTTCTTTCTTTCTTTCTTTCTTTCTTTCTTTCTTTCTTTCTTTCTTTCTTTCTTTCAGGCTCATTTCTTTCCTTCTTTCTTTCTTTCCTTCTTTCCTTCTTTCTTTCTTTCTTTCTTGCTTATTTCCTCAATTTATCGTTTTTTACCACGAGATGACAAATTCTTACCGTGGGGAATTTTTTTGACGGTTTATCGTGGAAGGTAAAATATCACCCATTCCTAGTCCACATATAAGGACCTTGTTTTGTTGTCTCGTCATCGTTGTTTATTTACCTCTAATGTACTTTCAGTTCTCTTTGTTTGCACTGGCCTCTTATTTGCTGGAACACTTGGAATAACTTTGTTTTGTTATACAAATAAAGCTTTGATTAATTGATTACACAACACTGACTGCAACTATGACCTGCGTCAGAAACTGCATCGGCACTTGTGTATGAAATGCTGGTCGAGGGGTCAGAGGGGTGAAGAGTTGAAGGATCCATCAAGACAAACTGAACACAAGCGCAGCAGAATGTTTAGCTTACTTTATTACAAAACCAAAAGTCCCAACCTTCTCTAGCTGGGCGGTGATGTCGTCCAGACTGAAGTTGGAGGCCAGCGGAGGCCGTCCCTGATGGCCGCTGGGAGCTCTGATGGTGCCGGCGGGCGACGCCCTGGTGCTGCTGCTGCTGCTGCTGGCTCCACTGCTGCCCCCCCCACCGCTGCCCCCGCTGCTGCCCCCCGCTGGCTGCTGCCTGCCGCTGCGCCCAGCGGGAGGCTTCTGTCGGACCTGGAGACGCAAGCAACGACAGAGAAAAAATGTGATTAGGGCTGGGGATGGATTCAAATGTCAAGATTCGATCCGATTCGATTCGATTCCGATATTGATTTGGGTTATTAAAACTGTTTTTTGAGCTGTTGCATGAATTATATGACTGTAGTTATGCAACACATTACTACTAGTATTATATTGATATTAAACGGCAAGTATTAGCAGCTAATGATGCTGTAAGGACCAATCAGCTCCCAGAATGCTGATAGAACTGCTTTCAGAAACATCATGTGGGTCAGAATTATTAAACAGATCCAGGGCAGCAAACAGAGACGGATGAAATCGGTTTTATTTTTTACCACATTCCGTTTTTATTTGTTCTATTTTGGTTTTTAATTTTTGAGCATTTGGTTTTTATCATTTTTTGCAAATGTAATCCCAAGACAGTATATAAAGTAATGAAATATAGAACACCAGTTATTCTCGTGTCCAACAAAACATTCCTTTTTTGGGGATAAACAAAAAAATAAGCAAAAGTTGTAATGTAATGATGAAAAAAAAAAAAACATAAAAAAAAAAAAAAAAAGAACCCCCCTCGATTTTTAGGAATTAATATGAGAATCGATTTAGAATTGGGAAATTGATTTTTTTCAACACAGGCCTAAATGTGATTGTTGTCTTATAAATTATAACACTAAGCTTCCAGAGGCAAATTCGGTACTCTTTATTCAAAGCACCAAATCAGCATTTTTAAGGGTCATTGATGAGTGTCTTCTTGACTCTGGGGGCCACGTTGTGTTGGTTCTGCCTTTGACACAGTGGAGGACACAATCACTGGAGTCCCACAGGGCTCAGGTCTTGGGCCACTGCTTTTTCATCTGTATTTATTGTGGTTGGTTCTGCCCTAAGAAGGTCATTACACTGCTACGCTGATTGCTGTCAGATTTACATACTCGTAAAGCAGAAAGATGGGTAGTCGGTTAAACCAGTCTTGGGTTGTTTGGAGGACATTAAAGCTCGGTTGGCCCAAAACTGTTTAAATTTAAATTAAAAAAAGAAAACAGAGCTGATCATTACCAATCTGCGTTTTAAGTTTAAGGCCCAATCCCAATTCAACTTCACTCGCCCTTCTTTTTTCCACTCGCACTTTTTTTCTTCCCTAACCCCTAAAAAAGAAGGGGGAGATTTTAGGGCACTTGAAATCTAGGGCACTTGGCCCAGGTGCCTGTCCCAATACTCCTACTCCCCCTCGTTTTCATCCCTAATCCCTAATTTCAGCTGTAGCGCTGTTATGGCACTTTATTAAGTTGTAATATTTTTTCAGGTATAAAGGTAACCTTTAAGATCCGCAACCGGGGCTCAGTTTATCCAAATAACGCCTGTTGAGAAATTTGCTCCGAAATTTCGAGATTTCTGTCTGCCGGCTCCGGAGCTTGGGTCCGCGTTAATTCGACGCAGAGCCTACGGCGTAGGGTACGGCGTAGGGTACGGCGTAGGGTACGGCGTAGGGTACGGCGTAGGGTACGGCGTAGGGTACGGCGTAGGGTACGGCGTAGGGTACGGCGTACGGCGCGCGTCGCCGCGTACATCGACACAGAGCTTACGCCGTAGGCTCTGTGTTGGTGTAACGCGGAACCATAAATCCCTTTATTCTGGCGTGATCTTCGGCAACTTTATCTGAAAGTGTGTAAATTACCCAGATAACAGCTGGATTACTTTGTGGTTTCTGAAAACTATTATATCAGAAACATCCAAAACAAATCTGACGGGTCAGGGGATTATTTCTCTCTATTTCTCTGGGACGAGTCTGCCTGTTTGCCTTCGGTCGGCGAGTCAAATCAACGCAGAGCCTACGGCGTAGCTTACGTAGCCTACAGCGTAACCTAACAGCCTTTACTCCGGCGCGATCTTAGCGAACAACGGACAAAAAAGGGATTATGTACATTCACTGAGTGAATATTATGAAAGTAAAATATTGGTTTGCAACTAGAAATGTAATCAAAACGCATTTTTATGCAGAAACTAACTCAAAATATTGATTTTATTCCCAAAAAAATAAGAAATGTCCGCCATGTTTTTTTTTTTATTCAGTCCGCAAATGACGACGAAAAGCATTCTGGGAAATTTTCATACCCCCTCGCTCGCCAAGTGAGCATCTGAAATCCCTCGATTTGAAGGGGCTATTCTCAGCCCCTAGCCCTCGTTATGCCCCCTCCCCCTTGGTGAAAAGAGGAATTGGGACACCACTACCTTCACGGGAACGCGCAAAAGTTAGGGTTAGTGAAGAAAACGAGGGCGAGGGGTTCAATTGGGACGCAGCCTAATTCCGACGATCAAATTAGGGCTGTTTTTAAGTCCTGCTCTTATCATTTAAGGCGATTGGCAAAAGTGAAGTAGTTTCCTGTGAAATAGTGATCCACACAGTCATTTTGTCCCGTTCGGATTACTTTAACGGACTCTATGTTGGCGTGAGAGTCGGTCCTTGCTCTCACATCTGCAGCTGGTTCAGAACCGCGCAGCACGACTTTTAACTAGTACTCATTAACATTCTGTTGCTGCTCCCCAACTGTGGGACAACCAGGTGATTTAGTGTCGTGTTTTTATAAATGTCTGATGTTTTTATCTGCTTTATTATTTCCTATAGTCTCTTATAGTTTTTAATATTCAGTTTTGGCAGCGCATTTTCAGCTGTGCTTGTTTCAAAGCGCTGTATAATTAAAGTTGGTTTATCAAACAGTTAATAGTTAATCTACAAATATAATGTACTTTTTTTTTATTAGTACTTAAGTTGCACATCTCCAAAAGGTTTTGTTGTCTGCATTCCACCGTTACATGGATCTACCGGTCCCACTCGGTTTTTCCTGCCCTGCGGTTCCTGCACAGCATCTGTTAAGTGCATCTGGAACGGATTTTGTTTCTTTGGTGTGACACAAACTCATCTATCAGTAATATTGCAGGAGCTCCTTAAAAATGGATTAATCTCTTTTAAATTGTCCTGGAATGACTTTTACATTCTTGTGGTTTTACGTTTCAAGCCATTGAATCCTCCTGCTTTAAAGTTATTCACTTTGATTTAAAGTTCCTCCAGTGAGGATGAAACGGGACGACTGGAGAATTTCCCCCACTTGTTCACATAAAAACACACAAGCTGCAAATACCGAAGAAACGATGACATGGGATGCTGCGACTGAAATGGAGTTCTCGGGATGCTTTACGGTTGTGTCAGACTTTTTTGGATGCGGGTAGGGCTGGGCGATATATCGAGATTTTAATATATATCGATATATTTTCAAACACGATATGGTACGAGACAATATCGTTTATATCGATTAAAAAAAATAAAAATAAAAAATTTTTTACATTTTTTTTTTTATGATTTTGATATAGCTTATTTTGTGACAAATTGACTTGAATGTTTTATTTGAGATTTGCACAAATGTTTTGTTATTTGCACAACTGTCAACCTCAGTGGAAAAGTCTGCCTGTTACTGTCTACATTGCATTAATTGCACAGTGTATTTTAATTTAATTGTTATGCAGGAAAGGGATATTTGCTTTATTTTATTCAAGAAGCATTTTTATTCTATATATGCAGGCAGTTTATTTTTATTTCATTTGTTTTATACATTTTGATATTGTGCAGACCTCTGTTAATAAAGGAACCTGTGTGACATTTGGCACGAGGCTTTGTATTAAAACTGACTGTTTTTTTAAGGGTTTGCCTCAGAAAAAAATGAAGCTAACACAGATGCTATGCTATAATGCTTTGGGGGAAACCCCAATTAAGGCACAGAAAAAATATCGAGATATATATATCGAGTATCGCCATTTAGCTAGAAAATATCGAGATATGACTTTTGGTCCATATCGCCCAACCCTAGACGGGGGCGTGTCATTGTGCTCAGATGTGCGGACGTGAGCACCTTGGTGTCGGTCAGCCCCAGTCGCGCCATGCCGCTGCCGCCGCCAGGTTTGCTGTTGATGGTGCTGAGTTCCTGCTCGATGGAGGAGAGATCGGCCATGAGAGCGTCCAGGTCCACGTTCTCACCCTGATTCAGCGCCTCTGCAGACAGACAGACAGACAGACAGACAGACAGGATGTGAGAAAACAACAGGCGACACAGAGGAGATGTGTGCGCCCGCATGAACGCGCTCGTCTGACCGTTGATGTTGTAGATGGAGAATCTGTAGGAGAAGTTGGCCATGTTGGTCTCTTGTCTCAGAAGGGGAGCCTTCTGCTGCGGGACGGGCTCCGGGCGACCGTCATCCAAGCTCTGGACACGCAGAGAGGGCAGTTAGGAAATGACTCGTCATACAAATCCACTCAACTGTAAT
This sequence comes from Cololabis saira, assembly GCF_033807715.1. Lineage (NCBI taxonomy): Eukaryota > Metazoa > Chordata > Actinopteri > Beloniformes > Belonidae > Cololabis > Cololabis saira. The sequence goes on along the minus strand of NC_084592.1, from coordinate 40,287,414 downwards.
TTGACGTGGTCCAGAAAACGTGCTGCACCTGTGTGAGTTTATCCAGCTCTCCCAACCAGGCCCCGAACATCTTATCCAGGTCCTGGTCCTCCTTATCACTGTCCTCCTCTTCCTCATCCTCCTCCCCCCTGACCTCCACCTCCTCGTCTGACAGCTGATCCATCTGGAGAGGAGAAGGAGGCAGTTAGTTTGATCTCAGAGCTCCCCCTGGTGGCCGAAGCCCTGCACTGCGACACATTCTCAGCCTAAAAGGGTTTTACTGAGACTGAAAAAAAGCAGTTTGTCTTTTAATTTGTTGATTATGTCGGAATTATTTGACAACAAGTATTGAAACCACCTTGGAGAAGAGGTGCTCACTTTCATTCATGAGCCTTTACGTGTATCCGATTCTTTGTTTTCTTGATTTCTTGGGAAAGTCTCCCCACATTGTCCAATCTAACGCCTCTAAATTATTTTTGACACCACATTTTTTTGGCCTCGCAGAAAATATAACCTGAGAAATTCACATGGCCCCAGGAAAACCACCTTCAGCTAAACCCCCCTCTGACTGAAGAAAAACCTTCTCCGTTAATCAGTCCATCAACACCCCTCCGAGAAACCTGGATGTCCTGGTCGGTGACCACGTCTCTGAACGTGTCGGCCATCATCTCTTAAAAGGAACCCTGGCTATTAAGACATGAAGTCCCTAATTAGCCACAATTGTTCTCTTATACTAAAATATGTTGTTAGAAACACATAAAATAATCTAATTGCTTTAAAAATCTACAATGTTTATCACATATTTTGACCTGCGGGAGGCGCCATGTTTTACCTGCGCAATGCATTCTGGGGGCGATGACGTAGAGCGGTGGCTCTGGGAAGGTAAGCCGCGTTAGTTTAACTGGGACAGGTATCTAAAACATAGATGAGCAGCTCTCTCCCGGCCGTGGAGGCTGACGAGGGAGCCCATAAGACGTCTCAGTTCAGGCAAACTGGATCAAAGTTCTGTGATGCACGGGAGATCTGCAAAAATGATCAATGTCGTGCGCATCTTACCAGTGCATTAGGCTCCTGCGTAGACGGCGTAGGCTACGGCGTAGACGGCTTAGCCTACGCCGTAAACGGCGTAGCCGGGGCTTTAGAGCCGGCAGCGCACCGCCATCCGCTCTCCGCTCTCGCCGCCGCCGCCGGGATGGAGACGCCGGTGGGCAATATGCACGTTTGCCCCCCCCTCTCCCCCCTAAAACCGGCCTCGGTGCTGGGTGATGACAGACCAGAGGCTAAGGGGACTGGCCCGGGACTTTGACGAAACGGGAGGCGCAGACTTCGCGTCAAATAGGCAAGAACATCTTTATTTGATTTAATGACGCCAGATCTGGCTGGGGTTTTTATTGTAGCATCGGTTATCTGCTAGTTGAAACGTGTGGTCTGTTAGTCTATCTGAGTTTTATGGTGTTTTTGTAGTTCATGCTGTATGGGGCTGCACTTTTTTTTTTTTTTTTTACTTTTTTGTAGGTGCGCCGTCACCTTAATGTTTAGCTGTGTTTTCATCTGTGTTTCTGGTGCGCCGTCACCTGTTTAGCTGTGTTTTCATCTGTTTCTGGGTGTCAAAACAGTGTACGGGGGCTAGCAGGTGCCACCGTCTGACGTCACTACCCAGAATGTAAACAACAATGGCGACCTACTAGTTAAATTATATTTTCAAATTTTATAAAAACGAAGACATCAAAAAGGTTTTTTATATCACATTGTTATAATTGATACCAACATTTATCTTTTAAGACCTACATGTCTTAATAGCCAGGGTTCCTTTTAAAGACCATACAGACCAGTCAACACCTGGACAAACCCTGTACGAGGTAGGATCCACTAGTGAACTAGACCGCTGGTGAAGAGGAAGGAGGGCCTTTGGTGGAGTCCCCTCACTGCTGATCCCATCCCAACCCTGTCTCAGTCCTCTTCTAGCAGACCTCCCCCCCTAATCAGTGAGACCTCCACAGACGGACCTGAGCACCAGGTGGTCCCGAGCATCCGGTGTTACATCATCCTGAAAGGTCACATCCTCACCCACTTCCATTCATCCATGACTGCCTGAATCCAATAGAGCAACTAATGCGGCCTCCTAACTTCTGGGTCTCATGACATCTTTGTAAGTGAATCATACATCAGCATAGGGGGTTACAGCTGCTGCATCACGGCAGGAAGGTTCCTCGTTTGATTCCTGAACCAGGAGCCTGGTTCGATCCCTGATAGGAGTATTTTTGGGTGTCACTGGCGTGCTCTCACTGCATTTGCGTTGGTCCAAAATAGGGATGGGCGGTATGGACTAAAAAATGTATCACGATAATTTCTGGCATTTATCCCGATTACGATAAAAATGACGATAAAAAAATACCAATTCAACTCCACCTTTGTAACTATAAATCTATCAGATCCGCCATGTTTGTTACACAAAAACGTCATCAACGGGAATTTATCCTTCTTTCTTTCTTTCTTTCTTTCTTTCTTTCTTTCTTTCTTTCTTTCTTTCTTTCTTTTTAGCTCATTTCTTTCTTTCTTTCTTTCTGGCTCCTTTCTTTCTTTCTTTCTTTCTTTCTTTCTTTCTTTCTTTCTTTCTTTCTTTCTTTCTTTTTTTTGACGGTTTATCATGAACGGTAAAATATCGCCCATTCCTGGTCCAAAAGCATGCGTATTAATTGTAAATAGCTTGAGATTAGAGCGTCTGACTTCTGCTGCGTACGGTTGGTCTCAATCCAAACCGTTCTCATTACGGTCCGATGAGCTACCGAATCCCATCAAGTCAGCAGAGCCATTTGGGCCAAACCTGGGTTGTGAAGTCTTGTCTTGAAGAGCCTGATGTGGCCTGAACTTCATACGCTTGTTTTGACACGCGACATGGCAGGTACACACATGAAAACGAAGAACTGAGCCATGTTTCGTGGATGTTTTGCTGAGTTTGGGCAGACACACTGCCATCAAAGAAAGGTGCAGATATTTTAGCTATTTAGCTTATCTGCTCAGCTTCCTCCATCTCTACCTTCAAGAGTCTCTTTTCTTCAGAAAACACTTCTAAAACAACTAAAGTCTCTCCGCGTACAACTGTACCTTTAAGCTGATTGATTACTCGAGTGTTTCTTACTTTTCTGAAGCCTCAATGCCATTACTTTGGACAAGGACATCAGCAGATTGAGTTAAGATAAACGTTGCCTCCCCCAATAAACAAACAACAGATGTATACTATTACCAGAACAGTTCCAAGAGCAACGAGCATCTTTATCTCTCCCAGGAATAAATCATTCATCTCTAAATGCCTGAAAGTACTTGTCATGTTTACAGGACTTCCGCAGAAATATGACAAAATCCAAGAGCACTTCACTTCTGAAGCGTTAACAGGGTCAGAAATCTTAGTCGTTTCTCAACGGCTTGCCGTCTGTTTACAAACGGAGTCGGAGGCCTTTGTTCGGTCTAAAAATAATCTGCATTCCTTTTTTTTTTGTGACTAAAGAATCCAACAAGAGCGATTCAGGGGAAAGGTCATGCGAGATGGATGCAGTAAGACTGTTTAGATACCCACAAGAACAAGTCAACACGTTTGCAGGGAGTGCTGCTGTGATTGATGATGGTAATAGCCACCTCCCTCCCTCCCTCCCTTCCTCCCTCCCTCCCTCCCTCCCCCTCCATCCATCCCTCTCAAACAGTAATACAGTAATGTAAATACAGACACGCTGCAGCTGTTGAATTCTTCACAACGAGAAACAAACTTCATCATCCAGAAGCGTGCCCGGCTTCATCTCTTGACCTTCTCGCTCTTCTTCTGTGTATCTGTCAGCCAAGAGTCTTGGAATATAGTTTGATAAAGTTTTTAAATTTGGTAAACAGATTTTATCTGTTGTCATTTCAGCTGAGGATGATGTCTAATGCTAAAGTCCTGGAGAGAGACGTGGACCTGGACCATTCATCCATCCAGCATCTGCAGCTGGTGCAACATTTTAACAGGAAAGAGGAACCAAGTGACAGCTAGGGATGGGCGGTATGGACAACAAAATGTATCACGATAATTTCTGGCATTTAACCCAATAACGATAAAAAAAATACCAATACAAAAAGTGTCATCAACGGGAATATTTCTTTCTTTCAGGCTCATTTCTTTCTTTCTTTCTTTCAGGCTCATTTCTTTCTTTCTTTTCTTTCTTTCATGCTCATTTCTTTCTTTCTTTCTTTCTTTCTTTCTTTCATGCTCATTTCTTTCTTTCTTTCTTTCATGCTCATTTCTTTCTTTCTTTCTTTCTTTCAGGCTCATTTCTTTCTTTCTTTCTTTCTTTCTTTCTTTCTTTCTTTCAGGCTCATTTCTTTCTTTCTTTCTTTCAGGCTCATTTCTTTCTTTCTTTCAGGCTCATTTCTTTCTTTCTTTCTTTCTTTCTTTCTTTCTTTCTTTCTTTCTTTCTTTCTTTCTTTCTTTCTTTCTTTCTTTCTTTCTTTCTTTCTTCCAGGCTCATTTCTTTCTTCTTTCTTTCAGGCTCATTTCTTTCTTTCTTTCTTTCATGCTCATTTCTTTCTTTCTTTCTTTCTTTCTTTCTTTCTTTCTTTCTTTCTTTCTTTCTTTCTTTCTTTCTTTCTTTCTTTCTTTCTTTCTTTCTTTCTTTCAGGCTCATTTCTTTCTTTCTTTCTTTCATGCTCATTTCTTTCTTTCTTTCTTTCTTTCTTTCTTTCTTTCTTTCTTTCTTTCTTTCTTTCTTTCTTTCAGGCTCATTTCCTCAATTTATCATTTTTACCGTGAGATGACAAATTCTTACCGTGGGGAATTTTTTTGACGGTTTATCGTGAACGGTAAAATATCACCCATTCCTAGTGACAGCGGCTGGATTCCTTGACGAATCGTAAGGGAATTGGGTTGATTTTAAAATGTCTTCATCCTGCTAGTGCTCCAACCGGAGAACCAGGGTTTCCATTAGAGGTCCCCAAAACAAGACTTAAATCTGGAGGGGGTCAAACCTAAACTACTCAACAAACTTCCACTCCACTTAAGATCTGCTCAAACTTTAGGACTTTTTAAATCATCACTGAAGAAATATGTTTTTTACTTGGATTTCATTTCAAGTAGCCCAATGAGGTTTGTGTTTTGCTCTGTCCAGCCGGGTCAAGTACATCAGTCAGCCCAGCTTCATTTGTACGGCACGTTTCAACAACCCCAAGCTGACCAAAGAACTTCTCAGCAATAAAAACAAATACGGTCAAGTACTTAGATTTTAATGTGCTCTATGGTTAGAGCAAAATAATAATAAATAGAAACAATTCAAATGCACAAAACATAGTTAAAAAGATATTACATATAAGTAAACAAGTTAGCACTGAATAGGGCTTTAAAGCCGGTCTACGCAACAATAGCATTTCCAACCACATGGGGGCGTATAGCTGTGCTGCGTTGATGAAAGAGACGCCGATACCGTGGGCATTTTTCCATTACCTGTAGATTTGAAACCCAAATAATCAGAAAAAAAAAAAAATCCTGTATTGGAAAAGGCTCTAAATAAAAATTAAAAAAACTCCCACATATCAAATAAACCTTTTTATGCTTCCAGGACATAGTTTTCCAGGCGATTCCATCATCTGTTTTATTGCAAAAGTGTAATGGAAACGCTTTCTGCGTCTCTGGCAGAGCTGGATGTGACGTAGCCGGTCTAAAGTCTAAAGTCGTCAAAATCTAGTTTCCAACTGTTTTCGGCCTCATTAATACGATGTTGTGCTGTAACTATATTTAATCAATGTACATTACATAATGGCTTTACCTCTGAATGATCATTACATTGGTTTTTTTCCACAGGGGGGAAAAAGAGGAAAAAGAATAATCATTTGATTGATCATCCGCTCCCTTCACCATCTGACTTTTTGTTGAGTTTTTCTTTTTTAGTTTTTTTTTTTAAGAGAAGTCTTGCAGGACGAGATACGGAGTTACGAGAATTGCGCTCATTCAAAAAACACCCCTCAATGGAAACACCGACCCCCACGCGCCGTCAGCTTTATCACTAATTCAGAGATTTAATTTTCTTTTGTGAAAAAGTGTCATGGAAACGCGGGGTGTGATAATGGACGTCTTTGGAGAATAATTCAAATGTGCTGCTACAAGAGTCCGAAGTTGGTCAAAGAAAGAAAACAACTAAAAAATAAAGTAATGGGAACATCATTGAGAGTTTTAAAAACAATTAAAATTAGTTTTAAATCCACTCTGCAGGTACCTGAAGGAGACACTAAATCAGCATTGGTGCTTGAATTGTGGAGAACTTTGACTTGGAGCAGAGACGTCACTATACTCAGTCAAACATGAGGGAAACTAAACCTGCAATGAGACATATGTAAAAACTCCTCCTATCATCAGTGGATCTAATGAAGCCTCCAGCCAAACACTGGGATGAACATGCCATTCCTTTGTCCTTTAAAACCGTCAACTTCAAAATTTGTTCTCGATCGCAGTCGACGACGACGGGCGGAGGAACATCGCAGTCAGCGCTCAACGCCATCGGACTGCAGCTCGTGAAGACGACGTCAAAGACAAGACGGACATATGCACCAAGAGTTGGAGTCGTTCCAGGAACACGATCGATTCCAGCCCGACGCGTCGGCCTTCTGTGACGTCAGAACCGCAGCCTCACAGCTTAGATCCTGAACAGCAGGTGTTTCCAAGGAGAAGTTTTAAAAAAAAAAGACAGTTTCTGCAGGTTCAACAGTTTTACAGTTGATTCCGAAGTTGGACCTGCTCACACAGTTTTCCGGTTTCCTAAATGAGACCCAGAGCTGGTAAACACACCAAAAAGGACGGCGATTAGTTTGTCCTTTTAGGGCTTCTGTAGTGACCCGGCAGCCGGTACTTCTGTGTATGTGTAACATAAACCTTTCAAACGAGAAGTTTACATTTAAATGTAAAATGTTTCTGTGTCACATGCAGGACGACAGAGGAATTGAAAACAGAGGAAACAAAGAAAAGGGACAGGAGGAGGCACAAATCCGGGAAATTAGACATTGTCTGTGCTCCGGAAATCAGAGCATCAAATAAACCTGATCAATTATCTAATCGATCGCGTCTGTGTTCCTTTCCCTCCCGTCCCTCCTCTTCCTCTCCTGCAGATGAACCTACAGTCTCCCCCAGAGCACGGTGTGCTATTGCTGGGTAGACGTTGCCCTACTGGACCCCTCAGGGGATGTACACACACACACACACACGCAAACACACACACACACACACTCACAAGATTAGAGAGCAGATATTCACACGCCCTCATGCAAACACACTGAAATCCCCCTCCACACACACAAACAGCGAGGAGCGGCGCTACAATTAGATCCCTGTGGTTAGCGGGGCCTGTCATTTAGACTGGAGGACCGGCTGCATGTGCACGTGCGCATGCGTGCTCTTTGATTGCAGCTGCGTTGTGCAACGATCTGCCGTTTCCACGCGGCTGCAGGTTCGATACGGACCAACAAACGAGGCTTTTCTCCTGCAGGTCAGATTGGAGATTCGCCTCACGTGGCGTCTTGAGCTCAGCTCGCTCCTGATCTTCAGACAGAAGTGTCTTCTCAAAAGGTCCGTCACACGAGAGGTGGAGTTCAGGCTGAGGCCGGTGGATAGGAATGGGCGATATTTTACCGTTCACAATATACCGTCAAAAAAATTCCCCACGATAAGAATTTGTCATCTCGCGGTAAAAACGATAAAAGGAAGGAAGGAAGGAAGGAAAGGGGAGAAGGAAGGAAGGAAACAAGGAAAGGAGGAAGGAAGGGAGAAAAGAGGAAGGGAAGAAGGAAGGAGAGAGCAGGAGGAAGGAAGGAAGGAAGGAAGGGAAAAGAAGGAAGGAAGGAAGGAAAGGGGAGAAGGAAGGAAGGAAACAAGGAAAGGAGGAAGGAAGGGAGAAAAGAGGAAGGGAAGAAGGAAGGAAGGAAGGAAGGGAGGAAGTAAGGAGAGAGCGGAAGGAAGGAAGGAAGGGAAAAAAGGAAGCAAGGAAGGAAAGGGGAGAAGGGAGGAAGGAAACAAGGAAAGGAGGAAGGAAGGAAGGAGAGAGCGGAAGGAAGGAAGGAGAGAGCAGGAGGAAGGAAGGAAGGGAAAAAAGGAAGCAAGGAAGGAAAGGGGAGAAGGGAGGAAGGAAACAAGGAAAGGAGGAAGGAAGGAAGGAGAGAGCGGAAGGAAGGAAGGAGAGAGCAGGAGGAAGGAAGGAAGGGAAAAAAAGGAAGGAAAGGGGAGAAGGAAGGAAACAAGGAAAGGAGGAAGGAAGGGAGAAAAGAGGAAGGGAAGAACGAAGGAAAGAGCAGGAGGAAAGAAGGAAGGAAGGAAGGAGAGAGCGGAAGGAAGGGAAAAAAAGGAAGGAAGGAAGGAAAGGGGAGAAGGAAGGAAGGAAACAAGGAAAGGAGGAAGGAAGGGAGAAAAGAGGAAGGGAAGGAGGAAGGAGAGAGCAGGAGGAAGGAAGGAAGGAAGGAGAGAGCGGAAGGAAGGAAGGAGAGAGCAGAAGGAAGGAAGGAAGGAAGGGAAAAAAGGAAGGAAGGAAAGGGGAGAAGGAAGGGAGAAAAGAGGAAGGGACGAATGAAGGAGAGAGCAGGAGGAAAGAAGGAAGGAAGGGAAGAAAGGAAGGAAGGAAGATAAATTCCCGTTGATGACGTTTTTGTGTAACAAACATGGCGGATCTTAGAGCGAGATAGATTTATATTTGAAAAGATGGAGTTGAATTGGTATTTTTTTTATCGTTATCGGGATAAATGCCGGAAATTATCGTGATACATTTTTTAGTCCATACCGCCCATCCCTACCGGTGGACATGAAGGAGCGACAAGAAAGGACTCCTGAACGACGCTAACACAATCCTTCTACTGTTTGGTCCACTGAAGCAGACAGCTGCTGACACTGAGCAGCAGAACAACCTGTGAGGGAGGATTGGAGCTGCAGATTTTGCAAGTCGGTTTAATGTTTTTAACGACCGATCGGGAGCCGCGTTTCGGGCCTCATGCATTCATCAACGCTCACGTCTCTCTGCGTGCACATGGATGTGAAAACACCCAGCAGGAGCAGGTCTGCAGGAGGACGCGCCCCGACAGCCTGGTCCCTGCTGGAGCTGAGGCAGCAGGTCGCAGTGATGGACCGTCAGAGCTGCAGAGCTGCAGGTCCAAAGTAAACAGTAATTACTCTGCTGCAGCCTCACTCCTCCTGTCTGTCAGACGGAAACCAGGCAATCATCCTCCCTCCTTCATTTCACTCCCTTCTTCTTCTTCTGTCACTATTTTCCCTTCCTCCAATCCCCGCTGTATTAACTTCTACTCCCTCTTTCTGCATGCTTCACTTTAATCTGCACACAGACCGTACTAGTTGTCTTGAGCTCCTAAAGAACACATATTATGGAAAAAAAAAACAACTATTTTTGACATTTGAAGTGACAGTAAAGTCAGAAACTGTGAAAGAACATATTGTTGGATGTTCTTATTTCATTTGCAATGTTACGTAACAAAGAAATTGCTATCACGGTATATCGCAAAGTGAGAATACTCAGAACCGTTTAATTAAAAATGTGAAGAAAAAACAAACCCTCCTCCTGTAAATTCCCATCTCCGGCTAAAATAAAAGAGAGATCAGTGCCGAGGGTCAGGGGTTGTGCGCTCCGAACCGTGGTACTGAATGTCTTCATACGGTAATAAAATACGTTTAGTTTAATGAACATAATTTGTGTCCAAACACACGTTTACAGGGAAGCATGAGCATGTAGGAAAAATGCTATTTATATATTCATTACAGTATTTAAAATCATTTTTGATGATCATTTGTATAAAATAAAAAATAATAATTTGAAAACTTTGCAGTATTTTCTACCACTCCTGCTGTTTGTGCGACTCAAGCAGATCTCTGCTGGTAGTTCGACGACGACGACTTCCTGTCATAATCAACGGCTGCCAAGTACCTCAGACAGGAAGTGACCTTAACCTCCACACTCTGACCGCTCACACGGCGTAGGGAGGAAACGGGGCCGAGCGGGGCTCGTACGGCGTTCCTCTGTGGGAACTCTGCCGGAGACACGGCGGTCCGGGGTGAAGGAGGTGACAAGGAAGAGGAGAGGACATGAGGTAAGGGGACGTCAAAGAGAGGAGCCAAGCAGACGAGATGAGAAAATCCAGGGAAGGAGAAAAAGCAAGTAAGGAGAAAAGGTAAGATAAAGATAAAAGGGGGAAATGGCAAATAGGAGAATAAATGCCATGAGGAGGAGATGAAAAGGGGATAGGAATGGGTGATATTTTACCGTTCACGATAAACCGTCAAAAAAATTCCTCACGATAAGAATTTGTCATCTCGTGGTAAAAACGATAAATTCCCGTTGATGATGTTTTTGTGTAAAGCTGATTTATGGTTCTGTGTTAAATCCACGCACAACGTACGTGAAGGAAGGAAGGAAGGAAGGAAGGAAGGAAGGAAGGAAGGAAGGAAGGAAGGAAGGAAGGAAGGAAGGAAGGAAGGAAGGAAGGAAGGAAGGAAAGGGAAGAAGGAAGGAATGAAGGAAGGAAGGAAGGAAGGAAGGAAGGAAGGAAGGAAGGAAGGAAAGAAGGGAGAAAAGAAGGAAGGAAGGAAGGAAGGAAGGAAGGAAGGAAGGAAGGAAGGAAGGAAGGAAGGAAGGAAGGAAGGAAGGAAGGAAGGAAGGAAGGGAAGAAGGAAGGAGAGAGCAGGAGGAAAGAAGGAAGGGAAAAAAGAAGGAAGGAAGGAAAGACGGGAGAAAAGAAGGAAGGAATCAAGGAAGGAAAGGGAAGAAGGAAGGAAGGAAGGAAGGAAGGAAGGAAGGAAGGAAGGGAAGAAGGAAGGAGAGAGCAGGAGGAAAGAAGGAAGGGAAAAAAGAAGGAAGGAAGGGAAGAAGGGAGAAAAGAAGGAAGGAATGAAGGAAGGAAAGGGAAGAAGGAAGGAATGAAGGAAGGAAGGAAGGAAGGAAGGGAAGAAGGAAGGGAAAAAAGAAGGAAGGAAATGAGCCTGAAAGAAAGAAAGAAAGAAAGAAAGAAAGAAAGAAAGAAAGAAAGAAAGAAAGAAAGAAAGAAAGAAAGAAAGAAAGAAAGAAAGAAAGAAAGAAAGAAAGAAAGGATAAATTCCCGTTGATACGTTTTTGTGTAACAAACATGGCGGATCTGAGAGCGTGATAGATTTATAGTTACAAAGGTGGAGTTGAATTGGTATTTTTATCGTCATTTTTATCGTTATCGGGATAAATGCCAGAAATTATCGTGATACATTTTTTAGTCCATACCGCCCATCCCTAAAAGGGGATGAGCAGAGTCAAAAAGGAGAAACAAGGAAAGGTGGCAGGTGGATAAAAAGGAAAGGACACAACGTTAGAGGAAACAAAGCGGAAAACAATAGAGAAAAACAGAAAGCTGCGTCTCATCTCTCTCTCTCTCTCTCTCTCTCTCTCTCTCTCTCTCTCTCGAATCCACCAACATCTGCTGCTGGAGTGCCTCTGAGCAAACTCCTGGTCTGAACTGGGCAGCTCCCAGTTTCCCACAGAGCCTCGACTGGTCTGCAGCCACAACACAGAGGAGGCTTTAAAGTCCCCTCAAGCGCACTGAATGCGGCCCATTCCCACGGCTCTATATCAGGACATCGCACACACACATGCACGCACGCACTGCACACACACAGCACACACACACACATTGTATTTTTAGGTCTGGTTGTTGGGTTTTTGTTAAGTGAAGCTATAAATCAGATGCAGAGAAAAAAGAAACACTGAGTGATTCCAGTTGTAAGTTGTTTCTATCACTCACTCACTCACACACACACACACACACACACACACACACACACACACACACACACACACACACACACACACACACACACACACACACACACACACACACACACACACACACACACACACACACTAAAGGTCTGACTTCACCACTCTTTCTTCCAGCTGTTGGGACGATTTGGAAAATGCTAAAATTAAAACACAGTCCATCTTACTTTTTTTGTTTTTTGCAAACAGTATGAACCAAATGTTTCCTGTTTTTCTAATAAAAACTTTCTCTGTCTCTTTAAAAAAAAATTAAAATAAAAAAAATCTATTCATGCATTTAGGTCTGCAACATTTTCCCAAGTAACTGAGGACAGGTAACCTGGTCTCCTGCGCTGGGGCTGCAGGGTGTGACGGGTCAGGTGCTACTAGGGAGCTGACAGAAAATGGAAAAGATTTTTATTTCCAAGCTTCAACTGGTGATTTGTCTTAGGAGACGCAGAGATTGGCTGACGACTTCTCCTTCATCAACAAATGTGATGTGGAAAGGATTTGGATATTTCTGCTTCTACTGTACATATCGTAAAACCGGCCAAGGAGTCTGGAGGAAGGTCAGCACTTGAAAGGTCAAGGGTTCAAGCCTACGCTGGGTACCTGTGACCTGCAGTCCCTCAGACAGATGTCCTCAGGCCATAGACCATCTCAAAGGTAAGGGCCGTTGTCAAGCACTATAACACGAAGCTACAGTCACAAATACCATTTAAAGGTTTACTGTGAATGAAGTAGGCATGGGACGATATGAAAATTTCATATCACGATATTAGTGGACAAAAATATCACGATTACGATATTATCACGATATTAGCGTGTCGCTTATAAAATTCTTAAAATGCAAGGAAAAACACTAACCGTGGATCCACTGGTTCCTTCAGAACATTTATTCTCAAATCATTCTCAACACAGTGACACTTGAGGTAGAGAACAAATAGTGTACTGTAAATGTTATGCATTACAAAGTGTAAACTATAGTACCGGTACCGGTACCTATTTGAACTTTCTTTTTTTGTAAGAAAATACTTCCCTGAGAGTCGAAAGAAATAAGTGACAAATAGAAATAAAGTGACAAAGTAGAGCCAAATGCACACTGATTGTATTACTCTCTGAAACTTTAACAGTGGCTGGCTGCCTGCTACTTAGTACGGCTCTCTGGAAAAATAATAAAATAAAGGCACTGCTCTTTAGTATACAAAACAAAAGCTGCATGGCCAACACAAAGATTGAGTGAAAATAAAGTGCCACAGTAGTCAAATGCACACGGATTGTACTACTCTCTGAAAAAATATTAAATAAATAATAATAATAAATAATATTAATAAAATACATGAAAAAAATAACACTGGCTTCTACCTGGCTGGTAGCCTTGTGTGACCAAAAAAAAAAAAAAAAAAATAAAAAAATAAAAATAAAAATAAAAAAAAATTGGCGATAATTACAGTACCCCACGATAACGTTATCGCGGCCGTTTTTTATCGCGATATACGATAATATCGTATATCGCCCCATGCCTAGAATGAAGACGTCTTGGTCAAAGGGGAGGCCGACATCTCTGGACTCGACGGCTTCTGGGATCAACCATCACAGGCTGGAAACGTCTGTTGTGGTTGGAGATAGAATGTTTGGAGCTGCATCGATGTCCTTGGCTAAGATCATGTACTCTTTTGTGATGACAGAATGCATCCAGAACCATTTGGGGAGATGTTAGAGCAGGGCAGAAGTGAGGCTAGTCTGACCTACCTAGAATCTGAGTTGTAGCTCATCAGGAGCCTTTGAAAACTGAGGTCAGCTGCCTGCGGCTACTTCCCAGAATGCAACTAGCCTGACCTAGACGGATGCTACTGCAGGTGCCGAGCCTTCGGGAGGGAGGGGAGGTGTGTACGTCGGCCTACCGGGGAACACACTGGTCTTAGAGCAGATGGCTGTGGAGAGGAAGATCGGGACGGAAAAGTCACCGGGTCCGTGTACTTCGCGGCCATCCGTTTTTTGTTTTGAAATGACAAAATAAAAATAGAGAAATAATCCAAAATAATCCGTTCCCCATCTTTTGTTTTGATAATAAAAAACGGAAAACGGATCGTTATCCATTATCCGTTATCCGATTTCATTGATGTGTTTGAAAATCGAAATTGGGAATTAAAACAGCGAGTGGAAAACTCTTTTCTCTATTTCCTATTCGTTTCCAAGGATACTGAAAACAAGGATTGGACAAATGGGGGGATTGCACATGCGCAGTAATAAATGAAGAAAGTTGTTTCTGGTTCTTTTGTTGATCAGATTGAAAATTAACAGTTTTAGATTTTTTTTATGTTTTAATGATTTTTTAAAACGGATGGCCGCGAAGTGCACGGACCGTCACCGCCTCACATGCCGAAGCGCGGAACGGGAGGAAGAACAGCTGATGTTACAGAAACGAGCCGAGCACACGGCGTGGACCGTTGTTGGCGATATCCTGCAGAACCAGATGATGTGAACACACCACACACCCACAGCACTTATGCACGTGCACAAGTGTGTCTCAACAGGGTGATTAGCGGAGAGATTCACACTGTGACATCCATTACAGGAGCTACATGCTGTGTGTGGCCTGAAGGCGCTGCCAGGTCCGACGGTGAGTCTGCTGAGAGACCGTCTCATGCCGGTCTGTCACGTCTGGGCTTGGCTCATGGAGGCTGATGGGACGCCCGGAGCAGCGACAACTCCTGAAAACCGTCCATCATGCATCCAAATTTGGGCAAAGTGAAAGCGCCGCTCAGCTCGGGGAGAAAGGTCAACATAAACGTGGCACACATTGTTTTTCTGTTTTAGTAACAACAGCGGAGATGTTTCGCTTCTCTCACACAGGAAGGAGAGGCGGAGGAAGCGCCAGAGCGGCCAGGAGCTGCCTGCTGATCCAGCAACAATGATATCACTTCCCCCGGGACCTGCAGCAGCGGTTACATCACTTCCTGCCAGCGCCCTGCTCCGTATCGACATCTGCCTCCATCTCTCAATGCAAGGAAGGGAGCTTCACACAAGAGAGCGAGTGGGAGCCGAGCAGAGACTCCCGCTTTCATTCCACACCGCGTCGACCCCGGCAGCCCGGAGGGTTTTCATGGATCAGAACAACGACGTATCGGCTCCTCTCTAAACCCGTCTGCAGCAAAGCCGCCCGGGATCAACTTCCTGTTCCTGTCTGTTTGTTTCTCTGAGAGCAAAAATAGACATTATTTGTTCTGTATACAAATGTGTGCGTGTGTGTGTGGGGGTCAGTTTCACGTTACATGGCAGCAGCTGAGAACTCCTGGGATCTGCTGGGTTTTTACATTCCAGACGCACAAAAACACACAATAGTGACTCGTCCCATGAACGCACGACTCCCTTTGGACCGGGAACTTTAACCGATCGAGTGAGGAGATTGTCATTCCTTCAGTTCAGACGTCAGAGGCCGTGGAGTCAACTGAAAACAGGAACCGTCCACTCAGACTTGAAACCGGGAAGAAAACTGGGGAACATTCACCTTCAGTTTTCTTCCTTTCTACCCCTTCTACCTGTAGGGGTGGCATTATGACCCGGGGCTGCTTCAGTGCGTCAGGTGGAGGCTTGGCCACGCCCTTTCCCGTGATAGTCACGTTCCAAGGTGACGATGGCAAATTTCACCAGGCTCCAATGCTGACACAATAGTTCAAGGAGCATGAGATGACAACTCCCAGACGGACCCACAACCACAGAGTTCAGGCCAGGTAGTGCTGTTTAGTGAAATTCACCATACCTGCCGTCAAGTCAAGATAACCACGAAGATCAACGCACATGGAGGGAAATAAATGTTAAGACTAGGGCTGTTCGATTTTGCCCAAAAATAAAATCTCGATTTTTTTTCTCTCAAAATCCGATTTTCGATTACGATTACGATTATTTTGTGAATTGACAAAAGGCAAAGAAATGATTTCAAATATGCAGTTTTTTTATTGAACATTTGCTCCATTGGGCTTTAAGTGCAAACTTTGCTCTTATCAAACCAAAATTGAACGAATAAAGTGCAAAACTCTGTAAAATAAGTTGAAAAAAAGTTTTAAAAAATATAATAAAATATAAAGTTTTATCTCTGGAAAAAAAAAATCAGCAAATCAGCACTTGCAAACATACAGTAAGTTATATTTCCAATTAAATAAAACAAGACATTTTCTAATTAAACTAAACTGGGTCTTTGCATGCTAAATAATAATGCAACCCATGAAGGAGGTGGAGGTGTGTAATGTCAGTCATTACATTTGCTATTCACATTTGCAAGTTTTTTGCAAGGAACACGAGCCGGTCTACCGCATCTGGCTTGAGGGATGCCCGGTGGCTTTTACAACGCCCCCTCCTACACTAAAGAGCCTCTCCGATGGGGCACTTGTCGCAGGTATTGAGAGGTATTTCCATCAATCATTAATATGGTATCAATCATTAATATGTGTGCAGACAAGGTAAAAAAAAAAAAAAAAAAAAAAAAAAAAAAAGTGAAATCGATGTTACGAGTTTCACGTTTTAACATCGTTCTAATTACATAATCGCGATTACGATTTAAAATCGATTAATCGAACAGTCCTAGTTAAGACGTTGTATAAAACTATCACGGTGGAGTCTATGCCTGACCTGAGCTACGTTCAGGGTCCCCTTAGTGAGTGCAAGGTGCCAAAAGGCCCCGAACCATTGGCCCTTCACCAGCGCCCCCCCCAGGGACGGACGGGGACTAAAAAGTGGCCCTGATTGATTAAGGCCTGTAAAGATGCCATTGCAATAATCCAACCTACTGAAAATGAATGCATGAATAAGTTTTTCCATGTCTTGTTTAGACAGAATCCCCTTAATTCTAGCAATATTTTTCAGGTGTTAATAGGCAGATTTAGTGATAAACTTTAGATGGCTGTTGAGGTTCAGGTCAGTCAATAATTACGCCAAGATTTCTGGCTTGATTTGTAGCCGTCAATGACACTCAAGAACACTAATATAAAAGAGCAACTAAACATCACTTGCATTTACTAAACAAAAATGAACATAGACATTGTCTTTTATATTGCTATTTTACAGTCACTTCTATGCTCGCATTTTAAAAACAGAAAATCTATTTCACTGATATTTGTAGCTGACTTTGCCAACAATAACTCCACTGCTCAGCGGCCCTCATCAGCGTGTGGTTGGTCAGGTGTCCACCTTGTTCTCAGTCTCGCTCCGTAATAACATTATAGTGCTCTGGCCGACATAAACGTTACTGCTGCCAAAAAGCTCTGTCAGCTTTCTACATCCTCTTCAAGTGTCTTGGCTTTTGTTTCAACTTTTCCCATCCACCTTTCTCCTCACGTCTTCTACTTGCCATCTTTCTGTTGACAGACACCAACGTTAGTCTGCTTTGTTGGTTTTTAGGCCTATGCCTGATAAAGTATCGTCTTAGCGCCACCTGTTAGTTGATAGTAGGGCTGGGCGATATGGACCAAAAGTCATATCTCGATATTTTCTAGCTGAATGGCGATACTCGATATATATCAATATTTTTTCTGTGCCATAATTGGGGTTTCCCCCAAAGCATTATAGCATAGCATCTCTGTTAGCTTCATTTTTTTCTGAGGCAAACCCTTAAAAAAAACTGTCAGTTTTAATACAAAGCCTCGTGCCAAATGTCACACAGGTTCCTTTGTTAACAGAGGTCTGCACAATATCAAAATGTATAAAACAAATGAAATAAAAATAAACTGCCTGGATATATAGAATAAAAATGCTTCTTGAATAAAATAAAACAAATATCCCTTTCCTGCATAACAATTAAATTAAAATACACTGTGCAATTAATACAATGTAGACAGTAACAGGCAGACTTTTCCACTGAGGTTGACAGTTGTGCAAATAACAAAACATTGGTGCAAATCTCAAATAAAACATTCAAGTCAATTTGTCACAAAATAAGCTATATCAAAATCAAAAAAAAAAAAATGTAAAAAAAAAAAAATTTTTTTTTTTTTTTTTTTTTAAATCGATATAAACGATATTGTCTCGTACCATATCGTGTTTGAAAATATATCGATATATATTAAAATCTCGATATATCGCCCAGCCCTATTTTCACGTAATGTGGAACTGCACATTATGGCAAAACGTGGCTTTTTTTGGTCCCGTTTGTCCGAAGGAACCCGCTCCACGAGCTTTTTCATTGGTCCGTTTGGGAGGAACATTTGAATCATCCAGCCTGAAGCCGTCATCGCGCCTCCTTTCATACTGACAGCGGTTCTCTGAGATCTCACATGCCCTCTCCAGTTAACCACGCTTTGAATATTTACAGCTTTCTATTCACTACCAAACAGAAATAACTTGGTTTGACATCTAAGCTCGGGCCACTCCTTCACAACAGCCCAAACCACACACACCGTGTGTGTATTTACATTTTTGTACGCACTACTTTGATTTAATCGCCAGCACGGCAGCTGTGTTTGTGCAAAATTCACTGCAGAGCTAAATGATAACAGGATAACGTCCCACACACATACACACACACACACACACACACACACACACACACACACACACACACACACACACACACACACACACACACACACACACGAGGTCACAGCTAAGGTTTATTTCTCCACACAACCTCAAACAAGGAACACCAGAGTAGAAGTTGTGACTAACTCGCATCAGACGCGAACGAGCAGCCGACATGTTGCGCCCGTGCGCTCCGAGACCTGCGTTGTAAATACAGGTTTGCTTTTCTTTTTCCTTTTAGATTCACTGACAAACTAACAACAACTACTCATTATGATTTGGTGTTTCTGTCAGACATCTACCGTCCGACCTCGCCCAGCCACACCAGGACCGGCTGGATGAATGCGCCCCGGCACACAGATCTAATCACGCTGGTCACACGCGAGCTGGCATGCAGAAGTATGAACACCCCGGTTTCGTGACTTGATGAATTCAATCCATGCGTTGGTATTTTATCAGTTCACAAGGTTAAACAAATTCAACCAGATATGAACCAGTTTAATAAGGTACAAACAAGCAGAACAGCATTCTTTTGACAGTACCGGTAAAACGGTTCTCTCATCAAGGAAATGTCCATCTTTAAAACATTTCTAAATAAAAAAGGAGTCAAAGCAAAAGTTTGAACTCCTGACATTGGTGCACGGCCGGCTGCACACCGGGATCACGCACGACTCCTGCAGAGTTCGACCTATCTGGAGGCAGAACCGGATCTGGAACCGAACCTTCCAAGTTCACGCTGAAAGATGTTTCTTTCTTCAATTATTTTGAATGATGTAATCTATTGACCATATGAGGGAGGGAAGGGGAGAGGGGTGTGTTGTTGTTTTTTATTTTTACTTACATTTTTTATTTTATTTAATTTTTTTATTTATTTATTTTTTTTAATTATATATATATATATATATTTTTATTATTATTATTATTATTTATTTATTTTGGTTTAATTAATTAATGTTATGAAAAGTAAAAAAAAAAAAAAAAAAAGGGGGAGAGATATTGATAATTATATTGTTATTGTAAATATTATTTCTTTTTTTTTCTATGCCCTCAATAAACATATCTATACAAAAAAAAAGAAAGATGTTTCTTAACGTAGTCACAAACGGAGAAGAAGAAAGTTCTCATTGCGTTAAGTTCAGGACGAGGCATCAGTGGAAACGCCGTCGTCAGGACGATGTTTGGAGGTTACATTAACGTTAAATCAGAGCATACGGTCTAAGCAAACCCACACAATCCTGTAAAATGTGCACAAATCAACCATAAAAGATTAATTTGGTGTTAAATATCGAGGAGAACGCGGCTCGGTTTATTTTACAACAAGCTGAATAGCCGACGGCGACAGAAACGTGCACTGATCGCATTAAAGTCGCAGAGAAACTGGGATCCCGGCATCCACATTTTCCAGTGTTTATTTTCAAACTCTGCCGACTGTTGGCAGCGCGGTTCCTGAGGCTCGTAGTTTCAGTGTCCAAGAATTAACTCGCGCTCGCCACAGACTTATAACAAGCGCGCTCAGAGCCGGCTGTGGCTGAACGCTGGAGCTACTTTTCCGCAGAGCTTAAAAACAATAAAACCCAAGTTGAAACACAAACACAGCAGTAGATGAGGAGTGTGAGGGACTAACCAGCGGCGGTACCTGATGAGCGCGGGTGAATACGCCCCACTGTCACCAAAAGAACCTTCAGTTTGGTAACCCGCTACATCATTTTCCAGCCATCATCTTGTTTTATGACTGGTTTGATATTTTCAGACCGTAAGTGAATTAGTGATGTTCAAGATGTTAACGAGGAACACAGAGAGCTTTATTTCAGTTAGCCTCAACTATGACTATAATGACATTATAGCCAATAGAAGGTCAACAGTATATGGACCACATGTGACTGTCATTCCACCCGCTACAGAAATGTGGAGTCAGGCTGGGGGACTGGATCTGGGTGTCCATCCTGGGAATGAAGATCTGGCTCTAACGACGGAGAACAGCGTTTTCCCCTCAACAAATTGGGAAAACTATTCCCAGTTTGGCGAGGTTGTCCTGGATTCTGCAGGGTTCCTTGTTCGGACCTGGGCTGCAACTATGAACTATTGTTTTTCCTTTACATGTTACGGCTCGAACATTCAACTTCAACAGAAATTATGATATAACGGATATTAAGGCTGGGCGATATATTGAGATTTTAATATATATCGATATATTTTCAAACACGATATGGTACGAGACAATATCGTTTATATCGATTTAAAAAAAAAAAAAAAAATTTTTTTTTTTTTTACATTTTTTTTTATGATTTTGATATAGCTTATTTTGTGACAAATTGACTTGAATGTTTTATTTGAGATTTGCACAAATGTTTTGTTATTTGCACAACTGTCAACCTCAGTGGAAAAGTATGCCTGTTACTGTCTACGTTGTATTAATTACACAGTGTATTTTAATTTAATTGTTAAGCAGGAAAGGGATATTTGTTTTATTTTATTCAAGAAGCATTTTTATTCTATATATGCAGCAGTTTATTTTTATTTCATTTGTTTTATACATGTTGATATTGTGCAGACCTCTGTTAATAAAGGTACCTGTGTGACATTTGGCACGAGGCTTTGTATTAAAACTGACTTTTTTTAAGGGTTTGATCAGAAAAAATGAAGCTAACAGAGATGCTAACAGAGATGCTAACAGAGATGCTAACGGAGATGCTAACAGAGATGCTAACAGAGATGCTATGCTATAAGGCTTTGGGGGAAACCCCAATTAAGGCACAGAAAAAATATCGAGATATATATCGAGTATCGCCATTCAGCTAGAAAATATCGAGATATGACTTTTGGTCCATATCGCCCAGCCCTAACGGATATATATGAAAGGAACTACATTTTAGTGAAGCTCCGCCTCCTGGAAGCAGCGGTTGTCTGCTCTTAGTGAAGACCAACTATCAGAGAGCAGTTTACCTTCGTTTGCCGACAGCTCAGCGCAGCTCAGAGTGGACGGATTCAGTCGCCCTGCAAACACAAACAGAAAAAAAAAAGAATCATTATTAATCTGGAAACGATCGTATTTCCTCTGGACGTACGGAGACGGACGTTCGTCCTTCCTGTTGATGGAGCTGTGAAAACACAACTGGCCCTTTTACAGCCGGTTCCTCCGCCTTTCTGGTGAACGAAAGACTGATGAAAACACGTTCAGCACACAAACAAAAGCCCCGTCAGCCGAAACATTTCCCTCGCTTTCACTTGACCCAAAAATGAATGGGAACCAGTTCACATCAGCCTCCTGGCGGGACGTCAGACTCGGCTCTTCCCGCCCGATCTGGGTGGTGTTAAAACCAGAAAATAAAAATAAGTACACACACACACCAACTCACAGCTGTCTACACACCAAATTTACTGTGAGCAGGTGGCAACGGTGTGTGTGTGTGTGTTCCCGAATCTCTTGATGTGTTTGACCTAAAAATAATTGAGGAGCCATAATATTTAGTCCATCTCTGCAGCCTCCATTTGCCTGGCGTCCTCTTCCCCCCGTCTGCTCCAGTTTTCATCCATCACGCCATGCATTTTTATTTAGGCGCAATGTGGTAAATTATGTTCGTGAGGCTGAACAATAAGAGAGCCAGCTCTTACATGATGAAGCAGAGTGAAACAGCGCCGCGCACACAGACTCCGACCCTCGCCTCCGTAACATCCTTAGTGGCTCTCATGTGATCCGTAGCTGAGGCACCAAACAACAACAACACTGCTGTTGGGACGAACACACATCTGCTCTCTTCACGTGTACTACTGGGAGCTAGGAATGGGCGATATTTTACCGTTCACGATAAACCGTCAAAAAAATTCCTCACGGTAAGAATTTGTCATCTCGAGATAAAAACGCTAAATTCCTGCGTTAAATCCAAGCACAACGTACGTGAAGGAAGGAAGGAAGGAAGGAAGGAAGGAAGGAAGGAAGGAAGGAAGGAAGGAAGGAAGGAAGGAAGGAAGGAAGGAAGGAAGGAAGGAAGGAAGGAAGGAAGTGAGCCAGAAAGAAAGAAAGAAAGAAAGAAAGAAAGGAAGTGAGCCAGAAAGAAAGAAAGAAAGAAAGAAAGAAAGAAAGAAAGCAAGAAAGGAAGTGAGCCAGAAAGAAAGAAAGAAAGGAAGAAAGAAAGAAAGAAAGAAAGAAAGTGAGCCAGAAAGAAAGAAAGAAAGAAAGAAAGGAAGTGAGCCAGAAAGAAAGAAAGAAAGAAAGGAAGTGAGCCAGAAAGAAAGAAAGAAAGAAAGAAAGAAAGAAAGAAAGAAAGAAAGTGAGCCAGAAAGAAAGAAAGGAAGTGAGCCATAAAGAAAGAAAGGAAGTGAGCCATAAAGAAAGAAAGAAAGAAAGAAAGAAAGAAAGAAAGAAAGAAAGAAAGTGAGCCATAAAGAAAGAAAGAAAGAAAGAAAGAAAGGAAGAAAGAAAGAAAGTGAGCCAGAAAGAAAGAAAGGAAGTGAGCCAGAAAGAAAGAAAGAAAGAAAGAAAGAAAGAAAGAAAGTGAGCCAGAAAGAAAGAAAGAAAGAAAGGAAGTGAGCCATAAAGAAAGAAAGAAAGAAAGAAAGAAAGAAAGAAAGAAAGAAAGAAAGAAAGAAAGAAAGAAAGAAAGAAAGAAAGAAAGAAAGAAAGAAAGAAAGAAAGAAAGAAAGAAAGAAAGAAAGAAAGAAAGAAAGAAAGAAAGATTCCCATTGATTACGTTTAGTAGCATTTAGTATATTTTAGAGCAGTGTTTTGGCTCCAAAGACTGAATGTGGTGATAGATTTATAGTTACAAAGGTGGAGTTGAATTGGTATTTTTGTTATCATAATTGTTACCGTTATCGGGATAAATGCCAGAAATTATCGTGATAAATTTTTTAGTCCATATCGCACATCCCTACTGGGAGCGTACGCAACCAAAGCAACGGGGAAAGATGCTGCGCTCTGGGCCCCTCCTGGACCTGCGCTTATTTCGGCCTCATGCATTTGCGGCCTCATTCTTTTTGGGCCCGGCCAACAGCTCGTGACCAAAGGTCAGGCTCGGACCAGAGATCAACTGGTAATACAGCAGCTTTGCCTCTTGGCTCAGCGTGGTCCTGGTCCATACGAGCGACTGGGGCTGGCCCAATCTGCCGGTTAATCCCCTGCTCCATTCCTCCCAAAAACACATGAATATCTAAACGCCTCCGGCCTGGTCAGCCAGAGCCGTTACATCCCTCCCATTCAAGCCCTTAACACCAGGATAGGACGTGCCGCAGCGATCACAACGGACCAGGGGCGCGCTTCACGCAACGCTCATACAGGGGCATCCAAGAACCGCTCTTCAACACGACCCGGGTGGCTTCAGAACCGCGGTTTTACTGCCAATCCACAACCGTCTTTCAGCAGCGTTGTGATTCCGTTACACCCCTTTTAGGACACCTTGATACCAGTCATGTTGTCGTTCTGCCTTCATCACAGGCGTCATCTCTGGAGATTAAACTTAAATCCAGTGGAAACAGACTAAGTCTTTGCACGGAGGCAGACGCTCCACCCTTTTCTCCACTAAGCACTGTGGCCTCTGACTCGAAGGTGTTGATTCTCATCCTGCATGCTTCACACTCAGCTGCAACACGCCCTGGTGGCTGCAATGAAACCCCCCACAACATCCGTACAAGTCCAAATATACAGTCCTGAAATGACCACACCAGGAACCGTCCACCTCTGATCGGTTCTGTTCATGAAGCTGGTGGACATAAACGACGAGGCAGGTCCAAACCCACTAAAGACCAAGTGAACCAAGGTCTTGAGGGTCCTGTCCTCAGCTACCTTTGACTAAAGTGATACAAGTAGTGGATATATTTACATATAAGACAGGATATAGACATTTACAGGCGTTATATAATAACCGGAGGTCAAATCTGTTAAAACCGTTGAACTCCAGATGATTGACGCGAGCATTTATTACAACTACTTATGGTGCACAACATTTCCGCTCACGTTGGCGACACCATTTTTCCATCTTCTTTCAGGGATGAAGAAAAAACACAAGTTGACAAAAACACTTCCTCATCCGGCTGTGTTGCAACCAACAACTTCCCAAGAACGCATCTGGAAGGATTGGCCAATGAGGCCATTATGAAACAGCCACGCGTCTATAAAAAGACTGGGGTTACTGGTGAACACTGATTCTTTGTTATTTGCTGTCGTTACTCATAACGAACAGCAATGATTGAGTTTGAAATATTGCTGATTTAATATTGCAAATTTAGTTTTGATTGGATCACTTCAGCACTCCTCCAACTCTGCACAGGCTGTCTCATAGAGCCGATCTGTGCACCGTTTTGGTTTTAGGAGCTTCCAACTTTCTCACTGTTGGGTTGAAATTAGGGGTGGGCAAAAATATTGATATGGCAATATATCGCGATACCCAGTCCCCCGATACAATATCGATATTCAATGTATGTATCGCGATATATTGCCGTATCAATATTTTTGCCCAACCCTGCACTTTATTTTGTGATTTCAGTGTGGGTGAGACACTGCATTTTATTTTTGTCATTTTAAGTCAGGGGCAAGTAGCTGTACGGTATTTTTGTGATTTAAATTTCAGTGTGGGTGAGACACTGCATTTTATTTTGAGTATTTTGTATCTAAGAATAATGCACACACTGCACTTTTCATTGTGTTTCAGTGTGTTTTTTCATGCAAATATGTTGTATAATTAAAATGGAAAGTTTGAATTACATTGTTTTGACTCAGTCTGTCCAATGCATTATCACTATCATCTGATGTACATATATACAACTTGGATTTTAAGATGTGTAATACATTTTAAAATTTTTCGGTGAACTATGTAGAATATCGCGATATATCGCATAATCGGGATATCGCAATTTGTATCGTATCGTGGCTCAAGTATCGTGATGCGTATCGTATCGTGAGGTCCTTCCCAATACCCACCCCTAGTTGAAATGGTTCAATTTCTCTAAGTCATTAAGTTTAGATGCCCGTCTTGAAATAAGAGACACTAAAATCACCATTGCTATTTATTTTCGGATTGTAAGTCAATACTTTTAAATACCAGTTTATTTTGAGATTGAGCCTATCCAGCTGCTCCTCTGGATACTAGGTTGGATCCTGGGCGGCGGTACCAACGAGTGTAAAAAGAAAATGCCTCTGGATACAATTAGATAGGAATAAAAGCACCCTGAGAAACAAAGCATTCCAGCGAGCATCTCCATGTGGGTCCCATCTGGCTCTGAAATGGCCATATGGTCCGGGTTCCACGATAAGGGAACCCAGTCGGAAACTAAAAGTGGGCCAAATATATGGAAGTCCTGCGGGGTACAAGCGTACAAGTAGGTCCCTCTTAGTCCAGATGGGCAACCAGAGGTGAGGAAACCTTGGACCTTGGGGAGAAACCCACATGGGAACCGTATCAGCTTGTGAAACCGAATATTCTGAATCAGTTTCTTATCCATCTGATCAGAATTTGACTTGTTTGATAATTGCACATAAAAAGGAAGCAGAACAACTCAAAACTTGTCTCAGTCATATGAAATGCCTACATTTACAAGCTTCATCGTTCTGTCTTACATCTGACTGGAGCCTGCTTGAGCTGTGGTTTTCTCCGTTTGCCTGGTTGTCTTGTGGACTCCTCTGATTTGTTTGCGTTGCTTGTTTTTTATGTTGCTGAACTTGTGCCTCGCCTTCCTGGGAGACCGGATGACTCGTCTGTTACCAAACAGGCCACTTTAAAGGGCGTTATAAAAGGCTGCAGCCTGCCAAAACAGAGGCTTTAAAGCCCGAGTCTGGAAACAATAGTTGTACTTCTCCGTTTCTCCGCTCGCAGCGAGACTCTGGTCTGATGTAAAGAGCGCTATGCTCTTAACACGCATAATGTCATGAGTTCAGCTGCAACAAGAAAAGATGAAAACAACTGGAAAACAGGGAAACATTTAATCATAACAGTAAGACGCTGTGTCACTTCTGGTGCAATGCTCAGATCATGTGCAAGACTTTAACTCCATCTAAGCTCCATACAGGCCTCCACCTGTTGAAGTCAACTATTTACACTGACCAAGTACCACGATAGAGCCGTTTCTCTCTGACTGCGATCATGGTGCCTAAAACTTCTATTTTCTGTGTGCTCTAGTGAGCAGCTCGTTTGGCCTCCCCTCTTCCCCCTGCTCACTCTGCTGTTATCGGTTACTCTCCTGAACCAATCAGACTTGGCACTGACGATTAGGGGTGCGTCCCAATACTCCCCCTCGCCCTCCTTTTCTTCCCTAACCCTAACTTTTGCGCGTTCCCGTGAAGGTAGTGGTGTCCCAATTCCTCTTTTCACCTAGGGGGAGGGGGCATAACGAGGGCTAGGGGCTGAGAATAGCCCCTTCAAATCGAGGGATTTCAGATGCTGACTTGGCGAGCGAGGGGGTATGAAAAAAAGAGGCTCTGCGTCGATTTGACTCGCCGACCGAAGGCAAACAGGCAGACTGGTCTCAGAGAAATAGAGAGAAATAATCCTGTGACTCGTCAGATTTGTTTTGGATGTTTCTGATATAATAGTCTTCAGAAACCACAAAGTAATCCAGCTGTTATCTGGGTAATTTACACACTTTCAGATAAAGTTGCGGAAGATCACGCCAGAATAAAGGGATTTATGGTTCCGCGTTACACCAACGCAGATCCTACGGCGGAGGTTACGCAACCTACGCCGTAGGCTCTGCGTCGATTTAACGCGGACCCAAGCTCCGGACCCGGCAGACAGAAATCTCTAAATTTCGGAGCAAATTTCTTAACAGGCGTAGCTACAACTGTTAGATTTAATCTATTAAACCAACATATTCCTAAATGATTTATTTCAGCCGGCGTGATTCTCAACAGAGCTGCGTCCCGGGAGAGAGTGTCTCTCCCGGGGCTGACGGAGCAGCCTGACCCAGCGATCACGTCTCTTCTCGGGCTGTGAGCTGAGGCTGCTCCCCGGGGCCGGCGGCTCTTCTCATCTCCGAAAACATCGGGTCAAATTTCTTAACAGGCGTTATTTGGATAAACTGAGCCCCGGTTGGGGATCTTAAGGTTACCATTATACCTGAAAAAATATTAAAACTTAATAAAGTGCCATATTAACAGCGCTACAGCTGAAATTAAAACAGCTTTTGGCTCTCAGCTTCCTGATCAGGTTAGGGATGAAAACGAGGGGTAGGGGGAGAATTGGGACAGGCACCTGGGCCAAGTGCCCTAGATCTCAAGTGCCCTAAAATCTCCCCCTTCTTTTTTAGGGCTTAGGGAAGAAAAGAAGTGCGAGTGGAGAAAAGAAGGGCGAGTGAAGGAGAATTGGGATTGGGCCTAGGCATGGGGTGATATACGATATTATCGTATATCGCGATAAAAAACGGCCGCGATAACGTTATCGTGGGGTACTGTAATTATCGCCAAATTTTTTATTTTTTTTTGGTCACACAAGGCTACCAGCCAGGTAGAAGCAAGTGTTATTTTTTTCATGTATTTTATTAATATTATTTATTATTATTATTTATTTAATATTTTTTCAGAGAGTAGTACAATCCGTGTGCATTTGACTACTGTGGCACTTTATTTTCACTCAATCTTTGTGTTGGCCATGCAGCTTTTGTTTTGTATACTACAGAGCAGTGCCTTTATTTTATTATTTTTCCAGAGAGCAGTACTAAGTAGCAGGCAGCCAGCCACTGTTAAAGTTTCAGACAGTAATACAATCAGTGTGCATTTGGCTCTACTTTGTCACTTTATTTCTATTTGTCACTTATTTCTTTCGACTCTCAGGGAAGTATTTTCTTACAAAAAAAGAAAGTTCAAATAAGTACCGGTACTATAGTTTACACTTTGTAATGCATAACATTTACAGCACACTATTTGTTCTCTACCTCAAGTGTCACTGTGTTGAGAATGATTTGAGAATAAATGTTCTGAAGGAACCAGTGGATCCACGGTTAGTGTTTTTCCTTGCATTTTAAGAATTTTATAAGCGACACGCTAATATCGTGATAATATCGTAATCGTGATATTTTTGTCCACTAATATCGTGATATGAAATTTTCATATCGTCCCATGCCTACTGACGATCGGGCGCCGCGGCGGCAGAGATGACTGGAGGATGCTTCTTTCTGATCCATATTGCTTCTAAGGGGTGCAGGAGTGACCCCGGGTAGAGAGTCCAAGTCCTGACAGGACCGCTCCAGCAAAACCTTAATTTATTCCTTAATCGATCGTCCACCTCTTAAAACCACAGCTCCACGGCCTGAAAACTGGGCAAATGGCAGTTTAAGAAGACTGTCAACCTTTGGACACCAGGAAAAGCATAATATGCACCCTTTAAATAACTGACTCCAGAAATGGTACCGGACAAGAGCATCGGTTTTGGTTTCCTCACCGTCCGCGCCACTTAAAGCCTGTTTTTGTTTCCGCGGCCCGTTTCTGCTGTCGCAGCGTGCACATCTACGCAGCATTTGTTTTCTCAAGCACTTTTAGCTCTCTGGTGTTTGAGGGTTGAGACTTTGACGGACTGCCACAGTTGAAGCTGGGTTTATATTAGCAGCAGAGTAAGGGGTGAGGGTTAAAGGGCCGTGGAATGTGTGTCCTCTCAGCTACAGAGACGACAACGCGTGGGACGCCGAGCAGATTAACACCAAGGCTGCAAACCCACACCCCTTCACACCGGCCCTTTAGATGCTCCGTCTCCTGTCAGCAGTTCACTTTGCCGCAGACGGACAGAGGACAGTCAGAGACTGAACCTTATTTTACCTCAAGAATGGGCCGGAGGTAAAATAAGGTTCACGGTTGACGTCTAATCAATTTTCTTTCGAATGCTGCCACCTAAACCTTGGTGAGACTGGTCCACTCCCAAAGGAAACATTGCGTCATGACTGAACTATAACGGCAAAAGGGACGAACTCTTCAGCAACTAACATGAGCAGAAGTCCAACTTCATTGATCTGCAACGCACAACTGACGCAATACATCCGTCCGACCCTGTTCTGACCTTTTCCACCTTTCATCCGCTGCGTCTTCTGCTCCATCAGATGTCATTACTGTAAACAGCAAACAAACCAGGACTTCAAGTCAAACGAAGTGGTGAGACCGTGCTCGTAATTGACTGGCTTGCCCGTTTACTACAGAAATATCCTGCGTGGCTGTATTTTTAGATCAAAAACGTCTGAAGCTGCAGGAGGAGATGAAAAGCCTAACAATCGGCGGTTTTTGATTATTTGCAGAAAGCTCGCATTATGGTTTATATGAATGAGTCAACGAGTGCAGAGTACAGAGAGCAGCAGCGTCGATGGAGATCTTGGCATCAGGCACTGAAGAGACAGCGACGCTTCAGCGAGTAAATGGACCGTATGATCTTCAGTAATGCTGCTCAACGACTTAACACCAACACACCGTTCTGTCAGTATCTGACGACACAATCCTGGAAGTGCTGCAATGTGCAGTTCCTCAAACGACCGCTACACACGCCAAAATGAGCCCCACGGTTAAAACGTCCAACTTTATAACAGAAATAAAACTTCCTTCTTCCCAGCTGGATTCATCGGATCTGCGGAGAAGTGAATTTTCATGGATCTCATCATGCGACATTGGGTTGGCCTCGACGAGGCTGGGGGCGACCGCCATCTGACCACCAGGGTTCTTTGTTTTGCCCTTTTTCCCATCTTTGGGATCATCACAAATTGGTTTTATATAGTCAACACTACTGATGAGCTGTATCAGGATTTCTATCAAAATCCATCCATCTCAAACCTCTCTGAATGAAAGGGTCAGAAAACGCAGTATGTTGATGTAGGGCTGTTCGATTAATCGATTTTAAATCGTAATCGCGATTATGTAATTAGAACGATGTTAAAACGTGAAAATCGTAAAATCGATTTTTCACTTTTTTTTTTTTTTAAATTTAATTTTTTTTTTACCTTGTCTGCACACATATTAATGATTGATACCATATTAATGATTGATGGAAATACCTGCGACAAGTGCCCCATCGGAGAGGCTCTTTAGTGTAGGAGGGGGCGTTGTAACACGCCACCGGGCATCCCTCAAGCCAGATGCGGTAGACCGGCTCGTGTTCCTTGCAAAAAACTTGCAAATGTGAATAGCAAATGTAATGACTGACACTACACACCTCTACCTCCTTCATGGGTTGCATTATTATTTAGCATGAAAAGACCCAGTTTAGTTTAATTAGAAAATGTCTTGTTTTATTTAATTGGAAATATAACTTACTGTATGTTTGCAAGTGCTGATTTGCTGATTTTTTTTTTCAGAGATAAAACTTTATATTTTATTATATTTTTTAAAACTTTTTTTCAACTTATTTTACAGAGTTTTGCACTTTATTCATTCATTTTTGGTTTAATAAGAGCAAAGTTTGCACTTAAAGCCCAATGGGGCAAATGTTCAATAAAAAAACAGCATATTTGAAATCATTTCTTTGCCTTTTGTCAATTCACAAAATAATCGTAATCGTAATCGAAAATCGGATTTTGAGAGAAAAAAATCGAGATTTTATTTTTGGGCAAAATCGAACAGCCCTATGTTGATGTTCGGTTGCACGTAAACCGCTCTAGTTGCTCTGCACATGCTCCTCAGGTCCCCTCACAAGCTTGGATACAGAAATAAAATGAAGTTACCTGGATCCGGGAGGAAAAGCTGGTTGATTGGTGCAGAGATGTGAAGAAGTCCACTCCACACAGAACCAACCCGCCGCCAGCTAAACTGTTTTGATCCGTGTCACATACCAGGTCAACCAGGAAAAAAAGCCCAACACTAATAAGCTGAAAAAGGGGACTGTAGTCTCTGAGCTGGGATGGGGATGGGGACAGCGGTCCAGTTAAATGCCGAAGCAGAGCTCGACATAACCGCACATGGACCCTGCAGGAGACGGAGGCGTGCTGCTGAGCTGCAGACTGGTCTGCCTGGAAACCAGTGAACACGCAACCGTCCCAACGCAGGCCTGATTCAACGAGCAGTCAGGTCAGATTACTGACTGCTGAATGGACACACACACACACGTACATCCACACACACACCCTGGGGTTAAATTTGCACAGTGATTTTTTTTGGGTGGGTTTTTAATTCAAATAGGACACAAGCCGCAGCGCTGCAGGGCAGACACAATCAGATTAAAACAAGACTATGATTGAGTAAAACTGACCTTTACTTATAAATGAATGAAAAATGAGAGATAAACCTCTCAGGAAGTAGGTGAACACCCACTCTGAGGGACGCTTCCTCCACATCCAACATGACTGCTGATGCATCACAAACATGAGCACAAGTACGTACTACTGCACGTTTCTCTGATCGTCTTCCTGCTTTGGCTTTATAACGGGTGTTACTGGCGTAATCTGTTTTGATTTATCATCCCCTGTTTTTGTTTAGTTTTCCCCAAGTTTAAACCGAATACATTTGGATTGGGGCTGGGCGATATGGACCAAAAGTCATATCTCGATATTTTCTAGCTAAATGGCGATACTCGATATATATCTCGATATTTTTTCTGTGCCTTGATTGGGGTTTCCCCCAAAGCATTATAGCATAGCATCTCTGTTAGCTTCATTTTTTTCTGAGGCAAACCCTTAAAAAAACAGTCAGTTTTAATACAAAGCCTCGTGCCAAATGTCACACAGGTTCCTTTGTTAACAGAGGTCTGCACAATATCAAAATGTATAAAACAAATGAAATAAAAATAAACTGCCTGCATATATAGAATAAAAATGCTTCTTGAATAAAATAAAACAAATATCCCTTTCCTGCATAACAATTAAATTAAAATACACTGTGCAATTAATACAATGTAGACAGTAACAGGCAGACTTTTCCACTGAGGTTGACAGTTGTGCAAATAACAAAACATTTGTGCAAATCTCAAATAAAACATTCAAGTCAATTTGTCACAAAATAAGCTATATCAAAATCATAAAAAAAAAAAAATGTAAAAAAAAAAAAAAAAAAAATCTTTTTTTTAAATCGATATAAACGATATTGTCTCGTACCATATCGTGTTTGAAAATATATCGATATATATTAAAATCTCGATATATCGCCCAGCCCTAATTTGGATTGTTGGTCAAGTAATGTAAGACATTATGAAGCATTCATGGAGTTTCTGGATCTTTCCTCCACAGACCAGGACTTGTGTTCAGATCACTGTAAGCATGCGATGATCCACACACACACAGACACACACACACACACACACACACACACACACACACACACACACACACACACACACACACACACACACACACACACACACACACACACACACACACACACACACACACACACACACACACACACGTATTGCATTGCTGCAGTGGAGTCGGCTGCACTGCAGAGCTGTCAGGAAGAGTTGCGGCGCTCTGCCATGCTGCTCCGACAGAGCGAACAAACTCGACACAAGGTCACCGAGTTAGTGGGTTACGCTGCTACAACCGGGGCAAAGAGGAGGAAGACGAGCAGTATGACTAAGGCAGCCCGCGGACTCCACTCATCACTGTGAATCAACCAACCACAAAGCTTTTATTTTGAAAAGAAATGCAATCTTCTCCTTTAGTGACTCCCAGAAAAACGTGTCTGGTGGTTCTACACAGGTTCTGCGCTCATCCGTCTGAGACTGGTGAGGTGAAAAAAAGTCCTTAGCAACACATGGACAACACGTCTCGGTACTTTTTCCTTGGTCTCTGCCCCTTTTTGGCTGAAAACAAGCCACCAAATTTTAATGGTTTTAAGGTGTTTCCTCATTTAATGGCGTTAAATAAAAACACAGTGTGGATTTATAGTTATTTGGATCCTAAATGATGTGGCAAGTCAGACAAATAATTATGTAATGTCATTTCTGAGCAACAATCGCCAAAGCTGCATAGAAAAATCTGAATTTATTGTGATGGTCAAAGAAGATGAACGATGCCACCGAATGCCCCAAGATGCCATATTCTATTATCTATAATTACTATATTTAACATCCAGATACATTTCAGAGAGTTTGATTCTAATAAAGCATCAACAGTAAAAGTGAAGATTTAAAATGGTAAAATCAAAAACAAAAGAAAAAAAATCAATTTTTTTTCCCATTTGTCCAGCTTTTGTTAAAAAGACCAATAAATGCACACTTCACAGATGAAGTTATTCAAGTAAGTCTTAAAGTCTATTAACTAGGGGTGTAACGATACACTAATCTCACGATACGGTACAATACACGATATTGAGGTCATGATAACGATACGATATTATAGCAGTATTTTTTAACAATCTTGATAGAGGAATATATGACTGGAAAAAATTGTCTTTTATTTGAAAGACACATAATACAAAACAATGCTTTGCGTTTGCCCTATTGTTTCAGTTTGTAATGCTTTATAACTGTTTAAGTTTTAAAGAGAAAGCCAGGCCAACCATTTTCCACAAACTGAATTAAAAGTAAATGTCAGGTTTGCATTATCCATCTTCAGTTTCATACAAGTACAAATATTTTGCCAAAAACTGAATAGTTTCTCTCATGTATGATTTGACTAAAATTGAATAAATAAATACAAGTAAATAAATACATACAATTTTACATCATAAAAAAGATTGGTTCATGCTCAATTTATAAGTGTAAGAGGAGATTTATTTTTGTTAAGAAGGTTATTTTGGTAATTCAGGGTTCATTATTTTATAAATATATTCTTTATATTCTGTAAATCAGGGACTATAATTACACTAGTCAGTATATCAGTTGTTAGTCTGTTTTAGATTGGGCGGAGTGATACGCCACAGTACGGCACTAGGTGCTGTGTTGATGTTCTGAAATCCTACGCTGTTGAGCGGACATTGAAGTACACGCAAACTCACGCAGAAGTTGTCCCGTGTTTATCCTACTCACGACCCCAAAAAGGTTTAATTTAATAAGGTAAGGCTTAACTCTACACCAGACTTAAATAAGTAAAGGTTCAGAGCTCAAAACAGGACTAGTTTCTTCTGAGCGGAGTAAGATTTTGGTCCCTGCGGTCGCGGTCGGATGCGCGTTTCTAGTCAACACAATAGATTAATATTAATAACCCAATATCGCGATACAGGTTGTCACCTCCACGACACGTATCGTGACGTTTTTGTATCGCGAAATTTCGTGGCACGATATATTGTTACACCCCTACTATTAACTAACTTATACATACATTTGCTCTTAAACTGCAGCAGGTTGGACTCTTCTCTCTCTGCGATATGATACGTTAACTCACCCTCACTAATTGGATTTAACTGAAAAATGATGCCTTCATTGACCTGCAACTGAGCATCTCCAGTTCCTCAGCAGGACCAGAAAATAAGATTAATGTTACATTTCAGAGTTAGGTCATCTCATTTTAGATGGTTAGGAGGATACACTTCTGTTCGGGAGCAAAACGACGCGATTCAAAGCGATTTTGCAGGGCGAGTAGTACCATAGAAATGGACTGGTGCTTATATTTGTGACAAAATAGGCAAGTGGGGTTTTTTTAAACTAAGTAATGTTCCTTTAAGACATCATGTAATCAACTTTTCAAGAGTATTCATCAAACATCCGCAAATAAATCAGAGAGCTGTTTTTCTGTTAGTTTCAACCTCCGAGTCGCTTGTGCAGCCAGCAGATTTGTACAAAGGGGGCGGTTTCCAATCACAAGAATGTTTTTTTCACTCCACGAGTATCCCATCTTTGTTTCAAACATTCACCAAGCTGCTGACATTAAACCGCATTCGAAAAAAAAATAAAAAAGCTCCAAAAACAAACCATTTTTGTTCTTAATACCCTACAGGACTGTCTTTAAAGCAGAAATCTTTTCCTGCCACGCACACACAGACACACAAACTTCTTGCATAACAACCAGAAAAAAAGCAAAAGAAAAACTTTCCACTTTTCTCTGTCCCCAGTTGAAATGTCTCCTGCCAGAAACAACATCTGCAGCAGGAACCAAGAGCAACACTTTTGACAAGTCTGAGGCACAGGAAGGAAAAAAATAAAATAATTAATGACAGTCTGCGACAGTTGTGTTCTTTATGACACCCACAAAATCACAAGTGAGCCCTGCTCGTAGAATAAGAAAAAAACTGTTGATAATCTCACACAGAACTCACTCAGTCAAAGAGCTTATCATGTAATAACAGAGGAGACAGCAAACAAGTGAGTCTGACTCAGCTGAAAGCCCTGAAACCAGCTCCAGTTCTGACAAGAAAGACAAAACCTAGTTTGTTCACAGCTGCTACATCAGTTATTCTCCTATCGCATGAGATTACAGTCCTGCTCGAGGACAATCAACTTGAATGTCTGAAACAGTTTCAGGGTTTTCTCAGTAACCTCAACTATGTACAAGAGGATACCGAGTAGACCACTTCAATCCACTGCAATTTAGCCAAGGGGCAACAGCTGGCTTTCAAAGTAGAAGCATTTGTAGAAGCAGAGTTGCATTTTGTTGAAAGACCACCAGAAGCTGCCTCCAAAATCAAGTCAAGATCTTTTTATGTCCATGTTAAAATGTCCAACTTTGCATAAGATAAACACATTTGCAGCCAAAAGACAGTGTTGGTGTCCGTAGCTAGATTCCACATCCATGACATGTACAGAGGGTTGGCCAGGAACCATCCAGGTAGTTGGCCAGGAACCATCCAGGTAGTTGGCCAGGAACGATCCGGGTAGTTGGCCAGGAACGATCCGGGTAGTTGGCCAGGAACGGTCCGGGTAGTTGGCCAGGAACGGTCCGGGTAGTTGGCCAGGAACGGTCCGGGCGTTCTCCAGGAACGATCCGGCAATGGCCGGGAACGATCCGGGCGTTGGCCAGGAACGATCCGGAACGATCCGGGCGGTTGTCCGAGAACGATCCGGGCGTTGGCCAGGAACGATCCGGGCGTTGGCCAGGAACGATCCGGGCGTTGGCCAGGAACGATCCGGGCGTTGGCCAGGAACGATCCGGGCGTTGGCCAGGAACGATCCGAGCGTTGGCCAGGAATGATCCGGGCGTTGGCCAGGAATGATCCGGGCGTAGCAGGCTGCGAGGCTTAATTCAGGGGTGAGGGTCCTGGCGAAAACGAGATCTGAAACGATACTGACCAGAGCTCCAAATGAGCTCCACTGGGAATCTTGAGAGCTGTCCTCATTGCAGCTCCGGCAGACCTTATTTCACATGTCATTTTGGTAGTGATCGCTGAGATGAGGACGGATCCATTCAGATTCAACATAGGTTAGCATGAGCTAGGCCAGGCTAAAACACTTTATACAGTCTTTGAAATTTACTTCTTGCTCCATGAGGCATCTGATCATTCTGGACACATCTGTGATGGCTGTGGACACTCACAAGACAAGAGCAACCACGAGAGGTGTAAATCATGGCCACTTGCAGGTCCAAAAAAGCCTCAGGAAAAGTCCCAAAAACAAAAACAACTCCTGGTGTTCCTCTGCTAAATATATCTGCCACACATTTGAAGGAAATCCCATCAGGCCTCAGTTACAAGATGAGCCCAACAGGAAGTTACACTTGGTAACAGTGTTGAAGCTGTTTATTTTAAAATAAAACAGCCAGATCAAACTCCAGGTAGTACTTAATTGACACACCCAGTGGAATGACGAAAAATCATTGGGTCAGAGATTTCAACCGCAGATAATGACAGGTTGAACCGCTGAAAAACAAAAGGTGCTCCGATGACAACACTGATCAGCCAAAACACTACAGCAGGATGGTAACTGGACCCTGCGAAAACAGCTCAAGGAACATAAGAATTTGAGGTCTTCAACTATGGTTCCTAGCTCCCAGTATTCTTCTGCGATGGGCTCTGCTGGATTCTGTAAGATCAAAGCACAATCCATAAAGACCCCTCCCCACAGCCCACAGGGCCCAACGGATCAATTGCAAACACCGTGGAACCTGACACCCAAGGACACCCCTCAGGTGTTCTTTGTTCATGACCTGCCTGGTCAGAGCTGTGGAAGCTCAACTCAGTATCAGACAGATGGTCATTACGTTATGGCTTATTGGTGTAGACACGTCTTCACAGGTTTAATGTGGAAGGTAAAAACAGGAGTTTTAGGAGCAGAGGGTCAATAATCTAAATATGGGATACCACACAAATGACTAAATGCAACCTGTAAATCCAGGCAGCCAAAATGCTTCTGGTGTGATGTGACGCCCTGAGCAGGACGGAACCAAGCTGAGGCGCTGACAGGATGCTGCAGAGGACACAAAAAGAAAGCAACTAAGTCAACTATATCGTAGTTTCTTGGTTTATTTTTCTTGCTTGCCACGCGACAGAATAGAGGGACGAACTAAGGCACACTGACGTCTAATCGCTCTTGAAAGAGGATGCTGGGAGTCCCCTTGTCAGGTGGATAGTCAGACCTTAGGAGGGTGGTTTGACCATGGAGTGTCTGTCTCGTAATGCCAGGTTGCAATCAAAAGGTTTTACTTTGCTCGTTCAGAGGGCATACAGACCACAACTTTTCTTTCGTTTACGATGCAACATTTGCAAGAAAACCATTTACTCTTCCAAGTGCATCAGTTTCTCTGTCCTCTCTCACACAGAAAAGGGAAACCGTAAAGCAAATATTCGACCAACGAGTTTCACGTGTTTATATGTGGCCCTGTGATGGACTGGTGACCTGTCCAGGGTGTAACCCCTGCCTCTCACCTGAAATTAGCTGGGATAGGCTCCAGCAGACCCCCGTGACCCCGCAAGGGATAAAGCGGGTATAGATAATGGATGGATGGATGGAGTTTCACGTGATTTCACAAAAGATCCTTCCGAAACTCCACACCCACTAGCGTTGTGGCAGGGAATTGCTTCACGGTACATCCTGATGCATGCACGTTAATGCAAAAAAACGTTCGTTTTTTGCATCAATTGAACGGAGAAGCACCAAGCAGGCGTAAGTTTGACTGAAATCAAACTAGACTGAACCCTTCATAGTTGGACTAAAAAAATCCGATGACACAGTTGAAGTAGAAATAATCCCTGCTTGTAAAAGTTCAAGATTAATCAATATTTTTTCTTTTTCTTACAAAGCAAGTGCTATCGCTGCTGCCCCCCAGTGCATATATGCACATTTGAACGAAGAAAGGAATCAATATAAAACATCCTTGAGCTAAAGTCGTAGATCTGTTGAGCTGACAGATGTCCAACAAGCATTGGCTCTGATCTGTTGAGGCTACTGGGAAATTGTGGAAATAATGTCTCACCGCTATTCCTTAAGTCGAGCCAGTCAACACAGGAAGGACGACTGTTCGTTTTAACTTCTGAACAGGATGTCTTTTCTAAGCAGAGGTGAGGAGTTGCGGACAGACTGTTCCCTGCTGAAAGACACCCACACAGAAGTCGCTGAAGTAAGAGAGAATATTACTTTTTTTTATTCTTTCCATCACCACAATTTTCCAAATTAGAGGAGTTGTACTGGCTACTTCCCAGACTCTTACACAGTTTACTGTGTAGTAAACTCTCATAATTAAGTCTCTTCTGCTCATTTATCACCATCTCTCGGCTGGTTGAAGATAACCCTGCGAGTGCCATTGGTCTGACCTACGACCCCAGACGAGCCCCTCCGCTTAAGTCTTCATCAGCAGCATTTTTCACTGAGAGAGAGAGAGAGACAAACGTCTGCAGGCAGACAGAGAACTTGCATACTTTCCGTCTCCACTGGAGAGCTGTTTGGACGTGGATGGTAGCTGCGGTTTGGTCTGGACCCGGTTCACGTGTGCGTGTGTTTTCACATGTGGAAGGACCAGCACAGAAAAACAGTCACTGTTCCAGGCGTTCTCAAAAGCCATAATAACACGACAGACGCACACAGGTTCAGTTCCCGCTCTTTCCAATGGTGTATGACCGACGGAAAACACACGACTCCTTGTGTCAACTGTTACTTCAAAACCGAGCCGACAGGCCAACCGTCGAAACCCCAAACACACTCTTTACTTTGTTCGGCCCTCGCACACCCTTTACAGCATCGTCATCGCCTTCATACGTCGGTGGCACAGACGTTAACGCCTGCAAGGCAGAGCTGAGGGTATAATTAGCAATGCCAGTGACCTGTGACTCAGTGAGGAGACTTCAGGACCAACTTTCACTTCATATCACCTTGGAAAATTCACAGGTCACATCTGAGATGATAGATAAAATCATACAAAAGATGGTACATGTGGAAGAACACATGTTATATAAGAAGAGTTTCCAAATATCACCAGATATTGATAACAACATGACTCAGTCTGTATATTTGAAGAGAAACACCAATTTCTTTCAGTTAAAGTTGACAAAAGCATTACTCTTATTGGTTGTTGGGTGATTTTAGTTGAACTTGAACCACAAGTTAAAAGACCTGAATAGTGTTTTGAAGAAACCTTCCTGATTCCCAGCTGCACAGCCTTCTCCTGGATGTCCACGATGGACGAGGGACACAGACACAAGGAGACAAAACAGACAGAGCGATAGGGAGACGGGGGGGGGGGGGGTTCGTATAGGGGATGGAGCTCCGAGGACAAACACAGCAAGGAAAAACAAAAAAAAGAGAGGGAGAAAAATAAGTTGAGAAGAAATAGATTCAATTTTCCAAGGAGGAGGCCTTTTGCAGTAACACGGCACCGGCAACCAGAACGAGTCCACATCTGTCAGGAATTAGAGACAGACACACGGTCCCACTGCTGTGGAAAATTAACCTCTGGTTCGGTCTGGAGATGAAGGTGGACAACGAAGCGGCACGTAGACACGACATGAACGTTGCTCCTCTTACAACAAACAACGGCAGAGAAAACACGAAGCTGCGGTGTTGGTGAATGGACGCTGAACAATTCAGCTCTCAATAAACCCCTTTTCATGGATTTCGCTCTGTCCTGGTTAAATGGGGTGAAAGCTTTACCTGGAAAATCAGAGGCGGGGCATCGGCACAGCAGCAGTTAGTCGACTCAATCATGAAAATTCGTTGACACTGAATTTTCATTGGCGACACTTGAAGCAGTTTATAACATGTCTTTATTCAGCAACCTGGTCATCATTTTCCTAGAAAAAGTCCAAAACGTGTTCATTAGATGTAATATTAGCCCATCAGTCCACGGCGTGGAGGCGGGACATAGTCAAGATCTAGTAGCTCATTGGCTACTGAATGACTCCTTCAACATAAAAAAACTCACTTGTTGTAGTCATAGAGACCCGACAAGCAGAGGTACTGTAAGTTGCCCCCCCCCCAGTCCACCGTAGAGCGACGCATGATTCAACATAGTTGTAACTTTGTCGTTTGGGACTGTGCAGCACTACGTTTTCATGTACGACTTTTCTAAATACTGCGTGATAGCGCAGACACGGGCGTTCTGCTGCTGGCTAGCTGACCAGAAAATAAGGGGAGGAAACTGAAACACAGTTACATCATCTGGATACTTCATCAATGCAACGTGTTTGTCCGTGTGTGGGAAGGAAACACACACACACACACACTCACACACACGCAGAGGCTGAGTCACTGCGTTCAGCTTCCAGTTCCCTGTTTCAACAACAAACAGCAGAAAAACCAGAGAGTGCACACACACTTCAGAAGGAACTGACTCCCGTTAGTTTCCTGGAGACCCACTCAAACCCCAACCACAGCATTCTCAGCCCCGAGATTCATCCCAAAGTGTCACGACTTGCAAGGAAAACCTGCCATGTGACTTCACAAACAAATGACTGCATTCAGTCTGTGTGAAAAGTCCCTTTCTGCTGGAGACGGATACACCTGAAGTTCCACTCCAGCAGTTAGTAGTATAGTAGTCCACCAGAAACGCGTCCGTGCTCGTCAAAACTGGACATTTGGAAATTCTGCACTCCAAACACGCAGTAGATGACACGAACAGTAATAATTTGGGGGTACTTCAGCCCGACACGTGTGAGCCGAAGAGCAATTATCCTGAAGAGGACGAGATAATGACAGACAGTCAGTCTTGTTCAAGCACAAATATCATCATCATCACAAAATCACTTTGCACATTCACATGCGTGCTTGTGCCCGTGGTATCATCTGTATAAAAATCTGCAACAACATCAAGAGTTTGTGATTCATTAGTGGTAAAACTGTCTGGATATATTCAAACAATTTCACAAAACATCCAGATGGTGAACTACTCTGCTTCGGAAGTGTTTCCATCACGCAACGGATCAGTCTGCTTTATTTTCTGTATCCCAACTGGAAAAACTGGGAACTGGTTATAAACCCCCTCGACCCCCCTCGCTGCATAGTACGCGTTGTTTCAAAACCTTCAAGACACTGCAGGCCCATGTCCTCCCTGGTGTTTCTGATGGAAAACCGCCCCTTCTACTAATCTGATCGTGCGTCTTTCTTTCCAACAACTTGAGATTCTCTACCCAGCTTTTTCCCCCTCTTATGAACACTTATCCCCCTTTTTTTTTTTTTTTTAATATGCTCTACATATTTCTCCAACCGTGTAGAAGCTGCGCTGATAACTGCCGTTCGTCACCATCTGTTATGATGAGTAACCACGACAACAGAGAAAGTTGTTTACATCTGGGAGCAACTGCCCGGAGCTTTCCAAAGCCCAAGTAACGCCCAGAATGAGACCCCAGATGACCCCTGAGTAGGGGTGGGCGGTACACCGGTGTCATAGTCATCACCGGTGTGGCACTGTCCCACGACATGGATTTTGCAATACCGTCAATACCGTAATAAATCAATTATAAAATAATAAGCCTAAATAAGGCATTAAAAACGTCAGTGATATGCAAGGTTTGCTGCCGTGTTGTGACAGCAAGAGGTGGAAACACAAGCAACCTGTTTCATCACTTAAAAAACACGCACGCCCGTGAATATGAAGAGGCAACCCGGGCCAAAACGAGCGCAAGTGGGACCAGCAGCTGGTCCCGGTGGTCCCGCTGCTCCCAAGACAGCGGTCCCAAGACTACACAGCTTTCACTGCAGGCATCGTTTATGCTGCTACACCTTACGACAAGAGTAGTAAGAAATGACAGGGCTTAAAGTATTCCGGCACCGTGCCGGATCTCCGGCGTACGGAGTTTTTTTTCTCGGCGTGCGAGTTTGAGTGCTTAAAAAAAAAAAAAAAAAAAAAAAGGTTTGAGAGAAAAAAAAAGGTTGCGTCAACCGAGTTCGTCTACCAATGGAATGAGAGGAAAGCAGCTCTGGCGCTCAACCAAACTAACACTAGCCAATCAGAAGTAGAGCTGGGCGGGTCTTTGACGGCAGCGGAGCGCAGAGCGCTGTTTCAACCTGCTGGAAGAATCACCGACTTCAAGATGGAGAAAAAATTAATGAATGTCGGTTTAAAAGAATCTTTTTGCCCAGAAGAAAAAAAGAGTGACAAAAAAATACCCATAACCATGTTCTTCTCTCGAAAAAACACACCTGTACCGCGGGCTTTAGAAGAAAAAGACGCTGCAGCGCGAGTCGGGATGGAGCGGCTCAGAAGAGCAGAGAAATACGTGCGAGGCGGTGCTGAACTCCGCAATCTGAAGCTTTGTATAATAATTATAAAAAAAAAACGGTTGCTACTATGTGAATATCACTTATCATCACGGGTTCTTTTTGGAACGTAACCCTCTCGAAAAACAAGGGATTACTGTATATGAATACTCATGGCATAAACCTGTCAAGTTTTGGATTTAAAATTAAGGGAAATTTTCCACCACCCGCTGTCCAACCAGCCCAACCGAGGTCCAGTATTACATTTTAAGACAGGTTTACAAAATATTTAAAATATAATAAAAATAAATATTATATATATATATATATATATATATATATATATATATATATAGAGAGAGAGAGAGAGAGAGAGAGAGAGAGAGAGAGAGAGAGAGAGAGAGAGAGAGAGAGAGAGAGAGAGAGAGAGAGAGAGAGAGAGAGAGAGAGAGAGAGAGAGAGAGAGAGAGAGAGAGAGAGAGAGAGAGAGATGTAAGATCTTTAGGTTTTTTGCCAAATAAATATGTTGAGAATGCATAATACTCTCCCATGTCTCAAGGATACTACCATTTACTTATTATATTATAAAAATATTAACCTTATTCACATAAAGGGACAGGACAGGCTACTCCTCCCAAAACGTACCAAAAAATACCGTGATATTATACCGTCACCGTTCAAAAGATGAAAAATACCGTGATATTAATTTTAGGTCATATCGCCCACCCCTACCCCTGAGGAGAAGAAGGGGAGTCACGGAGGAAGTGGGGCTGGAGCAGGACAGAGATCAAGAAGACGAAGGAG
Organism: Cololabis saira; assembly: GCF_033807715.1. Classification (NCBI taxonomy): domain Eukaryota; kingdom Metazoa; phylum Chordata; class Actinopteri; order Beloniformes; family Belonidae; genus Cololabis; species Cololabis saira. Next base: position 40,243,949 of record NC_084592.1, on the reverse strand, counting down.
CTTTAGTCCGTTTCCTCTCTCGCTGGACACCAACAAGTCAGAGCTACTGGTATATGCCATGAAACAAGTGTAGAAGTCACAGGAGGACAGTTAGGAACCAAGAACTGTGTGTTTCAGGAAAACATGGATGCAGAAACCGGAGACATGAAGAAGCAACGGGACTGAAATGAAAGGAAGGACTGCAGAGCCTGCGGTTCGCTCTGTGAAGGATCGTCTCTGCACCACACTGAACCTGGCTGGGAGTCTTTGCAACTCTTTCGTACTTTAACACGGCTGTAAAATGCAACATTTCATTTATCATTTAAGTAAATAAGACAAGTATGTGAACTTTGAATTAACTGCATCATCCTGCCATAAAAAAATTTTTTTCATCTAAAACAAACAACGTTCCTAAGGTGAAAACCCAAAATTCAATGGCTTCAATAAAGACATAAGGAATTATAACCGTTTGTGCTTCAGCTTAAAAACAGTGTTTTTGCATGTAATTGTGACTTAGTTAGTTAGTTAATTAATATTTAATTATTTCGGTCAATCACAAACAAAAATCAACAAACAAGATAACACAGGTTTTTCCCTGGTGAACATTGTGATTATTTGACCGAAAAGGTCTGGGCTTGAAGCATAAAGCTTATCTTGCCCACCTTTTAACTGAATACAAAGTATACAAAGTGTATACAAAAAAAAACAAAAAAAACAAATGAAGTATCATAAGTCTACACAAAATAATAATAATAGTAATAGTAATAATAATAATAATAATAATAATAACAATAATAATAATAATAATAATAATAACAATGATGATGATGATGATGATGATAATAATAATAGTAATAATAATAATAATAGCAATAATATGATAATAATAATATTAATGATAGCTCTGAAAACAGAAAGTGAAAAGATGGTAAAAAAACCGGCAAAACCAATGTAAGTTGTCATTTTATCTCATGCATGTGTGCATTCTTCTTTGTTTGCTTCTTTGACTTATGTACTATTTGGACTAAAATAACGTATAATTCCATGTTTTCCTATAATTTACAGACGCTGACAACAGAAGTGGCGTCGAGGCCTGGCGTTTTATTAATACTTTAACATAAACTGGGATTTGTGGGTTAAAAGCATTTAATTAGACACTCAGTTACATCTACACTTCATATTTTGACAAGTGACAAAAATCAGAAAACGGCCTGTGTATCTAAGTTGCCATGGTAACAGAGAACTTATCAGTAAACTTTAACCGCAGCTTTGTTGAAGCCTAATTATTCCAAATTACCGCAGGTCACTTTAATCCAGTGTGAATGAGGCCGAAGATGAAGAGCTGAACACATTTTAAGTGCTGATGCAGGAAATCGGTTCGTGCTGCAGGGTCCACGTGCTTTTCCTGCCACTGCAGCTGTGCACACAGCAGCAAACATCACGCACACACAAGATCCGTTACCCATCATGCAACACCTGATTCAGCTACCTTATTTTATATATATATATATATATATATATATATATATATATATATATATATATATATATATATTATATATATATACATCATATACACACACACACACACACACACACACGGTACACCCGCAACATCGTTGCAAGGAGTTTGTATTTTTTTCCTCCAATTTATTCTCAAAGTTTTTGCAACAACCTAATTTACATTTGAAGATCAATAAAATTACCTCCAATCCCATGTAACCACAGGTAAAGAGTAAAATGACCTCCGGTGGTTTTTATTGAGCATGTCGTCTCAATGTTGGACTAAAATGTCCAGTTCATGGAGAAACCGCAAGTAAGAAGCTCCTGGCGTTACTGCAGCGAGAATCCGACTCGCTTCGTCTAAACTGTGATGAAAGTACTAAAGTTCAGGTATATTAGCCTATACATCATATTAGATTGTTATTTTAATTTTATTCCTCATGTCATTTGTTTCAGCTGTGGTTGTGTGAAAGTGCTTCAATAATAAGTTGGTAAAGTATCACAACAGCATAATGACATCATCAGGATTGGAAAAAAAAATAAAAATAAAGAGGCCAAGAAACACGTGTGAGACAACATCTCAGGTGTGAGCACTTCTGTCAGTTGGTCTTAATTTGATTTCTCTTCATTCTTCTATACTGCAACTCTGCATATTTAATATGAGGCAAAAATGTAAAAAAAAAAAAAAAAAAAAAAAGCTGGTCATCCAACAAAGTGAATTGTGGGATTTTTCCGTCATTGCTGTGGCTGCCGTGGCTCCTCCATCCTCGGCTTGTTAGTGAGAAAAGCCCTTGTTCCCTTTCACCTCCTTAACTTCTCAATAAGCTTGCTCGTGTTACATTTAGCAACATAATACTTAATACGTAAATACTTTCTTTTTTGGGGGCGTCTGATGTCGGTATTTAGTTTGAAACTCGACTTAAAGCATCCAAGGAACGCGGCTGAACTCGTTAACGCTCACGTTCGCGGGCTGACGCGTGCGTTCCGTCAACTCCGTGACGTTGTCATCAAACAAAGGGGCCCGACTGCATCCCACCTGCCTCCTCAGCTGTTCCCACCTCTCCTCTCCTACAGGCTCGCGTTTCAGGTCGTCGTTAACGACACTGAACTCCCTGGTCCTGGACGGGATTTAGACTTTACTCCTAAGAAATCAAACACTGCTCCTCCTTTGAAATTCAATCCAGACTCTAATCTTCGTTTTTCATTAGCGCACGTGCAAATGCGGGCGCCCGCCGGCTGAACTTCCCCAGAAGCAGCAGACTCCATCAGAACTCCGTGGTTATCTACGGTTACCAGGCAACCAGCCGAATCGCAGCTTTGGCTGCAAAAAAAAAAGCCTCTTAGACACAAAATCTTTTAAGGTGCTAGAAATTTACGGCCAATACGCTCCATTTTCAAGAGTAATTTCTGTATTTGGGGCAGAGCAAGGTCAAGCAAGGAAAGCTGGCAGACTAAAGCAGCACTGAAGGGGTCTTTGAGGCAGCAAAAAGAGTGTATATCAACTACTAGATGTACTGGGCTGAATAAAGCCTAACAGTCTCAGTAAACATAAGAACCACAATGGCTGTTGAGAGACAGAGAACTTGATAAAAAAAAAAAAAGAGGAGGCCAGGCTCTCTGCAGCAAACAGACTGGATGAGTAGCTTGTAGCATCTGCAGCATCCTCCTACGATCCTGATGCTGTCTGATGTGCAATCGTCGCTGCCGGCGGAGCTCTGACACAGCGAAAACACTGCACTAGAGTGTACTCGGAGGTGGTGCTGCATTACACGCTGCACCGTACCATCTACCTCCGACACAGACGCTTCTCAGGCCAAATTAAAGCAGCTGATGTGCAATTTTGTGAAAACATGGATTTCAGAGGTGTTAAATTAATGAAGGCTCGAGTGCTGCTTCTCGGCGGTCGTGAAAGAACGAACCTGGAAAAACAGTCGAGTGCACCGGCATCTGCTCAAACAGTTTAGCTGCAACAACAAAATGAAAGCCAGAGGCCTCTGCAGCCGACCTGCTCTGCAGCTCCTTCACATCCTCCGCCTGTCTCACCCCCGGGATGAGGAGGAATTTCCTGAGAGAAGGAGAGATGATTTTTCCATCCACTTGGCGGAAGACGGAGACTGACGGCGAGCGACAGGAACGCGACGGCGTCAGATCCTGGCCTCCTCTGACCCCTCGCAGCCATCACTGACAACAGTGACAAACTGCTGCAGAGCAGCTGGTACACATGTAACGCATGCATCGACTCTGGTGTTTACAGGATGAACTGCACAGCTGCCAGAGGAAGCGCGCAAGTCCAATTTGGTCCTCCTGGGGCTTGAAAATGAAGATGCACTAATTCCCACCACAGAAGCGTATCCACGCCAGCAGCTCTGCACAAAACTGCAAAGTCTCCAACAATAGCTGGAAACAGATATCCATTATCCAAACTAATTGTCCACATCAAATAAACGTCTAATTCAATCCAACACTTCAGAGAGATAGAAACATCTTGTTCCAACGTATTGTGCTTGTTCAACTTCACTGAACCCATTACACCCTGGTTTAACGGAGTGTTGGAGTGTACGTTTAGGCGTGGATGCAGGAAAAACACAAGTAATCACACAGCAGCACCTGGAACTGGGAAGTCTGGGTTGTTTCTTTAGAGGATCTAAAAGCTTAGTTCATTCCTGGGTGTTTTGCATCTGCTGAGGTCTGAAGTACAGACGTTCAGGTGAACTGAGTCTGTTAAAGCGTGTTGCCCCTCCTCGGCGCTGAAGCATCGGAGCTGCAGCGCTGGAGTATCGGAGCATCAGAGCTGGCACTGGTCACAGCAGTCTGCAAAGCAGTCAAGCCAGGAAGTGCACTTCGGCTGCATTAACGCAAAACCTACTAATGAGATGTGTCAACTGTTTGCAGGGTTTTATTGATCCCTTAGAATCTTAAAACTATGAGACAACACGAGGTTCAATTTTTTATTTTATTTATTGAGGTGAATGTTTTACTGTCCAAATTGGATCCTTATTTGGAGTTCTCTCCTCTCGTCTTTCAAATCTATGTTTTCTGAACTGATTTGAGCCTTAGAACATAAAACACGAGGAACGCCTGAACAATCAGACCTGTTGAGCCCCATCCCAAAGGATAACCCTGATCTCCAGAGCAGGACAAATCTGGAGGGTGGGGGTTCCCTCACCCGTACTCTGTTAAGCTCTTGGTTTCTGGGGTCAAAAGGGACACGGACCAAAGAGAACCCTGTTTATCCACAAAAGGGTACAGCTCAGTTTGGTACAGTAGTACGGTACAGGTTGGGGTGCTAAGCTCAGATCAGGCTTACGTTTCCATAGCGAGGAGTGATGGATGCAAGGCTGTATCCATCCATGCTACGTACCAGCGCCACAAGAAGAAGCTGAGCTTTGTTCGATAAAACACATAAAAACAGGTGCATGTTGCGTTCTTCTCCACAACAGCTGCTGATTTTGGTACCTAAACAGAACGGTGCCAAAAACTGGTAGAATATGCAACACCTTTACCGGAATAGTTTCAACGACAAACACATAAATAACTGTGCAGCAAACTGTTCGTGTTGTGTTGCAAAGTTCAGTAGAAATGTGTCTTAAAAGCTGGAGATAGATTTCTCAGTCCTGCCTACAAACGTACGCTTGCAGGTCTCGGCAGGGGCTTATCTATGAAAAGGGAAACGTTTTGAGTGAACACAGTGAACCTGACAGCAAATATGAGTAAAAACCTTCATAAAAACACTGTTTGTGATACATAATAACCGATTAATGACAGTTTGATTGATTTCAGTTGGCTCTCCAACACCTTTTACGTCAAAAAGTTGTTCTACTCCTGCAGACATCACCGTGTGCAGGAAAGAGGGTGAAACCAAGGTGGAGTTAAATATCTGCTGATGATGACGTCAGCAACAAACACACCAATTTTACAGCTAAACAACGTTGTCCAAAGCCATCCCTCCGCACGTCTCTTCGTATACGGGTTCACGGACGCGTCTGCACCCCACATCTCAGCTCATCCACTCCCTTCTCCTGGGACCAAACATCTGCTGGAGGAGTTGACTCAGGCTGAAATAATCCGGGCTTTATTCCCTCTTTTTCTGGGTCAATCACTCCATTTCAAGAGAAATTTGGTTCGGTTCCTGGAGCTGGCTGATCTGAGGACACCGTGGCAGAGCCGGCCCGCTGGGCTTAATCCAGTCCCACCCGAACTTTCCAACGCTGCTGAGTTTCTCCCCCTTCAGCAATCACAAAGGGGGAAACATATGCCAAAGGAAACAAAGACGTGGCAAAGGTTTCCTTGATTACACCCCGCACTGCTATAAATCAATTCATATTCAACTAGAAATAAACTTGTGTGCATGAAAAAAGAAATAGTTTTAAACCAAAGTCTTGGCCGGGGAGAATGTGACTGCGAGGTTGGAGGTTTTCGCGATAGCCTCCTCTGAAGCAGAAGGAAGAGACCAGGTCTACCACCTGCATGACCAAGTGCAACAAAAGACCAATATTAAACTCTGATATCCAAATCTTGAATCCATAAATGCATCCAGATGTTGCTGGTGATGAGCAGCTGCTAAAATGCCCTCAAACAACACCGCCAGTGAAAACAGGCAGAGCAGAAGCAAGAATGTTGTTGGACTGTTGGAGACTCCTTAGCAGAACAGAGGAAGGTGCAATGCAGATGCAGACAGCTCACCGGCCCGTCAGATACAGTCTGATCAGCTTTTTGCTGGAGGTGGAGAGCAGAGACTTTCATACTCTAGTTAACCCTCAGCAGAGCGACCCGGGGCAGATCAGTTCAGCCCCACTTCACTGCATGCGAACGCGCTGCGGAGGCTGAGGGCCTCAAGACCGTCGTGGCAATTACACTCGAGTCCCGGCAGGCTCATGGGACACAATCTCCAAGCACCAGTGATGATTAAACAAGATAAACGTTGGTCTTTTGTTGGAAGTCCTGAGCTCAACATCTGCACATCTTCATTCATTACAACCACTGAGCAAGCTGCAGCTGTTCAAACAGCACTTTCTTGGAAACCTCTACTCAACACCCTCTTAAAAGACCGATGTTTATAAACCTTAATGTGCTGGTGTGGATGCTGCACGGCTGGAGAGACGTGTGATGGCGACTCCCACACCTTTTAACACCTGTTGTGATTGGTGACCATGACAACGGGAAAGATGCTTACATGTCCGATCCCTTGATGGACTTTTCCAAAGCCTGAAGACCAGGATGGGTGAAAGAGAAAAGGAGGAGGCGGCTTAAACCGTTCCTTCCATCCAATGCCCCACGGAGATCAATGAAACTGGAGTAAAGATAGAAATGCTGATGAGGAAGTAGCTGGAATATTGATAACAGGAAGCCATCCTGGACCCCAGCAGCTCTTTATAAAGAGCTCAGACACTTGGACCAAATACTCCTCGGTATACAATATAGAAGTGCCATCTTCATTGACTGAAAAGGAATTGATTGGGCGGGTTTTGTGGTCCATTCCCTCATTACATCAAGACAGACAAAGCAGATAAAAGGTTTTCAGCCATATCGGGTATTGAGTTGTTATTAGGTATTTTATCGTTTGACTCGAACTACCCATGTGACGTCCAAGGAGATCTCAATGAAAGTGACGGAAGCCGTTGTAAATATACAAAAGACAGATGGGTAAAACCTTCAGGCGTGATCAAACCAACACGTCGGTAAAATCTTCAAGAAGGAAAGCACCGAAACGACTTCTAAAGGCCTCGAGGACCACAGGAGACAAGAACAGTGGATGATGGCAGAAACTTTGACTTGATGGAGTGTCTGGAAAAAGTAGTACTCCATTGTCAACATCTCTAACCGAGAGACGCCTTTGTGAATGTAAATAACAAGTGTTCACAACAGCTTCAACAGTCCCATTTCTTGGAATCAGATTCTTTAGACAGATGAAACCAAGAGAGACCCGTATTAACTATGGGTTGAGAAGAGCGTGTGGAGGGAAACGGATCGCTGGCGACCTGCAGTGGACCACAACACGTGTCAAACACAGTGGAGGCAGTGTTATGGTATGGGCACAATTTAAATTCTTTTTTAACTTATCTTGCACTTTATATAAGGACCAGCACCTGCGATGAAGCACCTGTAATTACGTTGTTATGAAATATGAACAATGACAATAACGAATCTTGTATGTTGATGGGCCGATTTCCTTGGCAATAATTGATGACACTGCGAATCAGACAGAGCATCGCAGTGCAGATGGACAGTGGCCCTAAACATACTGCGAAGGCTACCCAAGACTTTCTAAAGCACGTGTAACAGTATGCTGGAGGGAGCATCGCTCCATCAAAAGCTGTCAACACCGGCCGATCAGACTGCACCCCCACAGCTAGTCCAGTACAATCAGTTTCAGAGTAAGCACCTTATTCTGTAGCCAGCAGGAAGGAGTTTGCCTGGCTGTTGATGGAGGGATGAGGGCGCGTCGGAAGCTCCACCCTTGAAGCGTTCACGGGATGCTGCTCTGGAGATTTGATTCAGTAACTAATGATTCAGGGAAATCAGATTATTTCGTAGTTTTTTTTTTTAACGTAATGCATAATTCCAAAGGGGGGGGGGGGTACAGGTTCACCTGACAACACACACCGCCTGGGCCTGTGTGACAGGAGGAGAAGGTGGAGAGACCGAGGGACAGACAGATGGTGAGGCCTGCATGTCTAATGTGGTTGCATTTTAAATTAAAATGGGAACGGTGGTGGTGGTGTTGGGATGGGGGGGCAAATCCCTGATCAGTCAAAACAGCATCGCAAATGAAAGCGGCGGTGACGTCACCACCTGAGCGGGAGGCCGGCTCTGATTGGCCCGTTAGGAGTCGGTGCTGCCGCAGCTGCGGGGGGGCGCGCCCTGTGCCTGCGTGTGTGTAATGCTGCGTGGACGCCACGCCTTGCTGGTGTCAGCCGGCTGCAGGCTGGAGCCCCCGGCCGACCTGCGCATCCAAAAATCACACACAGGCATGGTGCGTGTGTGTGTGTGTGTGTGTCTGCAGCCGCCAGTGAAAGGCGTTAAACCTCAAAAACCTTAAATCGACGCAGAACCTACGGCGTATGGTACGCGGCGACGCACACCGCGTACGCCGTAGCCTCTGCGTCGGTGTAACGCGGAACCATAAATCAGCCTTTAAACCAGCTGAGGTGAACAGGAGCCTTTTCTCCGGGAGGCTTTCCTGTCACCCTCCCCTCCCTCCTCCTCCCTCCGGCCTCTGCATACAGGGACTAACGGGATTAATTAGCCCTCACTGATGCTAATTAACTGCATCCCCTCTCTCCGTCAACGGCGTGATAAAATAAGAGCAGGCTCGTAAGGAAAAGGGTCTGTCTTACTGTTGTGGGGAGAAAACCGCGGTGGAGTCCACGGTGCTGACGCTCGCAGTCCCGCCGGGGCTTCGGCCGGTTTCGACCCGGTTTTTTCTACCGAGGGCGCTTTTCCCAGATAAATCCCAGATCGTGCCGATTCCCCCAGCCGCCTGCTCCACTCTGAATCCCGAGCAGGCTCCGGGAGTCAGGCTGGAGGCAGGAGGGGGGAGACTTCCGGGGAGGACCTTCACAATGAAGCCCCTCCAAACACACATGAACACACATCTCCCATCAGTGGGGAACCTTCAGGGCCTTCTACGCCTTCAGAGAAGGCTTAAAAAATAAGAAATAATAATAAATGTAATAATAATATAATAATATTATTATTAATAATTTCAGGAAGTTTCACTACTGCTCTTCTGAGGTTAAGGTCAATCTGTTTAGTAGGAGCCACTCTGGTGACATTTGAAAAAAATAAAATAATGCGTGGCCACGCATTAATAACTCGTGGCCACGCATTAATAACTCGTGGCCACGCATTAATAACTCGTGGCCACGCATTAATATCTCGTGGCCACACATTAATAACTCGTGGCCACGCATTAATATCTCGTGGCCACGCATTATTTTACTCGTGGATGGCATTATAACCTACTGTCTGGACTTCGTGGATGCAACTTCCTTGGTGGGATGGTTATTCATCATTAATAACGGTAATTATAGTCTATTTATATAAAAGAGCAAGAGTATTGTCATGGCGAGTGTAGTAATAACATGTGACATTTGAAAAAAATAAAATAATGCGTGGCCACGCATTAATTATCTCGTGGCCACGCATTGATTATCTCGTGGCCACGAGTTATTAATGCGTGGCCACGCGTTATTTTATTTTTTTCAAATGTCACCAGAGGGGTTCCGTAGAGTATACTGCACCCCTGTATATACAGCCCCCTTATGGGTGAAATGCAATTTGTTAGCTTGATGTGTATTTATATTATCATGTATTTTTTGTGTTTGTTGTATTGTATTTTTTCCTTTACCCTCTTTCCCTGCTGACTACGGTCGATAATAAAGATGATTGAATAATAATAAAGTATTCAATTAAAAAAAAAAATGTTTTATTTCTATATCATTTAATTTAATACAATATATTTAACAGATTTTCTCTCATCTATGTTCTAAAATTAAGTTTACTGTCAAGTTCATGTCCTTTTTTTTTTTTTTTTTAACCTTGTCTGCACACATATTAATGATTGATACCATGTAGGTAAAAACCAACGGCATATATATGTGCATTATTGCTATATTTAATATATATACATATATACGCCTACATACGCATACACATACATAAAAAACACAAACAAAACACAAAACCAACAAAACCAACACGGAGCCGACCAAAACACAGGCAGCAATCAACCCAAATCACAGTCTGAGCTAAGCTACCACTAACTAACCCCGCCACCCGCAAGACCAGGGGCCGACCAGGAAGGACCCGGAACCCAGGCCACCAGCAACCCCACAGAGGGGAGAGGTAGGAAGGAGGCAACCCACCGCCATGTATTTAATAAGTGTTGAATGTGCAGTGTCTACAGTGCTGTTAAAACCGTGAGGCGGGGAGTGCCGGGCCACGCGGGACAATGCCCCCCACGACCCGGACCCCCCGCCCCTTCTCCTATGTGAGTATGCATCGTGTAAGGGGGGGAAGGAAGGAGAGGGACGCCAGGAGGCAGGACCAGCAGAGCCGGGCCTGAAAGGACGCCCACGCTACCCCACCGACCATCCAGTTGATGGGGTTCAAGTTCATGTCCTGAAAACCTGTTATCCAATCAGAATCGTCTACCTCCATTAAAGCCTGGATTATGGTTCTGCGCTACACCAACGCAGAGCACACGCCATTGCCGTGACGCCGTCGTGAACTCTTCGGACTTCTCCGTCACTTCATTTCGCCGCGGTGCAATATCCCCCACAAGCGCTAGGGGGGGTGCGTTCTTTTCCTGAATGGTTTATCAGACTTTTCCGGTCACAGTGAATCAAAGAGATAAGGACAACTATTGTGCAAAAAAACAAAACAAAAAAAAAATTATTTCCTCAGATCATGCCGAGCACAGAAACTTCTGACGCTCATTTCTGAGCATTGCAGGAGACCCATCTGCTGCAACGTGCGGGAAATGTCTTTGTGCGTCAAACCGCTGTGGAACAAGTCCAATTAAATATTAAAATCAAATTCAGTCCTGTGGCCTGTTTTTCTATTTCGTATTTTTGATCTGTGCCTAAAATTGAAATATGAAAAACCAGACGTTTTTCAGTTTTTTGTGTTATAATAAAAAACAAATAACAAAATAACCGGTCACTTTTTCATGTTTTGGTTTTTGATTCGCAATTGAAAATGGAAAGAACGAATGATACACGGATTTCTCCCCTCAGCCTGCCAACTCAGAGAAGGAGGGAAGCAACCAAATTCTGCAGTGTCTGTACAGCCGCCCGGATGAGCCGTCCAGTGTGATGTGACTTCTACGAGCCGTTCAGATTCTGCTCCCGTCGTTACGTAACGACGGAAGTGATTTACATAGGTTGGCCTCCGATGTGTGAAACCACGCCCACAACTAACTCCGCCGGCCGGAGCTTCCGACATTTTTTGCTTTGTGCCCTCCCCTGCTACGCGTCATTCAGGCAGCCAATCAGCACAGAGCCTCATTATCATAGCCTCCCCGCCCACTCAGAATTTCGCATAGATAATGAGGTTAGAGAATGGGATGCTGCAGACATGGCTCAGAGGCTGAATTTCTAATTTATTTAGCAAAAACAATCAAAAGCTTGTTTTTAAGACATTCAAGGCCTGTTTAAAATAGGTATTAGATGCCATAATAGGTCCCCTTTAAGTTTACTGTCAAGTTCATGTCCTGAAAACCTGTTATCCAATCAGAATCATCTGTCTTTATTAAGGCCCGGTTAGCTGGCTTATTCATTGGTTAGGACTTCACGAAGCTATATGTTTTGGTGTGGAGAGTGGCGGGCAAATTGACCAATCATGGTTTGATTTCAAGTGGGCGGGAATAAAACCAAAGATCGTAGGCCTTCATGAAGTCCAAACATCACTTGTGCACTTGTTAAACCCTTTCAATTCATGGTACTGTTGCTTTTTTCCGCGATGATTTCCTTTCTCTGTGATTAGGTGAAAGCCAGGGTTAGTGCACATGGGTCGCCACTGTTTCCCATGGACCAGGGGTTACCAACCCTGGTCCTCGGGGCCCCCTGTCCTGCATGTTATAGATGCTACCCTGCTTTCAGCACACCGTGATACAAGGAGCTGTGTTGACAACAGAGCTGTACAGACCTTGATGTGAAGCTGATGACGACTGTTAATTAGAATCAGGTGTGTTGAAGCAGGGAAACATCTGAGGCCACGTTTACACATAGCTGTGTATTTATAAAAACTGATATTTCCCCTTCTACGGTTTGAAAATTACCATCATTTACACAAACCTGCATAAATACGCTGTTAAGGGGTGCTATGAGCCAAACCTACAGGCGGCAGTGTAACGAGAAGCATAAAGTCATGTTAGCCAATCGGAATCCTGGAAAAAACATCAACAAATGACACAAGTGACTACAGTGGCCAAACAAATTGTAAACACAGGTCGCACACATGACACTATTGACATTTCTGTCGCATAATGTGACGTTCTGAAGCCTAAATGTCCGTTTCCCTCTGTTTAGAAGTTAACGTGAAGACAGAATTTTGTGCAAATCTCCACACGCATCATGTCACATGACCAATTGGTTGCTGAATTGACCCATTTTTCTTCTTGAGGGAAGAGATTCAAGCACGGGAGCATGATGATTATGGATGAGGAAAAGATAGCGGCTAGCCATTGGCTCAGCCGACTGTCAATCAATCATATTAGAAATCAATGTAATGCTTCATATAAACTCTCCTGGCATAGTACAAAAAAAATCCACAAATCACCACCCTCAGAGTTGTCATGGATGTCAAATCAAACAATTGAGACCAAAATGTTTATTTGAACCAGACTTTAAATATGTTTATTTCTGCTCTTAATTTGGACATTTTAACATGCAAGTCAATGGAGATTGATTAACTTTTGCAGTCAGCCTCTAGCGGCCAGTCGACGAACTGCAACGGATCTTAGTTCAGTTTGGGCCTCTTCCGGAAGTTAGATGGCTGGCGTTTGCTTTTTCCTTGTTCTGCACACTGCTATGCTACCAATGCTTCCAATGGGTGGATCACTGAGGATAACTAATGAGGACGTGATAATTGCTTGTCGTTGGCTAAACTGACTGACAATCATACAGCTACACCTAAGATATTATAGATAGATGTACATTCACTTGACATGGTTTGTGAGAAAGTGAGCAACCCCTCCCCTTCTCACCTGACTTGTTTTTAATGTGTGTGGCAGAGTGGAGGATTGGGCGTGGTCTGCGAGGGAGCAGCACACAGGTGTGCCTGGTTCTGCTAATTGGAGCCCACCTGTGTCCAATCAACCTCTCCACCCGTCCTGGGTATATAAACAGCAGCTGCATACCGGAAGAGGAGGCTGCTGATTTGGGATAGCTTGTTGCGAGGCTATGCCCCTTTGTGCCATTTTTAGACTACAGATTTTGCCTTCACCTGTATGTCTTTGTGTTTTTTTACAATAACAAGCCTTATTTTTTGACATTCTACGCTCTGCAAGGTTCTTTTTACACCTCATCACCCAGCTCCAGTTTTGCCTTGTCCCCTTGTACGTGGGGAGGCCGCTCTGGTTCCTCACATTTGGTGGCAGTGGTGGGATCTTTGGCGCCACGTGAAAACTGGAGAGAAGAGGTGGGAAGCGACGCCGTGGGTTTGGCGGAGTCTGGGAGACCCGGTGACCAGCAGGAGTCTGGGAGACCCGGTGACCAGCAGGAGTCTGGGAGACCCGGTGACCAGCAGGAGTCTGGGAGACCCGGTGACCAGCAGGAGTCTGGGAGACCCGGTGACCAGCAGGAGTCTGGGAGACCCGGTGACCAGCAGGAGTCTGGGAGACCCGGTGACCAGGAGGAGGTCTGTAACCGGCAGGATGCGTCCTCGGATACCGGCAGGATGCGTCCTCGGATACCGGCAGGATGCGTCCTCGGATACCGGGAGGAAGAGTCCTCGGATACCGGGAGGAAGAGTCCTCGGATACCGGGAGGAAGCGTCCTCGGATACCGGGAGGAAGCGTCCTCGGATACCGGGAGGAAGCGTCCTCGGATACCGGCAGGATGCGTCCGCGGATACCGGGAGGAGGCGTCTTCGGATACCTGGAGGAGGCGTCCTCGGATACCGGGAGGAGGCGTCCTCGGATACCGGGAGGAGGCGTCCTCGGCAACTGGGAGGAAGCGTCCTCGGCAACTGGGAGGAAGCGGCCGGCAACCGGAGGAAATGGCCGTTTTCCTGTCTCGCAACGGGGTTGGCGAGACTCCAGAGGGGGAGGGAAGTGTGAGAAAGTGAGCAACCCCTCCCCTTCTCACCTGACTTGTTTTTAATGTGTGTGGCAGAGTGGAGGATTGGGCGTGGTCTGCGAGGGAGCAGCACACAGGTGTGCCTGGTTCTGCTAATTGGAGCCCACCTGTGTCCAATCAACCTCTCCACCCTGCCTGGGTATATAAACAGCAGCTGCATACCGGAGGAGGAAGAGGAGGCTGCACAAGAGGAGCGCCGCTGATTTGGGATAGCTTGTTGCGAGGCTATGCCCCTTTGTGCCATTTTTAGACTACAGATTTTGCCTTCACCTGTATGTCTTTGTGTTTTTTTACAATAACAAGCCTTATTTTTTGGCATTCTACGCTCTGCAAGGTTCTTTTTACACCTCATCACCCAGCTCCAGTTTTGCCTTGTCCCCTTGTACGTGGGGAGGCCGCTCTGGTTCCTCACATGGTTCAACTGCAATTCATTGGCATCTATTCAGTTAAATTGTTGGGCTTTGAGGAACAGCAGGTAGCAATAAAACTGAGAATAGGATATTAACATTAATGTGAGTATGATTATTTTTCTTTCCACTGATGGTCAATTTTACATTATGTTCTCAATTATAGCACTTTTCCACTAGCACCTACTCAGCCCGACTCGGCTCGTCACGCCTCTACCCGCCTCTACCCGTTTTGTCCCCGTTTGTTTTTCCACAGCCAGGTGAGAAGTGGGCAGGTTGGGGTGAAGCTGCTGTGACGTAATAATAATAAACTTTATTTGTATAGCACCTTTCATACACAAAATGCAACGCAAGGTGCTTCACATAAAAAGAAATTTAAGGCATAAAACATAACATAGAAATAGAGGGCATAAAACAAAAATCAAAGCAGCATAGTGGAAGCAAAAACAATAGCAGTAAAGCAGCATAGTGAGGACATAACCAACACATAACCCAAGAGATCGATCAAAATAATCAAAATACAGACAGTATTTTAAAATAATTTAAAAGATCAATTAAAAGCAAGTGTGTAAAAGTATGTACGTACTCGATTGCACAACCCCTTTGTTCGTGTCGGCGCAGATGAGAAATCAGCTGGAGCCGCGAGCGGCTGAGAGTAAAACAGAGCTCTTGTGGATCTGATCGTTCCTTATCTCCATCTACATCCCTTTTTTAATTCTCTCGTCAGCCACCAGGTTTATGAACATCTGCACCTCAGAGTTGGATCACCAAACAGACGTTTGCGCTGTATAATAAAATCGCCCCGAGCCGCGAGTCCCTCTCGCGCTGACTCCCGCTTCCTGATTCAAACGTCTGACGGCCCTGCCCCCCGACCAATCAGCTGCTTGTAATGTGATGACGTCAGCAGTACTCGAGTTGTAAAAAAGAATCAGGGGGGATGGTGGATTTTATCACATGGGGACAGATCATTTGTGCTGATTACAAATAATATAATATATTACAAATAATAGCACTGACCAAAACACCTGCAGAAATACTGCAGGAATGACATAGCAGCAGTTAAATGCAGCCTTCTGTAAGCTTTAAATATCCACTGGGCTTAGGCCTACAGCTAATACATCAAAACACAAAAATAAAAACAGTTTTCTGAACTTATCAATATGGCTCTGTCCTTCACAGGATAAGTAAAATGGATCACTGCAAAAACTCGAAATCTTAACAAGAATATTTGTCTTATTTCTAGTTAAAATGTCTAATTTTAGTAAAAAAAATCTCATTACACTTAAAACAAGACTCATCACTGGAAAAAACAACAATTTTCACCTGTTTCAAGTAGATTTTCACTTGAAATAAGTAGAAGAATCTGCCAGTGGAACAAGATTTTTTTGCTTGTAATAAGAAGATAAATCTTGTCCCACTGGCAGATCTACTTATTTCAAGTGAAAATCTACTTGAAACAGGTGAAAATTGTCAAATAAGTTATTTTTCTGGTGTTATTTTTCTGGTGATGACTCTAAATGTTGAAATAGCAGTAAAACCACATTCATTGAAGAAATGACATAAGGGATGGAAAGGAGGGATGGCAGTTTTACAGGGGGGATGATTTTGACCGTTTTTATTTCAGGGGGGATGCCATCCCCCCTCATCCCCCCTCAACTCGAGTACTGGACGTCAGATATAGTGCCTGCTCAGCCCGGTTAGAACCTCGGCAGAATGGTTACAGAAAAAGTATCTGCTTGGCACGGCTCCACCCGCCTCGGCCTGTAGTGGAAAAGTGCAAGACGGGGGCGTGGCGAGTAGAAGCGAGCTGAGCAGGTACTAGTGGAAAAGGGCCATTAGTAGGCTAATTTATGATTTAATAAGAGACTTTAATTAGGACTATTACCTTAAATATTTAAATTATTTAAAAAACACGCACAAGCAATTAACTTATTTAGATATTCTACAAAGAAGCAAAAACGTGTTACAAACAATAAAAAACATTAAAAATGAAAGATTGTATATTTAGAGTTTTATTGTGAAACTGGAACTGCTTCACATCCGGTGGGCCTGGTTTCAGCTTTTCAGCACCGCACGATCCCAAAAAACTCCGCGGGAGCGCGGATCCATTCCCTGCGCGCTCCCGGTGTCTCGTTTCCTGTCCTGCCCAACCCATAAATTACCCTCAACCAATCAGACCTGATGAGGTCATTGTATTCTATCTATCTATCTATCTATCTATCTATCTATCTATCTATCTATCTATCTATCTATCTATCTATCTATCTATCTATCTATCTATCTATCTATCTATCTATCTATCTATCTATCTATCTATCTATCTATCTATCTATCTATCTATCTATCTATCTATCTATCTATCTATCTATCTATCTATCTATCTATCTATCTATCTATCTATCTATCTACCCATCTTATGACTATTTAATATATTACTTCTTCATTATTATCGTTCCCTACAACATTTCAACATTTCCCTCAATACTTATAAAATACATTATAATCTTGTGAAATACTGAGCTATTGGTTAAAAATAGCTTTAAACTGATCATTTTTTTAGAAGTAAAACTGCAATTTTTAGTTGTATTTTTTCGAAATTATCAACTAATTCTGTTATGTAAAACATACAAACATTTGAAACACTACAATTTCAAATGTGTGGGCTTGCAGTCCAGTGTGTCTTTTATTGCTTTTGTCCATATAATCTCGACAAGGGGGTCATTTTTAATGGAGTCCCTGGGAGCTCTGATATTGTTTTCTGTGTTTCTTGGTCAATCAAATATAAAATAATGACAATAATCACATTACAGCACATATCTTAATATGAATGCACCCAACCTCCCATACTATACCAGTGAGGTGTTTAATTCTTACTTTTTCCAGCATAATATTACTGATAAATGCATACTTACTGTAAAGCCACTTTATGTAGCAATATCACTTTTGACCACACGGGGGCAGCATATCACCAGGCAGGCCATGTGTCAAAATCTAACAATCATAGATGTTACTGAAACATTTTGTTTGAAAATATTTGTTTATTTTAGTTTTTTGTTGTTTTTTTTGGATGGGGGGTTAGTAATTAAAATGTAAAAAAAAAATGAATAACATAAAAACTTCACACTTTCACAATTTCTGCTATTTTCACAGTTGGTTTCCCCTGGAGGTACATGGGGAGCGCCGTTTGTCATAGACGTAGAAGTCTTGTAGGATGTGACGAGTAGATGTGGATTCCTCCCCAGGAAATGTCATTAAACTGAAACTGCTTATATGTTTAACTATGTTTTACTAAACTAGAAAATAGAAAATCATTTGGTAACTTATCATAGTTTATTACATGTCAATACTTTTGTGTTTTTGTTTGCCTGGCCTATTTATAATCCTGTTAGTCTGGTTCCAGTGCAGACAACTTTCCATTCCAGGGAACAGGGTGCAGATGAAGCTGCCTCTGGACACCTCCAGACAATCGAGGAATGAGGCATGTCATGTAGGCGGCACAACAAGCAGACTAGTATCAACAAAAACCACAAGAAAGGCGTGCAGAGGAGCAGGAATGCTGGCCCTTTCCAGTGAATGGCTCAGTGACAGACCTCCGCGACAAGCTCGTGGTGGTTCTTTCATTTGAATCAGGTGTGTTACAGCTGGAAAACATGCAGGAACGTGACGACCGAGGACCACGACTGATATTACACTAAGATATTGACGTAGTTGTACTGGACTTCTTCATAAATCTAATTTCAAGAAGAAAAAAAAAGTAAAAATAAGAAAAAGCAGATTTATGTAGCAGAGTGCAGTTCTGTATCTGCTTTGTTATTTCTCTACAGCATAAAAACAGAAAATGTCATTTTTGGAACTGGTATTGTGAGAGAGTTAAACAATTAAATGATCGAATAGTTTTATGGAGGTAGATTTGTTTCTTAATTAGTCAATCAAAAAAAAGATTGCTTCAATCAAAAAATATATTTTCAATTAAAAAAAAATCACTTCAATCAAAAAAAAATATTTCAATCAAAGAAAAAAAGGGTTTGAATGCAAAAAAAATGCATTTGAACACTGTTTTTCTTTGATTGGAAATGTCTTCTTTGATAGAAGTGAAGTTTCTTTTGTTTGAAGCAACTTTTTTGATTGAAGTAGTGTTTTTTGTGTTTGGGCCATATTAGGGGTAGGACATTTGTGTCTTTATCATTTAATCAAAAAAGAAGTTGCTTCAAAAAGAAAAAAATATTTTCAATTAAAAAAAAATCACTTCAAAAAAAAAAACTTTTTCAATCAAAGAAATATTTGAGACCCAAAAAATTGGTGGATACTTCCGCATTGGTCAGCCCAGAGTCAGACATGTTTGAGTAAGTGTCTACACCAACGTCTACAGCCCCCCGACTTTGTTTGTTTGTGCTGCATTAGTGCTGGTTTGTGCAAAAAAAAAATCGTTTGTGCTGCTTTAGTTTTGAAGATATAACGGGTTAATTATGACACACTGACGTCACGCAGCCCCCCCACTTTGTTGATGTCCAGGTTTTTTCGTGAGGACAAAGTGTGACGTTCCTGCTTTGGAGCTACTGGGCCATGCCATTATATGTTGAAACAGTAGCAATATCAGCTAAAATTACACACTCTCAACTAAAACAAGTAAACGTAGAAAACTTGCACAGAGTCTCAAAACTGGAAAAAACACCCAAAGCAGGAACGCCACACTTTGACAAGATGTTTTGTGGGTTCTTTCAGGTGGCATGTTTTATTTTTAGAGACGACCTTTCCCAAAAAAGCCCCAGCCAGGTTTTCAAACTAGTGACACGTATTACCAATATTAACAAGAGAGTAAATGGAATTGTAACCCACTGGCTTGAAAACTGCTGCGTTCAGGTTGTTTGTAGTGTTGATGGTTACACGTGAGCCGGGCTTCCCACATGGCTTTCCCTTCATGCCTGCCGTTCTCCCTGTTTCTGTCCCACCACGCCCTCGTCTCTCCCCCTCTGCTGCCGTGGACCTCATCCTGTCTTCTCATCATTTTGGTCACAAAATAGCTAAGTAGCTGCTACTCCCACTGCTCGTACAATGGCTCAAGCGATGCGTGTCTCGGACCGTGGTCCCCTCCTCTCCTCCTGAATCACAGTTGCAGCTCCAACATGTGTTTGTTTGTTTTATCTGTTTATCGAGGGCCGAAGAACATAACCTATCTGAAAATTTCACTTTTTTGGGAAAACACAAAAAACTGTGTTGAATGCTATTTTGTTTTAAGGATACCTATATGGGTGGAAATAACGTACAGACAGGCTGATTAGGTGCAGCCCACCTTGTGATGTCATCTAAAGTGAAAACCACCAGTCAGACAATTTTGCAGATAGGAGGTTATGTTCTTCGGCCCTCGTTAGGTTTCTTCCCATTCACAGTGGCCAAAACAAAATACAAAACAAAACGAGGAAATGTAATAATCATTATTTGGTAAGTGTTTTTAGTGCTGTTTTTTGAGCATTGAAATTATTTTCTAACTTGTTACAATAAAAGATTGTAGTGTACAAATTCACATTGATAAAATATATAAATATAGATATATATGAGGAATGTATGTTCTAATGTACGACGGAGTATTAGGGCCAAACAAAAAAACATAAAAAGGAAATTACGAGAATAAAGTCATAATGTAATGAGAATAAAGTCGTAAAATTACGAGAATAAAGTCGTAATAGAATAAAGTCGTAATATTATGAGAATAAAGTCATAATATTACGAGAATAAAGTCGTAAAATTACGAGAATAAAGTCATAATATTACGAGAATAAAGTCGTAATATATTATAAATATATAAATATAACTTCACAAGATGCTCAATATTCCTCATTTTAACACAGGGAGAAGAAGCTCTTCCTGTTAGAGTTCTCATAAATTATATTCTCATAATATTACGACTTTATTCTCGCAACATTACGACTTAATTCTCGTAATGTTACGACTTTATTCTCGTAATTTTACGACTTTATTCTCGTAATATTACGACTTTATTCTCATAATATTACGACTTTATTCTCGCAACATTACGACTTTATTCTCGTAATTTTACGACTTTATTCTCGCAACATTACGACTTTATTCTCGTAATTTTACGACTTTATTCTCATTATATTATGACTTTATTCTCGTAATTTCTAATTTTTTTGTTTTAGTTTGGCCCTAATACTCCGTCGTACTAATGCAATAAAGTGAGATTAAGAATTCTGAAAACTAGATTGAAGTGGAGTCATATTTATTGTCTTTCCGACATAATTTCTGTGTTTCAGCTTTAGATTTATGCTCATATTTTCTAGTGGACATTGTTGTAATATGTCTTTAGATACAACGTATCTAAAGATACAACGAGAACTCATGAGATCACAGCAGAAGTGTAATGTGGTTACAACGATGTAAATCAACGGGAGTCAGTAAAGCTTAGGTCTCCTCTACTTATCTTGTGTGATTATTCACTCACCAATAATACTACAGACATAAGAAAATGATGACACTGGAGGACAAAACAGTTTAATCATTTTAATCCAGGAATGCTTGACTGGAAAGCTGCTGGACTACTTTTTCCGGGGAGAACGGGAGGTCCGGTTCATTTCCTGTAAGGCTTTTGGTAAGACACCACAGACGGATTCATGGTCCTGCCAATCCCATGGCCCTGTGGTTGATTACTTTCTTAAGTGGTGCCAGGATTCTTTTTTATCTCTTAATGTATCAAAGACAAAGGACATGTGTATTGATTTTAGACGTTCTCAGCCCTCTCCGGATAGGACAGTGATTAACGGACAAGATGTAGAAATTGTAGAGTCCTATAAGTATCTGGGAACTATAATAGACAATAAGCTGACATTTGCGAGTAACACCAACTTAAATTACAAGAAAAGTCAGCAGCGTCTGTACTGTCTTAGAAAACTGTCCAAATTCCATGTTGATTCATCCTTGATGTCCATGTTTTATCGCTCTTTCATTGAGTCTGTATTAACTTTTTCTTTCATTTGTTGGTTTTCATCACTTAGGGTAAAGCAGAAAACTGTTCTTACCAAGGTGGTTAATGTCTGTAGCAAAATAATTGGCTAATAATTGGGGGGAGACGCGAAACTTTGTCTGCTTTGAAATTATGCAGTTGTAAAAATTATATTTGCGAATGCGTCATTCATAAGACATTGTTAGGAATAATTTATGAATGTCTTGAATATTTTTTGTGTTTTTTATACACTGGTGACAAACACAGGAAATGATTTCATTCCTTATTATTATATAATTACTCAACATTTAATCTACTCTGATAGGTTTTTAAAGGAAAAATGTTAAAAATGTTGGTCTCATATTAAAAGAGACATTTTTCAGAAATATTTTATGTCCTTTTATGTCCTTTTGTGCGTATTTTATACATTGGTGACATTGGAGAAAAACAAAGTCATATGTATACAGAGTAAACCAAAGAGAAATGTATCAAAAAAACATAATTAATGTTAATTTTTTCAATTACAGACTATTTTGGTGCTAGTATGTACGGGTCGGGGGGCCTGGTTGGTCTTAGACACAAGTAGGGGGGGGGCTCCAAGGAACAAAGGTTGGGAACCACTGCTCTACAGGACCTGTATAACCAACAGCTGTATAGGAAAGCAAAAACTATCCTATCGGACTGTTCCATCCTCTACACCAAGAGTTTCAGTTTCTCCCATCGGGTACATTGCTCAGACTTCCACTTCTCAAAACTACCGTAATAGATATAAACATTCTTTTGTACCTTCTGCCATCTCCCTTCTCAGTTCCATGAGGAAAAGGTAGCTGTTGTGGGGCTTGGTTTTTTAGATTTAAACTCGTTGTCCTTTTTTTACTATGTGTATATATTGCTGCAAAATTAATTGCCCCATTGGGGACAAATAAAGTTATTGATTGATTGAATAAAGACTGTTGAGCATCTTAAATCAGTGCTTCCCCACTGGTGCGGCTTCGGGACCCACCGCTCCCCCCAGGGATTGTGACATGAAAAACAAATTTTTCTTGATTTTTTGTGTTTTGTTGGGTGTCTTGACATCAATTACACCCAAAAAGAGGAGAGAAAGCAGGGCAATGATTGACAGGAAAGGGGGAAAAGGACGTGTTTTTCACTGCGCAAAAAACACCGTCATAAAAAAGTGAATTTTTTCTTGTTACACCTTTTTAGACACATTTGAGGGATATTGGCCAAGACTTTTAATAGTGTTAAAAGCATGTTAAAAATTATGTCACAATACCTTTAATGATGAGCTGCGACCCAAATCGAGGGAATCCTTTAGTTTCTCACATTCATGAAAAGATGATGCCGTTTAAAACTCAGATTGTACAGATCTCTCAGTCACTTCATTGCACGAACATAAAAAAAGTGCAAAAAGTAGTAGCTTCAAAAAGACTTGTGTTGCTCCAGCTGTGAGCTTGGCTTCTACATGAGGAAGATCCCCCGACCCACTGAAGACGGGGCTCCACCCATTCTTAAAAGGAACCCTGGCTATTAAGACATGTAGTCCCTAATTAGCCACAATTGTTCTCTTATACTAAAATATGTTGTTAGAAACACATAAAATAATCTAATTGCTTTAAAAATCTACAATCTTTATCACATATTTTGACCTGCGGGAGGCGCCATGTTTTACCTGCGCAATGCATTCTGGGGGCGATGACGTAGAGCGGTGGCTCTGGGAAGATAAGCCGCGTTAGTTTAACTGGGACAGGTATCTAAAACATAGATGAGCAGCACTCTCCCGGCTGTGGAGGCTGACGAGGGAGCCCATAAGACGTCTCGGTTCAGGCAAACTGGATCAAAGTTCTGTGATGCACGGGGGATCTGCAAAAATGATCAATGTCGTGCGCATCTTACCAGTGCATTAGGCTCCTGCGTAGACGCCGTAGGCTACGCCGTAGCCTGCGTAGCCTACGGCGTAGACGGCGTAGCCGGCGTAGCCTACGCAGTAGACTGCATAGCCGCCGCCGCCGGGATGGAGACGCCAGTGGGAGGATGCACGTTTGGGTGGGCATAGCCCACCCCTCTCCCCCCTAAAACCGGCTTCGGTGCTGGGTGATGACAGACCAGAGACTGAGGGGACTGGTCCGGGACTTTGACGAAACGGGAGGCGCAGACTTCGCTTCAAATAGGCAAGAACATCTTTATTTGATTTAATGACGCCAGATCTGGCTGGGGTTTTTATTGTAGCATCGGCTATCTGCTAGTTGAAACGTGTGGTCGGTTAGTCTGTCTGAGTTTTATGGTGTTTTTATAGTTCATGCTGTATGGTGCGGCACTTTTTTTTTTTTTTTTTTTACTTTTTTGTAGGTGCGCCGTCACCTTAATGTTTAGCTGTGTTTTGATCTGTGTTTCTGGTGCGCCGTCACCTGTTTAGCTGTGTTTTCATCTGTTTCTGGGTGTCAAAACAGTGTACGGGGGCCAGCAGGAGCCACCGTCTGACGTCACTACCCAGAATGTAAACAACAATGGCGACCTACATGTTAAATTATATTTTCAAATTTTATAAAAACGAAGACATCAAAAAGGTTTTTTATAGCACATTGTTATAATTGATACCAACATTTATCTTTTAAGACCTACAAGTCTTAATAACCAGGGTTCCTTTTAAGGGCTGTTGTCTGGAGGGTATGACTGGTTAACATCGTGTAAACACGCCTCCTGGTTCTGATTGGACGAGGGGAGCGGTGGATGCCCACTGCAAGTGGTGCCAAAGAAGCAGATTTGTTTCTCAAATTAGCTTGTTCATGTAATATCTGAAAATAATGGTAATTTCAGCAAATATGACAAAAATACACTTACCATCCATAAGCAATAGTTATATGTTCTGGCTGACTGTCACCCCACAAAATGGAAACACAACAGATGAATTCTCTCCTTTATGTGAAATGTATGTATGTCGTTATGTGACACTATAATTGAGAGCTGGTTTAGAGGACGGCGTTTACGACAGGTAGGCCGCTGCGTGCGGCACCCGCTCCACCACGCAGCAGCTGACGAAGGCGCAGGTCTGGTCGAAGTCACGCACGGCCTGCCAGCTGTCGCTGGCACTGTCGTAGCGCTCCACGTTGCTACCCAGCTGCGAGTTCTCGTTCCGGAAGCCTCCCACCACATACAGTTGCTCCTCCAGCACGGCGATGCCGAAGTGTCTCTGGGCGGAAAGCATGGGGGCCGCCGTGCGCCAGTGCTTGGATACGGGGTCGTAGGCGGAGACGGTGGATACGTGATTGGTGCCGTCCCGGCCTCCAGCCTGGGAGCAAGAAGAAAGACCTCATTTACATCCCTGGTCCTCGAGAGCATCTGTCCAGCAGGTTTTAGATGTTTCCCTGCATCAACACACCTGATTCTTTTTTTTTTTTTTAAATCTTTTTATTTCACAAAAGAAAGGCAATTAATAATTAATAAAAATATGGAAAATAACATCAGTAAGTAATACCTACAGATACATAAGGTACATAAAGTAAATGACAGCAATAAAACAGCAATCAGCGTACAATGAAGTTCTCTAAACCAGAGAATAATGGGAACCAAAATTCTTGAAAAAGATCGGTATTTTTCCAATGTTAGTTTTTCTGATGGTAGAAATGCTGTGAGTTGATCTTCGAAAGTCTTGTAAGATGGCGGGGAATCGTTCTTCCAAAATAAAAGTATACATTTTTTTGCAAAATAAGTGATCAAAATTAATATCCTGCATTTTTTGTTATGTAGTTGTAAATTATAAGTGTCATTTAATAAATATAAACTACTGCTTAAATCAATTTATTTGTCCAGGATTAATTGTGTAAGGGAATTAATTGAATTCCAATAATTTTGTAAACGGTCGCATTCCCAGAATATATGCATGAATGTCCCCTCCATCTTTTTACATCTGGGACACTTTGACGAAATACCTTTTGATATTTTATGCATTTTTATTGGAGTAAAGTAGAATTTGTGGATGAATTTAAAATTAGCTTCCTTAATTTTATTACTTGTAAATGGAAAATGTACTCTTTCACAGATATTTAACCAGGCATTTTTTTCTAAGGTTCTGCCTAATTCCTTCTCCCAAATATTTTTTAACAACTTAAAAGTGGATCGACCTTCTCCTGATAGGATGTTGTAGACTTCACTGATTTTTCCTTTTATTGTATCTCAAGATAACAACGTTTCTTCAATTTCAGATATTCCAAATATTCCAAATGTATGTTTCAGACACATCAAACAGCTTCACATGCAAACAGAAACTAATGCAATGATTTGTAAAATTGATTTAAAAAATTTGTCTAAACCCTAAATAATGCAAAGATCCCAAAGGCCAAAAAGGGTTACCACGTAAATGTGTCTGTTGTAGCTGACGACGCCGACTGCAGACCGAGCCGTTTCCATGGGCGTGATCAGCGTCCACTGGTCGGTGTCAGGGTTGTAGCACTCGGCAGAAAACAGAGGCTCCCCGCTGCTGATTCCCCCACAGATGTATATCTGGGAAATACAAATGTGCGACAGCATGGGACATTAAAGCCATGATGCCAACATGAAGTGTTCAATCTGCAATATTACATTTGCTTTATGTTGTTGTACTTTTACTTTTTTTTTTTACTCTGATGGCATTTTTTTTCTACATATTTTGAAACAATTCAATTTTCAATTCAATTCGATTTTATTGATATAGCGTCTATTACAACAGAAGTTGTCTCTAGGATCTTTTCAGAGACCCAGAGCCAGACCCCTGAGAAATTATTACATAAACATAACATAAACAATGGCGTAAGTAAAAACTCCCCTAGTGGGAGAAAAAAAAAACCCCAAAAAAGAAAGCTCTAAAGAGCTTAATCTTTGTTTAAGTTCAAAATTTGGAGGTTAGCATTCCACTGGAAGCACAGTTACTAGACAGATGAATACATGTTTAAGTCATTAACGAAGTTGGTACCTCTCAAATGTTAAAAATAGCCTACTAGTAAAACTGCTTCTTGTTAATCATAGCTGGGCCAGATACTGCAATATACAGTAAAACAGATACTATGAAAAGGTCTAGTTTAAAGCGACACTACGTAACTTTTCCACCTTAAT
The DNA here is from genome assembly GCF_033807715.1 of Cololabis saira. Taxonomy (NCBI): domain Eukaryota; kingdom Metazoa; phylum Chordata; class Actinopteri; order Beloniformes; family Belonidae; genus Cololabis; species Cololabis saira. Next base: position 40,217,211 of record NC_084592.1, on the reverse strand, counting down.
ATAATATTTCCAGAGACATTGTGATGGTACATCAACTTCCAACAGGTTTAATGACACCTCTGTCATGGTCTGAGGGGTCTGTATCGCCTTCACTGGCACTATGTAACTTTGAGGAGCATGGTAGGAACCCTGCCACACTAAAAGACTACAAATCGTTACGACTTTGACTGCTTTACGGCATACGTCACTTCCCCCTCCTTCCCAATTCGCAGTCGAGACGAAAATGGGCGGGGCGTGGAGCGAGAGCTCCGCAGAAGCTGTTGCTGCGTTGTGGCTGCAGCAGCTCCACACAACAGACGTGGGGAAAAGATCCTAATGGTTTAACTTTTCAACGGTTTCCTGCTCGGAGGCAGAACCACGCAGGCCAAGTATCTGATATAACAAAGTAAAAGAGTGAAAGAGTCGTCGGCTCGCTTTGGATCGCGGCTGTAACGACCAAACACCGGCTTCCACACAGTAAAGCCTGAATTATGGTTCTGCGTTAAATCGACGCAGACCTACGGCGTAGGGTACGTGGCGACGCGCAACGTACGGTGCGTGTCGCCGCGTACCCTACGCCGTAGGCTCTGCGTGGATTTAACCCAGAACCATAAACAGCCTTAAACCACAAACACTCACACAGACCGGGTCGGATCAAAACACGGGTTTTATTCCCCACTTCTCCAGCTAAACGCAGTTGCTGGCCAGCTCTCTGCGGTGCAATCTTCACCCCAATCTTCCCCAATCTTCAGATAAAACTAGTTTGTTGAGGAAAAAATATTAACTCTTATTTGTAGCTGCAGAGGAAAAAAATAATCTCACGAGGAAAACAAAAATAATCACGCCTCGGAGCCTCTTCACCATAATATAGCGGTCAAAAAAAAGAAAAGAGAAGTAAGAGGGATACAAAACATGTACTGTATGTTGTACTATTATACAAATTTATTGAAACACATGGGTGGTCAGTAGGTATTTCATATGGATCCAGACCGTTAATAATCATTATTTTCTCCATATACTGCTCCCTGGCTTCCTTGTTTAAGGTATACCGGTAAATTCCAGTTCCTTTCCAGCAGTTTAACATCTTTTGTTTTGCGTTCCGTCTGTTCACTTGGTGAAACAGAAAAGCATCCCGTCTTCCATCAAAACAAATGCACGCGACGGGACAGGAGTTTTCCAGCAGTACGCGCTGGTGCTCATGGGAAACGTAGTGTTCTTTCTGGTAAAGCACTACCGCTTTTGTCCAAAAGATGCCGCCAAACTCAGAAAAGCTGAAAGTTACGTTGTGCTGCTTTAATGTCAGATGGCTTTAGAGGGCATGAAACATTTTTTTCTTTAGAGGCATCACAATTTCCAGAAGTCCTAATTAAACATCTGTGATTTTCTGACACTGTGACATCCACTGTTGCTATGGACATGAACAGAAATGCTCTAAATCCACGCCCACGGGGATTTCCTGGTCCCCACTTGTTGAGGTGAACAAAACCCACGGCTTCAGAAGGTTTCTTTTCCTCCGGTGTGGTAGCACCCACCTTGCCGTGCAGTGCTGCAGCGCCAGCATCAAACCTCCGATGGTGCATCGGTGCGATTTCAGTCCATTGGTTGGTCTCGGGCTCGAACCGCTCTGCAGACCTGAGTGACTCAGAGCCATTCCAGCCTCCCATGGCGTATATGAAGCCGTTCAGGACGGCCGCACTGACGAATAATCGAGGCACATGCATCGACCCAACCTCTTCCCAACTTTGGGTGGCGAGGGTGAACTTTTGCACACTGCTTAAGTAGATATGGGTGTCACTGCCGCCGCCTATAAAATAAATGGATCCTTGGAGGTGAACGCAACAGCAGAACTCTGGAAAAGGTTGGTCATTCTGATATACTGTCAGCCAGCGCTCAGTTCGCACGTTGTATAACTCGATCTCATCCCAGAAGCCACTGATAGTAAACAGCAGCTCGGCGGGCAGGCGTGTGCGTGTGGGGGGTTTCTCCATGCTGGGGTCACGCAGGATCTCCATGGTGCTGTTCACCATAGTCACACAGTCCAGGTTGTTCCTTACAACATCATCTTTGCTCACAATCTCAACCAAGTACTCAATGGGCATTAAGAGGAGGCGGACCTGGACAGAAACAAGAACATTTGCAGATAGAGACTACATAAGTGATCACAATTAACACAGACTTGTACATTAGCCCTTACAAGGCCAAAACTCTAACTTGTATTTCATCATTAACTGGTCTGTTGGTGGTGGTAGATACTGTACTTTATCTGCCACTTCAACTCATAAAACTGTGGTTGCAGAACTTCTGGACTTCATTTCAATCATTAATAGTTCATTTAATGTCCTGCCTTGACTTACGCTGGGCAGCAATGTTGTCAGGTGGCCCCTGCGTTCCTCAGGGGCAAAGCCTATCCAGCGGAGGATTGCCTCAAAAACAACACTTTCCTGCCTCACGTTCAGCTCGTCTTTCTCTATGAAATACGTCAGCTCCTCCACAGACAGCTGCACGAACTCCTGAGAGAACCTTGCAATCTCCTCGAAGTGAAGCAGGATGTAAAGGCAGGCTTTCTCGGGATACTGGGAGAGTGTTTTGCCAGCCTCCAGGCGACGATGCATCTGTCGGAGCTGAGGTTTTTCTGCAGGAAGTCACAGCAGACCTGAATGATGCTTTTGACGTCGAAGCGCTGCGCTCCCGCCAACAGATCCAGCACGTTGTCCTCCATCACTGTGACGGAGCCGGCGTAGGCGTTCTCCACGATGAGGCTCATTACTTTTGCTGACACGTCCTGGAAGCTGAAGATCTTCTGTGTTGGGTTGCTGCAGAACAGCTCACTGCAGGATCAACATTCAGGTTATGGAGCTAGAACAGTCTCAATAGTCACAAATGCACAGACCTATTCTCAAATGCACAGGGCAAGATTCACACGTGGTAGGACAAGATACACAGATGTATTTCTGATGCACACACAAATATTAACTAAAACCTCCAGACACAGAGACAGTTTGTTCCCCTAAGCTGTTGCTCTGATGAATCTCATCACTCATAGAATCTCAGAGTAATCAATCACTGTGCAATAATAATAATAATAATAACAATAATAATTAAAGCTGCAAGCAGGGATGAACTGGCCCTCGCACCCTTGTGCACGTTCAGGTGTGCTGCAGTGTGTGACTTGTATGTAGATTCTTCAGGCCTGGACATTTAGCGGATGACACCAGCCACGACTCTCTATGTCAAACCATTCAAAAGTTATGCCAGAAAGTAGGAACTATCAGATATCAACCAATCAGAAGAAGGGGCGGGACTAATTCATGCCAATGAAGGTCAAGTACTAAAATCCTAGTCAGATGACACCACCCACGATTCTTTATGTCAAACCATTCAAAAGTTATGGCAGAAAATAGGACTGTCAATATGGACTATCAAATATCGACCAATCAGAAGAGGGGGGGCGTTCTTTTTGGCATCTAGCATCGCCACGGTAACACTTTTGACTGAGAAAAGTAATGCGCATCATCGCAGGTTGGAGACGCACATTTTGATGTATAACACACCTGGGTGCCCGTTACCGTTTGGGCCGAAGAAATGGCATAAATTGCGCCAAAATTACACAAATTAATTCAAAATGGCCGACTTCCTGTTCAGTTTCAGCCATGCCGCCAAGAGACTTTTCTTAAAGTTGCGACATGATACAGGTGTGTATTTTCGTGCATGTACGTCAAACCGTATTGTGGGGCTTGAGGCACAAAGTTTTCTAGGGGGCGCTGTTGAGCCATTAGGCCACGCCAATTAATGCAAACCATGAAATATCACATTTTTCACCAGACCTGGCTTGCATGCAAAATTTGGTGACAATTTTGTGAATTTTGTGAAAATTTGGGGCACGTTTAGGGGGGCAAAAAGGCCCTCCTTTCGTCGGAAAAATAAAGAAAAAAGAAAAAAATATATATATTTATACTACAGATACAATAGGGCCTTCGCACTGTAAGTGCTCGGACCCTAATAATAATAACACAATCATATGCTGTGACAATGCCCCTTTCACTTTTTAAAAATTGCATATATGTTAATAAGAGCTGTCATATGTCTATTACCTATTTACTGTAGAGTGAGCGAAAATACAGAGTCAAATTCCATGTCTTGTCTGACCTGCCCTGGCCAAATAAACATGATTCTGATTCTGATTCTGATATAACCTGATTTACAAATGGTTGGTGGTCTGTGGACTTCGCTGCATTTGTGTGTGAACGTCCACAAATGTCTTTTTTTAAACACGGAATGATCCGTGCATGCAGCATTGCACGGCGAGGTAGGTGCTACTAGACAGGTGAAAAAGAAACCTTTGGAAGTCATGGGTTTGTTCACCTCTACAAGGGAGGACCAGGAAATCCCTGTGGATTTAGAGCATTTCTGTTCATGTCCACAGCAACAGTGGGTGTCACAGTGTCAGAAAATCACAGATTAATTAGGACTGTATTGGGAGTTGCTCAGTTAAAGCGATTGAGATTAATAAGTAAACACTTCTAATAGCAAACAAGGGGATTAAGTAGCGAAACATATTGAATTAGATGTTTGATTTATGGCTCTGCGGTCCTTGCTGGGAGCCATGTTGAACTGACTGAAATTCACATCATATAGTGTTTTGAATGGCTTAATGTGGTTGGCTTATGAGTAAATCGTCCCGCACTTTGGGTGCGTTCTTATGATTGGCTGAAGCAAGGAGGATATCTGATTGGTTGCAGATCATTCCGTGTTTAAAATAAGACATTTGTGGACTGAGGCAAGTCAGGGGAGTCTCAAAATTCACACACAAATGCAGCAAAGTCCACAGACCAAAAACAGTTTGTAAATCAGGTTATATTTGGTTGTGCATCAGAAATACATCTGTTGATCTTGTCCTATGCAGGTGTGAATTGTCCTGTGCATTTGCAAATCATCCCGTGCATGTGAATCTTGTCCTGTGAATTTGTGACTACTGAGAACACGTTTACACATAGCCGGGTATTTACAAAAATTTCCCCATCTACGTTTTGAAAAATACCATCATTTACACAAACCCGCATAAATACGCTGTTAAGCTGCTATAAGCAGCCAAACCTACAGGTGGCAGTGTAACGAGAAGCATAAAGTCATGCTAGCCAATCAGAATCCTGGAAAAAACATCAACAAATGACACGTGTAACTTTCAATTACTTCCAAGATGAACTAGAGTCTTTCGTTTGGAGTGACAGAGAAGTGGAGTTACTTTTAAGTGTGACTCTAGAATATAAAACAGGTCAAATACAAGAAAATATTGACGGTGGCCAAACAAATTGTAAACACAGGTCGCACACATGATGCTGCACTGCAAAAACTCAAAATCTTACCAGGAATATTTGTCTTATTTCTAGTTAAAATGTCTCATTTTTAGTCAAAAAATCTCATTACACTTAAAACATCACCAGATAAATAACTTGTTATTTGACCATTTTCACCTGTTTCAAGTACATTTTCACTTTTTTCCAGTGATGAGTCTTGTTTTAAGTGTAATGAGATTTTTTTGACTAAAAATGAAACATTTTAACTAGAAAAAGGAAAGCTGCGTTTTCATGTAAACGAACAGCCAAAACGCATGGAAAACGCCACAGTTTTTGCTACGTGTAAACCGGGCCTGAGACTGTTCTAGCTCCATATTCAGTGGGTTTGCAGCACAAGGGCCGCGTTCAGACTGCAGGCAAATCTGATATATATCTGATTCCTTCTCATATCCGATTTTCAGGGCTGACTGTCCACACTGTTTTTAGCAAGTGTCCATATCGGATCTGGCTCTGTTCAGACTGGGCCACATCATTGACTGATCTGACGGGTTGCCGTAGCAACGACGTCGGAGCGGAGGCGTCACCCAGCGCGTGTATTGTGTGAAGTCATGTATTTTTTTTATATATAAAAAAATCCCAAAATATCTGTACCGTTTCTGATTGGGTCGGCACTGCGCATCATTTTTAGACATAACAATGAACGCATACCGCAAAAGTTGTGTCTCGGTGGAGGGACCCGGCGTACCAGCAAAATGTGAAACAGAGAAAAGTGTTCAGAACAAAACCATCAGCAAACTAACAAACCAACCAACAAAGCTCAGAGTTAACAAAACGAACCAACAATGAATAACTGGCAGCCCCGGTCTTTAACCTCTCCTCCTAGGAGGAGAGGGGCTGACGGGCTGCAGGTTCAGGCTCACAGCGCGACTGAAGGCTGATTTATGGTTCCGCGTTACACCAACGCAGAGCCTACGGCGTAGGGTACGCAGCGACCCGCACCGTACGTGGAAATGCAGTCTTTTTTTCTTTTCTTTTTTGCTATTAAAACATGTTGTAATGTGAATTTGCAACACTTAAACTACAAATAATAGTTTTTGACGTGACATCAGAGATTGTACATGCTCTCTGTGAAAGGATGAGTAGCTCCACAACTGGAAATGGGCGGGTGGTTTGGAGCGTCTGGGACAGTCATATCTGATCTGAGTGTTTGGAGCTGTTCAGACTGCGACGCATCTGCCCAAATGCGATATGGATCGGATATGAAACTACCTCCTGGAGGTGGTTTCCATCTGGTTTGCAAAAATCGGATATCATGCGGTTTGGGACTGTTCAGACTTCAAAAGAGTCATCCAGTTTCAATCTGGATGGGCTAAAAATCGGATATTTGCCTGCAGTCTGAACGCGGCCAAGATGTATCATTTAAATCCACGTTATGTTAAGTATTGCAATGTAACACTTATGATCTCCCAGTGGATAAATGTTTGACTTGGACACATTTCCATGAGCTCATTGCTAATTATCAACAAAGCTGATTACATCAGTCAAGCTGATGACTGAGCAGGCAAAGAATGTTAGTCTTCCACATCTCAGTTTAACTCAAAATCTATTTGCGAAGTTTATTAAAAGCATTTGAAGTTGCTCCATGTTACATGAAAATCAGGCTAAAGGATAATTAAGTACTCCATGAAAATAGCATGAATCAGTTCACCTGAAGTAGGAGCTGCAGCCGCAGAGGATGATCCTGTGAGCTTTTAACTCCCCATCTCCAACTTTGATAACGGCGTCGCACAGCGATTCCTCCAGAAGGAGCTCCTTCAACACAGAGATGTCCATTCTCAAATGTAGCTCAAAAGATTTCAACTACTGATAAATCTGTTATTTTAAAAAGCTGCAGGAACTTTCTGAGGAAGTTCAAACGCACATATTATGAGTTGATCAATAGGTATTATCATACTGTTTTTATTCGAAAATAATTCCATTATTCCCTTCTTTTGTCAACATGTCATCTAGGTTGTATTTTTTTTAAACCAAATTTTTCTGTAGCAACATTTGAACTTGCCAGTAGTTGGATATGAATATTTCCTAAATGTATTTAAGAGACTAAAACAAATCAGATCAAATCAAAATAAGAGTCTCTTCCCTGTGTGATAAAAAAAAGTACATACAATTTGAATTTTCTAAATTGTATAAACACCGCACTGTAAGAAGTATCCTCAAGTTCTAGGAAATTCCTGTTATCAGTAAAAGTTGTGTGACGTCAGGTGAAGAGGCAACTGCAGAGACTGAGCTAAAACACGGCTGCAGGTCCGGATGGCATTCAAACACTTTTTTTCTTTGATTGAAAAAGTTTTTTTTTTCTTTTTGAAGCAACTTATTTTTTGATTAAATGATAAAGACACAAATGTCCTACCCATAATATGGCTCAAACACAAAAAAACACTACTTCAATCAAAAAAGTTGCTTCAAACAAAAAAAAACTTCACTTCTATCAAAGAAAACATTTCCAATCAAAGAAAAACTGTTCAAATGCATTTTTTGCATTCAAACACTTTTCTTTGATTGAAATAATTTTTTTTGATTGAAGTGAATTTTTTTAAATTGAAAATATATTTTTTGATTGAAGCAATCTTTTTTTGATTGAATAATTAAGAAACAAATGTACCTCCATATATTTTTAGTTACATCCACGACACAATCGTCATACCAGCAAAGGAAGAAAGAGCAGGTGATAAAACGTATGTTGCCAAAAACCCCACAGGTGTTTTTTTTTTCCACTTAAAAAAATCTTCACACCAATAATTCATACTTGAGACCTCAGACATCCTTTGAGATTCAGAGAACGCAGCTCGAGGGAGAAGGCTCTTTTTTCTTTCTTCTTTTTTTCCAGCCGCAGCATCGACACAGCTGAGTCGCACCTTCGGGTTCAGGGACGGCCCCGGACGGCTTTCAGCACATGCTGATGCAAGAGGAATGAAAAACTTCCACCCAACGGTTCTCTGTTTGACTTTTATTTTCAGCATACAAAATGTTTCGTCTGCACCAAATCCGCCCGAGCCTCGACGGCCCCGCGCTCAGACGGCCGGGAGAGTTTTCTGATCACAGACTGGAAGCAATTATCGTTCTGAAAGCGTGCATATCTTTAAGAAGGCCACTGAACAGTAGTTAAAATCTTGATTTGCTGACCTCTAGTGGTCAGATGGGCTCTGCAGCTGTAACATATCCACCAAGTTCAGTGCAGCTCTCATGCAAATAGATTAAAGGGGACCTATTATGGCATCTAATACCTATTTTAAACAGGCCTTGAATGTCTTAAAAACAAGCTTTTGATTGTTTTTGCTAAATAAATTAGAAATTCAGCCTCTGAGCCATGTCTTTATCTTCCCATTCTCTAACCTCATTATCTATGAGGGATTCTGAGTGGGCGGGGCTATGATAATGAGGCACTGTGCTGATTGGCTGCCTGAATGACGTATTATACCGCTACGAAAAAATGGCGGAAGCTCCGGCCGGCGGAGTTAGTTGTGGCCGTGGTTTCACGCATCGGAGGCCAATCGATGTAAATCACATTTTGGTTATGTAACGACGGGAGCAGAATCTGAACGGCTTGTAGAAGCCACATCACACTGGACGGCTCATCCGGGCGGCTGTACAGACACTGCAGAATTTAGTTGCTTTCCTCCTTCTCTGAGTTGGCAGGCTGAGGGGAGACCACTTTATATATGTTAAAGCAAGAAAAAACCTGTTTTTCATAATGGGTCCCCTTTAAGTCATCCTTGCAACCTGTATTAAAGGCCCAGGATTCAGGTTCACTTTGGCTCCGGTCCATAAAAGGACTCATTCAGTATGTCAAATGTTAACATTTCTGATAGTACAGTAAGAAAAGATGAGATTTATGGAAGTCATAAAAGTTTATCTGGGTTGGTATGATAACGGAGGAAAGAAGGAAGAGAAGACAGGAGGGAAAAGCCAAAGAAAAATAAAGAGAAGTCGCTCTCGGGAAGTGTTGCCAAGAGACCGGCTTCTCAAAAAGAAAAGATAATTGCAGCATGGGTTAAACTAATAACGTTGCATCTGAACAAACCACAAGTCTTCTGGAGTGATGTCCTTCTGACAGATGAGACCAGAGTGGAGACGTCTGTTTCATAATACCGAATATTTCAGGAGACAGCTCATGCCGCCTATCAAATATGGTGGTGGATGATCTGCAGCCACAAGATCTGGACACTTTGCAGTCACAGACCTGACCAATAATGCCTTTGTGCACCAGATTATCCCAGACTGGGCCCTGGCATTTTGGTGGTCCTGAACAACATTTTGTGGTCTCAAAACCGCTAAGACAGAAACCAAATCACACACTGCTTACAAGTGAATGAACAGATACATTTGACAGATGGACAAAGGAACTATCAACGAATCTTTTACTTTCTTTTGACGTAAAAAACTATATTTGCATAGAGGACCGCAAAGATAATTTATAGGCGGAGCAAAAGATCACAAACACGCTGCAAATCTACAGCTAAATGCTTGAAAAAGTCATGCCTGGAGGAGATGCAAAGTCCCAGTACAAGTTGAAACCGCTGGAAAGTCAGGCATGACACAAGAGCAATCTTGCAGCGACTCGCTGGGAGTGAGGGCTTAAGTAGCAGCCCAGGGCTGATTCCAGATGTGGAGCAGGTGTGGACGACAGGAGAAACCATAGTGACATGATGAGGCAGAGCTGGCAGGTGAGTGAGGCAGGTATGGAGCTGGAGTGGATGTGATGACACTGATAACATCAGCCACAAAAGGTGGCTCCACCAGGTTCCACCTTGATTTCCACAGTCTTGATTGTAATTTTTAGCAATAAATAATGACATGGTGTAATATGTCATGTAACTATGTTTTCCTGCATGTTCACAGCTGAACGTGGGTTCAGATGTGCTTCATCGTGTGCACAGGGCTGCAGCTTTTCCTGTCAGCTTGTATCCGTGCGTGTGTGCACATGCGGTTTCAGCTTTTCACAGGAAGTTCACTCTCACTTTCTGTCCCACAGCCGAGAATCTGCTCGGATGGTGTTTGGTGGAGTGGATGCCCGCCTGCCAGCGGCGTGCAGGCCAGCTGGGTCGCCCCAGGGGTGGAGACACGCGCCGTCCCCCGCCGGCACCTCCCAGGACAGGAACGACCACCGCAGCCGTGGATGCGGTGGTCGTGGGATCCACAGGTAGGACGACTTGCACCCTCAGCGCTGGAGTTACTCAGAGAAAACTTTCAGAATGACTCAGAGCGATGTTCACATGCTCCGTCAGCATTCGCGTGTGAGATCTTGTAGTTGTGCAGGAAAAAAAGGGAGTTAAGTGCAACAAATCCTAAAAGCTGATGACAGGTTCTCATCATGTGGTGGCACGTTTGCAGATATTTGATGTTAGTTAAAACAGACGTGCCGCAGTGCAGAAGAGTTTAAAGAATCAGAAACAAAAGGCAATGTTGTACAAAGAAAAACTTCTATTTACATCAAATCAAATTAAATCAATCTTTATTTGTATAGCGCTTTTCATGCAAGTTTCATGCAAAGCACTTTACATAAAACATAACCCCCCCCCCGTTACATACACACACACACAGACAGGCGCAAGCACACTACAGTTCACACAAGAGAGCTGAGCACTGAGAGTCCAGATGAGGAAACGGTATCAGGTAGCCGTCCACGCCAGGAGGTCTCATAACCCGCAACCACAAGGGGGGGCTCCACTGAGACCATCCCGGCCCGGACGGATAGAGGAGTCCACACCACAGCGGTGAAGCCGTAGTGCAGAGCTCCACAACCATCCAGGCCAGAACCACCCCCAGGACGACCCCCCTGCAGGCCAGAGTCACTCCCAGCATGGAGGCTCCCCATGAGGAAACACTGGAGATAAAAGCTACAAGAAAGCAGGATAAGATAGGCTATGAAGTTAAAATACAGACTAAAAGGGTTTAAAAGTATAACATAAAATCCTAAAAGTAAGTCTAAAAAGCAAGACGTGCTAAAACAAGGATAAGAACAACTTAAATAAAACCTGGGTTAAAACAACAAGAACAGCTACTGTAGTTATAGTCATAATGTCTCATCCTTGATCCAGAACAGCTGGATAGTTGTTTTGTTTTGTGCAACTTCATGTCCATACCGTGCATGCATCTCATGTGCAACAGCAGAACGCATTACATTACAGTACATTGTAGGTGTGATGCAGCGTGCTGCTCCGCCGTAACTGCTGCACAGGATGTGAGACAAACCTGGTGAGAGGAGACGAACATGTCTCCATGCTGTAGGGCCAGACTGCAGCAAGTCATTTTGTTCAGATAGGAGCAACAATAGTAAAAAAAAAAAAACAAAAAAAAACACATAACAGGTTCAACAAGATAAATAGAAGGTGAGTGGTGGGAAAATGTTTGAATAAATAAATAAATAAATATCGGGGAATCGGGGAGTCCAATAATTCGCAAATCTCATAAACCCATATTTTATTCACAATTGAAAATAAAATAAAACAAAAAATAAAACAATTGAAAATAAAATAAAATTAAATAAAATTAAATAAAAATAAAATAAAATAAAGAACAAATATCAAATGAAGAAAAGAGAAATTTTACAATGTCATGGCAAATAATAGTTTATTTTTTAATTGAAGTGGAAACAAGACATTTCAAAAATGTTGGGCAACAACAGGCAGTAAATGTGAGTGGTACTACAAAGAAACACAAGAATGAACATGTGCAACTAATTATGCTAATTGGCAACAGGTCAGTGACATGATTGGGAATAATAATGATAATAATATTAATAATGTGGCCCTGTGATGGACTGGTGACCTGTCCAGGGTGTGACCCCTGCCTCTCGCCTGAAATGAGCTGGGATAGACTCCAGCAGACCCCCGAGACCCTGCAAAGGATAAAGCAGGTATAGATGATGGATGGATGGATGGATGGATGGATGGATAATAATAATAATAATAATAAAAGAATCTTAGAGAGACAAAGTGTCTTGGAAGTGAAGATGGGCAGAGGTTTACCAAGTTGTACAGAGATTCAGAGAATCTGGAGAAATCTCTGTGCGCAGGGGAACAGGTCAAAGGTCAATACTGGATGCTCGTGACTGTCAGGTCCTCATGTTGAGCTGCATTAAAAACATGCTTGATTCTCTGAAGAAAAAACATCGTTTAGGCTCAGGAACATTTCCAGAATTCAAAGTTGGCACTTCTGTGCGCAGTTGCAGGTTAAAAGATCATAATTCTTGCCAAGAAGAAGCTATACAGCACTTGATTATGATCCAGAAATGCTGAGATAATTCAAAGAGAGCTGCCCCTGCACCCCTGATGGTATTGAGGTGGATTAGTGGCTGTGGGATGGACGGCTCGCGCTTCTGGAAAGCAAAGGTTTATAGAGGTTTGGGAGCCAAAAAAAGAGAAATCCTGAGATCCCGTGAAGCTATGCCAACAACATGGCTTCACAGTAGAAGTAGACCAGACCTTTCACCAACTGAAAACATTTGGGACATCAATGAAAAATGCAACAAATGCAAAAACAGACCCCGGACTGTCGGGTAAAGATTGGAGTCACATTTCCTCAGTTGTTTTCCATCTTCTGTTACTGTATGGGAACAAGATGTTTATGAGATTTGCAAATCATTGCATTGTGTTTTTACTTACGTTTTGCAGTGTCTCAAAGTTTTTCTGGAATTGTTTTATATACACAAATGAGAACAAAAAAGTCACTCATAAAAGTAGAGGGATTTAACCCCCTGTCCTCCAGGGTGGAACTCACTGGTCAAACTGTGTTTCAGTGATTCCTTGTAGAATTGATGTACTGTTTTTGTTGTTTTGTTTGTTTTCTGCGGTCTTTCTGTCACTGATATCGTCGTGCCCGGTGCTAATCAACAAGTTTGCTTCTCTTCAGCTGATGCAACCTGCAGGAAATGCATCGTAAGGCCTCAGCGAACCCTTGAACCTCTGATAGAAACAGCAGCAGGTTGTGTTTTCATCATGCTGTTAAAAGACGTGAGTCACGTGCAGCTTTGATCAATGTTGACATGAAAGATGTCAGACATGATGAACAATAAACACTTCTGTCAAAGTGAACCTGAATTTACAGGATGTTTCTGGTGAAGCAGGATTGTTAGACTGGCTGGATTTAGGCAAGGCAGGTTTATTTGTTGAGATTTCAGCAATGAGGGAATTCAGGGTGTTTTACTTAAAAACATGAAAAGTAAAGAGAAGGAAAAAACGATTGAGTTACAGAGCAAAGACATAATAAAGAAAACTTAAAATTAACTAGAGTTGCAGTGTCGTACTGAAGTAATATTGTTAAAATCTAAATTCAGAATAGTTCAAATATTTCAGTCAAAGCTGTAAACAAATGAGTTTTTAACCTTGATTTAAAGGAACTGACGGTTTCAGCATTCCTGCAGTTCCCACAAGTTTGTTCCAGATGTGTGGAGCATAAAAGCTGAATGCTGCTTCTCCCTGTTTGGTTCTGGTTCTGGGTACACAGAGCCGACCTGAACCAGAAGACCTGAGAGGTCTGGATGGTTGACATGGCAACAACAAGTCTCTGATGTATTTTGGTCCTGAACCATCCAGTGATTTATAAACTAACAGATGTATTTTAAAGTCTCTTATCTGAGGTACAGGGAGCAAGTGTGAAGATCTCAGAACTGGAGTGACGTGGTCCACTTTCTTAGTTCTGAACTTTTCCAAGGTCCTGCTGAGACATTAGTCCTTCCTTTGATCCTGGAGATGTTCTTCAGGCGAAAGAAGGCTGACTTTGTAATTGTTTTAATGTATCTCTGAAGGTCCAGGTCTGAGTCCATGACTACACCCAGATTTTGCGTCTTATCAGTGGTTTGTAGCTGTAATAGCTGAAGCTGTGTGCTGACTCTTAAATGTTCTACTTTTGGTCCAAAAACAACCACTTGAGTATAAGCTTGTATGGGCTCACTGTTACCTGGTGAAACTATAATGTAAAGGTGTGTGTCATCTGCGTAGTTATGGTAACTTATCTTGTTGTTTATTACTATCTGAGCTAGCGGCAGCATGTATATGTTAAAAAGGAGAGTTCCCAGGATAGAACCTTGAGGAACTCCACATGTAATTTTAGTTGATTCTAATGCAGGGGTCAGCAACCCGTGGCTCTAGAGCCGCATGCGGCTCTTTAGCGCCGCCCTAGTGGCTCCTGGAGCTTTTTCAAAAACCTTTTTTATCCTTTTTTTCTTATTTTTTAATCTTTTTTCTCCCTTTTTTTTTCCTTTTTTTCTTCTCTTTTTTTCTTATTTTTTCTCTTTTCTTCTTCTTTTTCATTTCCTTTTTAATCTTGACATTTCGACTTTTTTCTTGAAATTTTGACTTTTTTCTCGACATTTCGACTTTTTTCTCGATATTTCGACTTTTTTCTCAAAGTGCATAATGAAAAAAATAATCTTCCCCCAGTTATAACTAATATAGATACATGCAGCATGTGTTGTCTTCATTCTAAGGCTTATACAAGACTTTTCATTTTTGCGGCTCCAGACATATTTGTATTTTGTGTTTTTGGTCCAATATGGCTCTTTCAACATTTTGGGTTGCTGACCCCTGTTCTAATGCAAAGTTATCTATTGACACAAAGTTGTTCCTGGCCTTTAAGTAAAACTCAAACCAGTCAAATCAGTAATTTACAGTCACTTATGGTTTGAATAGAAAATGTGACTCTGAGGATATTTTTTCAGGTTCAAAACTGCGTTTTAAAAAAAAAACAAAACAGTAGCTATAAGTCCTGTTTTGTTTTGTCTTTTTCTTATGTCTCTGGTTTGAGGTTTGCTGCAGTTGAGCAGTTAGGATGTGGTTAATACACTCAGGCATCACGGTTGGAGGCAGCAAAGTACACGTATGTTCACATGCTGCACACATTTTCCAATGTCGCCGTTGGTCGTCGGTTTTGCACGCTTTCAGGAAGGCCATTTTGGTTTCTGATTTCCCAAAACATCCCTGCATTCATTCACCTGTTTGTTTGTCTGTTTTCTTCTTCTACAGTCAGTTTGATGTTGCAGCCAACAGCAGTGAAGTTTGTATCTGCAGGAAAGAGATGGTTTGTTCACACCATCCAGAGAGGTCTGCCACAACACTGAGGCCAAACAGGAGACACTAAAAAAAGAGATTTTCTGACAAACATTAAATAGCTGCTACAACTGGTGACAAGCAAATTAAGTTAATCCAATACGAGTGAATACGCCAAATTCATCCAAACTCAAGTCATTGCAGCGCTAAGTAGCTACAGTGATGATGGCTAGCCATTAACTACTGCCAGCTATGGATAAAAAGACCACACCCCTAATTATGCACACATTTTTATCTTAATGAGTTTCATTAAAATTCCTTTAGTGAGTGATAGTGTGCACCGAGACAGACCCAAGACCTGCTGGAAAGCCTACTGAATATCTGATGGTTGGCTTCAGAACACTTCAAGTTCCCCCGTAGAGCTAAAAAAGATGCATGGATGGATGGATGGAGGGATAAATCTTGACCAACTAATCAAGATTCGTTTTTTGTTGTTAAACATCTGTATGCTCTCACTTGCTCAAATTATGAAAAAAAAACCTAAATGTGTTACCATAACAATGCTGATGACACAAACATATATATTACCAACTCCTACTTTGTGTATCCAGAGTTAGAACCAAACACGGGAGGCAGAGCTCAGCTTTTATGCTCCTCCCCTTTGGAACAAACTCCAAGAATGTGTCAGGGCTGCTCTCTAAGTTGCTTTAAGTCAAGGTTGAAAACTTTTTTATCTACTGCTGCATTTCAGTAATCTCTCACAATGCACTACAACCTTTATTTCTTACATTTCATTTGTTTAATTATTTTTAACTGTTGTCTGTCTGTCATTAATTACTGCCTTTAAACTATTTTGTGTTTTGTTCTATTTTGTTTTATTTACCGGTAATTGCTTTTTTGTTTAAACTTAAATCATGCTTTTTATTTCTACTATGTGATGTTTTAATGTCTCTGTAAAGCACTTTAAATCACCTTTTTGTGGAATTGCGCTAAATAAACTTGCCTTGCCTTGCCTAATCTAGTCACAGGTACCAAACTTCACGTGACTGGAAACCTCCCTGGAACAGAGCGTAACCTGCCTGTTACATAATATGACGCATGAAATTGGTCCCTCACTCACGCACTGAATTTAGTTTAAACATTTCCTCCTTTTCCCAGTGTCCGGGCCTGAAGGTAAAAGCCAGGCATTTTCCACCTCCCGGGGTAGATTTCTAACAACATTCTGATCATGTTGTTTGTGTGTTGCACCTTCACAGGGACACGGAAGAAGGAGGGAATTGGTCTGTAAATCATTATTATTGTACACTCGCTCAAAATATTTAAACAATGCTGAACTGATGAGATACCATCACCGAAAATCACAGAAATAGGGAAACTTCTCATTATTCAGGCAGATGGCAAAACCAGGCACTATTATAGTCAGGTTTTAGAACAACTGAAGAAACATGAATGAAAGCGGCTGGATCCTTTCACATCAAGGAAAGGACGACGCCACTTGATGTGAGGCCAAAGACTCTCTCACAGTTATTCAGTATGGCTTGTGCAAAAAAAGATAAATAAATGGTTGTCATGTAAATATTGTTAACCCTTCCTGTTTGCTGACCATAGTTATAAGCAGAGGAGCCTATGCACCAGCTCAAAAATCTAAACATCAGCTGGTGAGGAAGCTGGAGGAGCCGCAGCACTTTTATTCACTGTACTGATTCTGTACTGTACATGCAGCTGGATCTGTTAATCCAAACTGTTCAAACCTTCCTGGTCAACCTCTCCACGAATCAGTGCACCACATGCACACAGCATCACTACACGCACCTCATGCACACAGCTCAGGGTGTTAAAAGGACCACGACACAGTTATAACAAGCGCAAGCACCTATTATCTCCTTTTTCTTCTATATTTTGGATCTTTTTCTTCTCATAACGCACAAAATCGGTTGACTTTCAAACATATATAAAAAATCACATGATATGCACTTTGGATCCCATTTATATTGATTGAGGTGGAGTCACTTTGATTGTAAATCAAACAATTTCTGTGTCTGTTTAGTCGGTATAGCCTAAATCATCTCTTTCCCTGCAAGCTCTGTGAGCATCTTGTTTCCTCTCCTTCTTCCCTCTGAGTTGCTTCACCGTGCTGTTATTGGCTACCTTCCTAAACCAGTCAGACGTGTTACTGCCAATCGTGTCACAGTGAGGAACGACTGCAGGATGTTTCTTTTTTAACTAAATTGCATCTAAGGAGCGCATGGCTGGCTCCACGTGGAGACGGATGGATGGAATGTTTGGAGTTTAGAGGAGCAGTCTAACTCAAGTCTTACTTGAAATTCCTTTTCACATTAAAGCAGCACTATGTAACTTTTCCACCTTAATATAATATTTCCAGAGTCATTGTGATGGTACATCAACTTCCAACAGGTTTAATGAACCTCTGTCATGGTGTGAGGGGTCTGTATCTCCTTCACTGGCACTATGTAACTTTGAGGAGCATGGTAGGAACCCTGCCACACTAAAAAACTACAAATTTTTACGGCTTTGACTGCTTTACGGCATACGTCACTTCCCCCTCCTTCCCGATTCGTAGCCGAGATGAAAATGGGCGGGGCGTGGAGTGCAGATCTCAGCAGAAGCTGGTATTATGGCCGAAGCAGCAAAATAACCGAAAAAAATAAAAGTTTTATCGGAGGAGGTGAAAAAAGAAAGCGGGAGAGTAACAAGCTTAATGCCCGGACAAGAATAAACATTGGCCCCGCGTTCACTCGCTGGCGTGAGCTGAAAGACGAGGAGGGATGTCCGACAAGAGAGACAGAATTGTTATGATACAAATGTAAATGTAGAGTTCTATTTTCAATAAAAATCTAAATTAGAATGTTTTCACATACATGGGATTCGTCTTGGGTTCTAGTATTTTTCCTGAGAACTGTAAAATTGTGCAGGGCTGATCTGCAAAACATTCAGTTATTCACAGGTTATAAAGTATTTTTTTATTTTGTCAGTAAGTATGTTGGACTACTAATTTATGACGAAGTCCCTCTAAAAAACGTGACAGGAAAAAGGTGCAGAGCGTATGAGTTTGTAGGGCGCATTATCTCGCTGAAACAACTTAATAAAACCAAGTTGAACTTAGTGTTTTTCAACATCGTCATATTATATTGTTTAGCCAAAAATAGATACATTACCTCTTCATTATCCATCCTGCAAACGACCGCTGAAAACAGAAAAGTAGTTTTGAAAGTCCGTCCCGTCTTCTCTCATCAAAACAAATGCACGCGATGGGAGATCAGGATCTTTCCAGCAGTACGCGCTGGTGCTCATGGGAAATGTAGTGTTCTTTCTGGTAAAGCACTACCACTTTTGTCCAAAGGACCCACCAAACTCAACAAAAGCTGAAAGTTACATTGTGCTGCTTTAAGAGAAAATGTTTTTGGAAAAATAAAAAAAGAAAAAAAAAAAAAAACAGTTCCATCTGCAATTTTAAAACTTTTATTTATTGCTTAATCAATTGTTAAACAGTCTGATTTCACATAACAACACATGAATAACAAAGGACCAGTTATTCACAGGAGGCCCTAAGACCGTCATAAGACACATTCCGCTGAATAACAAATCTTCAGATTGTAGTCATTTTTCTATCAAGTGGCAAAAGATTTAGCTCCACACCCCATCTGTAGGCATGGAGGTCAGGAGATGTCTGGGACGGGAGACTAAAGCTTGACCATGCTCACTGAAATATTTCTTCAAATGAATCTGAAACCGATATTTTAACACACTCGCACATACAACTAATTTGGGTTGCTTTATATACGCTCTAATTAACACAACTGGAAGCTGCATTTCACAGAGTATACCACGCAGAAAACATATCTTAGAACAAAAACGGGATTTAAATGAGCATCAGCTAATTTAGTAAGATGGACTCCCCAAATGCACAGTCACAGCAACAACGTTAACCTGATCATCACACAAGACCACAGGTCTTAAATGTTTAACCTGAGAGGAGTGCACTGCTGCATCTTCTGCAAATAAAGCTGTTTTACGTCAAATATAAGGATCCTGAAGTGTAGATCCTTCTGCACTGTTAAATGTATTGTATTACACCTGTTGTGTAATCACCCATTTTACACATTCTTTTATGTACCTCCTGAAACTGCAAGGTTTTAAAGGTCAATAAAGAGTTAACGCCCTGTTTTACAAAAGAACCAGTTTTCATTTCTGGTTAATGCGAGAAGACATGAATCATTTTCCTTTAGGTTTCACCAAATTACACATTTAACAGTTCTTAGAAATACATGCAGGAGATTTGTTATCTGCGATGACAATGCTTAATGTGCTGTTATTGATAATAAATTGTTTCACACCCTAAAGCAGGAAATGAGTAGTTTTACCAGTATGAATGTCCTTTCCAACATTTTTTTACTCTTCTTAAGCAACGGTGATGAATATTAAAGAGGTTCTGTCCTCTGCTGCACAACTTGGTTTAAAGAAAAAAACAACTGCCAAACTCCTCCTGATGAACATGATTTTTGAAGTTTTTAATGGAAATTCCAAAATGATTTTAGTATTTTTTATGTCTTTATGCCTAATGCAGAGGTTCCCAAACTGGGGGGCGCGGCGCTATTGCAGGGGGGGCGCAACGAGGTTGGAAGGTAGATTAATTAAAAAAAAAAAAAAAAAAAAAAATTTAAAGATTATTTATTTCTTTAAGATTTTAAGGCTCGAAAATTCTGTTACGTACAAAAGGGGGGCCTGGCAAAAAAAGTTTGGGAACCACTGGCCTAATGGAAGTGTAGAGCCTGTACCAATAGGCTATACTCAGGGCAACAGGGTTGGTTTTGTTTGGGACGCGTGCTTCAAATTGATGCAAACGCTCAGACTTAGGATCCGGGTCGGATATGCCAATCCATTTATTTCGTAATCAGCAGTAGTCAAAGCAAAAGTAATTCCAATATTTAAACTAAACAAACTTATGACAGAACGCCACTCTCTGTCTTACACGTCTTGCACGGTTGCACGGTTGCACGGTCAAAAACTGTTTGTCTTCCCCCTGTCGCACCTGCCTGCAATTACCACCCAGGTGGCTTATAATGGTTACCAGGACAACCACCCACCATGGCTGATTGACAGGCTAATCATGACGTAACAAAAAGGGGGTATGACAACTCATATTCAGCTAAATAAATAAAACAATAAATCAAAGTATTTTGGCTCCAACAGGAAGACTGTTTATTTTGTTGTGACTGACACTCTTGATTTAGTGTTATGAAACTGTACATTTTCATACTAACCATACTATTTTCCTCAACCTAACCAAACAGATTTAAAACAAAAACTAAACAGCTCGTGAATGAGAAAAAACATCTGTGGCCAGAGCATCCAGTCGATCTGTTTTTGCTCCGAAGGCATAAGAGCATAAGCTGCAGGGTGAAGAATCACTATGACTTGTTTAGGTTTAGGTCAAGGGGCTAATTCTGGTTTGCTAAACTTCATCCAGAAAATATGGAAAGGTGTGGTTCCCTGGCTCCGTATGTCAGTCTCCACCGATCCCCATGTTAAAAAGTTTACGACAGTATGCCGAAGTAACGACAGTTACAAACTGGCAGGGCAGTTGCTAGGAATTCTGGGCCCCCTTAAAGAATATTGCCGTGGGCCCTTTTCTTTTTATTGCAAATAAACATATAACAAATCTAACAAAACTTTTTTTGTTGTTTTTGGCTACTCATATGTTACACTAACACATCTTTACAAGACCACATTGAACACATCATGATAACATAACGGACATTCGTTTGATGCTCATAATTACTGATTAGGCTAAAAAAAAAAAATAAAAAAAATTACTGATTAGGCTTGAATGCGTCATAATACAATCCACTGCAGACAGAGACAGTCACTGTAGTAGCAACGTTATTAGTAACGTTCAGTTAGCGACTTTTTTTGATTCATGACTGGTCCAGTCCTGAGTGTAGCCCAGCTGGATGACAGCTAGTAAGCTGCAGCTGCGGCTCATCAAGGTCAGCTAATAGTTTCATTGCACACTCTAGCCCACTTTTAAGCTTGAGTTATGGTTCTGCGTCAAAACGACGCCGTGCCTACGGCGTGTGGTACGCGTCGACGCAGACCACACGCCGTCACTGACGCCATCACTGACGTGCACCTCCCGAAAATTGTAACTATGCGTTGAGGCGATGCAGACCACCCGCAGACGGAGAGGGCTGTGATTGGTTCGCATGGAAGCAACGCATTTCCGGTTTCCGGTTTGAAGCAGTAGTGAACTTTCAGCGCTCTTTTCTTTGTGTATGTGTGATTTTTTTTGTCTTATCTCTTTGATTCACTGTGACCGGAAAAAGTCGGATAAACCATTCAGGAAAAGATCGCTTACTAGCGGTCACGGGGGGTACTGCACCGCGGCGAAATGGAGTGACGGAGAAGTCCGAAGGATTCAAGACGGCGTCACGGTGACGGCCTGTGCTCTGCGTTGGTTTGACGCAGAACCATAATTCAGGCTTTACTCTCACCATTCTTGGAGAAGAACAGTTTTATGTCCTGGGCTCCTGCTCTGCTGCTCTTATTTCGGGCCTCCTTTTCTAACCTTTTCTGGTGCCTGGATTTGTGCTTTTTGGGGGGCATGATAGCTTTCCACCATCTAACTACTGTACATCTAGTCCAGTCTCACGTTCCTGCAGCGCGCTGCTCACTCGCACAGAGCTGGGTGGACCAAACCATTTTTAAGAAGGGAAGGGGCAAAGGGAATTATCAAAGTGATTTAAATTAGAGAATATTGTGTGGCTGGTGGCTCTGTTTGAATTTGGATTCATTAGTATGAGTATATATTGTGTATTATGTATGCATAATCATTTTTTCATAGGTTACTGGGGGGGCCATGTGTGGGCCCTTGTGGGCTGTGGGCCCTTATAATTGTCACCACCTTTCCCCCCTATACGACGGCGCTGCAAACTGGTACAAAAAACAGTTAATGGCAACTGTGCCTGTGAGGGAGACGCCTGAGTGACACCTGCATTGCTGTCTATGACGTGTCTAGCAACTTGGCGTTCACTTTTTTCGGTGAATTTGAATACTGAGCTGTGATATAATAAATACTTATTTAGAAAAATAAGTCATATTTTCTTACTTTACAGAAAATATGACTTGTGTTGCTGTGAATTGATAACAGACCTCCACAACTGGCTGCAGGTTGTACCTTGAACGGTTCGGGAGGAGCTTGTGGTGATTGAGTTAAGTTAAGCATGTTACGACTGCCCGGCTGGTGGGACTTGAGTTTGTGGAGCAGCCGGACTGCAGCACTTCTGTCATCAACCTTGTTTTTTGTTTCTCGCCCAATCAGCACTGACCAGCGACTGACTGATATCAATACCAGAGACGTTTTATAAACGAGACCCCCCACTACGGTTGGGTGTCCTGTATCTGTGTCACGTGGGTTTCCCCACTGCCCCGCCCCTTTAGGAGACTAACGGCAGGTCCTGAGTCTATTGCGTCCTATGGGAAAAGTGAACGTGAGCACAGATTATTACCAATTCCTTCGCCCCATTGTAACCTAAGTAAATATGGGTAACATTTTTCAAAAGCCACAAACCTTCTGAACATTCTGACACCAGAATGGCAATTTTCAGACCGACAGATGAGGAGAAAATGAACTTTGTTTGAGACCTGTCTCTGTCTGAGCAACACACTCTCGCGAGATTTGGCTCTCGTAGCTAATAATATAATATAATAATAATACATAGCTCTCCTTTCTGGTGGTGCTGATTCAGAGATTCAGAGTCGTCGGTCACTGCAGAACTGCCAACGTCGTTTTCCCATCGGATAAACTTTAAAACTAAAATAAAACTTGCTTCTTTGCTTAATAATACTGTTATTGTTATTATTGAAGTCTTTTTGAAAGGGAAAAAAAGAATATTAAACTGATCCCATGATTGATATCAGGTTGATATCAGACATTAAAGTAGCAGATAAAAAAAACGAGCGGCAAAATAGGGCGCAAATATTAAAGTTGTACTGTATCTTGTTCACAACACTTCCAAAACGATGTGGGGAAAGGGGCGACCACGCCCACTTAGGAGACAGGAAGTGTATACCATTTCATACCACTGGCAGAAACGGTAATGCGTTATCTTCTGTATAGAGTATCTTTGTCAATACTGACAACCGATCAATAAATCCACGACGTGTTTCCTGGTCATCGAATGTGTCACATACTGCATACAGTTTTTGTGGTGGTCATTGAAGCAAAACCAGCCATAAAAGTTGGATTTGCAAATATTCTTTCTAGTGAAATGGGTCTAGTAAAACGTACCGAACCAGATGCAACAGGCTAGGGTGGGCTTTAAGTGATGCCTCCTGCCGAAGCGTCCAAGAGCCACTATCCAGAGCAACCAAGAAGGCTGCAGAGTTACCAATAACACCTTAGATTAACATGTTTTTAGTGAAACACCATCAAAACTCATTCACTGGTGTCCTACTTAACTAAACACCCTTTTGGGTGTCTTTCATTGACACCAGTCTAGTTGTTGCTTTGCCGACATCACACGCTTTGTTCAGATACCTTTTACAGCATCTTTTTTTAATTTCCTCTGGAAACCAAACTAATTTCTTATTACGGAATATTCAGAAAAAATTAATTGCACAGCCTGCAAAATAAAAATGATTGGATGGATGAACCACAACCAACATGTCTGGTACAGCAAACTTGATCCCAGCATTGAAACCTGCTGAAGCTGCGCACAGCCTGCAGCCTCCACTTTCTTGATTATATTGGTTGATTATATTACTGTTTACTGTTGATTCTAATTCTCAGAGAGAAAATCAGACTTCCTGAATCTGAATTTGAAGGCCTTATTTTCTGTTTTGCACATCAGCTGTTTCACGCATTATTTACTGCATATTCATCGTCTTTTGCAAGACAACTGGGAGGAGGGCCCCTGTCCCTGAACTAAAGACAAAAGATGTTGAGAGTCGAACTGAAATGCAAAGCGCAAAGTATTTCTGTGGGAGTTAAGAAAGTAACAGATAATTCATGTCTCAACCACCAAACAACTTTGTTAAACTGAAAGTGATCAGAGGTGGAAAATCATTGTTTTTAGGGTTCAGACATTAAATAAGACCTGAAAGGGTCATGACACAACATCAGTCCTCCAGACTCCTCCACTGTGAAATTTGGTGTTTTGTTTTAAATGCTTTTTCAGCGAATCTGGCTGTGCTTCTCTGGGTTTACTTACCAAACATGATGCCATCAGCGATGGCACTTCTGCTGTGCTGTGTGTTTTGGATGCTTCCGACACTGAAACCAGCATCACATGCAGATATCGACAGTATCTGGTCACAGTCTACTGGATTCTGCAAAACCATTGTGAAACAATGACAGCAGCAGAAACCAAACGCTGGTTTCTGGGTGACTGAGGACTGTAGTGCTGACTGTTAGTTCAGTCAGCTCTGTACAAAAACAAAAAAACGACAAAAAAATGGGGTTTAACCCCCACACAGAGAGTTTCCAGGCAAAACACTGAAGTGACGTCAGGAGGGCACCAAATGTCAACATCAGCACTTCCACTTTAATCAGTCAGAGTACGCTTACAGTATTAGCTGTTTCCACTGCAGATTATCATTGCACATAACCTGCAGCCAGATGAAACTGCATAAATGATTATGTAATTCCAGAGAAGAATATGTGATTAATTTTAAGAAGAAAACTACAAATTATGTTAGATTGCTTAACACACATGTAAATAATAAAAAAAAAAAGAAATGGACATTTCTTTATCAGTAAATTTAGGGAAGAATTCACAATGTCATGCATTTAAAAACAGCCCCTCTAGAAAAAATACCAATATTGTATAAACCTAGTCAGAATTGTCTTATTTTAACCAAAAATATCTTAACCAAAAAAAACATTTTCTTGACTAGAATTCTTAAAACTAGGAAAATCGTAAAAAATTGTTTCCTAATTTTCTTGAAACAAGGTATTTTTACTTTCTTAGAAATGAGGTTTTGCAGTATTTAAGTGCACTGTAAAGACATACAGTGGATTTCACCAGTGCAGAACCTTCTCTGGACTTCTGCCGGGGATTTTCACTGGTAGGATTTTGCAGCAGGAGAGATGAACTACAGCTTTTAGTCAATGACGTTTTCCTTTTGTATCCTTGCAGGAGGACCTCTAGCACTCACTGGAGGGATTCAGAGCTGAATGGGCCCTTGTAGGACTGCAAATCAGAACGTCCGAGGCCACGGACCTCTGCAGGTGAAGGACGGCATGCTCCTTTCAGGTGAGGGGAGGGAGTTCAGCAGATCCTCCACATATATCATTGGAAGAGTTATCGAAAGATGGAGTTAGCTCGATACCTTATTTGAATTATGGGAAGAGAATTGTGGTCACTGGGCTGTTTGTTGGTGATGAAGGAGCTGAGTAGATCCCAGTTTTCCAGTCTCTAACCTCTCACATGGTCATGAGCTTCGGGTGTTGGTGGAATGAGGTGTTCTCCTGGTATCCCCTCCAAACGACAACCATACTTGTCCAGACTGAAAAAACCCCCCAACTGTAATAAGTTACTTTTTCATATGTAACATACTGATTGAAGCTTGTAGAGTCAGAAACGTAACTCTTGAGTATTTTTATAGTTTCTCTGAGCATTACGGAGTCTGATCTTGGACTGGACCTGCTATGACGTCCACCGCTTGAGAATGAACCTCTGATGGGTCCTAAGCTGTTTGGAAATGTCTTTCCCAGATTGATGGGCTGCAACACTGCCTCTAAGAGCATTGCTGATGGTGTTCCTCTTTGACTTTGTGTGAACACACACCTGAATGCTTCAGAGCAACAAGCTTCTGCTTTTGCAGAGATGCTCACCCTTATTGATAATCACTTGATCACATCTGATGAGCAGCACCAGGCAGCCGCGCATCCCCTTAAATCCCAAGGAAATAGTAAGGGGGTAATTGTTTTTTTGGCTCGCAGACACAGGGTAATATGTCATGTGTCATTGTTTATCTGTGGTTGTGTTCAGCTCCTTTGTTGAACGATAAGATAAGATAAGATAAGATAAAAGTGCTTCACTTTCACTATTCACCTCCTTTTGGGCACGATTTTATTCATCAAGCTCATCCATGACAGTTCTTAGCAAAAGAAAGTGATGATGTTGGCTGCACATCCCACTCAAGGCATTATGCAATCGCTCTTCTCCCATCGGGTTTTCCCTGTGATAGAACGTGAGCTGCTGGCAAAGGCAGCGCGTCTGCTTCAGGAGAAAAGGCCTGACTTCATTCTGGCTGTTGTCTGAGCCATAATTTGAATTAACAAGGACAAACAAACTAAAAGTACATGAAATTAAAAATAGAAAGAAAACATTAGTCACATGAAATGATATGACAGATTATAAAATCATACAAAGTATTTTTGCCTTTACATCATTGATATATCTAAAAGTGAAAAATACGTCTTTAAAAAAAAATCTTTTCAGAGTTTGTGGTGTTTTTTTAATCATGTAGGGAAAATTCAGACACCACAGGAATAAAAACGAAATATTCACGCAGCAAAACTTTCCACAAGCGCAAATCTGAATTTTCCACTCGACACTCATCTGCTAAAAATGCTGATGAGATTCATAATGCTTCAGAGGAAGACTGAGCTGTGGCTAAAATGTCAGCAAACAGCCATCTAAGAAATTCCAAATGTTGTTCCCAATAAGTATCAATGAAGGATTGGGATATGCGAGGAGAGTTGCAGCTTTTCAGGAGTGAGCTTCTGTGGATGGGTCTGTCAGTGGCGCTCATTATGTTGAGATCACAAGATAGGAAGATCAAATCAGACTTATTTTTATGTATAAGTGCATTCGTAATTACCGGTACATGGAAGTTATGCAATGGTTACAAAAATAAGAAAAAAGAAAAAAGAAAATGTAAAGACAAAAATGAATATGTAAAATATGGGCTATGTAGATAAAGTGTTGCATTAAACATTAGTATGAAAGTATGTATGAAACCAAACAAGTTTCACTCTGAGCATCAATTTTTGATGGAAGTTAAACTGTTGCAGCAGCAATTCAGAACTTTATCGCTGATCCTTTTTGCATTCTAAGTAGGATTCCGATTTCTATTTCGTTTGAGCAGCTTCCTCTCTTTTAGCTGAAGTGTGCCGGCCCGCTGAGACCAAACCCATTTGTTAAAATCAGTGAAATTTGCTCTTCTCAGCGTTCCAGCAGAACCACAGCCGCCTGAAGCTGCCGCATGTCTTTACTGGCAAAACGCTGTCGTCACTTCCTGTGCTGCCGCACACTTTCCATGACAACTGAACCAGGCTATAAAAGTAAGTTTCACTATTTTTGCAGTATTTTTCAGAATTTTGCTCACCAGAGTGCGAGAGTGTGTGTGCTCACAGAAATCAGACCAGCGCCTTTGGCTTCTCATTTCAAATACCGTGGGATGTTCCTGACTCACTGTGTGATGGGATGGACTGTGTTGGCAGTCCTCAGCCTCTGTCCTCCTGTGTGGAGTAGTGAGTACAACCAGAATTTAAGAGATGTGATGATATTTGTGTTTTTATCCTCTTTAAGATTCACGAGAACAAGAAGTTAGGGAAAGCCTGTCATCTAACAAGTTTAGTTTTTTACTTTTCTGATTTAAATGTTCAGTATAGACACTTGTTTTTTAATCGAGACAGTACGATGTTGGCATCTTTGAAACCATTGACGATCAAAGTCATGGAAAGTGATGGCAATAATGTTGGAAAATAATAGCTATAACTTAGCAATGGGCCTAGACTAGGGCCTTGTGGTACGCCACTACTGGTAATATGGTAATAGTAAAACTTCTATCAGTCATTTAAACTGACAGACCTAATAAGTTGATCAATTCACATGACAAAAGATGCATGCTTTTGCAAATGAGCTCTGCAGCAGGGTTTTAAGTGTCACAAAATCTCTGTGCAGAAGCTGGGAAGATGAGAATAAACGAAACAAGACAGTTCACTGAAAGACAGCAAAGGATTTACTACAGGCTGCTGACAGAGAACCTGAAACTGAGAACTCTAGTTTCTGCCTCATCAGGTGCTGCCAAATATTTCAGACTACCTTTCTAAAAGGTATTGTGTGAACACTTTTCTTCATGTTGGAGGTTAAAGCTTAAAATCAGGCTGCATACTACAGATTGATTCGATAAAGATGTCCAGAGGTTCCACACCTGCTCATATTGTCACTGTAAATGTGCAGCTGAGGCCAACAGCGTGCTAGCTTAGCAGAAAGATTCAAAATAGGTTCCATCTCAAGCAAACGTTACCAGCAAATCTGAAGTTTGTTGCTAATGTTTCAGTGAGATCTGCATGAGATTTCTGAGCTGGTAATTAAAGGTACCAGTCCAGAGTTTGTAGCATCTGCTTTGCTTGCCTGTTTTCATCCATGAACCAAGCTCAAACCCCCATTTGTGTTGTGAATAAATCCCTGTGAGGATAGTTTTTTTTTTTAACTGCAGGTGTATAATGTATAGATAGTCTTTATTATTGTGACTCTGTCTGTAAAAGCTCTAGTTATGTTTCCCAGCTTTGTCATTTTGAGGTCTTGTCTTATTTTCTTACTTGGTGCTGCTGTTTTCTTGATTACATTTAGTTGAAACATAAGATTGAATATCTTTGCTTGATTTCTATGCATCTTTGCTGTTTGGCCACTGCTGAGCCTGCTTTTAGGAATCGTTGGTTTTGTTTGTTTCATGTTGGGAGTGCGTGTGAACTTTGTGGCTTCACTGCTACAACGGGACTCTGCCGAGCTCCTGAGTGCAGTCAAACCACAACCTTTTGATTGGTCTTTGTGCACCAGTCGAAAACAAAAATGGCATGTGGGAGTATTTGCCTTTTTGTAACGGAGCTGCTCTGAGAAACAGAAAGCCGCATGACAAATGTATTAACGTAGCCTTTGTGTAATTAGACCAGTAATTACGTCTTAACGTGCCTCTACCGTTTTCCCCTGCCAGTTGTGAAGGTGACGCAGCCGTACAGAGTGCTGAGCACCGACGGTACGGCACAGATCTCGTGCGTCATCCACCCCCGGCCTGCCTTCCACCAGCCGGAACTCTCACAGGATCAACACCAGCGGTATCCCTACCCGGACCCGAAGGACCTGCGGGTGGCGCTGTTGAAAGGTCTCCATGGGAAGCAGGAACTCTGCTACACGAGGTTCAGCGTTAACGAGATTAAGCCGACAGAAGGGAGGGGTGAAGGAGAGGTGAGACTGCTGATGGATGTTGGATGTAAAGTGGACTTAATCTGCTTTTCCATGCTGTTTAACATAGAATTTTCACATTTCTGAAGCTGTCAGACAGGGTTTTAATAATAATAATGAGGTAAATATTTGTAAAAGCACTGTTTTTAATCCAAAAACAAAATCTGTGTGTTAACTGTCTGGAGTCATCCAATGTCCTCTTCGGGTATGGCTTGTGTCTTCTTATTCATCACCACGGCAATGTATGTAAGCAGCAAAAAAGTATTAACCATCCTTTGGTGTTGCTATCATCGCCCCCGTTTTCTTTCTTATTCTTGGCAAACCAGGTTGTATGGGGATGGTTGTTTTCTAAGTCAGTAGGTCCAGTACTCGAGTTGAGGGGGGATGAGGGGGGATGGCATCCCCCCCTGAAATAAAAATGGTCAAAATCATCCCCCCTGTAAAACTGCCATCCCTCCTTTCCATCCCTTATGTCATTTCATCAATGAATGTGGTTTTACTGCTATTTCAACATTTAGAGTCATCACCAGAAAAATAACACCAGAAAAATAACTTATTTGACAATTTTCACCTGTTTCAAGTAGATTTTCACTTGAAATAAGTAGAAAAATTTGCCAATGGGACAAGATCTATCTTCTCATTACAAGCAAAAAAATCTTGTTCCACTGGCAGATTTTTCTACTTATTTCAAATGAAAATCTACTTGAAACAGGTGAAAATTGTTGTTTTTTCCAGTGATGAGTCTTGTTTTAAGTGTAATGAGATTTTTAAAATTAAATGAACATTTTAACTAGAAATAAGACAAATATTCTTGATAAGATTTTGAGTTTTTGCAGTGATCCCTTTTACTTATCCTGTGAAGGACAGACATATTGATAAATTCAGAAAACAGTTTTTTATTGTTGTGTTTTGATGTATTTGATGTAAGCCCAGTGGATATTTAAAGCTTACAGAAGGCTGCATTTAACTGCTGCTATGTCATTCCTGCAGTATTTCTGCAGGTGTTTTGGTCAGTGCTATTATTTGTAATATATTATATTATTTGTAATCAGCACAAACTATCTGTCCCCATATGATACAATCCACCATCCCCCCTGATTGTTTTTTACAACTTGAGTACTGAGTAGGTCCTATCAGGTCCATGACTGTAGATGGAGACGCGATGATTAAAAGGAGGGAGGTGGTCAGTCATACTGTATTACAATTGCAGCCTCCATATTTTTACCTGGAAAGCTGCTCGAATTTTACTTCCAGTTGAAAAGAATGGATCTATGTAAAAGAGCAAAAAGTGTCCTTCAGGGCTGTTTGTAAAGATTCTTAAAATCGTCTAAAAATGGGATTAAAAACCAGCTGATGGGGTGGTTTTTGGAGCACATTGGTGGAACCTGATCTAACTGTAAATCTGGTGTCATGATCATAAAATGTACATTTTTCATCCACTCGTTTCTGTTTTTGCTTAAACTTTGTAAACACGTGCTTAAGATGCATCAACACAAATGTTTAGCATGGATCATAAGAAGAATGAAGTGTAAAGATGCAAGGAAGTTCAAACTCCGGTGCTGCGTTGCAGGTGCAGTGCTCAGCTCTGGCCCGAGGGGGGGCAGTGGAGGTGACGGTGACGGGTCTGAAGGCCGCAGACACGGACATCTATCGCTGTGAGATCGAGGTGTCCTATCCGCCGCCATTCCTGAACTTCACTGGAAACGGCACGCTCATCCATGTAGCAGGTGAGCCGTCGTCCTGAACCTGCATGCCAGCACTCATGGCCTGTTGTTAGTCCTGCAGACCTTTATCTTCTTTTGTCCTCTTCGTCCACAGACAGTCCCCACTGTCCTGCACAGATGGCTCAGAAGCAGATGGGGCAAGGTGCAGATGATGATGCCGAGGACGAGGAGGAGGAGGAGAATGAAATAACTACACCTACCAGTGTTCCCGTGGTCATCCTGGTGATAGCCATCATCTGTGTCCTTGTCGTAATCTTAACCTTCCAGGTCAGAACATCATGATTTTATTTTTATCCCTTGATGTGATTCATAAATACCACATATGCAGGGCCAAAGCAGAATTTTAGCTTTAAAACTGTGTACTTCGGTAGGAATTTTGATTTAAATAAAGTATTTTCACGTTGATTTGTTTGCACGTTTACTAACTGGAGTGTGACATCCTTCACCTCTGATTTACTGCAGTTTCACACAGAAGTTTACAGTTTGGAAAAAGACTATATATATATATATATATATATATATATATATATATATATATATATATATATATATATATATATATATATATATATATATATATATATATATATATATATATATATATATATATATATATACATATATATATATCATGAGCATTATGACCAATTTTAGACTCTTCAGACCACAAGATATGGTTTCAAAAATTAGGATCTTTGTCTTTGTGTGCAGCTGCAAACTGTAATCTGGTTGTGGGGGTCTGTGGTTTTGTGGTCTTCAAGCTTGTTTACTGTGCATAATGACAGTCTTCCTGCTTCAACTGGCATACGTCTTTTATTGTTTTTCCTTTGATCGAGTGGATCTAGAGGACACCGAAATCTCCTCAGTGGTGGTGTTGTCATGGTGTTTATAATTTTATATTGTTTAAACAAATGAACAAGAAACTTTCAGGAAAGTGGAATTTAACTGATAATGACCAAGTCAGGATTCTAAAATGATAATGAATAAATATGAGAAATAGCAATAAGGAGCTTCAAACGTTTTACATTAAAAAAAGATAAGAACCCTACCTGACCTAAAAGAAAAAGAAAATAAAAAAAAGCTTCTCATCTTTGCTGTCAAGAATGTAGGATAAAAACAAATCAAAGTAGTAGTAGTAGTAGTAGTAGTAGTAGTAGTAGTAGTAGTAATAGTAGTAGTAGTAGTAGTAGTAGTAGTAGTAGTAGTAGTTTTGGGTCATTTTCTAAACTCTTTTTTAACACAACTGACATAAACCCACATTTTTTTCATGTATTTACGGTACTCAAGAACAACAAAGCGTCTATGTAGAGCATCGTGACATTAATTTTTGTTTACGGCATTAATATCTTTTGTTTCATTTGCAGACTCTCCAGTGTGAACGAGGGAGGAAGAAGGTTATCTGGACGCTGCCGCCCATCGACCATCGTAAAGTGGATGCTGTGTCGTTTCTGAGTGAAGATATTGCATAAAAAAAAACTCACAAATGTATCAAACAGTCAAACATGTTGGGAAAGTGTGTTTGTGTGTGTGTGCACATGCTTGATTTTCTCGACTGTTGGTGAATGAGTGAGTTTTCCTTTAAAACAACTGATAGAAAAAGAAAATGAAAAGAATCTTTGGCTGTTTGTGAATATCATACTTATTTAAGTACAAAATACTGTTTACATTTTCGTAAACATAATTGTATCAAAGCTGTGGCTTTGACCGCGTTGAGTTGTAATGACTTGAATTGTTGACTTGCATGTGCTGAGGTGTGACAACCTGACCAGTCATCTGAAGAAAGGACCTATGGCTTCACACAGCGACTCATAAAGAAGCTCCCAAGAGCCAATATTCAAATCAACCAACATGGCTGCAGAATTGCTGATCACACCTTGAATTAACCAAATGTTACTGAAAAACCATCATTCATTGGTGTTTCTGCTCGACTGCAGTTGTTTTGGACGTCTTTAGTTGATACCAGCCCGGCAGTCGCTCTGTCTGTCACATCCTTCTTTTCTCTGATTGGTGGTTTGTGTATCCACTGACCTGCATGAGGCAGTTTTATTCTGCGTCTGTTGCTCCCGCTCCCTGGAAGTTAAAGTTGAATCCAGAAGAACC
The DNA here is from genome assembly GCF_033807715.1 of Cololabis saira. Lineage (NCBI taxonomy): Eukaryota > Metazoa > Chordata > Actinopteri > Beloniformes > Belonidae > Cololabis > Cololabis saira. The sequence continues at coordinate 40,183,855 of NC_084592.1, read as the reverse complement.
AGACACATTTTTTGCATTGAGGAGGAGAAGAATCAGGATGGCTGGCCGGGCTGGAAGTGACAGGGCTGGTACTGGGATTTCTACGTATAAAAAAAAAAAAAACTGGTCAGATTACAGGAGTTGAAGCGGTCAGAGGGTGTGATTTGAATCATAAAAGGTTCAGAAGTGAATTTTTCATGCCTGAACGTTTTGCTGCCAGCAAAGATTCATGTGTTCACGTTGAATATTTCCTTTAAAATATAATGTCTTTGTTTTAAAGGGCGGATTTATACATATATACAGTACAGACCAAAAGTTTGGACACACCTTCTCATTTATACAATTGGGGAACTGTGTCCACACTTTTGGTCTGTACAGTATATATACATATATAAATATATGTATGATTTTCCTCATCACTTCACCTCAGCAGATTGTTCTAAAATGAACCATAAATGTAGCTTTGGGACAGAGCTTTTTACACCACAGACAGAGACAGAATATTCAAAAAAGCACAGCTGCTGGTATTATTGTTGTCATTTCTATATTTGGACACAGAGCTCTCATGTAATCATGTAACTCATGTAATCAGTTCCTCTTACATCTCAACTACTGTTAAACCATCACATGTGACCATCTTGGGGTTGTTTCTTTCCATTTACCTATTGTTTTGTTAATAAAGTGTAATATTCCACAAATTTAAAGGTGAAGTGACTTTTGTAATGTGCATCCCAAGATAAATGTGCCAGTGTGACAGCTCTCCTGGTGGAGCAGGTGCCTCGTGTGGGGTCTTCAGTGGTCATGCAGCCCGTTGACGGTTCAGTTCTGGCCCGTTCAGTTCCTGCTGGAGGGAAGGTGTCCATGGTAGAGGAACGATGCTGCAGTATTGATGCATGTGATTGGTTATCAAAATAACATTTATGCGAGTGGAAGGATGCAGGTTTTTTTTTATCCCCCAGCAGGACAATGCGCTCTAACAAAAGGAGCTTAGTCAGCTGTTAGTCCTCATAATGCCAGGGATGATTGCTCTATGTCCGTTTTTGCATGTCAGGCCTGCAACACATTTCAAAATATTCTTAAAGGGATTGTGACATGAAAAACACATTTTTCTTGATTTTTTGTGTTTTGTTGGGTGTCTTGACATCAATTACACCCAAAAAACAACGAACTTTTAACATTCAGTGTATTGTGTGCTTTCTGGGATTTTCCGCATAACTATGCAAAAACAGCGCATGTGGTTTGGTGGCGGATCGTTACGTAACGATCCGCTAAATCACCGCCCCCTCCACCCAGTCTCCTCTCCTCTCCAGCGCACCATAAAGGCTGATTTATGGTTCCGCGTTACACCGACGCAGAGCCTACGGCGTAGGGTTACGCGGCGACGCGCACCGTACGCTGAACCCTACGGCGTAGGCTCTGCGTCGATTTAACGCGGAACCATAAATGAGGCTTAACACAGAGCTGTTTAGAGCCTCTTTTGTTCTAATCACCAGAGGAAAACTGCTAAGAAGACCCGCGGCCACTGACTGGACTTAAGATAAGGGGACAGTGCTGTTTGCATGCCTTTATTTTTATGATTGTTTGCTGTGGTTCGCCCTCCTGCTTTTCCGTGCATGCTTCGCCTGTCGCTCCCGGCTTAACTCTCCGACGCCGCTGTGAGCGTATGGCTGGAGGAGGAGGAGGTTTGGAGGAGGAGCGGAGCAATGATTGACAGGAAAGGGGGGAAAGGAAGCATTTTTCACGGCGCAAAAAAACACTGTTATAAAAAGCCAGGAAAAGAGTACTAGAGTGAAGTTTTTCTTGTTACACTCTTTTAGACACATTTGAGGGATGTTGGCCAAGACTTTTAATAGTGTTAAAAGCATGTTAAAAATGATGTCACAATACCTTTAAAAAAAACTTTTGGGACTGAGGATAACAAGAGATGAAGTGTTTCCGGTGTTATTTGATCTCATTCTTAAAAACACATCTGAAGGTGTACAAAAGTCCAGGGATCATTGTTGCATGAACTGTTTTGAAAATCCATCACACATCCTCTACTAGGGACAGGTCGCAACTGGTGTAAAGAGATTAATTACAAGGAAAAATATGCTAATCTCTTCAAATCTTTATTTGAGAAGCTTTATTCCTAACCCTTAGAAAATTAAATAACTAACTAACTAACTAACTAATTACAAAAAAAAAACAAAAAAAAAAAACGCCAAGACTCCGATTTTCCCGGATCCTGACTTTTTACCATTTCATCATTACCCTCACTGACGGCATCTGTTTGAAATATCCATTTTTAACCTCATTACTTTCTCTTTATTACCCCTCACTAGATATCTTTTGGAGTCAAGACCAAACATGATATATCTCGAGTTCATACTTTCTGCAAGTGTAGGAGTGTTTCAGGGTTTCTTTGTAGACCTGAAGCTGCACATGTTGGATCGTGGTTCATGCTGCGTGTAATGACGCTCTTCTGACTGTAGAGGGCGCTGAAGGCCTCCAGATCACCACGGAACACCAGACATACATTGCAGGTTAATCTCTGTCAAAATCACGTCGGAAAACAGTCAAATCTGATTATTGAGCAAGATTAGAAGCAGTGCAGTGCACAATGCTCATGTGGTTGAAAGAGTGAACAATGTTAAGAAACAAACATATGATAATGTGAGTGAACTGCAGTAACAGAGCCGGCAGATGAAAGCAGATTTGTAAGATTGCAGCCTCCTTTTCTGTAGCTGATTTTGAATCAGAGAGCAGATGTCTGCAATAAAGACCACATAAATAACATAATTAATTTGAGTTGTAGCTGTTTAGGTTTCTTTTCTTTTACCGATGTTCTGAATCTGACTGCTCTTTTGTTTTTCAACACAAAGTTTTGTGTTTTAAGCAAAGTAGCAGCCATTTCTGAACTGTATGAACTGAGAACTGAGATTAACTCCAGCTTTTGGTTGAAGGTTACGTGAATAATCTTCTCATGTCTCTATCAGGGGCGTCAATTGGGTATGGCAAGGTATGGCAGCTGCCACACCTTGGCTTCAGGGGAAAATGTAAATGTTTGTTTTTTAAATACATTTATGGAATTACTCTATTTGTAATGATTATTCTACTATTTCATACATATACAATAACTACAAATGCAAATCAGAATAACATGATCGATTTCACTAGGTATTATCTTTCCCAACACTTGTATCCCCCCCACTCCCCTCATATCTTGAAATGTGATATGTCCCAGCGTCCCTGACGACAGTGGTTGCTAGGTCAATCTCGTTTTTAGCGCGCTCTGCAGTGTTACTAACTTACAAAAATGAAAAGGAAGAAGGCAACCCTGCATTTCTTTTTTTCAAAAAAGAAGACAAGTGATGGGTCCAATGTTGCCCTGGCAGCGGAGGGAGAAGGACCAGGTAGGGAAAGCGGGAGTCAGGCTATTAACAAGGCTGTTAGCCACTCCATGTCCACGTGATTACTGACATACAGTAGTGAATGAAGTGAACAGAATGAGTTAAATTGCGTTTGTCAGATACGCTTTTTCTGCTCTCTAACTCTGCCGCTTGCTGTCCGTGGTGCCGAAAACGAATGTGTGTTGCGTAAAGGTGCATTGACTGAATTGATCAACACGTTGTTAAAGTGTAGTGTTCGTAGTTAGCAGGATGTGAGAGAGACTGCATTTGGAAAAGTTCAAATTTTCTTGATCACACAGATAAGCTACATAGCAGATATCTGTGATGAGTGTTTGCTGGTGTTGATTGATACTCTAGTTGAGTTCTGTGACTCGTAACCTTGCCATACCTTAGCTTTGACTGAATTGACGCCATTGGTCTCTATCATGGTAACCATTACAAAAATGTTTATGTTTTAGGAGAGCGAGAGAGAAAAAAATCAGAAGACCACGAAAAGTAATTTAATACCAACAAAGAAATGCATTTAATCTGTAAACTGAAACAAAGACAAAGTTCAGTATTTGTGCAGCAACTACAACTACTATCCAGTTCATCACAACTGAAATTTGAAATTGAGTCTGGTTAAATTGAAATGCAGTTCAGTTCAACTAAATTCAATATAGGGCAAGTAACAATATTAGCATTTATAAAATGCTAACGCAGTCTCAAAAAGAAAACCAACATCAAACGTACACACACTGAGTAACAAGTGACAGCAATTTAAATACATGAGGAATTAAGAGAGCAGAGCATCCCTGAGCAGCCCAGGTTTGGCACCTCAAGTACGTGGAGGGTTCGGGGTCACCTGATCCAGCCCTAACCGAAGTTTTAAGACTGCTCTTACAGTTTTTTCTGAAAGCTTAGGCGCTAATCATGTTCTTGTAGCACAATTTCTAAAACTATTAATACATATAGCAAAACCACTCACTGAGTTAGCCAAACTAAAAGCACAAATACTGCTTTGCACTCAGTTTGTAATTTTGTAACACACACTTTGCAAAACTGTAGGCACAATTCGCTGCTTACACTCAATTGCCAAATTTCCAAAACACTCCTAGCAAAATTATACACAGGTATGGCTATTATTTACACTATTTTGCCAACTGTCTGGCACATTTTCACATGTGAAAACAATTTTAGACAATTAGTTCACTTTGCAATCAGCCTAAGCACTATAAATAAGCCACAGGTAAGCTGTCTGTGTGGAGTACAATGGAAGGAGCAAGAAGAGTAAGAATCAGAGGAGGCCGAGGAAGAGGACGTGTAGGTGAAGGAATTGGAGGAAGAGGACGTGGAGGTGAAGAAGTGAGAGGTTTAGAGGAAGTTAGAGGAAGAGGACAAGGAGCACCAAGAGGAGGACGAGGAGGGGGAAGAGGAAGGGCCAGAGCAGACCCGATATGTCATCATATGGGACAATGTTAGTTTCCATAGGGCTGCTTTGGTCCGCAACTGGTTTACTGATCACCCACTCTTCATGGCATTCAACCTCCCCCCATACTCTCCATTCTTACAGTACAGTTTTTTACGATTGAATAAACACTAAAATCTAAAGTTTTGCCCAATTATCAACACCTTACACTCAAGGAGCAAAACTCGGCCCCAGATTTGCACCACTGTAAGCACAATGAGTCCATTCACACTTTGTGCAAAACAATACACACAGTGATTTGAAACACTAACACACACGTCTATGCATTAGACACAGAAGTATATCAAGATGTCACTTCCTTGCACTTCTAAAGCACTGACTGTCAAATTACCACACCTATGAGCCAGTTGATTGAACACTGCCATTTGGTGTGCAAACACAGGGTTGCTTAATTGTAGACACACCAATCAGGTTTAAGCACTATAAAAATGCAGCAGGTGATTTCACCAAACTTAACCAAAATGGAAGGAAGAGGAAGAGGAAGAGGAAGAGTGAGGATGAGAGGGGGAATCGGAGAAGGAGGAGAAGGAGGCAGAGGCCGTGCCAGAGGTAGAGGCCGAGGTAGAGGAAGAGGAAGAGGAAGACTTCAAGCAGGAAGAGGTGAAGCTGAAAGGAGAAGAGGTCCAACTTTAAGCAATGAAATTCGTGCAACTCTTGTGGACCATGTTGTGAACCATGGATTGACGCTGAGGGAGGCTGGACTGAGAGTCCAGCCAAATCTCAGCAGATTCACCGTGGCATCTGTCATAAGGGCATTCAGACTGGAAAACAGGTAAAAAATTTACCTGTTTACAGCTTCTTACTGTATGCACCCCATATCAGCACTTTTGATACCCCTTCCTGTGACATTTTACAGTAGGTTACATGTATTTTGTTCTACATAGGATTGAGGGTCGAGTACAACGAGGAGGAAGGGCTCCCATTTTCACACCACTGCAGGAGAGGGAGATTGTGAATATGGTTTTGGCAAATAATGCCATCAGGCTTCGTGAAATCCAGGCCAAAATTATTGAAGACCAAATCATCTTTCAGAATGTGAATCTGGTCTCTCTGTCCACCATAGCTCGTATCCTGAAGGCACATCAGGTACGAATGAAACAGATCTACCGAGTGCCTTTTGAGAGGAACTCAGAGAGGGTCAAACAGCTGCGCCATGAGTATGTGGAGGTATGTATTGTTCACTTTAGCACTCTGATGTTGCATACTGCACACATAACCTTTTTTTTACATGTAAATGTACTGTACACTAAATCTATGCTGAACTATACAATCTTGTCTTTCACTGTATTTTAGAGAGTTTTACAAATGGATGCTGAGGCCATTCAGCATGAGTTCATCTACATAGACGAGGCGGGGTTCAACCTCTCAAAGGTCAGAAGGAGAGGAAGAAATGTAATTGGCCAGAGGGCAATTATTAGTGTCCCGGGGCAACGTGGGGGTAACATCACCTTTTGCGCGGCAATCACCCAGAATGGGGTCCTCCACCGCCATGCCAACATGGGTCCGTATAAAACACCTCACATCCTTACATTTTTGGACACAGTATACAACCTCATAATCATAAATAACATGCAGATCCAATACATTGTCACCTGGGACAATGTTTCATTCCACCGCTCTGCACTGGTTCAGAACTGGTTTACGCAGCACCCACATTACACAGTTCTTTTCCTGCCACCATATTCTCCATTTCTTAACCCAATTGAAGAATTTTTCTCTGCATGGCGGTGGAAGGTTTATGATCTGCACCCCCAGGCTCGGGTAGCCCTCATTCAGGCCATGGAGGAGGCCTGTGACCAGATTGAGGCCACAGCCATACAGGGGTGGATACGGCATGCACGGCGATTCTTTCCCCGCTGTCTTGCGAATGAGGATATCGCCTGTGATGTGGATGAAATTTTCTGGCCAGATCCAGCTAGGAGAAGAGACCAACCGTAGCAATTTATGTGCCGTGTTTTCTTTTTTTGGGTTTTTTTTTTTTTTTGTACATGACAAAATGTTATGTTCATGAAAACTTGGAAATGCTTCTTTTTTTCGCCATGTTGGCTCTAGTAAATGGAAAAAAATAAATAACATTGTCAACAGCATTAGTCTTGTCTCCTGTGTGGTGTCTACAGTAATGCATACAAGTGTGTTTAGCGTTCACTGTGTATTGTTTTGCAAAAAGTGTGAGCAGACATTGTGTTTACAGATGTGCAAATCTGAGCGATGTTTTGCAAATTCACTGTGTGCTTCACCCATACTACTCTATGCACTTAGAAGCAGAATTAGCCGAAAGTGTTTAAGGTTTTCAACAGCAGAGTGTAACTGGTGCAAACAGAGTTAAGTCATATGCAACGTGTGTGTTTCATATGGTAAAAAAATATGGTTTTGATAAGTTAGTGTATAGTTTTTACAAGAGTGGTTCATTTTGCAAAGGAGCTAAGGTGTTTTGCTAATTGGGTATGTGGTTGTGCTATTCGTGTGTTGGGTTTTGCTAAACAAAACAAAACAATCAAAATTGTGTTTATTCAATCGTAAAAAACTGTAAATCCGATTGGCATCAGGCATCATGTCAGGCCTGGATACGGCATGCAAGGAGGTATTTTCCCCGGTGCCTTGGACTGGAGGACATCGCATGCGATGTGGATGAGATTTAGTGGCCGGACCCAGAGAGACGGCATGATGTAGGCTGATTGTCTTTTTTTGGTGAATTTATTATTTTGTGTTCTGTGCTGTGTCTTTGTTTTGACGAGTGTGAATAAACACCAATACTTGAAGTTTGGATCCCTGTGTGTTTACAGAACTATGACAAAAGTATGACCTCAAACTGACCTAGCCACCTTGTGCACAGAAAAAGAAAAAAGCCAGATGTGTTTTGTATTCATACCATCAGTGTGTAGTTGGCACATTATGTGCTTAGTAAATGATGACATGTGTTTACTGTCTAATATGAAAACACCATTTTTACTAAGGTGTGTAGAGTTAATCAAACTGTGTTTGCTTTTACAAGAGAACTATAACGTTTTGATAATTTGGTGAAAGGTTTTCTCATTTGTGTGTAGAGTTTAGCAAAAATAGCCAATGTTACAAAAAATGTACTTAAGCATTCAGAAAAAACTGTAAAGGTAGAGAGGGTTCCTCTTGTAGCCAAACTTGTCTGGGTTTTCAGGGTTCAGAACATTATTCTGAAAAAATTGTGCTGACATGAATATAAGAAAGCAACTATACCAATGAGAGATATAACTGGAAGTAACCACACTACTGCTTTCAACAACAAGAACAAAGAAAAACACCTAAATCAGGTTTTTCTCTTCATCTAATCTGAGAGGCAGAGCGGACCTCAGGTGGACCAATCAGAGAGCAGAATCATGCTGTTAATGCTGACTCTCTCTGTGGTTTCCATGTGTATTACGCACACACAAACATTTAACAGACACACAACTGGTGAAAAACAGGATGTGGAGCAGCATTTCTGACTGTAATTCAGATTATCTCAAAAGGATCAAATGTGTTCAAAACTGATTATGTACAAGAGCCAGCTGCTGAACCGGAGGTGCTAGAAGAAGAAAACAGAAGAATTTCACTCTATATACTATATATATATATATATATATATATATATATATATATATATATATATATATATATAACCAATGCATGTGGCCCTCAATAGCTGCAGGATTTGCACTTCCCCCATGACCGTGACCAGCGCAGTCACTCCTGCCATCGTAGTTGGCTGCACAAAACGTCTTTCTAAGGTTCTTCAGTTTGTTTCTTGCAAAGCATCAGTCTGTAATTCTAGTGGCCCATTGTTCCAACAATCAACCATCTTTTATATATAATACACCGACGTATGGCATCCTTGGCTCTGAGGATGAGGAGCTCATAGATCTCCTTGACTTTTTAATCAATAAATTGCACCCAGGTCTGGCCATCTTGGATAAACCTATTTACTTCAGAGCAAACCTAAGTGTACCCTCAGAGCTAGGTTATTGAGGGGGGCCACTCAACACCTCAGCCCGTGTCAGTTAATGTAAAAGAACAGGTGACATGCTAAATTTGCGTAATAAACAAAGAACTATTACGTTATATTTGGTCTCAATTCACAGTGTTGACTCTGACTGTAGCTGCCTAAATTCAGCTACTTATATACATTTTCTTCGGTTCATTGGTCTCCACCTGGCACTCGCCGTATTAGCTGGCATGCCATATTTGGACCACATTTGGCCCATAATATACATGTGATAACTTAATTTTTGCCCAAATGTGTTCTCTACGCCGCAGTGCTCCTTACACTGGTGGCTAAAAAGAGGCAGAAGAAAAAATGTTGATGGGACAAAATGTTTCTGTGAGTTCTGTCATTTCGTCACATTGGGTTCATCTTCAAAGAAAACAGGATGCCACAACTACTATGACAAATGGTGGAGGTTTAGCTCAAAAGAAGCCTTGTGTGGTTGACACCTAGAGAATATTGTGACTACCTGAAGTGAAACATGCTGAGTTGACTGGCCATCAGTGGAACTGGGGTTTTTTGGCAGTTGGTCCAATAAATAGACAAATATCAAAAAAGGGGGAGGAAAAAAAGATCATATGGTTGGCCGGTGTGTCACATATGTCACATGGATCCTGAGTAGAAGTGGTGGACACCTATGCAAAGCACATCAGTAAAGCAGTGTTGCCGAGATGCTTATAAAAAAGTTGAGCTGGGCCCAGTTTTTATCAGGGTTTATGGTTTGTGTTCTCACTGTACTTTCCCAGTGGGTTTCTGCTTCTCTGTGGGCCTGCTGATCGAATTACTGATGCAGCTCACTGGCAACTTCTCCTGTGAGTGGTGGTTAAAAAGACTCCTGTCTCCCCATCTCATCGGCAGCGCTTTTGTTCACTCCTGTCAAGTTTCATGGGAAGGGTTCTGTACAAGGATTTACCCTATTCCTCATATTTCAGAAGGCAACCAGTTTTTGAAATCCACAGGACAACCCCCCACTTTCATTATTAGGAAACGGTCACTCTGCACCGCCACCATCAGGGTCAATTTACTTGGGGAAACTCATCAAAATCACAAACACAACAAGCTGGTGAGTAATCATTTACAGAGGCCATAAAAACTGGACCACAAACCAAATTAACTGTTTTTCTCCTCTGTCAGAGACCAGAGCTCCTCCATCATTTCGCCACATGTGTCAGAAAGTGGGTTAGAAATGAGTGGTTGATTTTGTAAAGGTTGTTGTCTGTACACCTGTCAAGGGTGTAACAATGCCTGTCGCCTGTAGTGAGCTGGGGTTGGCTCCGGCAGACGCCCATGACCCTGCAAAGGATTAAACAGCTATAGAAAATGGATGGATTGATGGAAGGATGGATGGATGTTGTCTGTACAAGGAGGAAAATGGAAGCAACACATTTAGCTGTTGGAGAAACCTTGTCACCAATGTTTCTATTGTTCCACTATGTAGTCCAATAAAACTGGAGCAACAAAAGATATTTTCTTTAGGCAGGGAATTAGATGGATGCCATCTATTAGCGAAAGAAAAAAGCCTTAATGGTCACTGAATTTACTCAAAACTGCCAAAAGTAATCAGCAAGAACAGAAGTCAGAAAGAACGTTTTAGACAGACATGTTAAAAAAAGGGCTAGAGGATCATCCCCAAGCCCCCCGATGTTCCTGTGAACATTCAGATGTTTAAACTCCCTAGGACTGTAGAAAACCTCCCTAGACGTGGACACAAGAGGACAACTGATCACAAACCGAAGGGATGGATAGTACGAAAGAGGACCAAAGCGACCAGCACAACTTCCAAAGAGATTCAAGGTGAACTTCAAGGTCCATCAGATCACACCATCCATCACTGTTGGAACCAAAGTGGACGACTGAGGAGGATTCCGCTGTTAAAAGTAAATGCTAAAAAAAGCAAAACCGACTGAACTGTGTCTAAATGCATATTGATAAGCCATAAAGCTACTGGGAGAATGTCCTTTGGACAGACGAGACAAAACTGGAGCTTTTTGACGAGTCACATAAGCTCTATATTCAGAGATGATCAATGATGATTAAAAAAATGATCAATCCAAGGATTGAGTGCAAAAATTGAGTGCAAAAGACTTTGCACTCGGTTGGTTGGCTCTATGACCAATCACAGCAACGAATAAGGTGACATATTCAGACCGACCCAAACGAGTCAACAGGAGACTAAATTGCGTCTTTAGTTAACTTTTGCTGTAGCCTGTCAAAAAGATTGCAAATGCATTTACTGTCCAAAGGAATGATTTGAGGGATGTATTTTTGTGGTACATGTAGATTTCTAGGCTAGTCGGTCATGTCTCTGTGGTCAAAATGTAACCATGGTGCATAAACTATTCTGCTGAATGCATGCAGAGTGAGCTCTGAACTACATCACTATACTCACGTACAGAAGAGTATCTGGGCCACTGAAGAAAAAAACAAAAAAAAAAACAATTCTGTGAAAAAAGTCAGAATTCTGATTTAATCTCAGAATTCTGAGATTAAAATCAGAATTCTCACTTTTTCTCAGAATTGTATTTTTTTTCTTCAGTCGGCCTGATACTCTTCCGTAGTCACACATGTAGGCAGGGTGAATTTATTTTATAAAATTCTGTTATGTTGAGATTAATAATATTTAAACAAAATGAGTAACTCTGTTCTAACAATACTCAGAATGTCCCCCTGTTAGCAGGGTGCTTTCGTTTCTTTCATATCGCAGCTCTGAATTTACTCTTGTTCTGCTGCTTTGAGCTGAGCTAGTTTCATTGTTGGTGTCGGAGATAAACCGATCTGCAGTTGATGCAAGATGAAACTGGACTAAAGCTTTGAGGAGCTTTGTGTGGTTTTTCTCAATAGCATAGGGACAATAGACCACAACAGCTAAACGTCACTTCCCAAAAGTGATCAAATCAAGCGAACAAACATGAAACAACATGAAAAAAAAGCTATTTTGTGCTGCTTTGAAATACCCAGTTTGAAAAACTGATCAATGTGTTGTTTATGCTCTTTAATCTTCCTCGTACAGTATTTGGATCTCGTGATTGTGCAATAATTTAAAATTTAAATTAAAAAATTAAAAATTAAAAATTTTAAAAATAAAAAGTAAAACTAAAGCCAGTTGACAAAATGCTGGAAAGTTGAAGTAAAGTAGACAAAAGCGTGAGGCTTAAATATTCAGAGATCTCTCCAAACACACTGGGTGTTGTATGTTTTGGTGGCCTGTCAGCAACTGAGCCGATTACGTTACATGCACCGTTGGTGGGTAACACGTGAACTATCTCAGTGGACAACATGGACAACGACTCACAACCAACAGTTCAGCATCTGGGGTGTAGAGACGCTCCTTCACGGTAACCCGTCCAGGATTGTGTCATCCGTTGTTAACAAATACATCAGTCTCTCCTCCATCACTCTGTTGCTCCTGAAGCAAGATCTGGGTTAAGCCCGGGATACTGGGCTCCAGATATTAGTTGGTGGGAAGAATGCAAGGAGCCTGGTTTATTGGTAGGAAGGCTATAGTCCAGAGACCTCGGCTGAGACCCCTCCAGTTTCCAATGAAAAGAGCTGTGTTAAAAAAAGTGCGTGTTAGTTCCCCCATGACTTCAGTGCCCACACCCTGGGTGGGGTTGGTGAAAGGATCTTTCTGTGTGGAGTTTGCATGTTCTCCCCGTGTTCCCTTAGGTAGCTAATGTGAGCTACCCTCACAAAAACATGCACACAGTCCTGGGCTATACATGCCCCCTCTGGCCAACCGGGGCGCCAGATGGGGTGGGGAGGATCCGGCCGGAATAACGTGATCCTTCCACGCGCTACGTCCGGCCGGAGAAACCCCACCCTGTCTGGTGAAAAGATGCGGCCTGCTCACTCCTCAGGTTAAGGAGGAGACCTGAGCTCAGTGCAGGGCCCTCCCGGGGTTGGTAGAGGATGGAAATGCCCAGGACTGACTTAGGTAGGAGCACTGGGTGATAAAATGGGGAAAAAACCGGGATAAAAATATTTAAAGGAGCTGTATGTAAGAGCAATAATAAAACGAATCATAAAATGACCCCGATATGTCAACAGACATTTAAAAATCATGTTCATTTCAAATACTTATGTCACTGACAACAGCACTCAAGCCAGGATATTCCAGTTTAAAAAGAGGAGTTGCAGCCCTCAACTGATGTTTATGTTGTCATTTTTTGTTTTGGCCTGAAGCTCCACCCTCCACCTATCTCCCAATCACCAAGTCAGTATTGTTTCTGAAGCTCCACCCTCCACCTATCTCCCAATCACCAAGTCAGTATTGTTTCTGAAGCTCCACCCTCCACCTATCTCCCAATCACCAAGTCAGTATTGTTTCTGAAGCTCCACCCTCCACCTATCTCCCAATCACCAAGTCAGTATTGTTTCTGAAGCTCCACCCTCCACCTATCTCCCAATCACCAAGTCAGTATTGTTTCGGCATCCGGGTTGCCAGCTCGGCTCTAATTATCGCAGCCATGGCAGCCTACGTTCCTGCTGCATTCTGCAGCCTACCTGGCAACCTCTGGTCGGGGGGAGGAGGGGGAGGGTACACGCCGCTCAACAATATTTTGAAAGTGACTGCAGTACCAGTTTTGGACATTTCTTACAGACGGCTCCTTTAAAAAAAAGAAAAAAAAATTGTTTTAAATTGTTCGAAAATATGGAAATTAGAAGATATTGCAAGTCACCATATACCTCGATCCATACCCCAATTTTTCATCATAATCATGCACCCGTCGTTCTCAGATGCTTCCTTTAACAGTTAGATGTAAAAAGGCAAAACCACGCTGGAAAATCTGTATATCAACCAACAATTTGCTTCATTTAAAATGTTAAAAAGTTGCTTCTCTCTCCCAGATGTTTTTTTTAGGTCTCTACCGATTCGAAATGACTATCATTTATCCCTAGAATCCATACCCACATATTCCTATTTAGGGTCACAGGGATCTGTTGGAGCCCAACACAGCAGTCTTCAGGCGATGGGACATGTGGCTGAAGATCACCTGGCCACATATGGACAAACTACCACACGCTCCACCCTGTAGCCAATTTAGAACCACTCATTAACCTGACATGCAGGTGTTTCAACGTAAATGTCTTAGGGCCCGATTTACTAAGATCCTAATTAAAGAGTACTAAATTGCGTGTGCACTGAAAAAGTTTGCGCGTGCTGTTGTTGTGTGTTTTGCGGGTGATCAACTAAGATTGCGTGCGCAATTGATAACAGGTGCAAACAGCAGTATTTAAATGAGGTGTTGCGTGTCTTACGGTTTGCGGCGCAAACTTTGCGCCATGGAGAGTCTGGATGGAAAGCAGGATATAGTCACAAGCGCAAATTGAAATTTGACGAGTTGGAGTTAGAGATATTAGTGGACGAGACAAATTGTTGTGCTGTATTCAGCACCCCTGCCGTGAAAAGCACCCCCTCGTATATTCAATGATAAGTAGACCAAGAAAAAAAACAACACACTGACACTTCAATATATTTATATATACACACTCACACAAACACATACTTAGGAGTTTATATTATATATATTTACAAATATTATGGAAGACAACACAGTAAGCAGGCTATTAATTAATGACATCAATAACCATTTACCCGATTTTTGTTATCTGTGACTGTGATTGTGGGAAAATATGACTATTGTGGAATCCATGAGCGCATTTAAACATGAATCATTAACACAAAACTGGACGCTAAACAGAACATGACACGGAATGAGAATATCATTTTTGTCAGACGAGGGGGTGCTTTTCACGGCAGGGGTGCTGAATACGGCACAACACTGGGGTATGACTGCAGAACAAGTATAGGCGCACAATAAGAAACACTTTTTTCTCCATGAAAACACGTGATTTATTTATTATCACAAATAAAAAAATGAATTTGCCTCCTGTGGCAACCTTTTGCTGAATAATACTCGATTTAACATTCAAATAAAATATTTCTCCTTTTGCATGTGGAGATTAGCACCTTCCTTTCGAACGTATTAAATACAGACGCAATCACAATCCCCGCAAAAACTTTCAGGCTTGGTAAATCTCATTGCGCGTGGTAAATGGACCAATTCGCATTTTCCCCTCCCAGTATTTAGCAATTTCTGGCGGGTACGCCCCATATTGATTATTCATCAGGGCAAAAGTACTAAATGAATAGCGTGTGCTATTTTGCGCATTTGAGAGGCGCAGTCCTCTTTGCACGCTGTTAGTAGATCAGCTTGCACTTTGGTTTGCGGGTGATGTCAAGTTTGCACACGTTTTTACACACACAAACCTTTAGTAAATCAGGCCCTTAGAACACAGACAAGCTCCACACAGAAGGGTCTCTGCTGGATCCAAACCGGGAACCGTCTCACTGTGAGCCAGCAGGTTTAACCACCAATCATGCCGTCATTTCTAACTTTCTTCTTCAACTCATGACATGAGAAGCTGAAGAGAGCTCGAACCCAGCATTGTGAACGTGTTCCTGTGGACATGTAGATTTACCTTTTCTTACTCAGACTCCTTCCGTAGAAGGAGAAAAAAGAAAAAAAGAAAAAAGTTTCCTCCTGTCCAGGAAATGATGTGATTTAAAGCTCCTGTTTATCTCGAGAAAATGAGTAACCATAGTGTGACAAAACAGGAAAGAGCGCCGCCCACGGAAAGTGTAGCAGATATGAAGGTAGTGTGATCGCAGTTTGAAACAAAAATCAACTTTCCTGTTGTATAAAAAGCTTTGCATGTGAGCAAAGAGCTTGCGATGATGTCTGCAGTGACAGGCTCGTAGCTTCAGTGCAGTTTATCTTTACCACAGAGGAACAAAGACGATGATGTCTAAGATGTCGTTTTGGAGCTTCAACATCTTTATCATCTTCACATTTGAGTTCATCTGCCACCTGAGCCATGGTAGGTCTCATTTCACCGTCTACTATTTGTCACACTTTACCTTGTTAATCTAAACCGTTAATGTTGTGTCAAATGTTATTCATAAAACAAACCATTAGTTTACCAGATGATGTAGTAATTGGTCACTTTTATTGAAAGAAGTACTCAAGAGTCCCTGATAAAAAGTCATGTTAAAGTCAACTCTGTGTTCAAAGCTGATCCAGCTCCATTCGTCAGGTCTCACAGTGAATCAAACGGCGTTTAAGATCGTCAACCGAGACCGGTCCGTCTCGATTGAGTGTGCGTACGATGAACCTGATGAACTCCTTCTGGATGTTCGCCTCACCCGGTTAACAGAGTAAGTATCCAAAAATAGGTAGAAGTGTTTTGTAATGGGAAGGTGGTTAGAGCCGCTGGTCCTCTCTGAAATAAAACACGGACCATCAGATTAAATAAGACAAAAGTTTTGTATTTTAAGATGAATAATATGCTGTTTTAAAACCCCATTTCACCTACTTTATCCTCAAATATAATGCTGAATGTTGAAATCAAAAATATTGAATAAAAAAAAAACAACAACATATTTTTGCTTTTTATTATGATTATTTTTGTGGTTAATTGGTGCATCTGAAACTTTTGAATCCCTTTTTAACCTATTTATGTAGTGATGTTTATGTTTGATAAAATGGTTTTTGGTTTACAGTTGTCATTTTTATCGTTATTGCAGATTAAGATTATGTCTTTATTTTTGGAGTTTGAGCATTTGAATATTTAACTTCGTTAAGTAGGCCCTCGTCAGTGATAGGTCCGGCCCTGGTCGGGGCCACACAGCTGTCGGGCAGAGCATCGTGTCATATTCAGGCTGCAGTCTGGTCAGGTAAAGGCAAAAGACTCAGGACTGGGGGAGGTCTCTCTGACAGCACTGACAGACATCTGTTGATCGGTCCAACAGGTAATCTTCCTCAGATGCCGTCTGGTTGTGTTTGAATGGAAACCTCTTGTCCCTTTCCCATGACTTGGCTTTTCAGAAAAGTAGTTTCCTAGTCGACTTACCGGTTGTTCCCAAGTGTGCAGTAATGGAAAGTTTCATGCCAGATGAAAGCATTGCAACATCACCTAACTCCTCCTTAGACGGAAACATTGAAACTTTCCCTGATTCAGTCTCTCGGTCTCTTTGTCTTCCTTGAATACAGCTGGATGACGTGTATCGTGACCTTGTTTTGGTTTGTTCAACTCTGAAAAAAAAATATCCACAACATATGTCAAGTGTGTGAGGCAGAGAAGTCACTGAAATGTGCAGCCAGCTCCGGCTGATTATAACCAACCAGACACGTGTGGATAGCAGTAATAAGATTGCGGCGTTTATAACATTGACAATATCAGTGCTCGTTTCGGTTCTTGAAAGATTCTGTGTGTCACCTGCAGTGAGTTCACATTTTTAAATGAGAGTCCACCTTTCTGACCAGTCGTAGCACACGCAGTACTTTCGCCCAGTTTATTGAATTTGTTCTGGAAATGTCATGAATGACTTTGAAAATTTCAGAGCTTGTAGTGTGGTCAGAAAGTTTTTTAGAAAACAAAAACTGCTGAGAGATCTTGATTTGGTCGACAAAACAGAGGAATGCCAGGAGCTGTGCACCTCTGGACATGTCCATAGTCATCCAACTGCAGTGAACATGTTTCCGTTAACCGTTCCCTCACATCAGATGCTATTTCACCAACTCATCAAACAACGGCTGTCATTTTTTCTGCACAGTCATCATCCCCGAACATAGCCTTTTTTACATTGACCGACGCGGGGCGGTGTGTCCAGCTGCCCCACAAATAACTGTCCTCTCTTAACCGCGGGTCAGGTCTGATGTAAACAGAACTAATGCGGGGTGGCGGGTCGTGGAAGGGGTTTGTTGATCACGTAACCTGAATATAACCCACCAGGGAAGTTTTTTTTAAAGTATTTATTAATTTATTATTATCTTCTAAAATAGGTAAACAGCTAATGAGAGTAACAACAGCAGCAGGATGTCACAGGTAGGATCTATATTTGCAAGATGAGTAACTGGGGAGACAAGGATATCCAGGAGCTGCTCAGCCTCGGAGCAGAGGACGCCATAAACCGGAGTATGATAGATAGATAGATACTTACATCCAGTAGGCAAATGACATCTTACAGTAGATTGATTGATTGATTGAAATTCTTTATTCAGTCACTTCACCAAACAAACATTGAACACAAACATTATCAAAATAAAATAGTGACTGAAAAGGCACAGGCAGAAGCATATTGCTTATATTAATGCCTGTCCTACATACCAACAAACAATAGCAAAACTAATCCAGAAAAAACAGAAAAGGAGGACCAATAAGGTTTATATATATCATTCATACATATCATTTTATATTCTTTCATATATATATATATATATATATATATATATATATATATATATATATATATATATATTACAAACTTTAATCTAACTTTATACATTATTTGCATTATTTTATAATAAACCAAATCATAAAATTTCATAATATGGGATTTTATAAATAATGGATTTGTATGTTCATAATATCCTACCCTATTTATAATACGTATGGCTCGTTTTTGTAATAGCACTATAGCATTTACTGTTGTCTTATACGTCGAGCCCCAAACTCCCACACAATATGATATATAAGGTAATATTAATGAACAATAAATTAAATGTAGTGCTTTATGATTTAATATATTTCTAGACTTATACAGGATTGCTATTGACTTTGAAATCTTTCCTTTTATGTATCTAATATGTTGTTTCCATGTTAATTTACAATCAATAACAACCCCTAAGAATTTTATATCAAATACTCTTTCAATTTCAGAATCACATATTTTTAATGTAATATCCCTATAAATTTCTTTTCGGTTTCCAAAAACCATAAATTTTGTAGACAACTGACTCCCAACTCAAAGACACTCAGACATGCATACAGAAATGACATACATTTAGGGAGACATGTTCAGGAGGAGTAGGGTGTAATGAGTACAGTGTAGAGTACAGTATGTCCGGAACCACAAAGGATGGTCCATTGTTTGAACAAGTGGACATGTGGACACGAAAATGACAAACCGGAGCTTTGCAAGGAGCAAAATCCAGCCAAAAAACGCTTGTCCCAATGTTCATCCATCCTCGTTTTAAAAACTACACCTGTCTGACGGAGTATAAATCCTGCTGATGTAGGGAGAATACGTCATTCTACACGCCCAAACATCTTATGTTATGTTACGCAGATAATGCCTCCGAACTCGCCTTCCCTCCCCTCAACTCCCCGGGTTGAACACACTCATCATCCAGCGATAACAGCAGGATCTTATCTAAAAACGCCTTCTGGCTGCAAGCAACATCAAATCTTTCATCAAGTCTTTAAGTCACCCAGTGGTTCATACTGAAAGTGGCCTTGATGTGTCTCCGAGCGTCATCGAAGCTTTGATGGCTTCAGGCTCTCATTTGAGAATGATACTAATCTATCAACACGCAGTGATCATTTTATTCCTTCCCCTTTCTTCAGAAGGAAATCCAAACTGTAGGTCTCTGAGTACTTTCAGTTTTTCTCGCTTTTGCATTCGTCCTGCCTCACTGGAGCAAGAAAAATGCTGGGTAGGGTGCTTGTGGAGCTGGAGCAGGTGGAGCAGCATAAGGTGACGCTGGTCCAGGTGGAGCAGATGGTGCAGAAGACGATGGCGTAGGTGGTGGTTGAGCTGGACCAGGTGGAGCAGGGGAAGATGACATTGGTGCAGGTGGAGCAGCTGGTGCAGGAGAATGTGGCTATGATGGAGGTGGAGCTGGAACAGGTGGTGTGGGGAAGGTGACGCTGGTCCAGCCACAGCAGATGATGCTGCAGAAGGTGGTGTAGGTGCAGGTGGAGCTGGTGGTGTCAGGGGAAGGTGGGGTTGATGCAGGTGGAGCTGGAGAAGGTACCATTGATGCAGGCGGATTCAGACAAACAAGTCAAATGTCATCTGGACGTTCCTTCAGAGTGAAGGAGGTCAGAGCTGCTGCGCTGCTTCAGCATGACTGATGACCAAGAACCAGAGCTGAATCAATTTCTTCTTTAATTTATGATTCAGTTCCAAAATCTTCCAGGATTTACATAAATATAGAACTCAGTTTGAACTCCAACTGTTGCATTTCCCTGCATGTAGTCCTACAAAGACTCCATGTCCTTCATAATAAGATGCTAATGACTCGGTCCAGGTGACTTTTGCTTATTTCATGTTTTTTGTTTTACTTTCAGATCAAGCAAAGAAATGCTCTGCCAGAAGGAAAAGAAGGACTGTAAAAATGTTTTCATGCACAAAGAGCGTCCCAGAGAGTATAGGTTCATTTTACTCAACCTCAGCGAGAAGGAGATGCGTCATACTTACGAGTGTGAGGTGACTGTGAGAAAAAATGACCTGCATGACACCAAGACAGGAGCAGGAACAAGACTGCGACCAGGTATGTCTGCACAAACCGCGTATACAACAAACGTGAAACACGCCGAGTCCAGGAAGGTAAAGAGTTGCTGCAGACATTATTTTAAACCAAGAGCGGATTTCAGTTGTGTCCAGAAGCACAGACTTTGTTCACAGTGAAGGCGACCTGGATGTTGTTTTTCCCTTTTAATTTCTTTAAACTGAAATAAGACATTTGGAGCAGAAACATAAACGTCCAGGGAGATTTCAATGTGTTCATAATTTGTTTCTTTTGTATAACTGAATGATGGACATACCGTATTGGCCCGAATATAAGACGACCCTGATTATAAGACAACCCCCTCTTTTTCAAGACTTAAGTTTGAAAAAAGACTTTTTGAACACCAAATTAAATTTTTATACAGAAAATAATTGCAGTACATTTGAAACAAATGATTGTAATAATATATTCAAGAGAAAAAGCATGTTATTTTGCCTCATTCAAATCATCATCTTGAAGTTTGCATCATAACTTCTCCTCAGCTGCCGGTTAACCTGGTCGATCTTCAACCAGATTTTCTCCAGATTGTCGCTACGTTTCTCCATTTTCTGTTATCTCTTCTCTTATTTTCTTCTCTTTTCCTTTTTACCGCTATTTTTTATTTTTCTTCGTCGTGACATGAGTTCGCTTTGGCTTGGGGAGTTAAGTTCAGCATTCGCTTTAAAGATATCTGGCGCCATCTAGTGGTGTGAATGAGTATAACGTCTAGACCCTGAATGTAAGACGACCCCCATTTTTTAAGTCTTATTTCAATGCAAAAAACACCGTCTTATATTCGGGCCAATACGGTACTTCTCTCTACGTGAATGCACTTGAATGCATCGCAGCATCACGGCATCACGGCCTTCTTCTGACTGAAGCAGCTCAGCAGATCACCCTTCATTATCTGCCTGAGATGCTTCCTCATGCTGTTCTCTACTGTGTATCACATAGTTGTAGGACAAGGAACTTATTTTAATTAAATACTCACTTTTCTCAAGGGGAAGAAAAACACTAGGGGCCCAGTCATCGTTTCGGCTGTTGATAGCAGCTTAAAACAAAGTTTTAAGCTGCAATTTGTTGAGTTTGGGGAACTTTCATACCCTTTATTTTTTCCTTTTCCCTGCAGCAAGCTGGGAAAGCTCAACAGAAACGGTGGACAGAACAACGCCATCCCAAGGTCATGAAGGTATGAAGCAATGAGAGACGCCGTAAACTTGAGAACGAAATTGCAGGCCTCAGTTAGACCGTTAAATGTTAAAACTCATGTTAGAAAAAAGGTTTGCTTGCCAGTAGAAGGCCTTTTCCCTCCAGAAAGACCACGTCAGTGGGGTTCAAGTTTGTAAAGTTGCATTCGAACAAACCACGAGACTTCTAGAAAACCAACCCTCAGACAGGCGAGACCAGACTCGAGACGTCTGATTACAACGCTCAGATCCATGTCCAGCATGAGATGAGCTAAGATGAGCTAAGATGAGCTAAGACGAGCCAACCAGGTGATTTTTTTCAATCAGGTCCTGATGTGTAAAAGCACACTATTTAAAGAAAGCATCCATCATTTAGCAAACAAGCAAGTGCAACTTCTTATGAACATCCAGAAATGAGAAAAAATAAATGAAATAAGTTCAGAACAGTTGAATAATTCCAAAGATAAGTGTTAGTGACCAGGTGTATGTAGACCGCAGCTGAGCGAGTGCAGAGTTGTTTTTGAACTCGGAGCCGAACTCAAACGCAACAACAGGTTTGATGTGTTTGATGTGTAAACCAAAGTGAAAAAGGTGTTGATCTCCTCTCAGCAAATCGGACGGAACCAGGGGGGACGTGCGCTCCTTCCCACCCTCCTGAGATCCAGCTGCTCAGCTGGATTCTGATTGGTCTGCTCGCCCTGACGTTCCTGTACAGCTGCGTCATCAGCTGCTGCTACATCAGACACCTGGTGAATACCGCCTTCATTAACTCATGTACATAAATACAACATGTGTAAGACCATAAACTCTTAAAAAACATGCTGTAGCCTTGATAATACAGGAAATTAAGTTACTCACCGTACCAAGAGATGCAACTGACTATTTTCATTTTTTTCCTTCTTATTTGGCAGAAAAAAACACTTAAAAAGAAAAAAAAAAATTTTTTACACACTATTTAAAATCACCTGCAACACACTTATTTAATGCAACACGCCTACATAATCACGCCTGGATGCCTTAGTAATGCAGTATTGACGAGGTCGGTCATTTACACATTAGTGAGCTAAGGACGCTCATGTGTTTCGTGTTTCGTAGCATAAACCAGCCAAAGCAGAGGAATCCTTTCTTCTTGCATCATCATTATGAGCAGAATTTCTTTGAAATCTGGTGCCGTGGCAGCAGATGTGAGGGGATATGTCATATTGATCTCTGGTCTGATTACATTTTTGTGTTTGAGGGTGCATGAACTCTAAAAAGCCAGGCATTTTATTAGTTTTGTCCTCCTTCAAAGATAAAAAATACAAATAAAATGCAGGAATTGGAATCGTCATCTAAGAAAATGATGTAGGTGGCATGAATATGTGGCCTCCCAGTGGGGCACCTGAGGTCCGGACCCTCTGAACCCTCTGCTTTTTGTTTTGGCCACAGACAAGCATCTGTACAGTCAATTTGTGAAGACTGTGCTTCCTCTTTCTTATATGGAAGGATTTCACGTTTCCTTCAAAAATCAGGACTTTGTTTGAAGCACACTTTTCTGAAACAACAGTTCAGCTCTGGCAGACGTAACGTTCGTCTCAGAGAGCAGCATCGATGGTTATCGTTGCACCTGCAACCTGGTGTGCACCTGCAACGAGTTCATCCACATGTTGAATCAGCCGGAGACAGTTTATAAGATCTTAGCTGCTGTTCTGTTTTTTATTGTTCTTTGCTGATGTTTTTTTTTTGTGGTGGTGTGTGTGTGTGCGTGTGTGTGTGTGTGCGTGTGTGTGCGTGTGTGTACGTGGGGGGGCGGGGGTGTTAGTAAATGAGTCAGATTAATAGGAACTTTTATATTATTTATTTCTCAGAATGAATCATCAAACCAAAGCGCGTGTTGCCTCGCGCGCTCGTCTCATTCAAACATTCATTTAGAGCAGCACTTTTTACGTTTTCTCTCATCGTCACAAAAGCACTTCATGCTTTACACAGTTTTTAGCACAAAAAGTGGCAAACAGCAACATGTCCACTGATGCAAAACAAAGAGTCCGACATGTACATTTAATATGCATTTAGTAAACCAGAACTGTTGCAGATGGTAAAATTTGGTTTTGTAGTCACAACGGGTGAGCTTTCGCATGCAAAGTGGTACGCACAACTCAGTCATACTGTAGACCTATGTTCATCTTGCCACAGAGGTTATTTTTGGCATTTAATAACCTATATGGTACAAGGTAAATTGGGCAGCAAAACAGCGAAATCCTGTTTTCACTGTTGACGTCAATACTTTCAGTTTGCAGTTTAAAGTATTACTGTTGTGTTTTTATGTTTCAGACATGCAACAATGATTGTGAGAACTCCACGTATGTGGAAATGAGGAAAGCTCCTACGAAGTGGAGTCCAGGTGTCAACATGGGCTAATCTGCCTCCAGCATGTTAGTGATGGACTATTTTCAGTGTTTGCAATCAACATTTCTGAAGCTTCTGTTAAAAAACAAAAAACATTGTAGTACCACAAAATAAACAGCAAGAGGAGACAAAATCAACCTGAAGAGACGGTGCATTTGCAGAGCAGCATTTGAATATTCCCAGCATCCGCATAAAAGTTGTATTTTGTTAACTTCATGTAAATCAGGGCTGTTAAAAATCTACAATTTAATCTAGATGACTCAAAACTTCGAGGGAACAAAGAAAAGACTGTAAATCCTTGATTAGAAAAGAAAGAAGGACAGAAAAGATCTTAAAGCAAGGGACACCGTTAGAATAAATAAAAGGGTCAACTTTTGTGCTGAATTTAGAGGCCTCACATCTAAGTCATCATCTAGAAAAACGTGTCCATGACTTTATTTTCAGCATAATTGATTTCTGCAGTGGTCCTCTTATAGGCATCCCCCCCGAAAAGGCCGTAGTTTCAGGTGCTGAACAATACTACAGAGTTCTTCACTGGTACCCAGTGCAGTAAATCATGAAAACACTGCTAAAGGTGAATGGACGGAGCCGCTTACACGTTTCATCGTTTTACACCTGTGGTATCGCTAGGCTTCATAGAAAAACTTATATTGTTGGGAGGGCCCAAATCTAGGGATAACAACGTTTAGATAACCCCCCCCCCCCTCCAAAAAAAAAAAAAACAGACAAAAACACAGACATCTAGCATCTATCTGTTGATCAAGTTTTTCTTATGAATTGGCTGAGTCATATTTTCATGGTTTAGAAGGCTTTTCTTATAGCTTTTATTTTCCTTTAAAGAGAACTTCCTGAATTTTAGGTTTAGTAAGCATTTGGTGATCTCAGAGAAAAGTTCTTGGAAGCATATCAAACGGGAAACACATCTGACAAACGTGTTTCCAAGTGGTGGCATTAGAAAGGTCATTTTTGTTTATGTCCTGAAAGACATTGAACTCATTACCGGTGTGATTTGCTGTATATAAAAACAAGAACACTTGATTTAAAATGAGAAACAAAAGTTAACGACTTAAGAAGTTCCCACCAGACCTTCCTCTGTGACATTTCTTGTTACTGTAAAAAACTTTTTTCTTCTGTATTTACAAATTTATTTCCACTTCATTGTTTCAGTATATAGAAAATCTGCTAATATTTTTATGTTTCCCATTAATATATTTTGACATGTATCATATATATTACTTGTTTGTTTTTTGTCAGAGTTTAGAATGTTCAAAACTGCAGTTATTTTATGTGCTTCAGCAGGTTTATCATTAAAATCTGACATAATCATAATGTGTTTCTGTTTCTATTCAGTCCACAGTAACTTGCCTTATTTTTTTTTACTTTTTAAATTCATTTTATTCAAGTATGAATGTCTTCTTTTTTTTTATTAAGTAATTATTAATTTTACATTTTCAATCTTTAAAGCTGCTCTGTAGCAGTCACACTTGTGGCCACATGGGGGCAGCAAATCACTGGGATGTTTCGTGTCTGTCCAGCCTCAAGACAAGAAAATAATTGTGGTCAAGCAAGTGATTGGTTGATTGTTCGATTGATTGATTGACTGATTTATGTACTATTCCCTCTGGACTTGAGTTAACTCTGGACCTGCAGTAATTTTAAAATCGCACCCTGACACCTGTGTAAAGTTCAGCTGATTCACGCTGGATAAGTGAAGCCTGTGTATTACTAATATTACTAACATTTACAGACATTTATCTCAGGGACGGGTCTGTTTTTTGTTTTATTAAACACTTACATTTTATTTAACATTGACTTGGACTATTGAGTTAAAAGTATCTGAGCAGACACTCAGCAGTTAGATTTAAGTGACCACACATCACATTTTGAGAAGTCACAAAACTGAAAAATGGCCTATCGACTTATGTGTTTTAAGTTGCCATGTTAACAGTAAACTTAACGATAAATGACTCTGGAGCTTTGTTGAAGTCGAACGGTTTTGTGCTGTTTGAGGCTTTGAACTCCAAGGCTCCACTCAATTCTGCTTTTTTTTCAGTGGAGCCCTGGCTTTCACTGCAAGCTGAATTGAATCAAATCAAATCAAATCAACTTGATGAAAATAAACATTTCTTACTGCATGTTACAGCCACACCTGTCTTCTTGTTTAGGTTCCCCTTGTTCCCCTGGATGTAGTCTAAAGTCACAATATAATATCAAACAATGTACCACATCTGCCATAATTTCACTGAGAAAAAGGCAGAAAAAGAGAAAAAAAAGAGAAGGATTGCTGCCGGTACATCACCAAACTACTGTATGGGATTAAAATGATCTCATGACCTCAGTGATTGCTGAAATTGGATAGGATATTTGAGGTGGAACATTTATTTCACAAATCACAGACATGGTGCATTTGCACTGGAATAAAATTGCGGATGTTCTCTGTCATTATTATAAATGACAGCAGGTCCCTGGATAACTTTAATCCTGCATGAATTATGCAAAATCTATTTGGCAGCAATTTTCCAATTTATCGAATAAAAGATCTATTTTGCATGTACAGTATAACATACGAGGAGAAGCAGCAGATGAGCGGATTTGTTAGTTTAATGTGAATCAGGGTTTTATTTTACTGGCAACTCCTCATCTCACCAACAGTCAAAAAGTGAGTCACTCTCCACTGGAGTCCAGATGACTCGGTCGGCCCCTCTAAAGGCTAGGAGGGGAAGTCACTTTCACGACCATGTCTAGATTTACTCTTGTTTTGTCTCTTGGCCCGTCACAATGTCAGCAGTAGCTCAGAGACCGGGTTTGTTGTTGATGTGAGACATAATGCCATAAAGACATAGGCAGCTGTCTCAAGAGACATCCAAGAGAAGCAACTGACTTTGACTTGTTTTTGCTGATGGTAGGGAAGGGAGACAGTGGGTGCAGGAAACAAATATTCCTTCCTCCCCAAGGGCCAACCTTCCAACTTCCAGGTTGAGTCTCAAGCTGAGCTACATTTCTTTACAGTTCCTCGACTAACCACTAGAGGCTGGCTCCAAAAGAGAGTCAATCTCCACTAACTCCCATGCTAAAATGCCAAACTTTAGAACAGAAATAAACATGTTTATTACATCTTTGTTGTCAATTGTTTGATTTCACATCCATGACAACTCTGAGGGGGTCAATTTTTTTGTACCACATCAGGAGAGTTTATGAAAAAGCAATACATTTATTTCTAATGTAATTGATTGACAGTCGGGTCAGCCAATGGCTAGCTGTTATCACTTCTTCATCCGTAATCATCATGCTACCACGCTTTGCGAAGCAACCAGCTGGTTGTATTAACACAGCGTCGCCTAATTCAATTCAATTCAATTTTATTTATATAGCGTCTAATACAACAGAGTTGTCTCTAGACGCTTTCCAGAGACCCATACCCAGACACAACATCGTTTTTGTTCGAACCAAAGTCAGTGTATTGAACAGTTTTTCCCGCTGTAAACGTCTGACGGCAGCTCTGCAGATATTTTGGGAGATTTCGGCTGAACGATCTGCGAGGAAAGATATCTGTGATTTACATACGGTGGGCGTGTTTCCGTTGGGTTCTGAAGCAACATGGCTGCAGCCTGCTAGGTGGAAAACATGCTTCAAAACCGGTCTTCAGAAACCAATGGGTCACGTGACCGAATGCTTCGTCCTCATCATAGCCGCAGTGGATATAACAGTAGATGTAAATATGAAACTAATGATAGAAGATAAAATAAGAGACTAAAGGAACAATGTCCAATCTTGGACAGAGTTGAAAACCCTCTGAGCTACAAAAGGTCAAAAACACAAACTCGCCGTTCTGGAAACCACCATGGAAGTGTGTGTTTGCAGCAAACCTCAACGAAACACTGTTTAAGGACCCTGTATGACACAGTTACACCTTTGAACTTACCAGGGCGCTTGTTTATAAGCCCATGTCCTCTAGAAAACATTATTAATGATGAAATTAAATAAATCCTTTCTGTTACTGTAATTGTTGTCTCTAAAGGTTTTTATGATTTGTTATAAGTGTTTCACTTCTAAGTGATTACGTTTTATTGCCAACACCTACATAGCTGTTAATACCACGGGAAGGATCGGCCCGCTGAGTGATAACAGACAAAAAATGTTTTAAACTCATGTTTGTGAGCTTTATTTGTATTCAGGTTCACTGTACCGAGCCCAAACCACCTGCAGGTGAAG
Organism: Cololabis saira; assembly: GCF_033807715.1. Taxonomy (NCBI): domain Eukaryota; kingdom Metazoa; phylum Chordata; class Actinopteri; order Beloniformes; family Belonidae; genus Cololabis; species Cololabis saira. The sequence goes on along the minus strand of NC_084592.1, from coordinate 40,155,905 downwards.
GGGACTAATCTGATGCTTAAGTCACATTCCTCCCCGCCATCAGCCCAAACAATAAATGGATGGTAACTGAAGTGGAAGAGCCTCTGTTCAGCCTTTCTTCGGGCCACTTGGCACTGACATACAACAATGCCACAAGACAAACGAAGTAAGGTGACCTGGAACTTCACAGCCGCTTTATTATACTGAAGTCTCTGTTATTAGCTATTTTTATCACTGGTGTTTGCGAAACAGGTAACACAGTGGGTGACAGGTTATCCGACTGGAAACAAGCTTATCAGTGGCTTTTTAATGGATTTACAATATGACAGAAAACATTATAAGTATATGCATGAAGAAAAAGGCAAATATCAGATCACATGGTTACGAAACGTTCAAGAGAACCATAAAGTTTACACAAAGTCAAAAAGTCTGTGAATACGTCACAGACTGGATAAAGTTTAACTTCTGCTGTCTGTTGATGTGTGGATTTTGCATCATGTGTTTACTGGTGTGTTGGTTAACACCTCTGATTGGAACTATTCCACTGGGGTGAGCGTCGGCCCAAAAACGAGAAAGTGTGAATCCTCTGCGAGAGTGACTCATTAGAGCGACTCAGTAACTTCACGTACATGAATGTTTGTCTCATTAACGGCCTGACATATATCCAGTCTCCTGGGCTTTGGACCTCAGGTGGACAATGCATGCAGGGAATGTCTGTGTTATGAGACAGA